>NC_092377.1:120180423-120797867 GCF_030028105.1 Mobula birostris
CAAACTTCCTCAACCGTTCGAGGTGAAAGAGGCACTGCTGTGCCTTTTTCACCACACAGCCAGTGTGTACGGTCCACGTGAGGTCCTCAGTGATTTGGACACCGAGGAACTTAAAGCTGTTTACCCTCTTAGCCCCAGATCCATTGATGTCTATAGGGGTTGGCCCGTCTCCATTCCTCCTGTAATCCACAACCAGCTCCTTTGTTTTTGTGACATTGAGGGAGAGGTTGTTTTCTTGACACTACTGTGTCAGAGAGATAATTTCTTTCCTGTCGGCCACCTCGCTATTGTTTGGAATAAGTCCAATCAATGTTGTGTTGTCGGCAAATTTAATTAACAGATTGGAGCTGTGGGTGGCGATACAGTCATGGGTGCACAGGGAATGAAGGAGGGGACTCAGTACACAGCCCTGAGGGGCTCCTGCATTGAGAGTCGCAGGTTTGGAGGTGAGGGAGCTCACTCTTTCATTCTGCTGGCGAACTGACAGGAAGTTCAAGATCTAGCTGCACAATGCAGGGTCAAGGCCGAGGTCTCGAAGCTTCTTGTCGAGCCTGGATGGAACTATGGTATTGAATGCTGAACTGTAGTCCAAGAACAGCATTCTCACATAAGCATCCTACTTCTCCAGATGTGCAAGAGCGGTACGTATAGCAGTGGCTATTGCGTCATCTGTCGAACGGCTGTGTCGGAAGGTGAATTGTAGGAGGTCCAGCTTGGATGGTAGCAAGTTGCAGATGTAATCCTTGACCAGCCTCTCAAATCATTTGCTTATTAATGAGGCGAGTGCGACAGGACAGCAGTCGCTCAGACATGATATCTTGGTCTTTTTTTGGTACAAGGACGATGGTGGGTAAAGTGAAGCAGGAGGACACTCTACACTGGGACAGGGAGAGATTAAAATGTCTGTAAACACACCTGCCAGTACTTGCCCTGGGTTGCCGTCCGGTTCCAAAGCCTTGAGACTGTCCACTCGTTGGAAACATCTGAATATCTCAGCCTCAAAGATGACCAAGTTGCAGGTTGTAGCGGTGGCTTTCCTTGGAGGCTTAGAGATAGCGATGTTGAACTGAGCGTGAAATCAATCGAGCTCATCTGGGAGAGAGGCCGCAATGTTGGGGGCACCATAACGTTTGGTTTTGAAGTCTGCGATGGTATGCAGCCCTCACCACAAGTCGCGTGTGCTATTCGTTGTGAATCTTCACTCAATCTTCTCCCTATACTGTTTCGCAGTCTTGATAGCTTTGCGCAGATCATAACTGCATTTCTTGAGCTCTAGTTGATCTCCAGCGATGTGATCTCGATGTCTCGCTGTAAGTGTTTCTCACATGGAACAATTGATCCAAGGTTTCTGGTTCGGGAAGACGCTGACCGACTTCAGTGGGACAACATCGTTGATGCACTTCCGGGTGAAGCTGTGACTCCATCAGTGAACTTGGAGACATCCTCATCATGGAAGACATTCCAGTTGACGTCATCGAAGATTGCTTTCTATGCTACTCCCTCGTCTATTTATCCCTCCCTATTGATCTCCCTCCTGGCACTTAGCGAAACAAGTACTACACCTGCCCCTATACCTCCTCCCTCACTACCATTCAGGGCCCCAAACAGTCCTTCCAGACTTCACCTGTGAGTCTTTTGGACTCATATACTGTGTCTGGTGCTCCAGGTATGACCTCCTGTTTCATCGGTGAAACCCAACATAGATTGGGAGACCATTTCGCTGAGCACCTGCACTCCATCTGCCAGAAAAAATGTGGCCACCCATTCTTATACCACTTCCCATTGTCATTCCAATCTAACGATACATGGCCTCTTTTACAGTCACGATGAGGACATACTCAGGTTGGAGGAACAGCACCTTATATTCCATCTGGGTAGGCTCCAAGCTGATGGCATGAACGTCGATTCATTGAACTACTGGAAATGGACCCCCTCCTTCACAATTCACTTTCCCTTTTCCCTCTCTCACCTTATCTGCTTGCCTGCTCATTGCCTCCCTCTGAATCTCTTCCCCACTTTTCTTTCTTCCATGGTCTTCTGTTCTCTCCAATCGAACTCTCCCTTCTCCAGCTATGTATCTCTTTCACCAATCAACTTCCCAGCTCTTTACTTCATTCTACCCCTCCTGGTTTCACCTGGTGTTTTTCTCTCCCCTCCCACATCTTTTAAATCTACTCCTCATTTTTTTTCTCCAGTCCTGCTGAGGTGTTTCGGCCTGAAACATTCACTGCACATTTTTCTATAGATGCTGTCTGGCGTTCTGAGTTCTTTCACCATTTTGTGTGTGTGTTCGGGTTTCCAGCATCTGCTCGACATTAACCCGGCACAGATGGAGAGCGCGTTCGGGAGCGATCTGTCACTGGATCGTACTCGGGAACCTCCGTTCTCGAGCCTGGCGCTGATGTCACTGCGCCACCAGCCGACCCTCGGTGTTAGGGTGACCCACAAATACAAAAGCGAATAACCGCATACGGTAAACCAAGCTAAGATGCAACAATAAATGAGCTGGAACTTCCAGCCATAATTCCACAAAAGCATTTTAAGCCAAGAGCTGGTCATTAGAAATGCAGGGGTGGGCTGTCGACTACGCTCCCCCGATCACTGTATATATGTATAATTTAGTTTTTCCTCTATATTCATCATATATGTCATTGCACTGCCGCCATGAAGTTAACAATTTTTCACGTCACATGCCGGTAACTTTAAACGTGATTCTGATTAATGGAAAGGAATGGGGTTGATTTAACATTCCTCTGAGCTCGGTGATGGGCGCCAACTGTCATGGGTCAATAGACCATGTCCTGGGAACAAGAGATCCCGAGGGACGTGAACTCAACAGGTTAATTGTGATCTTCCCACAGAAAGCATCCTCGTGAAGCTTCACTGGGGCATCCGAGGGCAGGAATTGCAGTGTGCAGTCCAGAGAGTGGAGGGACCGATGCCCACAGAACTGGGAGTAGACCCAGCTCCCTCACCCCACCCACCTGCTCGCAGTCCCATAAACCTCTCCCCTCGCCCATTCCCGGACACAAACAGGGAGAGGTGTTGGAGCTGGAGGGGTCGCAAAGAAGAGGATAAGTCATCCCTCTCTTCTCCTCCCGTCCCTCATCCCTCATCCAAATCCTCCGCCCCGGTACCCACCTTTCCACCGATTCCCCATTTTCCTCTGCAATATCTCTGATCTGCTCTTGTTATTTCCATGTTCTCTCAAACTTTGGAGGCAGACCCTCCGCTCCGTGCTGCGATACCACTGGATCCAGTGGGAGCCACTCAGCACGCGACCGGATTGTGAGTGGACGGGAAAGATAAATTTACCTCTCATTCTTTGAAAGTCCAATCAATGCAACCACAATCTTTCTACTATCTGTCTGTGGGACAGCCCTCTCGTGTCAGGAATTAGCCTGGTGAATCTCCTTTACACTGTCTCCAATCTGTTCTAGATGATGTAAATGCAACAAAACCTCTCTATTTTAAACTCTAAACCCTTGCAAATCAAGGCTATCTTGCCATTTGACTGCAGTGTCTGTTGAACGTACCTGCTAACGTCTTCTTTAGCCATTAATATTCTCGGAACATCTTGTAGCCGGTTTCTGATGGGGCTGGTATGGGTGAGGTTCTCAACACCAGCCTGGTGCTGACAGCCTGCAACATTGCAGGAAAACATGTTGAGACATGACAAGACCCAGAAAGGTGTCACATCAGTGCAGGTCTCTGCACTTTAAATCGACCAGTACAGGTCGCTCTATCCTCAGTGTGGGTCCCTGCATCTTCAATTGGAATCAATTTATTATCGTCAGATGTACCGAGGTGCAGTGAACCAGAGCCAGAATCACGCTGATTGTCACTGACATATGTCGTCAAATCTGCTGCTTTGTTACAGACGCTCGGTGCAATACATAAAAAGTATTACTTTAAGCTACAATAAAAACTAAATCGTGGAAAAGAGGAATAACAATGTCATGTTCATGACTGTTCAGAAATCTGATGGCCGAGGGGAAGAAGCTGTCAAATCATTACTCAGTGCACTGAGGTTGTACAAGATTAAACAATAACAATGCAGGATAAGGTACAACAGCTACAGAGACAGTGAAGCCGGCAGACAATAAGGTGTGAGGTCATAAGGAGACAGATGTGAGGTCAAGAGACCAATTTACTGTCTGAGGGAACCATTCATTATAGCAGTGGGATGGAAGCTGTTCCTGGGCCTGGTTGTACAGGCTTCCAGGCTTTTGTATCTTCTGCCCAATGAGGGAGGGGTATAGAGAGAATGTCTCCAGTGAGTGGGATCTTTGATTATACTGGCTGTTTTACTGAGACAGTGACAAGTGTAAGGAGGGGAGGGGAGGCTGGTTTCTGTGATTTGCTGAGCTCTGTCCATAACTCTGTGCAGTGGCTGGGAGACAAAGGGTGCTGTCAGAGAGAGTGATAGTGATAGGAGACTCAATAGTGAGGGGGCAGACAGGAGGGGTGCAGAATAGCCAACAGTCAGACAGAGTGATAGTGATAGGAGACTCAATAGTGAGGGGGCAGACACGAGGGGCACAGAATAGACAACAGGATGGTGTGTTGCTTCTCGAGTGTGAGAGTCAAGGATGTCCCTGAACATTTGCAAGACATTCTCAAGGAGAATGACAAGAGATTGTTGTAGATATTGGTACAATGTCATGGGTAGAAGAAGGAATGAGATCCTCATTGGGAGTGAGGATAGGAGTTAGGAAAGATGTTTAAATGTAGGATATCTTGAGGAATGACTTCTGGATTGCTCCCAGTGTCATCAGCTAGGGAGGGCACGTGACACTGGGTGCAGATCATCAGATTGTGGTGCCAACATTTTCCCTTTATCCCTGTGACCTTCCTCGTAATTCTTCAATGTCAACTCCGAGTTTATTCTCATGGTCATACGTACTCAGCAAATAAATATCATTCGATCTGGCTTTTACATGAACTTAATGTGAATTCACAATGATCAGAAATATAAAATACCAAGAGGGAAATATAGTCTGAGGTAGAATTAAGATTTTTCTAATGATACAAGAATCACCACTTGTAATAATGATCAGTGAGGCACAGAGAATCTGTATTTACCGAGAAGAAACTTTTATTGTCCGAACTGAAAAGCAGGTGGGTGCACTAGCTATCTGTGTGCACCCTACTGGAATCCCTGACCCTCCATGAACAGTCAATGAAGAGAAAATTATTACCCAGGAAAGGAGTCTACACTGGCCAGGCATTCCTCGTGGTCCTGATCTCCACATGTCTGTGGGGTCCTCCTTATCCGTGATGGTTGGTCTCTGGTTGCTGGAGAGCTATCGCCCCCGTGTATTTGGAGCTCCTGACTCTTATAGTGTTTCTCAATCCAGCTGGTGGATCTCCATCACATTGGCTCAAGGTCACCTGACCTACCAAGGTCACCTTCTTTCTGGTCATTGTACAGGGCTACAACCAACATTTCTTCATGGTCTGCTGACATAAGACCATAAGAACTAGGAACAGGAGTAGGCGATCCGGCCCATCGAGCCTGCCCCGCCATTCAATAAGATCATGGCTGATCTGTCCGTAAACTCAGCTCCATCTACCTGCCTTTTCCCTATAACCCTTAATTCCCCTACTATGTAAAAATCTCTCTAACTGTATCTTAAATATCTTTAGTGAAGAAGCCTCAACTGCTTCCCTGGGCAGAGAATTCCACAGATTCACCACTCTCTTGGAGAAACAGTTTCTCCTCATCTCCGTCCTAAATCTTCTTCCCTGAATCTTGAGGCAATGTCCCCTAGTTCTATTCTCACCTACCAATGGAAACAACTTTCCTGCTTCTATCTTATCTATCTCTTTCAAAATTTTGCATGTTTCAATAAGGTCCCCTTTCATTCTTCTGAATTCCAGAGAGTATAGTCCCAGGAGACTCAATCTCTCCTCATAGGTTAACCCCTTCAGCTCTGGAATCGACCTGGTGAACTTCCTCTGCACTGCCTCCAAAGCCAGTATATCCTTCCTCAAGTACGGAGACCGGAACTGCACACTGTACTCCAGGTGCGGTCTCACCAGTACCCTGTATAGTTGCAGCATGACCTCCCTACTCTTGAATTCAACCCCTCTAGTAATGAAGACCAACATTCAATTTGTCTTCTTAGTAACCTGTTGTACCTGCAAGCCAACTTTTTGAGATCCATGAACAAGCACTCCCAAGTCCCTCTGCATAACAGCATGCTGCAATCTTTCACAATTTTAATAATAATCTGCTCTTCCACTATTCCTTCCAAAGTGGGTGATCTTGCATTTAACAATGTTGTATTCCATCTGCCAAACCTTGGCGCACTCACTTAACTGATCTATGTCCTTCTGCACACTCTCCAGATCTTCTGTACAATTTGCTTTTCCACTCAGTTTAGAGCCATCAGCAAATTTTGCTACACTATGCTTAGTCCCGTCTTCCAAATCATCAGTGTAAATGGTAAACAGCTGCGGGCCCAGCATCAACCCCTGTGGCACCCCCCTCACCACAGACTGCCAACTGGAGAAACACTCATTTATATCAATCCTCTCAAACAACAGAAATTCCGCAGATGCTGGAAAATTCAAGTAACACACATCAAAGATGCTGGTGAATGCAGCAGGCCAGGCAGCATCTCTAGGAAGAGGTACAGTCGACGTTTCAGGCCGAGACCCTTCGTCAGGACTAACTGAAGGAAGAGTTAGTAAGAGATTTGAAAGTGGGAGGTGGAGGGGGAGATTCAAAATGATAGGAGAAGACAGGAGGGGGAGGGATGGAGCCAAGAGCTGGACAGGTGATTGGCAAAGGGGATATGAGAGGATCATGGGACAGGAGGTCCGGGGAGAAAGACAAGATGTGGGGGGGAACCCAGAGGATGGGCAAGGGGTATAGTCAGAGGGACAGAGGAAGAAAAAGGAGAGTGAGGGAAAGAATATATATTCCGTCTGGGTAGACTCCAACCTGATGGCATGAACATCGACTTCTCTAACTTCTGCTAATGCTCCACCTCCCCCTCGTACCCCATCTGTTATTTATTTTTATACACACATCCTTTCTCTTACTCTCCTTTTTCTCCCTCTGTCCCTCTGACTATACCCCTTGCCCATCCTCTGGGTTCCCCCCCTTGACTTTCTCCCCAGACCTCCTGTCCCATGATCCTCTCATATCCCCTTTGCCAATCACCTGTCCAGCTCTTGGCTCCATCCCTCCCCCTCCTGTCTTCTCCTATCATTTTGAATCTCCCCCTCCCCCTTCCACTTTCAAATCTCTTACTAGCTCTTCCTTCAGTTAGTCCTGACGAAGGGTCTCTGCCTGAAACATTGACTGTACCTCTTCCTAGAGATGTTGCCTGGCCCGTTGCGTTCACCAGCAACATTGATGTGTGTTGCGTATATCAACCCTCTGCCTTCTATTGGTTAACCAATCCACTATCCATGCCAATTCATTTCTTCCAACTCCATGCATCCGTATCTTATTTATAAGTTTCCTGAGTGGCAACTTATCGAACGCCTTCTGGAAATCCAAGTATGCGACATCCACCTGTACCCCTCTATCCGCTGCACTCATTATGTCCTCAAAGAGCTACAGTAAGTTTGTCAAACAGGACCTGCCCTTTCTCAATCCATGCTGTGTCTGTCTAATGGAACCACTCCTTTCTAAATGTTTCCCGATTTCTTCCTTAGTGACGGCTTCAAACATTTTCCCAACTACAGATGTTAAGCTAACTGGCCTATAGTTGCCCATATTTTGTCCACATCCTTTTTTAAAAAGTGGTGTGGCATTTGCTGTCTTCCAATCCGCCAGGACCTGCCCAGAGCCCAGAGAGTTTTGGTAAATGGTTACCAACACGTCTACTATAACTTCCGTGTATTCCCTCAGCACTGTGGGTTACATCCCATCAGGACCAGGGGACTTATCTACATTCAGGCCGTCTAGTTTTCTCATCACTACCTCTTTAGTGACAGTGATTTTATCGAGGTCCTCATCTCCCATTTTGTGCATTACATCATTCTTTGGCATATTAAATGTGTCTCCACCGTGAACACTGAGATCAAATAGTCATTCAATGCCTCAGCCATTTCCTTATCGTCCAATATCAATTTCCCCTCCTCCTCTTCCAAGGGACTTACATTGACTTTAGCCACCCTCTTCCACTTTATATATTTATAAAAACTTTTGCTATCTGTTTTTATATTTTGTGCTAATTTACTTTCATACTTCCCTTTCCTTATTTCTTGTTTAGTTGTTCTTTGTTGCTTTCTAAAGTTTTCCAATCCTCCAGTCGCCCACTACTCCTTGAGATTTTGTACACATGAGCTTTTAATTTGATACTATCTTTCATTTCCTTTATTATCCAAGGCTGGCTCTCCCCACATTTACTGTCCTTACATTTGAATGGAATATACTTTTGTTGAGCACTGTGAAAAATCTGTTTGAAAGTATCCCACTGTTCCTCAAATGTCCTACCAAACAGCTTGTGCTCCCAATCCACATTAGCCAACTCCTCCCTCATCCTGTTGTAGTCTGTCTTGTTCAAGCATACACTAGTTTAGATATAACTATTTCATCCTCCATCTGTATGCGAAATTCAATCAGACTCTTATCACTCTTTCCAAGAGGATCCCTGAGTACAAGATAGTTAATCTTACCTGTCTCATTGCACAGGACTAGATCTAAGATAGCATATTTCCTTGTAGGTTCACTAACATGCTGCTCAGGAAAGCCATCATAGATGTATTCTATGAAGTCCTCCTCAAGACTTCCTTGACCAACCTGATTCACCCAATCTATATGGAAGTTAAAATCCCCTAACAACTGCCATTCCATTCTTACAAGTCTCAGTTATTTCTTGGTCAATTGCTTCTGCCAATGCAAAAAAGAATATTAGGTTGTCTATAGACAACTCTCAACAGTGATTTTTCCCTTTACTATTGTTAATCTCTATCCAGATGGAATCAACATTCTGCTCCGTAGATCTTATGTTATCTCTCACCATCGCCCCGATCTCATCGTTAATTAACAGCGCCATCCCACCTCCTTTGCCTTCCTGCCTATCTTTCCATATTACCTGATATACTTGGATATTTAATTCCCAGTCATCTCCACCTTTCAACCTGGTTTCTGTAATGGCCACTAAATCATATGCCTTGGTACTGATCTGTGTCACAAATTCACTAATCTTGTTTCTAATACTACAGGCATTTAGACAAAGTGACCTGATACTCATTGTCCTTTTTTAATCTAGTGACCTCTGCGATTTTTGCTTTTTACTTTTATGCATTCTACTCTTCCGTTTTTCTTCACTAACTCTAGCTTTGGTCACTGCATCACTTTCCTCTTCTGTTCTGTATGGGTTCCCATCCCCCTACCATACTGGTTTAAACACAGAATAATCTGCAGATGCTGGGGGGAAGCAACTCTTACAAAACGCTGGAGGAATTCAGCATCCGTGGAAAAGATTGGTCGACGTTTCAGGCCGGAACCCTTCGTCAGGACTGTAGAGGAAGGGGGCAGAGGCCCTATAAAGAAGCTGGGGGTAGAGTGGGAAGGAGAAGGAAGGTAGGCATCTGGTGAAAAACCAGTAAGGGGAAAGTTCAAGGGGTAGGGGAAGGGAAGCAGGAAGGGGATAGGCCGGAAAGGTGAAGAAGGAATTCGGGAAAGCACAATGGGTCGTAGAAGGAGGCAGAACAATGAGGGAGGTGATTGGCAGCTAGAAGAGGGGCAGAGTGAAACTGGAATAGGGGAAGGGAATTACCGGATGTTGGAGATTTCAATGTTCATACCAAGGGAGACTACCGAGACGGTATATGAGGTGTTGCTCCTTCAACATGAGTTTGACCTCATCATGAAAGTAGAGGACACCATGTATGGACATATCCGAATGGGAATGTGAAGCAGAGTTGAAGTGGGTGGCTACTGGGAGATCCTCTCTGTTTTGGCGGATGGAACGGAGGTGCTCGACGAAGCGGTCCCCCAACCTGCGTCGGCTCTCACCGATGTAGAGGAGGCCGCACCGGGAGCACTGGATGCAATAGGTGACCCCAACAGACTCACAAGTGAAGTGTTGCCTCACTAGAAGGACAGTTTGGGGCTCTGAATAGTGGCAAGAGAGGAGTTGTTGGGACAGGTGTAGCACTTACACTTACAGGGATAAGTGTCGGGTGGGAGATCCATGGGGAGCGATGTGTGGACCAGGGAGTCACAGAGGGAATGATCCCTGCAGAAAACGGAGAGGGATAGAGAAGGAAAGATGTGCTTAGTGGTGGGGTCCTGTTGAAGGGGGCAGAAATTGTGGAAGATAATGTGCTGGTGGGGAGGTAGGTGAGGACAAGGGAAACTCTGTCCCTGTTGTGGTGGCGGGAGGATGGGGTGAGGGCCGAAGTGTGGGAAATGGAGGAGATGCGGGTGAGGGCATCATGGATGACGGTAGAAGGGAAACCACAATCCTCAGAGAAAGAGGACATTTGACATGTCCTGGAACGGAAAGCCTCATCGTGGGAGCAGATGCGATGGAGACGGAGGAACTGGGAATAGGGAATAGCATTTTTGCATGTGGCAGGATGGAAAGATGTGTAGTCGAGTTAGTGATGAGAGTAAGTGGGCTTATAGAAGATGTCAGCGGACATTCTGTCTCCAGAGATGGAGACCGAGAGATCGAGAAAGGGGAGAGAAGTGGCCGAGATGGACTAAATGAATTTGAGGGCTGGGTGGAAGCAAGAAGCAAAGTCGATTAAATTGATGAGCTCAGCATGGGTGCAGGAAGCAGCTCTAATGTAGTTGTCAATGTAGCGAAGACAAAGTTGGGGAGCAGTACCAGTATAGGTTTGGAGCATAGATTATTCCACATAACCAACGAAGAGGCAGGCATAGCTGGAGCCCATGCGAGTGCCCATATCTACACCCTTTGTCTGAAGAAAGTGGGAACAGCCAAAGAAGAAGTTATCAGTGTGAGTACCAGTTCCGCCAACTGGAGGAGGGTAGTGGTGGTGGGGTACTGGTGAAGTCTGTTGTCCAGAAAGTAGTGGAGGGCTTTGAGGTCTTCTTGATGTGGAATGGAATTCTATAAGGATTGGACATCCATAGTGAAAATGAAGCGGTTGGGACCAGGGAACTGGAAGTTATTGAAGAGGTGGAGGGCATGGGATTTATCCGGGATGTAGGTGGGGAGGGACTGAACTATGGGTGACAAAATGGAGTCCAGGTAAGCAGATACAAGTTACGAGCTCAGTATGGGTGAAGGACGCAGTCCCAATGTAGTCATCAATGTAGCAAAGGAAAAGTTGGGGAGCAGTACCAGTATTACGAGCTCAGTATGGGTGAAGGAAGCAGCCCCAATTTTGTATCTGCCTACCTGGACTCCATATAGTGGTGGAATCCCTTTGGAAATCACATAATTTGTGGATGATAATATGATGGATGTGGGGACTGATGGGATGGTTGGTAATGATAAGAGGGACTCTATCACTATTAAAGTGGCAGGAAGATAGGGTGAGCACCATCGACAACAAGCATGACTTCCTGGTGGGCAAACATTTTAATTTCACTTCCTATTCCCTTTCCAACGTGTAGATTCATGACCTCCTCTTGCCCAAGATGCCACCCTGAGAGTGGAGGAGAAACACGATATTTTCAGTTTGGGTCCCTTTCACTCTGATGGATTGAATACCCATTTCTCCTTCCGGTGAACAAATTCCACCCCCACTTCCTCTATCCCCCACTCTGACCTTTCACTTCCTCTCACCTGCCTGGGTCCCCTCTTCTTTCCCTTTCTCCTGTCGTCCACTCTCCTCCCTTTTCAGATTCTCACCTAACTCTCACCTTCCAGCTTGCTTGCTTCCCCTCCTTTTTTATGGCATCTTCCCCTTTCGTCTTTGTACTGCAGAAGAGTCTCAGTCCAAGATGTCGACTGTTTACTCTTTTCCAGCGATGCTGCCTGACCTGCTGAGTCCCTTCAACATTTTGTGTGTGTTGTTGTTGATTAAGCTCTATGACTTAACTGGTCTAAGGAGCCTGACACACGCCACACATTTCTGTACCACACCCTGTGTGTTTGGTTTGTCCAGTCAGTATGTCCCCGCATAATAGCACAGTCTCCTCAAATACACCTTTCATATTTTCCTTATATATGTTGTGGTTCATTCTGAGGCCACACTTTGCGGGTCTACGAACCTCTCCCATCTGTGTCTTCTCTCCCCACTGTTCAGAAACAAAGGTTAAAGAAGGGTAACTTTGAAGATATGACACATGAATTAACTAAGATAGACTGGCAAATGATACTTAAAGGGTTGACGGTGGATATGCAATGGAAAGCGTTTAAAGATCACAAGGATGAACTACAACAATTGTTCATCCCAGTCTGGCAAAAGAATAAATCAGGAAATGTAGTGCATCCATGGCTGACAAGGGAAATTAGGGATAGTATCAATTCCAAAGAAGAAGCATACACATTAGCCAGAAAAAGTGGCTCCCCTGAGGACTGGGAGAAATTCAGAGTCCAGCAGGGGAGGACAAAGGGCTTAATTAGGAAAGGGAAAAAAGATTATGAGAGAAAACTGGCAGGGAACATAAAAACTGACTGTAAAAACTTTCATAGATATGTGAAAAGAAAAAGATTGGTTAAGACAAATGTAGGTCCCCTACAGACAGAAACAGGTGAATTGATTATCGGGAACAAGGACATGGCAGACAAGCTGAATAACTACTTTGGTTCTGTCTTCACTAAGGAGGACATAAATAATCTTCCGGAAATAGTAGAGGACAGAGGGTCTAGTGAGATGGAGGAACTGAGGGAAATACATGTTAGTAGGGAAGTGGTATTAGGTAAATTGAAGGGATTAAAGGCAGATGAATTCTCAGGCCCAGATGGTCTGCATCCCAGAGTGCTTAAGGAAGTAGCCCAAGAAATAGTGGATACATTAGGAATAATTTTTCA
Organism: Mobula birostris; assembly: GCF_030028105.1. NCBI lineage: Eukaryota > Metazoa > Chordata > Chondrichthyes > Myliobatiformes > Myliobatidae > Mobula > Mobula birostris. The sequence continues at coordinate 120,193,347 of NC_092377.1, forward strand.
AAACTCTTTAGATTCTGGACTAGTTCCTGAGGATTGGAGGGTGGCTAATGTAACTCCGCTTTATAAAAAAGGAGGGAGAGAGAAACCGGGGAATTATAGACTGGTTAGCCTAACATCGGTGGTGGGGAAACTGCTGGAGTCAGTTATCAAAGATGTGATAACAGCACATTTGGAAAGCGGTGAAATCATCGGACAAAGTCAGCATGGATTTGTGAAAGGAAAATCGTGTCTGACGAATCTCATAGAATTTTTTGAGGATGTAACTAGTAGAGTGGATAGGGGAGAACCAGTGGATGCGGTATATTTGGATTTTCAAAAGGCTTTTGACAAGGTCCCACACAGGAGATTAGTATGCAAACTTAAAGCACGCGGTATTGGGGGTAAGGTATTGATGTGGATAGAGAATTGGTTGGCAGACAGGAAGCAAAGAATGGGAATAAACAGGACCTTTTCAGAATGGCCGGCAGTGACTAGTGGGGTACCGCAAAGCTCAGTACTGGGACCCCATTTGTTTACAATACATATTAATGACTTAGATGAGGGAATTAAATGCAGCATCTCCAACTTTGCAGATGACACAAAGCTGGGCGGCAGTGTTAGCTGTGAGGAGAATGCTAAGAGGATGCAGAGTGACTTGGATAGGTTAGGTGAGTGGGCAAATTCATGGCAGATGCAATTTAATGTGGATAAATGTGAGGTTATCCACTTTGGTGGCAAATACAGGAAAACAGATTATTATCTGAATGGTGGCTGATTAGGAAAAGGGGAGGTGCAACGAGACCTGGGTGTCATTATACACCAGTCATTGAAAGTGGGCATGCAGGTACAGCAGGCAGTGAAAAAGGCGAATGGTATGCTGGCATTCATAGCAAGAGGATTCGAGTACAGGAGCAGGGAGGTACTACTGCAGTTGAACATGGCATTGGTGAGACCACACCTGGAGTATTGTGTGCAGTTTTGGTCCCCTAATCTGAGAAAAGACATTCTTGCCATAGAGGGAGTACAAAGAAGGTTCACCAGATTGATTCCTGTGATGGCAGGACTTTCATATGATGAAAGACTGGATTGACTAGGCTTATACTCATTTTGGAAATCCAAGCAATACACACAAAATGCCAGATGAACTCAGCAGGTCATGCGGCGTCTATGGAAAGGAGTATAGGCAACTTTTCGGGCCAAGACCCTTCAGCTACACTGGAGAAAAAAGAGATCAGGAGTAGCTTTAAAAGGGTGAGGGGGAGGGGAGACAGAAACAGAACGTGATAGGTGAATCATTGAGGGGGAGGGATGAAGTAAAGAGCTGAGAAGTTGATTGGTCAAAGGCCGGAAGAGGATGAGTCTTATCGGAAGAAAGGTCATGGAGGAACGTAAAGGGGAGAGGAGATCCAGAGGGAGGCAATGGGTAGGCAAGGAATTAAGGAAAAGGTGATGGGGAATGGTGAAGGTGGGGGAGTAGGGCATTATCAGAAGTTCAAGAAATTGATATTCAAGCCATCAGGTTGAAGGCTACTCAGATGGAATATAAAGTGCTGTTCCTCCAACCTGTGTGTGGTCTCATTGTGACAGTAGAGGAGGCCATGGATAGACATATTGGTATGGGAATGGGAAGTGGAATTAGAAAGGATGGCCACTCACTTTCTCTGGCAGATGGAGCGTAGGTGCTTGGCGATGCGGTCTCCCAATCAACAGGACGTCTGATCTCATCAATATACAGGAGGCACACCAAGGTTACTGGACACAGTACATGACCCAAAATGCTCATTGGTAAAGTGTTGCCTCACCTAGAAGGACAATTTGGGGCCCTGCATGGTCGTGAGGGAGAAGGTGTAGGGGCAGGTGGTCCCTCCAACAGAAAAAGTGGGATCTCCCAGTGTCCACCCATTAGCTGGAAAATGAGCTGAAAATGGCAGGTGGAATTTAATGCAGACAAGTGTGAGCTGTTCCACTTTGGTTGGACCAGGGTAGGCCCTACAGAGTGAATGGTAGGGCACTGAGGACTGAGGTAGAAAAAAAGGGATTTGGGATGGATAGTGTCATAAAGAAAGCTTTTGGTGCATTGGCCTTCATGTAAATCGATGTTTTGAGTACAGGAGATGGGATGTCAGGCTAAAGTTCTGTAAGTTGTTGGTGAGTCAAATTTAGAGTACTGTTTACAGTTTTAGTCACCTATCTTCAGGGAAAGATGTAAACTAGGCTGCAAGAGTATGGAGAAAACTGGATGTTGCCAGTTCTGGAGGATCTGAGTTATAAGGAAAATTGAATAGGTTAGGACAGAATTCTTTAGAACAGAGAAGATTGAGAGCAGATTTGATGAAGGTATACAGAATTATGAGGGGTATATATAGGGTAGATGCAAGCAGGCTTCCTCCATTTTTGTTGGGTGGGACTACAAACCAGTAGTCATGGGTTAAGGGTGAAAGGTGAGAAGATTAAGGGGAACATGAGGGGAAACCTCTTCTCACAGAAGGTTGTGAGAGTGTGGAATGAGTTGCCACCACAAATGGTGCATGCAAACTAGATTTCAATGTTTAAGAGAAGTTTAGATCAGTACATGACTGGTAGGGCTATGGAGGGCTATGGTCCAGGAGTAGGTCAATGGGACTAGGCAGTTTAAATGATTGGCATGGACTAGATGGGCTGAAGGGCCATTTTCTGTGCTGTACCTCTCGATGACTCCATGTATTCCCGAGAATAAGCTGCTCACACGATGATTCACAAAATGTAGGTTGGAGAACAATCTCACATTCCTTCAGTAAAAGGCAAGAACAAAATCATTGGAGTTGGCCATTTCCACAGTCCTCACCCGCTTCTAATTTGAAGTGACTCCTCCATTTCCTGAAGCCATTCGCAGACAAGGTGCACATGACTCTGGGAAGCCACTGCTCCCATGGGAAGGCAGGGCCTCCATCAGGGATTGAGTGATATGGGAAACGATGACAACATCATCTGATCAAGGAGCAAAGATGAAGCTGACGTGTTGGACAGGGGAGGGGACGCGAGGAGACTCAGCACAATGTCCACAGACTCACAGGGAAGGTGAAGGAATGGGAATTCACCCGGTGGTACTGTAGGGTCTGGAGGTCAGTACAGCTTCTCGCAGGTCAGAGGCGGTGATTTAAAACGAGAGCTTCGCGAGCGTTAGTCCATTGTGCGAGGCCTATCAGCGGCGGCAACTAAGTTCGCTGAAATAAATAGAAGTACAGAAGAGATAACGGAGCGGCAATTGTCGGGTGTATGCCAGTGGTGAGAGCAGAAGTGACAGGCTTTTGCACATTCAGGCTTCGGCAAGGTAGGTGAGTAAGTGGACTTCGTTTTTGGTTTTTCTTTGCATTTTTTGAGGAATAGAGAACATATATGTAGGGTTAATATTTTGCTCTGGGTGTCTGATGTGGGAATCCTGAGAATCTTCCAGTCTCCCAGATGGCCACATTTGCACTAAGTACACTGAGATGCAGTTCCTGATAGACCGTGTTAGGGATCTGGAGCTCTGGCTCGATGACCTATAGCTTTTTAGGGAGAGTGAACAGGAGATAGAAAGGAGATACTGGGAATTAGTCACCCCGAGGCTACAGGATTAAGATAAACGGGTGGCGGTCAGGAAGTAATGGAAAGAGCTCAGCTAGTAGAGAGCACCACTGTGGCCATTCCCCTCAATAATCGTTTTCTCGTTTTTGATGCCGTTGAGGGAGATGACCTGACAGAGGACGACCACAGGAATCTGGGCTCTGGCACTGAGCCTGGTTGCGTGGTGCAGAAGGGAAAGAGGAAAATAAGGAATGCGATAGTCATAGGGAATTCTGTAGTGAGGGGAGCAGACAGGAGGTTCTGTCAGCCTGATAGAGATACCTGCATGGTCTGTTGCCTCCCAGGTGCCAGGGTACGGGATGTCTCGAATCGGGTGCAGATTATTTTGAAGGGAGAGGGTGACCATCCAGAAGTCTTGGTACACGTTGGTACCAATGACATAGGTAGTAAACGGGAGGAGGACCTGAAGAGGGAATTCAAGGAGTTAGGTAGGAAGCTGAAAGGCAGAACCTCTAGGGTTGTAATCTCAGGATTGCTGCCTGTACCACGTGCTAGAGAGAGCAACAATAGTATGTGTGGCTGAAAGACTAGTGTTGGGGGCAAAGGCTTCAGACTTCTGGATCATTGTGGCCTCTTCTGGAGGAGGTACGACCTATGTAAAAAGAACGTGTTACACCTGAACCCAAAGGGGTCCAATATCCTAGCAGGCACATTTAATAGAGCTGTTAGGGAGGGTATAAACTAATTTGGCAGAGGCTGGAAACTGGAGTCATAAGGCTGAGGAAGGGGGAAACATAAATAAACAGAGATTAGAGAAAGAACAGGCAGGAGATGAGGCTTAATCAGAGCCTATGGCATGAGTTACAAGTGCAGCCCCCTGATAAGCCTCAGACTCACTCAGCTCGCTTTCGTCTAGGGGGAGCAGCCTTCGGCCCCACCAAACTGAGTAATCAAGTTTGTGTGGATGCTGTGTAATGTACCCCACCCCGCCAATAACAGACAATACACCATATGCGATTAAATGATTAAACTCTATAGATCTTACTGGAAATACGTCATTAATAGAGATAAATATAAAAGGAAAGTAAAAGGCGCCAAATTTATCAAAGTTCAAACACTTCGTGCACACAGTTGGAGCTCAATTAATGGAGTCTTCTATCCACCATTCGATCCCTTCCGACCTCCTCGACTCGCCGCCTGGGATGAACCACGGTTGTCGACCAGACGCTCCACACGAGTCTGTCTTCGTCTCCTCTCCTCGCCGAAGACCCTAGGCCTCGGACTCCCGCTCGGGGTCCGTTGCGTCGCCCAGTTTAAGCATCGCGTCTGCAGTATCTGTCCCCATCGCGCCTTCTGCTCAAAGCCCGCGGAAACAATAGCTTACAGACACACAAGAAAGAATAACATCTATCCCAGTTGATTAGCAAATGAGTACAATTCTCGTTATCAGTAATATAACCCAAACAAGGTGCTAGAGAGAGAACTTTCTCAGCAGTTAACATAATAAAGAAGCCATTTTATTAGCCTTAGCAGTAACATAAAAGAAGAAACCCCTTACACTCTCCCCCACCAAATTAGTCATGTCCTCATGACTTCTAAATAACTCGCCAACCATTCTTGCAGACACAAAAACCCAATCCAGGTACAAACAGTCACATTGATCCCCAATCAGTAGACCTTACGTCCTGTTCCACGGACGGTACATAGCCCAACCTATCTGGGCGTTTCCTAATCCTCCGAGACATCCGTTCCCCCTCAGCTAAACCCTCCAGGTTCGGACACTCCTGAGGATACCTCGGGTCTGCCTGTCAAATCCTCTCAATCTCTCACTCATGCCCCCACTGCAACTCGGATCCCCCTGTCCCATGTCCAGGAACCAGCTTCGTTTGCTTCAGGATCCAGCTGTAACCCAGGCTGCCCACAGCTAGCCCTCCTCACTGCCCCTGACTCAGTGGGAGAAGGGCTAAAAGTCCCTTCCTCAGTCAAGGGGAAGTTAGCGAAAGGCAGCATGTACCACACATCCAGCACATCATGTTTCGAATCCGTACTCTTCCCCTTTCCTCGATTAGAATCTGCTGTTTGATTTTCTCCAAACGCAAGCACTTAGCCTGGGCCGCCTCTGCAGCCTCTTCAGCCTCCTGCAATCGAAACATCAGTTTCTTCTTTGTCTACTCCGCCGCTCGCCCCAGTCTCAGCAGTTCTGACTCACGCTTCGTGTTCATCTCCATCTGGGACGCAATTACACCACCAGCTTCTTCCAATCTGTTCTGGATCGGTTTCTTGAGTTCCTGCTTATCCTTTCGAAGGTTGGTCATTGTTTCGTCTCTCTGGAAAATTCATCAGTAAATGACAGAAGTTTCGGCTCGGAATTCCGTTTCCCCGTCTCCAGTTTGACGAGATTGAACTCCAATTCTTCAATAGTTGTCCCAGAATTGCAGCACTCAGTCTACATCCTGCATTTCTGAGCGTTCAGTTCAGCGATGCAAATATCCTCTCGCAGGAGTTGCGTCCTTCTCCAGACCTGGCACTCGTCCGAAGGAAGTTTTACTTCGTTAATCCCCAATCGCCCAGGATCCGTCACTCGCCTCCCTTCATAGTCTTCCAAGACGAATCCCAATGCTAGGAGATCATCCAGATACACCAATACTCCACGCACCTCCATATCCCCCATGGTGGTCCCCATGCCCTGCGGGAAGATTGCTGGGACTCCGGATACGCCCTGTGGCACCTTTTCGGAACGGAAGAATCCTAGGCGACCTCTAACGGCCGTCTTCTCCTTGTTGGCCTCACTCATCGGGATCTGGCAACATCCACTTCTCAGATCCAGCACATTAAACCACGTCGCACCATTCAGACAGACCATAGCGTCTTTGGCCCTCAGGACTGTATTCTGGTCGATGACGGTGCGCCTGTTCAGAGTCCTATAATCCACACACTCGCTGCCTATGTCTTTCACGGCTGCAGGGGCCAGTCGCCGCGACCTCTCTCTCACCGAGGTGTCTTCAGCGGTCAACTCCCCTCCCCGTGGTATTTCCGAGCGTTCACTAAGTGGGTCTCACCCTCAGATACTTCCGCCAGGCCGTACCACAATCGGCTCTCGTTTAAATTCGGTACCGGCCCAATGCTGCTACGCACGTCCTCACAAGCAGCTCGAAACACTGGGTGCACAGACAGTGCCCCCAAACAGCTCTCACCCGCCTCCTCCTGGCAGGCCCCCATGCGCTTCCTCATCAGCGAGGTGTTGGTCCCCTCCAGAAGCAAAACACTTCCCGTCGCACCAGGGTCCGGACACATCAGCATTAACGATTCACCGCCCTTTGACTCCCACACATTGGCCTCCAAAATCTCCAGTTTCACTGACCAGTAACGGTCATAAGGATAATCACCGGCATTGGTACCCCAGATCTCCAGTGCCCTTAATGTTGTCAAGGGTAAGTGCTTCAGTAACCGGTTGTATAACGAAATGTACAACAACTTGACCTGCGCCCCGGTGTCGAGGATGGCTTTAGCATAGCTTCCATCTATCCGTAATGATACCCGAGGGCGTGGTCCCTTTAAGCCTTCAGGAATAGAGTCTTTTCCTTTCGGAAGCTCCTTGGTACATTGCTGGGAACGTGCTCCCCCAGAGACCCCAAGCCGTTCCCCCACTGGGCCTCCACTAAGTTTCCCGACACCTCTCTGATCAGCTGAACAACTGAGGGAGGGGCTGATCCCCTAAATGATCCCCCTGGCACTGCAAGCAATTTAGCTGCCCCCCTACCCAGAGAAGATACATTGAAAGCTTTTCCCCAATCTCCTGACACAGGTATAGAAAGCGCCCCAGGCGCTGCATTTTACTTCTAGTCGAACCAGACGCATTTTCCCCCGCTTTCACATAATTGGCAGCTGTCACTACGGGGTAATTGGCCCTGACAGTTCTAACACCGTCAACAGCCCGCCTACTCAAACTTCCAACCAATCCCTGCCGCTCTCCCTCAACCGAGCACTGCCACTCGTCTAACAACTGAGAGATCCGTTCCGCCCACGTCTCGTACGCCTCCGCCCCTTTAGGGGTTTACCGTATCCGAAAAAACAGGCGGAGCCTGCCATAGCAAGAACTTTTATTCGCAGACACTACCTCCGAATCAGACCACTCGTTCCTCTCTCTCCTAACAGTATGGACAGCCCATTGTCCCGCCTCACCTGGGGTACCAATAGACACTGGCAGTCCCACCACCATTTCGTCAGCGCTAGTCTGAACTTGAAAAAAGACCTCCGGGGTACCAACAGCCACCCCACCCAACACACATGCAGTAACAACCAGCAATTCCACACACGCACACCAGGTTCCGTCCCCGCAGCATGCATAATTTAAAGAGGGTGATCACACAGCTTCCAACAAAAATCTATATTCCGGACGAGTAACCCCACTATGTAGCCCCCTGGTAAGCCTCAGGCCCGCTCAGCTCGGTTTCGTCTAGGGGGAGCAGCCTTCGGCCCCGCCAAACTGGATTTGTCAAGTTTGTGTGGATGCTGTGTGATGTACCCACTCCGCCAATAACAGACACTACCTCCATGTGCGATTAAAAGATTACACTTTATAGATCGTACTGGAACTATGTCATTAATAGAGATAAAATATAAAAGGAAAATAAAAGGCGCCAAACTTATCAAAGTTCAACCACTTCGTGCACAACCGTTGGAGCTCAATTAACGGAGTCCTCTTTCCACCATTCGATCCCCTCCGATCCCCTCGACCCGCCGCCTGGGACCAGCCACGGTGGTCGGCCAGACGCTCCACATGAGTCTGTCTTCGTCTCCTCTCCTCGCCAAAGACCCTGAGCCTCGAACTACCGCTCGGGGTCCGTTTCGTCGCCCAGCTTAAGCATCGCGTCTCCTCTATCTGTCCCCATCGTGCCTTCTCCCCCAAGCCCGCGAAAACAATAGCTTATAGACACACAAGTAAGAATTACATCTATCCCAATTGGTTAGCAAATGAATACAATTCTCATTATCAGTAATATAACCCAAACAAGCTGCTAGTTTTGAGAACATTCTTAGCAGTTAACATAACAAAGAAGCCATTTTATTAACCTTAGCAGTAACATAAAAGAAGAAACCCCTTACATAGGGCAATAGATGCGTGGTGCAGTTAAAACAGAGACAACAAATACTGGACTGAGAGCGTTGTATTTGAATGCACGCTGCATAAGGAATAAAATGTACGATCTAGAAGTTTAGATTGACAAATATGACGTTCTGGCCATCTGTGAAACTTGGCTAAAGGATGGCTGCCACTGAGAGCTGAATGTCCAAGGATATACAGTATATTGGAAAGATAGGTTAGTAGGCCGAGGGGTTGGTGTGGCTCTGTGTATAAGAAATAATATTAAATCATTGGAAAGAGATGACATAGGATTGGAAGGTTTAGAGACCCTATGGGTTGAGTTAAGAAATGGCATGGTAGAAGGTCCCTAATGGCAGTTGCATACAGGCCTCCAAACAGCAGCCCGGATGTGGATTTCAAGTTACAGCAGGAGATAGAAAAGGCATGTCAGAAAGGCAATGTCATGGTAATTGATGTGGATTATAACATGAAAGTGGATTTACCAGTACTGGACCTCAAGAGAGAGAATTTGTAGAGTGTCTAAGGGATGGGTTTTTAGAACAGCTTGTTTCGAGCCCACTAGGGGATTCTCTGTGCTGGTTTGTGTGTTGTGCAATGATCCGGAGGTGATAAGAGAGCTTTAGGTTAATGAACCCTTAGGGAACAGTGATCACAATATGATCGAATTCACACTGAAATTTGAGAGGGAAAGAATAAAATCCAATGTGTCGGTATTTCAGTGGAATAAAGGAAATGACAAAGGCATGAGAGGGGAACTGGCCGAAGTTGACTGGAAAGGGATATTTGCAGGAAGGACAGCAGAGCAGCAATAGCTGGAGTTTCTGTGAAAAATTAGGGAAGTGCAAGACAGATATATTCCAAATAAGAAGTAATTTTCAAAGGGAAGGGCACTTCTGTCGCTGACAAGTGAAGTCAGAGCCAAATTAAAAGCAAAAGTGAGGGCATATAAGGAAGCCAGAGCTAGTGGGAAGATAGAGGATTGGGGAGCTTTCAAAAACTTGCAGAAGGAAACTAAGAAGGTCATTCAGAGGGAAAAGATGAATTATGAGAAGAAATTGGCAACTAATGTCAAAGAAGACACTAAAAGATTTTTTAAGTACATAAAGGGTAAAAGAGAGTTGAGGGTAGATAAAGGACGAATAGAAAATGGCGCTGAAGATAGTATAATGAGAGTTGTAGAGATGGCAGAGGAATTGAATGCCTATTTTGCATCCGTCTTTACGGTGGAAGACGTCTGCAGTATACCAGACATTCAAGAGTGTCAGGGAAGTGAAGTTTGTGCAGTGAAAATTATGACTGAGAAGGTGCTCAGGAAGCTTAATGTTCTGAGGGCGAATAAATCTCCTGGACCTGATGGAATGCATCCTAGGCTTCTGAAGGAAGTAGATGGCGAGATTGCGGAGACATTAACGATGATCTTTTAAGAATTGATAGATTCTGACATTGTACCGGATGACTGGAAAATTGCAAATGTTACTCAGCCTATAGACAGAAACTATAGACCTTTTAGGCTGACATCAGTGTTTGGGAAATTGTTGGAATCGATTGTTAGGGATGAGATTATGGAATACCTGGAGGCACATGACAAGATAGGTCAAAGCCAGCATGGTTTCCTGAAAGGAAAATCCTGCCTGACAAACCTACTGCAATTCTTTGAGGAAATTACAAGCAAGGTAGACAAAGGAGATGTAGTGGATGTGGCGTACTTGGATTTTCAGAAGGCCTTTGACAAGGTGGCGCACATGAGGCTGCTTAGCAAGATAAGAGTCGGTGCAATTACAGGGAAGTTACTAGCATGGGTGGGGCATTGCCTGCTCGGCAGAAAACAGAGAGTGGGAATAAAAGGATCATATTCTGGTTGGCTGCCGGTTACCAGAGGAGTTCCACGGGCGTCAGTGTTGAAACGGCTGCTTTTTACAAAGTATGTGGATGATTTGCACTACAGTATTAATGGATTTGTGGCTAAATTTGTCGATGATACAAAGATGGGTAGAGGAGCGGGCAGTGTTGAGGAAACAGAGCCTGCACAGAGACTTAGATTGTTTAGGGAAATGGGCAAATAAGTGAGAAGTGAAATACATTGTTGGAAAGTGGAAGAAGTAAACGGGCAGACAATTACTTAGATGGGGAGAGAATTCGAAATGCAGAGGTGCAAAGGGACTTAGGAGTCCTTGTGCAAGATACCTTAAACGTGACCTGCAGTGTGAGTCGGACCCAGGAATGAAAGGGTTACCAAATGAGGAACGTCTGGCAGCTCTTGGGCTGTATTCCCTGGAGTTCGGGAGAATGAGGGGGATCTCATAGAAACATTCCGAATGTTAAAAGGCCTGAACAGATTAGAAATGGCAAAGTTATTTCCCATGGTAGGGGATTATAGGATAAGAGGGCACGGCTTCAGGTTTGAAGGACGGCCTTTTAGAACTAAATGCGTAGAAATTACTTTAGTCAGAGGTTGGTAAATTTGTGGACTTTGCTGCCACAAGTGGCTGTGGAGGCTAGTCATTAGGTGTACTCATGGCAGAGATAGATGGGTTCTTGATAGCCAGGGCATCAAAGGGTATGGGGTGAAGGCAGGGGAGTGGGGATGACTGGAAGAATTGGATCTGTCCAGCAGAGCAGACTCGATGGGCCGAATGGCCTACTTCTGCTCCTATATCTTATGGACTCATGGTCTTATAGAATAATGCAACAGAGTTTTCCTGGTGGAAACTCCCGTCATGATTTCCTTTTCGTGGGTGATAGTATTATAAACAGAACGGGCTTTTATATGTTAGTTAACGTGTACGCCCTGCGTGGTGTCGCTGAATCCGACGAACAGTAAAATCGGAATGGATGTAATGTCACTGTAAAAGTTCTTCTTGGTTCCTGCCTCACTTTGATCATCCTGACCAAATTTGCTCATCAACCGGTAGCAAGGGAAAGTGAAAGTACATCAAGAAAAAGATTTGGATTCCCGCAGGCAGAAGCACAGTCAACACTCCGGCGCAGATCACTGGGTTTATACAACGCCAAACATGGGAAGCCGTGAGTTTATATCTTCAATCCGTTACTGAAACCCCCCCCCCCGCGAGATAAAAACAAAGATATTAATACTTTCACATTGTATTTCAGATTTTTCAAAGGACCGCTGTTTTCACTTCCCAGCCATGGACAAGCGGTAGGTTCGCATAATCAGGGTGTGTCATCCCAATCGGACAGAGGTAAATATGATGATTTCGTTAACCCGTTTCAGCCAGACAGCTGATGCTCTGTCTCCCTGGTCTTTGGCAGGAATCTGGACAATTTGAAGAACCTCTTGTTAAACTACAACCCCCCTGAGGGCTGTGGAGACTGTATAAATATCCTGCTCTTCGGCATGGTTGGGGTTGGGAAATCATCGACCATCAACACATTTCTCTCGGCTCTGGATCCACAAGGAACGACTATAACCTGTGTCCCGACAGGAGACAATCCCGGGTCTCTCACTCCAGAGGTACACACACTGCTGTCAACTTAATATAAACGCACAAGCGGTATATGTTGCTCTATTAACTGTGAATTCACCGTCCTTTATGTGTCTCCCTGATGTCCACATCAGAGGTAGTGAGAGGTCACCTCACTCCAATCTATTTGCTGGTAAGCACGTCGGGAGGTCCCGAGGCTGGGAAAGTAGGGAGGCCAGAACTCCGGCTTTAGGCCTCCGTCTGGCGCCATCTGGAGCCGGATGTTAATTTGCCTGCAACCCGATCGCATGAACATTGATTTCTCTAACTTCCATTAAAGCCCTCCTCCCCTTCTTACCCCAGCCCTTATTTATTTATTTATTTATCTATCTATCTATTTATTTATTTATTCTCTCTTCTCCCCCACCCCCCTCCGTTTTTCCTCTCTTTGTTCTCTCTCTGTCCTTCTCACAATTTCTCCTTGCCTGCCCTTCATCTTCCTCTGGGCTCCCCTCCCCCTTTCTTTCTCCCTAGGCCTCCCGTCCCATGATCCGCCCCCTTCTGCTGTTCTGTATCCCTTTTGCCAATCAACTTTCCAGCTCTTAGCTTCATCCCAACTCCTGCTGTCTTCTTCTATCATTTCGGATCTCCTCATCCCCCTCCCACTTTCAAATCTCTTACTATCTCTTCTTTCAGCTAGTCCTGACGAAGGGTCTCGGCCCAAAATGTTGACTGTACTTCTTCCTATAGATGCTGTCTGGCCAGCATTTTGTGTGTGTTGCTTGAATTTCCAGCATCTGCAGATTTTCTCATGTTTGCACTAACTTGTCCTCCTTTTTGCGTCTGACTAAAAAACTTATATAAATTACCTCGGATATACTTAAAACAGTGGAAACTGAAAGCTATAACAACCGTTAACCCAAGACTGCAGTGGAGAGTGGTTGACTTTTTGTTCTTGTTTCAAGACCCTAAAGAATTGCTGAAAAGAAAAAACTATATTCAACCATGAATGGGCCAAAGAATTTGGATTTATTGCTAAAAGCAGAAAATATAATTTTCATGTTTTTTGTACACTATACCGTTGTGACGTGAAGATTGGCAGTAAGGGAAAAAGTGCAGTTGAACGACACGGTACCACAGATAAATATAAAGTTAACACTCGTACTGCTTGGAACACCATCATTATTATCATTTTTCTCCCCAGCTCAAGCAACTGAAGAAATGAAGTAAATTAATTTGGTTAGCATATCTGCTTCAGCAGGAGTAAAAATGAATATTCAATTCTTTCAATTCTTTATTTAAACTGTATGAATGCATGTATGTAATATGCAGAATGATGAATAATTGAATAGGAATAAGGGCTCTGGCAGAAAATCACGGATTAATGATGAAATAGCTAGGTTTTTGCTGGATTTATATAGGCAAAAAAGTATCATGTTAGAATTTTTATTTAATAAAATAACTAAAGTGGTCATCTGTTTGCATTTATTGTTTTTGCAATATGGTTTAAATTTTATAATTTTTGTTTTGAAACGCACTGTATATATATGGTAATCCATGACCACATATGCAATGTCCTCCTTTTTGGAAATTGGGAAATGGTCACCCTATGGGAAATGTGAATTCAAATCCAAGTGCGTGATATCAATTAGCTGCGGAATTAAGAAGGGAGGGACAAAAAAGAAATTATAGGCCAATTAGCCCGATGTCAATGGTTGGGAAAATGCTAGACTCCATTGATTAGCATAAGGTTTCAATACACTTGGAGTCACATGACAAAATAGGCCAAAATCAGTACGTTTTCTTCAAGGGGAAATTTTACCTGTAAAATCTGTTGGAATTCTTTGAGGAAATAGCATTCCAGAGAGACAAAGCAGAGACAGTGGATGTTGTTTACTTGGATTTTCAGAAGGGCTTTGACAAGGAGCCACAGATGAAACTGCTGAAGTAGTTAATAGCCCATGGTATTACAATAAAGTTACTGGCATGGATAGAATTTTGGATGACTGACAGGATGCAAAATGTAGGAATAGATGGGGCTTTTCCTGGCTGTCTGCTGGTGACTAGTGGTATTCACAGAGATCGATATTGGGACTGTTTTTATTCACGTTATATGCAAAAGATTTGGAAGATGGAATTGATGGCTTTGTGGCCAGTTTTGTGGCTGATAGAAAAATAGGTGGAGGGTGGTTAGTTTTGAGGAAGCATAGAATCTGCAGAAGAACTGAGACAGATTGGGAGAATGGTTGTATAAAGTGGCATACGCAATTTTCAGTCCTTCAGAACCAATCTAGAACTAGTGTTTCTTCAAAGACAACTACTGATGCCTCCACAATCTCTTCAGGAACACTTTCCAGAGCCTGGGCTGCAGTTATTCAGGTTTCAGCAACTTACCCACATTCAAACTTTTCCACTTCCCATCACCTTCTCCTTACCAACAGCTGCTACACTCACACTTGGTCCCTGACTCTCTGGCATACAGCTGGTGTCTTCCACAGAGAAGGCTGATGTAAAATACAAATCTTGTCACAATGGGTGGCGCTGGTAGTGGACCCAAATGCAAGACACAGACAATGAAGTACGGGGAACATGACTTGACTAGAGTAGGAACGTGACAGGTTACAGACAAGGAGCAGGGACAAGAATGCAGACTTGGGCTAGGACATGGACAAGACAGGGAACCCAGACAAAGAACTAGGCACTAGGAGCCTGGGCTTGGGCTCTGAGCCAGAGACTGGACAAGGACCCAGAACCTGGGTCTTCCCTCGGGCTCGGGCCCCAGAACCAGGCAAGGACATGATATGACTACAGGACAGGAAATGACTGGGGTCCAGAGGCTTGAGGCTTGAGGCTGGGTTCTTGGTCTTGAGCTTGGAGTCAGGCTGGGGTCTTGGTCTTGAGCTTGGAGACAGGCTGGGGTCTTGGTCTTGAGCTTGGAAAAAGCCTGGGGTCTTGGTCTTGAGCTTGGAGACAGGCTGAGGTCTTGGTCTTGAGCTTGGAGACAGGCTGGGGTCTTGGTCTTGAGCTTGGAGAACAGGCTGGGGTCTTGGTCTTGCGCTTGGAGACAGATTGGGGTCTTGGTCTTGAGCTTGGAGACAGGCTGGTGTCTTGGTCTTGAGCTTGGAATACAGGCTGGGGTCTTGGTCTTGAGCTTGGAGACAGGCTGGGGTCCTGGTCTTGAGCTTGGAGACAGGCTGTGGTCCTGGACTTGAGCTTGGAGACAGGCTGGGGTCTTGGTCTTGCGCTTGGAGACAGACTGGGGTCTTGGTCTTGAGCTTGGAGACAGACTGGGATTTTGGTCTTGAGCTTGGAGAACAGGCTGGGGTTTTGGTCTTGCGCTTAGAGAACAGGCTGGGGTCTTGGTCTTGCGCTTGGAGACAGACTGGGGTCTTGGTCTTGAGCTTGGAGACAGACTGGGGTCTTGGTCTTGAGCTTGGAGACAGGCTGGGGTCCTGGACTTGAGCTTGGAGACAGACTGGGGTCTTGGTCTTGAGCTTGGAGACAGACTGGGATCTTGGTCTTGAGCTTGGAGAACAGGCTGGGGTCTTGGTCTTGCGCTTGGAGAACAGGCTGGGGTCTTGGTCTTGCGCTTGGAGACAGACTGGGGTCTTGGTCTTGAGCTTGGAGACAGACTGGGGTCTTGGTCTTGAGCTTGGAGACAGGCTGGGGTCCTGGACTTGAGCTTGGAGACAGGCTGGGGTCTTGGTCTTGAGCTTGGAGACAGGCTGGGATCTTGGTCTTGAGCTTGGAGAACAGGCTGGGGACTTGGTCTTTCGCTTGGAGACAGACTGGGGTCTTGGTCTTGAGCTTGGAGACAGGCTGGAGTCTTGTTCTTGAGCTTGGAGAACAGGCTGGGGTCTTGGTCTTGAGCTTGGAGACAGGCTGGGGTCTTGGTCTTGAGCTTGGAGACAGGCTGGGGTCTTGGTCCTGAGCTTGGAGTCAGGCTGGGGTCTTGGTCTTGAGACAGGCTGGGGTCTTGGTCTTGGAATGTGGAGGCTGATAACTTGGAGGCTGGAGCTCGGAGACAGACTGGGAACTGTACATCAACAGAGAGCCGGGACTTATCCTTTGAGAAGCCGGGACTCATCTTTAACACATTACTAACATGAGACTGGATAGTACATAGTCATAGAGCCTGGACCTATCCTTAGACAAGCCGGGACTCAACTTTATCTCCACACCAATGTGTGACAGGTCCATCCATTGGTTAAAGGCAGAACGGCCGGACTTTCCCAACGGAGGCAAACACAAAACAAGACAAGACAGGACCCCCGCAGGGCAATGGCAGAACCGCTTGAGTTACCCCTTGGTGGTGAGGACAAGACAGATCCCCCACAAGGCAATGGCAGAACGGCCTGACTTACCCCACAGAGGCAAGGACAAGAAGAGACAAACACCGAAGAATGACATACAGTTCCATCTCTGCATCGGGGTTGCTCCAAGTCACAGTTCGGCCAGCAACCTCAGCTGGCTATGGAAACAGCCGGATCCCCACCTAGCTCGAAGTGGCCAGCAGCCACTCAGCTGGCCCGGGAAACAGCCGAATCCATACCGAAAAGACAGCTCCGACTACCAACAGCAAGGCTTCATGAAGCGATGGTTCTCCAACACAGCCTAAAGATGGCAAGTGGCCGCTGCAGCCTTCCACCGGCAGGTTGCTCCCAGGAAACCTTGACAAGACAAACCAGCAGCCACCAGTCGTCCCCAAGGCTACTTATATTCCAAGCCCCAAGATGGGAATCAAATGCCTATGATTAACTCAACCAAAACAAGGGACAGCAGGAAGAACCGGAGTCCTGAGTCCACAGACCAGAGCGTGAACCAGAATGCGGACATTTACGGACCGGACCAATACATTTAGGGACAAATACAGTTCATCAGCCATTTCTGTGTCCCCCATTATCTCCTGCATTATTTTCCAGCAGTCTGATATCCACTCTTACCTCTCTTTGACTCTATATATCTGAAAAAATCTGTTATTATAATTTTATAGTGTTGGATAGCTTATCCTCAAATTTCATCTTTTCTCTTCTTGTGGCTTTTTTCAGTTGCCTTCTACTGATTTTGAAATATTCCCAGTCTAACTTCCCACTAGTTTTTGTTACATTATATACTCTCTCTTTTGATTTTTTGCTTTTGACTTTCCTTGTCAGTCATGGTTACCTCCTTACACCCCCACCACCCCTCACCCCATCTTTAGATTATTCCTTCTACTTTGGGATGAATCTATTATGCACCTTTTGAATTGCTCCCAGAAACTCCATCCATTGCTGTTCTGCTATCGTCCCTGCCGGTGTCTCCTTCCAATCAACTTTGGCCGGATCCCCTCTCATCCCTCTATAATTCCCTTTATTCCACTATAATATCGATACATCATTTCCTTGTTCCCCCCCCCACCAACCCTCAAGGTGACTTCAATCATATTATGAAACTTGCCTCCAAAGGTTTCTTTACCTTAAACTCCCAAATCAAATACAGTTTATTTCACAACACCTAATCCAGAATGACCTTTTCCCAAAAGAACTTAACCACAAATCCCTTCTTTGAGAACAGTCCCTGTTCCTTTTTCCATGGATGCTGCCTGATATGCTGAGTATTCTCCACATTTTTGCTCTTTCACCCCAAGACTGTCCTTGTTAATTTGGTTTTCTTGGTGAACTAGAACGTTTTAGTTTGAAAGGGGAATCCAGAGATTCAGGATAACATTGCTGCAGTCAGAGTGTCTCTGGGTCTGTATACCAGGGATTCACCTGCCCTCTCAGGGGAACGTAAACAGACCCAGGGCAGCAAGGGAAGAGGAGTTTTCTTGTGTCATGAGATATCACGTGACCGAGAGAAGATCAGGGAGATGTCCCACAGTCTGGGATGTCCTGTCAATGAGGGAAGAGGTAGGAGTTCTCCCGCAGATTGGATTGTCCCATCACTGAGGGAAAAGCAGGGTGTTCTCCCATGTCCCGATACATAATCTTAGCCAGCAGTTAACAACACAAAGCAGATCTTCAGTTGATCACCATTCCACTGTTTATGGGATCTTGTTGCGTAAATACCATCTACCCTGTGTTCTACATTACCCGGAACTTTACTCTCCATGAAAGGTGCCATACAAATGTACATCTTTTTAAAAATTTACAGCTCAGGTCCTACAGAGCAGGGAGTTTAAACTTTTGGGATTCGGCTGGATGGAATGCTATGAAGAACCGTGGTCAGACAAAGAAAGTGTTACAGATGATCCTGGAAGGGAGAGTTCCCAAAGGAACAAACGTGAGTTTCCTCCTTTACTTCATACTCCTGATTTCCACAAGCCATTAAACACTGAACAACCTCAGAGAGAGAAGGGAGAAATGGTCCCAAGCAAAGTTTCAGACAAAACAGCCATGGTTCTGAAGACTAGGCCCATGTTCCGATTGGAATTAAACTATAGCCTAGGCCGAGGGAGGTGGCACTCTGTAAAAGAAGTTACACAGAAATACCAAACAAAGAGTAACACTCGAGAACATAGTGACAGAGATTAGTCCCAGAGTAACACACAGGGATGCAGTGGCAGAGATTAGTCCTGGAGTAACACACAGGGATGCAGTGGCAGAGATTAGTCCTGGAGTAACGCACAGGAACACAATGACAGGGATTAGTCCTGGAGTAACACATGAGAACACAGTTACAGAGATTAGTCCCAGAGTAACACACTGGGATACAGGGACAGAGATTAGTCCTGGAGCAACACACCGGGACACAGTGACAGAGATGAGTCCTGGAGTGACACGCTGGGACACAGTGAAAGAGATTAATCCTGCTGCAACATGCAGGGACACAGTGACAGATATTAGTCCTGGAGTAACACATGGGGACACGGTGACAGAGATTCGTCCTGGAGTAATACACAGGGACACATTGACAGAGATTAGTCCTGGAGTAACACACAGGGACACAGGACAGAGATTAGTCCTGGAGTTACACATGGGGATACAATGAAAGATGTTTGTACTGGAGTAACACACAGGGTCACAGTGACAGATATTATTCCTGGAGTAACACAGTGGTACACAGTGACAGACATTAGTTCTGGAGTTACCCACGAGGAGATATTGACAGAGATTCATCAGGGGGTTACACACCACTCTCCTTGGTGTCTCACTGCCAGCTGTCTCCACCTCGACACATTGCTGGGACACTTAGAGCTCTTTTCCAAGTGAGGGGGGACTGAGTGTTGTTCTGACATCCTCCACATGGTACAGGTCAGGAGACAGAGCAGTGATGGGGAAATGGATCAATCCCAGCAACACATGACCCCAGAATCCGCTCCACTGCTAGTGAAGGTCACAGGCTCATCAGCCTCTATCTTGGTCAGACCCTCTGCTCAAACTCACCTAGAGCAGCACCTCCTTGTCTCCCACCAGTTGTCTTCTGCTGGCATCCATTATCAGCCAACAACTCCACCGTGTGGGGTTTGATGTTGGAATTCTGTGTGTGGCCATGAAATCTTGTCTTACTTCCAAACTGAGGTGAGAACAGACACTCAGGAGTCAATGGCCATGGGCCAACAAAAGAAGGGTGTTGAGGTCCAGACTAGATCAGTTCTGCTTACTGAATTGGGGGAGAAGGCTGGGGTTAGTGGAGGGATGACAGGGGAGGGGGGTGGTTTGTGGTGTGTTTGCCCTTGTAGGATTTTGTGAGTAAAACAATTGAGAGTCACCTTATGCGTTTAACAAGATTTGCAGTCCTTTACTTCCATTGCAGAAGAACAAGTCACCTTATACTCATGTCATTGTATCAGACACTGTTTCTTAAAATGAACTCAACAACTCAATGATGGAGTTTATGAATCATGTAAAACAGTTTATATGATGAACAATATGTACCATCTGTCACCTATTACATTCCCCTACAGTCTGTTCCCGTTCCTGTTCTTATCTCTCTTCATTCGTCAAACCCACCATCCCTGGATCAGTCTGGTCAGCCATTGCTGCAATCCTTCCTTGGGTAAGGAATCCTGAACTGTGCACAAGCCTCACCAGGACCCAATAGAATTGGAGCAAGTCGTCTGTACTACTGTGTGACACAGTGATGGAGCAGTTAGTAGTGCTGCTTCGCAGATCCAGTGATTCCGATTCCATCCCAGCCTCTGGTGCTGTCAATGTATAGTTTGCAGGCTCTTGCTGTCATGATGTGGGTTTCCCCCTGATGATCCTGGTTTCTGGCTCCCACATCCCAATAGCATGTAGGTCATTGGGTCAGTCTGCTGCTGTTGTTTCCGGTGGGTTGTCAGAATGGCAGAGAGTGGATGGGGAGATGAGTAATTGGTGAACTGACAGAGAACTAGCATAGGCTAGCCTGGCTGAATAGCCTCAGGAAACAAACATGAACAAAAGCTGATGAACTCACCATTTACCTTCCTATCACCCAGTAACCTGGACACAATACACACGATTGTCTCCCCCACATTACTGATGGAGACTGAACAACCCACACTCCTCAGGATTCAATTTGCCATCAGTTTACATACTGACCAACCATTTGTATCATCCTGAGGTGTGAAGGACCAAACAGTTTCTGAATCATCTGAAAACTTTGTTATCAAGTCCCGACATTTAGTTAAAAATGTTGATTCATTAAACAGTGCAAGGGTGTGAGTATTGAAGAGCTCAGAACAAATTCTCAAGCAGCTCGTGGGGACAGAGTGGACCCACAATGAAAGGAATTGAAAAGTAACAGCGAACTGGGGAAAGCAGCCGGAGACTGACAGGGACAGATGGACTCCACTGGTTTTGGGGCCCATCTGCGTCTTAGTAGATCAGTAGATGAGTGACCATGACAACTGGGCTTTGTCTAAGGGGACTGGTCCCTCCTCCATTGTTCACCTCAGTGCTGTGTGATTGTGATCATCAGTATTCCTGCTGCTTCCTCTGTAACCAGTTCTTCATTTTCTCACTTAGTTACAGAATTTCGATCCTGACTCAGATGCTTCCACCTACCCTGCTACTCCGAAAAATGTAATTCACGGAGTCGCACTCATATTTGACATCAGCACCATAGACTTGGTCAGTGACGATAAAATGGAAGAGTTTCAGGAGCTACAGACAATCGTGGCACAGAAATGTAAGTGCTTTCTTTTGTTCTGTGTAACTTTGTCACCTCAGCATTGCAGCTTCATATTGATATCTGGATCATCTCTCTTTTCCAGATGTTCACAGGGTTGTGATTGGGACCAAGTTTGAATTATTAGGGATACCAGAGATACACAATGCATGGATTTATGAATACAAGCCACTGCAGCAGAAGGTAATAATATGTAGAATCTGAGAACTGACATTGATGTGGGAAACATAGCACCCAATCTGTGAATAGCATGTTTGCACTGACAGCAGAGAGGTAAACACAGGAGATATTTGCTTTGTGGCTCCCGGTAAGCAGACAAATCTCAAGGTTCTATAACTTATGCATACATTGATAATACTTTGATATACTTTGTATCCTTTGAATGCCCTAAGCTCATCTGCCTTTCCTACAATATTCCCTGCATTGAAGTAGACAAAACTCAGAACATTAGTCCCACCATGGTCAAACTTTTGATTTCTGACCTTGTGTGTAGGCTCAGCAACATCTTTCCCCACAACCACTCCACGTTCTGTTCAGGCGCTCTGGTTCCCATCCTGTGCATTTCTAGTTTAACCACCACCCCCACCGACACCCCCCCTCCCCCCCGCCCTTGCAGCACTAGAAGACCTTCCTGCTAGGATATTCATTCCCCTCCAGTTCAGGTGCAAACCATTCCGTCTGTACAGGTCCCACCTTCCCTGGAAGAGAGCCCAATGATCCAATAACCTGAAGCCCTTCCCCTCTTGCACCATCTCCTTAGCCACGTGTTAAACTCTATTACTCAGGTTTTACTTTGTGCTGCCTCATTTTACTGATATTTTCTGCCCCCTCCTGTCACACTTTGTTTGTCAAATCCACCCCCCCCCACCCTCAACTCCTCTGAGCCACCAGTCTCTCACCTCCTCTTCAGTTATTAAGCATTCTGGCCTCGGAACCCTCCCCTTTCTGTCTAGTCTGAAGCCTGGTCTACACAGTATTCACGTGATTCCCCAGGACACTGGTCACAACACAGTTCAGCTGAAGCCCATCCCAATGGAACAGCTCTCTCCATCTCCGTTACTGCTACCATTGCCCGTGAATCTGAAGCTTGTGGAGTTTATAATTCCATTAATACCCTCTCTCTCCTTCCTTTCCCTCAGTTTGACCAGTTGGCAAAACGCACTGGGATGGAGAGGCGTTCCATGTTTGTGGTTTCGAATCAGTGGAGAGGTGAACAGATCGAGATGATAAAATGCATCCTGGCCCTGTATGTTCTGGATAATATGGTCAGAAATATTGACCGATTTCTCAAAGCAGTGTAATTATCACAGCTGACCTTGTCCAGCGTTTTGAATTCATTCTAGTTTCAGCAGCACGGACACTGCTGTGGGATTGATGTTTTTATTGTTTTCCCCATAGGTTTAGCATTCTTTATGCTTGTTTATATATTTGTACAATCACCTGTTTGTCTGTAGACTTTTAGTAACTTGCTGTATTAGTAGTTCCATTCTTCTGTAGTTTCTATCCTTGAAAAGTTGAAGGGGGAATAAGTTAGTATCTGCTGAAAGGGTTTCTCAAATAAACTGGCTCAGCCCACTTGGCAGAATAAAAGCACACCATGTTTTCATCTACCTTTGTTACAGTCAGTCACAGTTACTGGTTCAGAGGTGACTTGTACAACCGGTTACTGGGACAGCCAGTCAATGTTACAGTCAATGACTGTTACAGCCTGTCACAGTTACAGATGGTTACTCTTACAGTAGGGGACTGTTACAGCCAGTCACAGTCACAACCATTCACTGTCACAGCCGGTCACAGTCACAGTGAGTTACTGTTACTGCAGGGGACTGTTACAGTCAGTCACAGTTAGAGATGGTGACAGTTACAGCCAGTCACTGTTACGGATGGTCACAATTACAGCCAGTCACTATTACAGCAGAGGACTGTTACAGCCAGTCACAGTTACAGCCGGTCACAGTCACAGTTACAGACAGTCACTGTTACAGCAGGGGACTGTTGCAGACAGTTACAGTTACAGATGGTCACAGTTATTGCCAATCACTGCTTTTCAGCTGGCCACTGGTACAGCCATTCACTGTTACTGTCAGTCACGGCTGTTACTGCTGCTGTTCTCTTGTTCCTTCTCCGCCTTACCTGCTGAGATTGACTGACCCTATCTGACCTGTACCACTATAAACATCTAACGAAACTGTGGTAAACATAAGATTTGGGCCTCATTCTTGATTTCTGAAGAAGCTACTGGACATCAGCCCCAGATCTAACTGTCATGGTCCGGTCCGTGAAGTCCACATTCTGGATCACGGTGCGGTCCGTGGACTCAAGACTCCAGGTCTTCCAGCTGTCCTTTGTTTGGTTGAGTTAATCAGAGGCACCTGATTCCCATCTTTGGGCTTGGAATATAAGTGTCGGCTGCTGGTTTGTCTTGTCAGTTCCCCTTGGAGCAACCTGCTGATGGAAGGCTAGTGAAACTATTCGTGATCTCTAGGCCTGGTTGGAGGACCACCGCTTCATGGAGCCTTGTTGCCACTCGTCGGAGCAGTTATTGTGGTATGGATTTGGCTGTTTCTGTAGCCAGCCAAGATTGCTGGCTGCCCTGAGACTGAGAGCCACCCTGGATTGAGCTCCTTTCCTGTTCTTGCCTCCGTTGGGTAAGCCAGGCCGTAATTGCCTTTATCCTGCGGTTGGTTCCGTCCCTTCCTGTTCCTTGCCTCCATTGGGTAAGCCAGGCTGATTGCTGTTACCCTGCAGTTGGTTCTGTCTCTTGCCTCTGTCGGGTAAGCAGGCCGTTTGCCGTTACCCTGCGGTTGGGTCCCTCCCTCCCTCCCTGTCCTTGCCTCCGTGGGGTGAAGTTCTGCGTCCTGTGCAGGAGTTCTGCATTCTGCGTCCTGCACAGGAGATCCACGTCCTGCCCAGGAGAAGCTCCAAGAGCCCAAGCCTCGAGAATCCCACAGCCAAGCTCCGAGAACCCAAGCCTCGAGGATCCCGCAGCCAAGCTCCAAGAACCGAAGCCTCGAGTATCCCGCAGCCAAGTTCAAGACCCAAGGCCCCAGCCTGTCTCTGAGCTCAGGCCTCTAGACCCCAGCCACGTCCTGTCCTGAAGCCATGTCATGTCCTTGCCTGGTTCTGGGGTTCGAGCCTGAGGTAAGACCCAGGTTCTGAATCCTTTTCCAGTCTCAGGCTCGGAATCGAGCCTTGTCTCCTAGTCCATGGTTTCTAGTCCTGGTCCAGTTTTCTCTAGCCCAAATCTGCATTCTTGTCCCTGCTCCTTGTCTGAATCCTGTCACGTCCCTACTCTAGTCAAGTCCTGTTCCTTGTACTTCAGTGTCTGTGTCTTGCATTTGGATCCGTTCCCAACGCCCCATTGCAACAGAACGAACTTGCCATGGTGAACCTAGCGGACACGGATCCTGTACAACAGGCCCTGTCCAGCCAGGGCTCTCTATTGGTCGACTCTTGTATGAGTAGCCTCGTTCCATGGTTCTTAGGACTATCAGTTCTAAGTCTAGCATTGTTCCTGAATTCTCTACTAAAACCAAGACTTCAGCTAAAGACTCTCTCTGGACACCAATTCCACGCACGCTACGACCATAGCGCCTCCCGACTCAGCATCTGCGCCTGTGTTCATGGGTTCGTACTTGGGTTCGTACCACCGCTACATCCTTGCAACACTAACAGAATAGACAGTAACACAGTAAGGGAGGGAGAGGCCACAGCTTGAAGCTGTGGTTATTTCAGTGCAATAAGAACATAAGAACATAAGAAATAGGAGCAGGAGTAGGCCATCTGGCCCATCGAGCCTGCCCCACCATTCAATAAGATCATGGCTGATCTGTCCGTAAACTCAGCTCCATCTACCTGCCTTTTTCCCATGACCTTTAATTCCCTTACTATGTAAAATCCTAACTAACTGTTTCTTAAATATACGTATTTAGTGGTGAAGCCTCAACTGCTTCCCTGGGCAGAGAATTCCACAGATTTACCATTCTCTCAGAAAAACTGTTCCTCCTCATCTCCATCCTAAATCTTCTCCCCTGAATCTTGAGGCAACGTTCTAGTCTCACCTACCAATGCAAATAACTTTCCTACTTTTGTGTTATCAATCCCTTTCAAAATTTTGTATGTTTGTATAAGATGCTCTCTCATTCTTCTGAACTCCAGAGAGCATAGTCCCAAGCGATTCAATCTCTACTCATAGGTTAACCCCTTTATCCCTGGAATCAACCTGGTGAACTTCCTCTGCACTGCCTCCAAAGCCAGTATATCCTTCCTCAAGAATGGAGACCGGAACTGCACACAGTACTCCAGCTGCCGCCTCACCAGTACCCTATATAGTTGCAGCATGACCTCCCTGCTCTTGGATTCAATCCCTCCAGCAATGAAGGCCAACATCCTGTTTGCCTTCTTAATAGTCTGCTGTGCCTGCTGTACCTGCAAGCCAACTTTTTGCGATTCATGCACAAGCACTCCCAAGTACCTCTGTACAACAGCATGCTGCAATCTTTCACCATTTAAATAATAATCTGTTCTTCTACTATTTCTTCTAAAGTTCCATTTACCAACATTGTATTCCATCTGCCAGACTTTGGCTCACTCTATTAACCTATCTGTATCCCTCTGCAGACTCTCCTCATCTTCTGTACAATTTGCTATTCCACTCAGTTTAGTGTCAACAACAAATTTTGCTACGCTACACTCAGTCTCCTCTTCCAAATCATCAATATAAATGGTAAACAGCTGCTGGCCCAGCACTGACCCCTGTAGCACCCCACTCACCACTGACTGCCAACCGGATAAACACCTATTTATACCAACTCTCTGCTTTCTATTGGTTAAACAATTCACTATCCATACCAATACACTTCCTCCGACTCCATGCATCCGTATCTTATTTATAAGTTTCTTGTGCGGCACCTTATCGAATGCCTTCTGGAAATCCAAGTATACAACATCCACCTGTACCCCTCTATCCACTGCACTCATTATGTCCTCAAAGAACTCCAGTAAGTTTGTCAAACAGGACCTGCCCTTTCTGAATCCTTGCCTGCATCTGTCTAATGGAACCGCTCCTTCCTAAATGTTCCACTATTTCTTCCTTAATGACAGCTTCAAGCATTTTCCCAACTACAGACATTAAGCTAACTGGCCAATAGTTGCCTATCTTTTGCCTACATCCTTTTTTAATAAGTAGCGTGACATTTGCTGTCTTCCAATCCACTGGAAGATGTATTGGTATGGATAGTGAATTGTTTAACCAATAGAAAGCAGAGAGTTGGTATAAATAGGTGTTTATCCGGTTGGCAGTCAGTGGTGAGTGGGGTGCTACAGGGGTCAGTGCTGGGCCAGCAGCTGTTTACCATTTATATTGATGATTTGGAATAGCAAATTGTACAGAAGATGAGGAGAGTCTGCAGAGGGATACAGATAGGTTAATAGAGTGAGCCAAGGTCTGGCAGATGGAATACAATGTTGGTAAATGGAACTTTAGAAGAAATAGTAGAAGAACAGATTATTATTTAAATGGTGAAAGATTGCAGCATGCTGTTGTACAGAGGTACTTGGGAGTGCTTGTGTCTAGAGGGTTTTGATAAATGATTACCAACGCCTCTACAATAACCTCCACCAATTCCTTCAGCACCCTGGGATGCATCCCATTAGGGCAAAAGGACTTATCTACCTTCAGGCCCTCTAGTTTGCTCATCACTATCTCTTTAGTGACAGTGATTTTATTGAGGTCCTCACCTCCCATTTTGTCCATAACATCCTTCTTTGGCATATTAGATGTGTCCTCCACCATGAAGACCGAGACAAAATAGTCATTCAGTGCCTCAGCCATTTCCTTATCAATTTCCCCTTCTTGTCTTCCAAGGGACCTACTTTGACTTTAGCCACCCTCTTCCGCTTCTATATTTATAAAAACTTTGGCTGTTTTTATATGTTGTACTAATTTACTTTCATACTCTATCTTCCCTTTCCTTATTTCTTGTTTATTTGTTCTCTGTTGTTTTTTAAGATTTTCCCAATCTTCCAGTCTCCCACCACTCTTCACGACTTTGTACACATGAACTTTTAATTTGATACTATCTTTTATTTCCTTCGTAATCCAATGCTGGCTCTCCCCACACTTACTGTCCTTACTTTTGACTGGAATATATTTTTGTTCAGCACTGTGAAAAATCTCTTTGAAAGTATTCCACTGTTCCTCAACTGTCCAAAACTGTCGGATGGACTCAGGATATGGACTGGCACTGAGAACTGGGATATCACAACCAACAACAGAAACATAGCTGAGGAAAGGGTAGGGTGGGCAGCTCAATGCTCCAGGTACAGATGCTACAGGTGTGATTGAGGTACAGGTAAGAGAGGAGGCGGGGGAGTGGCCTTTTTGGGGAAAGAGAACATAAGATTGGTGTTGCTTGGGAGATCATCCAGTGAGACTGTTAGAAGTTTTCAAGAAGGATTCAATTGGTTCAGAGCAGCAGCTGTAAAAATGATCCAGCTTCAGACCACACTCTCTGCCTTAGCCTGGCTCAATAGCTCAAACCCTTCAACCCTCCATCTGCTGAGGTGCAACATGTAGGGGATTGGAAGCTGAGGATTTATTGATTACATAGAAATATTCAGTAAATTTCCTGAAGCCTATTTAGCCAAAAAGAGGACAGTTCAGAATGCCGGCAAACTTGGAAATTACTTCAGCAAGAAAACTTCACAATGTTGACTGTAGAGAAGAAATGAAGGCAGAGAAGTTAAAGATGCTACAATGTGGAATTATTCCTGACTCAGGGATTCAACCATAAAATAGAGGATCAGAATTATGCCATTTGGCCCATCAGGTCTGCTCTATTCATTTCATCATGTCTGTTCCATTTTCCTCTCAGCTCTAATCTCCTTCCTTCTCCCCGTATTCCTTCATGTCCTGTCCAATCAAGAATCTATCAACAGCTCTGCCTTAAATATGCTCAATGACTTGGCCACCACAGATACCTGTGCAATGAATACAACAGACTCACCACCCTCTGGCTAAAGGAATTCCTCCTGCTCTTCATTATAAATGGATATCTCTCTATGTATTCTCAGGCTGCATCTTCTAGTCTTTGCCTTCCCCAACATGGGAAACTTCCTCTCCACAACCAGTCTATTAAATGTTGAAAGGCCAGAAGACATCAAAGGCTCCTCATATGACAAACCTTTCAATCTCGGAATCATTTTCATGAACCTCCTTTGAACCATTTCCAATGTCAGCACATCCTTTCTTAGACAAGGGCCCAAATCTGCACTCAATCTCCAAGTGAGCCTACATCATTGCCTTATGAAACATCAACATTATATCCTTGCTTTTATATACCAGTCCTCTCAAAATGAATGCTAACATTGCACTACCTTCCTCACCACAGACTCATTTTGCAAATTAACCTTTAGGGAATCCTGCACAACTACTCCCAAATCCCTTTGCACTTCAGATATTTGAATTTTCTCTCCATTTCGAAAATAGTCTTCACATTCATTTCTTCTACCAAAGTGTGTGACCATACACTCCCAACACTGCATTCCGCCTGCCAATTCTTTGTCCATTTTCTGAATCTAAGTCCTTTTATAGCCTCTCTGTTTCCTCAAAACTATCTTTATACTGGCCACAAACCTGGCACAAATCTATCAATTCCATCATCCAATCATTGATATCTATCATAAAAAGTTGTCCCAACACAGATCCCGGTGGAATACCACGAAACACCGGCAACCAGCCAGAAAAAGCTCCCTGTATTCCCATTCTTTGCCTCTTTCTAATCAGCCAATGCTCTATCCATGCTAGTATCTTGCCTGTAATACCATGGGCTCTTGTTAAGCAGACTCATGTGTGGCACCACGTCAAACACCTTCTCAAAATTGAAGTACACAACATCCACTGAATCTCCTTTGTCTATCCTGCTTGTGATTCTTTAAAGAATTCCAACAGATTTTCCAGGCAAGATTTTCCCTGAAGGAAACTGTGCTGACTATGGCCTATTTTATCATGCACCCCCAAGTATACCAAAACCACATCCTTAACAATCAAATCCAAACCACTGAGGTCAGATTAAATTGCACATAATTTCTTTTCTTCTGCCTCCCTCCCTTCTTGAATAGTGGAGTGACATTTGCAAATTTCCAGTCCTCCAGGACCATGTCAGAATCTATTGATTCTTGAAAGATCAATACTAATGCCTCCACAATCTCTTCAGCCACCTCTTTTAGAACAGTGGAATAGATCCATTTGGTCCTTGTGATTCATCTATTCTTAGACCTGTCAGTTTCTCAAGACTTTTCTCCCTTCTGGTAGCTTCACACACTCCTGTCCCATGGCACTCTCAAACTTTTGGCATACTGTCAGTGTCTTCAGCAGTGAAGACTGATAAAATAAACGTTTTCGGATCTCCCATTACTACTACTACAGCAGCATTTTGTAGCAATCTGATATCTGTTCTGGCCTCTCTTTTTCACTTCATATATCTAAAGGAACTTTTGGTATCTCCTTTAATAATGTTGGTTAATATTTTATCTTTTCCTTTTTCATGACTAATTTAGTTTCCTTCTGTTGGTTTTTAAAAGCTTTCCAATCTTCTAACTTCCCATTCAGTTTTGCTCTATTATATGCCCTCTCATTGGCTTTTATGTTGGCTTTGACTTGTCAGCCACAGTTGTGCCATCTTGCCTTTAGAATACATCTTCCTGTTTGGGAGGTATATAATCTGTGCCTTCCAAATTGCTTTCAGAAATCCCAGCCATTGTTGCTTTGCCATCATCCCTGCCAGTGATCTTTTCCAATCAATTTTGGCCAGCTCCTCTCTCATACCACTGTAATTCTCTTTACTCCAGTGTAACACTGATAGATTTGACTTTAGCTTCTGCTTCTCAACTTGCAGGATGAATAATATCATAATATGACCACTGTTTCATCAGGGTTCCTATACCTTAAGCTCTCGAATCAATTCCAGTTCATTGCATAACACCCAATCCAGAATAGCTGATCTTCTTGTGGAGTCAACCATGAGCTGCTCTAAAAAGCCAACTCATAGACATTCTGCAAAATTCCCCTCTTGGAATCCAGCACCAACCTGATTTTCCCAGTCTATCTGCATACTGAAATCCCCCATGACTATCATAACGTTGCTCTTTTGACACACATTTTCTACCTCCCATTGTAACTTGTAGACCACATCATTACTACTGTTCAGAGTTATGTATACAACTCTCATCAGGGTCTTTTCACCTTTGCTGTTTCTTCACCCTACCAACAACGATTCTACACATTCTGAACCTATGTCACCTCTTTTTTTATGATTTGATTTCATTTTTTACAAACAGAACAACCTTATAATCCACCTGTCCTTTCAATTCAAAGTGTAACCTTGGATGTTACACTTCCAGCTATAATCTTCTTTCAGCCATGATTCATTGATGCCCACAACGTCACATATGACAATCTGAAACTGATGAAAGTAATTGACCGTATTCTGTATACTGCGTACATTCATATATAACATCTTCACTGTGTATTCATCACTTGTTTATTTTGTCCCCCTTTTACATTGCAACTCATCTTGCTGACTGCAATTTGGCCCTGTCATCAGACTCTCCTTGTTAGCAGTCTCACTCCACACTGCTTCTGCTTGTAAACCAACTGACCCATCCTCAGTCCTATCACCCTGGTACCCATCCCCCTGCCAATTAGTTTAAAACCTCTGAAAGAGCTCTCTCAAACTTCCCTGCAATGATATTGGTGCCCTTGGGTTCAGGTGTAACTTGTCCCTTTTGTACAAATCGTACCTTCCCTCGATGAGATCCTAATGATCCAGAAATCTGCACCCCTGCCCTCTGCACCAGTTTCTTAGCTATTCATTCACGTGCCAAATCATCCTATTTTTACCCTCTCTGTGCGTGGCACCAGCAACAATCCAGAGATTACTACCCCAGAGGTCCTACTTTTCAGCTTTGTATCTCACTCTCTTAAATCTCTCTTCAAGGATCTCTGCACTTTTCCTACCTATGTCATGTGTGCCAATATGTACAAGGAGTTCTGGCTGCTCACCCTCCCCCTTTAGAATGTCGTGGATCTGATCCGAGACATCCTGACCCAGGCACCAGTGAGGCAACATACCATCTGGGTGTCCCTGTCGTGCCCAGAGAATCTAGTCTCTATTCCTCTGTTGATGGAATCTCCTATCACCACTGCAGTCCTTTACACTTCTCTTCTGAGCCACAGTGCCAATTCCTTTCTGTTCAAATGCTGCCTGAGCCAGATCAGCCAGCACTGATCAAATCATTGAATGTGTTCAGCTGACTGAAGCTCCATGAGCCAGTGGTCTTCACTCAAAGGCCACAAGAACATCACTAACCAATGGAGATGCATTGGGTCAGGGGTCACTGATTTGCACCCCAGTGTTGTTCCACTGTTGTTTAACAAGATACATGACCACTCTCAGGGTGGAGGAGCAACTCTTCATATTCTGTCCAACCTCCAACCTGATGGCATGAACATCGATTTCTCCTTCCCCTTCCCTTTTTTTCTAGTCCCCACTCTAGCCTCTTACCTCTTCTCCTCACCTGCTATGACCTCCCCTGGTACCCCTCCTATCAGTTTCTTTCTTTTCCAGACCTTTACCTTTCCCACCCACCTGGTTTCACCTCTCACCTTCCAGCTATCCTCCTTCCCCTCCCTCCACATTTATATTCCAGCAGCCTTTAGATTTCTTTCCAGTCTTGAA
Source organism: Mobula birostris (assembly GCF_030028105.1). Lineage (NCBI taxonomy): Eukaryota > Metazoa > Chordata > Chondrichthyes > Myliobatiformes > Myliobatidae > Mobula > Mobula birostris. The sequence continues at coordinate 120,225,233 of NC_092377.1, forward strand.
GGAAGGTCTCGGTCTGAAACGTTGAGATTACAGAAATCATTTCCAAAGACATTGTTTGACCCACTCAATTCCTCCAGCAATTTGTGTGTGTGGCTCTCAATTCCCAGAATCCGCAAAATTTTGTGTGTGTGTGTGTGTGTCTCTGACCATCAGTTCAAATGAATATTAAAGTTAAGTAAGTTTCCATGCAATATATCAACAGTCAGTCCTTGCTCAACGCATGAAATGTTGCCGAAAAACAGTCATTTCCAGGGGCTGGATAGTTTCTCAATAATGAAAGTAACTCCAAGTTTCCCCAACCATTCCCATTAAAGAAAAAAGCAGAAAGCTGGAAGAACTCAGTGGGTCAGGCAGAATCTGTGGAGACAGAATATCTGTAAGAGTCATTGGGTTGTACAGTTATCAAGCATTTTGTTTGATGTGTGTCTTCTCCGTAGCGATGAAGGAAGAGAAGCGACGAGGCAATGTGGGAGGGGGAAGGAGCGGTAAACTCAGAAGCAACTGAGAAGGGGTGAGGGGTCCAGAGTAATGAGGAAAAGTAAAGGCAGGAAAAGGAAAACAGGGAAGTGTGACATAAATGAGATGGTTCAAGTTGAAGTTTAATGATCATTCAGACTGGGTATATGAACACTCATGAATACAGAAGTGTTACTCCAGGGTCAAAGTGCAAAATGCATTAGCAACAGTCACACACAGCACAAGGCACATACAGCACATATAAGATAGCAGTAAAATATAGTCACACCAAAAATACACGACAGTTCCAGAGTCCGTGAGTGTTGTAGCAGTCTGTAGTCGAACACAATACAGGCTCATCTTCTGCTGAGCACTGACTCCAGCATAGATGCCGTGCCAGGCTATCTCCGGCACTTCAGTGATGCGCTTGACTCTGACACCTGCCCCGGGGCAGTGACAACCATCACGGATCGAGGTCTCGTTATCACTACGACCGAGGCCATGCAGCTCCCCTGCTGTTGGCGAATAAACAAATGAATTGGACTTGCAATATTCCACACCACCAACATCGTCTTGCGATCACAGGAGGACACAGATCGATGTCAGGGTGAAGGCTAACCCTGTGGAACATGAGGAGTCACTCCTCCAACCTGCACATGCCTCAATATCAGTAGAGGAGACCATGGACAGACTTATTGAAATGGGAGCGGGTAATGGAATTAAAACCTGACCACCGGGAGATTCCCGTTGTTATCATTGACAGAATAAAGGTCAATGAAAAGGACCCCTATCAATCTCGAGCCTCATCGCTGAAGAGGTCACACGGTATCCAATGAAATACCCTGACAGACTTGCAGCTGAAGTACTTCCTGAACTGGAATGAGTGACTGGGGTTCTGTATGCCAGTGAGGGAGAAAGTGTAGGGGGAAGTTTAACAGTTGGCACAGTTACAGGGATAAGTGCTAGTGGGGGGGGGATCAATGGTGGGGAAAGGGTACGCAATGGAGTGACAGCGGGGGGGGGCAGAGAGGGAGGGAGAGAGAGAGAGCGCGCGTGAGCGATCCTGTGGAAGGGGATCAAGAGTGGGTGAGAAGCTGTGTCTGGAGTTGGAGTCCTTTTGTGAATGGTAGAAACATAGAAACAAAGAAAAGGAAACCTACAGCACAATACGGGCCCTTCAGCCTATGATGCTGTGCCGAACATGTACTTACTTTAGAAATTACGGAGGACTACCCATACCCCTCTATTTTTCTAAGCTCCGTATACCTATCCAAGGGTCTATTGTATCCGCCTCCACCTCTGTTGCTGGCAGCCCATTTAACAAACTCACCACTCTCTGCTTAAAAAAACGTACCCCTGACATCTCATCTGTACCTGCTTCAAACACCTTAAAACTGCGCCCTCTCATGCTAGCCATCTCAGCCCTGGGAAAAAGTCTCTGACTATCCACACGATCAATGCCTTTCATCATCTTATACGCCTATATCAGTCACTTCTCATCCTTCATCGCCCCAAGGAGAAAAGGTTGAGCTCACTCAACCTATTCTCATAAGGCATGCTCCCCAATCCAGGCAGCGTCCTTGGAAATCTCCTCTGCACTCTTTCTATAGTTTCCATATCCTTCCTGTAGTGAGGTGACCAGAACTCAGCACAGTACTCCAAGTGTGGTCCGACCAGGGTCCTATATAGCCGTAACATTACCTCTCAACTCTTAAACTCAATCCCACTGTTGATGAAGGCCAATGCACCATAGGCCTCAAACTCCACCCCTAAAAGCCCACCCCTCAAACTCCATGCCCCAATCTCCACACCTCAAAAGATGTGTTGGATGAGGTGCTCATGGGTGGTATCCGAGAATCCTGTTGTGATCCTGATCCTGTTTTGTTGGGTGTCTTAGAGTGAGGGCTGATGTGTGAGAAATGGAGGAGATGTGGGTGATAAAATTAGAAGGGAAACCCCATGTTTAGGTAGGAGAACATTGTTTAATTCTTAGATTAGACTCGGATAATTGTTTTTTCTTTGCAATTTAACCATTGAGAAGATTTAATGTTCCTCCGAGCTCAGGGATGGACATGCATCAGCATAGGAATGGGCTCTGTTTCACTGTCAATCTGTCAGCAAATGTCAGTTCTCAAGGGGTGTGAAAGCAGCAGGTTAAGTGGGGTAGTTTACGGAGGCGGGGAGGAGTGTTGCAGACCGTGGAGACCGCAGAGATGACAAGGAGTGTAGGTTCCAGAGTGGGTCAGAGAGATGGGGAGGGGTCACAGATACTGGAGTGTTGTAAGTGTTGCTGAGGGTCACAGAGAATGGAACTGCTGTAGGGTCCATTTGGGTTCAGAGAGTGGGATGTGTGTAGGGAACGGAGGGGAAGGGAAAACAGACACACCGACAGGGTGAGGTATTGACCTGGGTGAGACAGTCAGCACTCTGACTCTCACAACATACAGAATACCATCCCTGGAAGCATCGGGTTCACAGATACAGAGCCACATCCAATCTACAGGGATCTGTCACCGGGAGACTGCAGGATGTGCCCTGTGGAGGCCCTTCAGCCCATCGAGACATCGGACAATACAGCAGCATACAGGCCCTTTGGCCCAACCACTCCTAAATGGCCATGGTGCCCATCCAGATTGTCCACATTGTCTGCATTACAACTGTATCTCTCCAAGTCCCACCCCCCTCCATGTACCTATCCCAGTGCTTCTGAAAGGACACTCCTGTACCTGCCTCAACCACTTCCCCTGTGAAAAAGATCAAAGCCCAAAGCATAGCTATTATCAAAGTACATATATATCACCATATACACCCCTGAGATTCATTTCCTTGCTGGAATACTCAATAAATCCATATTAGAATAATAACTATAATAGTTTCACATACTCTCCACTGTCCCTTTTAACTCTCTCCCCCTCACCCTGAACCCAGGGACTCTAATTGTGGATTCCTCTGTCCTGGGGAAAAGACTGTTACCATGCACCTTATCTTGCCCCAGTGATTTTATTTACTCCTCCATTCTATATTCCACAACACCCTTCTTCACTATAATTAGTACCATTTAATTCTGTGTCAACCACAGATACACTGATCAAGCCTTGTGCACTGGCATTCGAATCATTTCTCAAAATAGTAATGAAAGAAACCCAACACTGATCCCTGCAGAACACAGCTCATCAGCAGCCTCCATTCCGAAACACAACCTTCAACCACCTCCCTCTGCTTTCGTCCTCCAAACCAATCGTGAATCCACCAATCTTGACTGGATTCCTAACCATCCAAATGACCCAACCTTACAAGATCTTGTCGAAGGCCTCACTGAACTACAAATAGGCAAAGTCCACTGCCCTGCCCTCATCTGCATTTTCAGTCATCTCTTCAAATAGCTTGAATACTGTTCAATAAGCAGAGCTTTTCTTGAACAAAGCCGTGCTGACTCTATTTAATCTGACTCCGTCCACTCAAATGCTGGTACACCCTGTCCCTCAGAACTCCCGTAGGTAACTTCCCCACTATTAATTTCACACTGACTGGTGTGTCGTTCCCTGGCATGACCTTCCTGCTCTTCTCAAACAACCAAACATGAGCTTCCTTCCAGTCTTCTGCAACTTCTCTGGTGGCAAATGATGAGACAATAATCTCAGCAACAGACTCCACAATTCCTCCTCTCACCTCTCACAAGTTTCAAGGAAGCACTCACTCTGGCCCAGAGGATTTATCCGCCAATACACTGCAAGGTTGCAAATATCATCCTTTCTGGAAATATGACCAGTCTCCAAAACATCTCTACTTAATTCCCTTGAGTTATCATGATTACCTCCTCAGTGAAAAAGGGGAAATAGTCGTTAAGAATCTCACCCATGTCCTGCAGGTCAAGGCATAAGTAACCCTGCTAATGTCTGAGGGGATCTACTCACTTAGTAACCACCCTTTTACTCATGATATGGCTGAAAAATCTCCTGGCATTTCCCTTTGCCATTTCTGCAAGATCCATCTTACACCCTCTCTTTGCCCTCATGGTTTTACTCTTGATTGTTTTCTTAGTCATTTGGCAGAAAAGGATTCACTGGCACAGAAACCAAATTGAACTATGTCCTTCCATATTTTTCTTGACCAAAGCTTGTATATCTCTCATATTTTTGTATCCACCGAACTGTCTCTCCATGATTTCCTGGACATTTCCTACTAAACCATCCTACCATGCGAGGTCTTATTGTAGGTTCTGCTAAATGGACAACATTTTCAGCCTGAATCTCATCTACAATTTTGGTCATTCTACAAACAGCTCTAAAGAGGTTCAACTGGACAACTTTCCACTCACAACACCATGCAAACTCCTCCTAATGAGTCTCTGTCTACCCAAATACTGAGATAACCTATCCCTCCAATTGCCCACCACTCACCTACCCACAATTGATGTTGGAGTCACTGGTCTGTCTTTCCTTGGCTTATCCCTTCTATCATTCTAAAACTACGGAACAACATTGAACTCATTCCATTCTTCACTGGCATTGTTTCCCAGTGATGAACGATGAGGCAATTATCTCCGTAAGGGCCTCTGCTGTTTCCTGTCTAGCCACCCACGGAGTCGTAGGAAGCACTCAGTAAGGCCCTGGGGATTTATCCACTAGAAATCACTGTAAGGCTGCAAATACCTTCTCCCTGGGAATATATATATGTCCCCCAATCTGTCTTCTCCTGATTCTCTCATCTCTTGAGCAATTGTGATATTCAGTAAATCAGTTCAGCAATCATTGCGGAGAAATATTTCTTATAATTTCAACCTTTCTGCCACATCAAGTTATAGACAGCCTGCTGATCCCCAACAGGAACTCCTCTCTGACTAACCATCCTTTTAATCTTTACTGAGCTACAGAACCTCCTAGAACTTTTCTTAATCTTATCTGTCAGATCCATCTCATACCCTCACTTTGCCCTCCAGATTTACCTCAAGTGCATTCTTCATATTTTTGTAATCATCACGAGCTGAACTTGTCCCCAAATTAAACACAATGTATTATGTACAAAATGATGGAGGAACTCAGCTGGCCGGGCAGCATCAATGGAAAAGAGTACAGCCGATGCTTCAGACTGAGACCCTTCTTCGGAACACCTGTTTGTGAACACAATGTGTGCTTGCCTGTCCTCTTCACTAGAACTTCAATCTCTCTCGTCAGCCAGGGTTCCTAAACTATCCAGGCTCTGTACACAAGAGGAACACAATACATCTGCATCCTTGATATGCCACGAGTTGTGCCCCAATCCTTGCATCTCATCGTTACACTGAAGCTTCTCGGAGCTCTTTTCCCTCTTCTCTTGCGTGCAGGTTGAAGATGTCGAATGATCTGGTTGCTCACTGCACAATGAGGTGGACACACTGCACAATGAGGCAGTCTCACTGCCCTGCCGATCCTCGCTCACCCTACGGCACAACACACACATCAATCAGAAACCTGTCACCTGGGAGTTGGGGTTGAGTTTACTTTAGAACCCAAGGGGATTTTCTGTTCTGACCCTCCCTCCCTCCCACACCCCCATCCTGGTGTGTCACTGACTGTCTGGGACACAGTTCCGACAGTTTCCCATTACGCCCAGCCCAGACACACCTGCCCTAGGACATGTAATTGGAACAGAGGGATGTACAAAATGACACTATTCAGCTAATCATTTAATACACCAAGAAGGAGGTCATTTGCCCAATGATTCTGTGATGACCAATATGCCCAGCTGGATAATCCCAATTTCCTGCAGTCAACTTTATCCGTTCTAAACCTGCCTTTCCATACATCTATCTAGATGCCCCTTCAATGATACCATTGTACCTGCTGTACCCACTTTCTCAGGCAGCTCAGCGTATATACTCACCACCCTACAGGTGAAAGAATTGCCCCTGATCCTACTTCGGCCTTTCCTCTTCACCCTAAGCATACGCCCCAAGCTTTGGACTCTCCTGACGTGTGGGAAAGACCGTTGCCATCCACCTTATCTTTGCCACACCATGATGTTATATATTTCTCTATCGTCACCACTTCCTGCATTAAGAGGAATAATGACCTAGAATGGAAAACCCTCGCCATTAATCAACACTTGCAACAGTCTTGTAATTCTCTGCCCAATTTCCAGTTCAGCCACATCTTTCCTATTAAAGGGTGACCAAAACTCTACATCATGTTCCAATTGCAGCCTCACCAATAACATAATCAACGGCAATATAATGCCCTACTGCCGTACTCAATGCCCAACCAATGAATGTCAACGTGCTAAATGTTAATTTCTCCCAACATGTTCCTGCAGCTCAGGACATAAGCAGACCCTCTCAGCTTCTAAAGTGAGCTATTTCTCCTTAGTTACCATTTTAATCTTAAAACAGTGACAGATCATATAAAGACCTGTTTTTCTGTTACATCTACATTGAATCATTGAATCATTCAGTGAAATGCTCGTTTGCCTTGATGAACAACAAGGATGAGCTGGGGGGACCCCCTACATGTCACTATGCTTCCAGTGCCAACATAGCACACCCTCAACTTACAAACACTGACGCTTTGCAATATGGCAGGAAACTGAATACTCAGTAGAAACCTACTAGAGTCATGGGGAAAAAGTACAAACTCCTTAAAGACAGCAGAGGGAATTGGACACACATGGCTGCCAAAGCAAAGTTTATCCTAATCACGGCACAACTTCTTGGGATTTTCCTTAAATTTATCTTCTTGATCCATCTCACACCCTCTCTCTTTGCCCTCCTGATTTCCCTCTTGATAGTATTTTTAGTCATTTGTTGTTAAGGGATTCACTGGGAAATAATTAAATTGCACCTTGTCCTTCCATATTTTTCTTGACCAAATGTTGAATATCTCTTGTCTTGACAGGTTTACCCTCCACTTCAGCAGGAACATACTGCCTCTGCAGACTTGATATTTCTCATCTCCTGCCCCAGTCGCTCAGGGCGAGCGCCAAGCCTGTATTCTCACCGTTACACTTCTCCAAATTCCTGCTTCTCTTCCTTTGGCTCCATCTTGAAGAAAGCGAACAATCCAATTTTTCATTCTCCACCGAAGTCTCATAGCCCAGTGGATTGTCGCCCTGCCCTACTGGAAAGCACACACATCAGTCAGAAGCCTGTAGGAATGGAATTGTTGCTAAATTGACTTCTGAACCAAAAGACATTTTGAACAGCGAACCTCCCTCCCGCAGCAGTCACTGACCGAACGATCATAGTTTGCTCCATCATTTTCCCACCCAAGAAACACATCAATCACATCCCGCATATTCTACATGGGAAGGTTACAGTGAAGCGTGAGGCGTGACAGGGAGAGACAGGTTTTACCCACCAGGGCAGGTATGTTCTCTGGATCTGGTTCTGTCACTGAGACTCTGTCTGATGGCCCGAATCGCCTGAAGAGTTTTTGTACACGGGCAGTCAGATTTCCTCCTTTTGAGAATATCGCTGCTTTCTCTCCAAGTTAATCGATGAACTGTTGTTCCTTCACGGAATAATCCTGAATAGGTCTTCATATTCCCCTTCCCAAATCTAGGGATTTCTGCAACAGAATCACAGAACAAGTGTCTTCCTTCCGCGCTCTTCCGCCTCCTGCAACACAGAGTAACAGAATGTCTGGGTGCTGCTGTGGGATGGGTGTGTGTCCCACCCACTGGGTACATCAGTCTTGAGCTCAGCACCTTCCACCTAGGGCTGTCCCACCTTCCTGCCCCCGTATGTGTCCAATTGATGCTGACTATGTACAAGACAGCCCTCCCATCCCACTACTGGCACTCATCTCCCCACACGAGCTACAGAGTAGCATCATTTTTCCACTGGGACTTTCATCCCAGGAATGCCCTCCCCAATCGAGCACAGAAAGTTCCAAACACCTTACACACAGGGGAAGGGAACTGACCCATACCCTGGACAATGTTACAACACGATCCACAGTCCATTATCTCACAGCTATTTGTGGGAGCTTGCGGTGCATCATTATACATCCCCATCGCAATGATAACCACTGTGAGCTTTGGTGGCAGGGCAGCACAGGACATGACAAAGATAAAGAAGGTGCTACATCAATGCAGTGCCACTCTCCTACTGTGAACCAAATTCCAGGATGACACGCTGTCATAATTTTTGTACCTCAGAGGAAGGGAAGAGCCAGTAGTCAGCAGAAATCTTCAAGAGGAAGGGGATACCATAGAAGCGAACTGACTTCATGACATTCACCTGTGGACAGGACGAGAGTATCTACCTGTGACCCACTGCAGGGCATTTCAAAAATCCTGAATTTCACGAGACACATTGTAGACAAACAGGACACAGGGAATCCTTGGCCTTTCACACTGGTTGATATTCAGCTTCTTCACAATCTCTTCATGGATGGCTCCTCGACCGTAACATTGCACTGTAAAACACAGAACCTGTGCTCACTCAGGCTGCCTCACACCAGCACATTTCACTCAAGGTGATTCCTAGTAACAAAAGGGAAGGGGATAGATTTAATGTTCCTCCGAGCTCAGAGATGGGCACCCATCAGCATGGGAATGGGCTCTGTTTCACTGTCAATCTGTAAGCAAATGGGAGTTCTCAAGGGATGTGAAAGCAGCAGGTTAAGTGGGGTAGTTTACAGAGGTGGGGAGGAGTGTTGGACAGTGGAGACTGCAGAGATGACAAGGAGTGTAGGTTTCAGAGTGGGTCAGAGAGATGGGGAGGGATCACAGATACTGGAGTGTTGTAGGCGTTGCTAAGGGTCACAACGAATGGAAATGGAAGTGCTGTAGGGTCCATTTGGGCTCAGAGAGTGGGATGTGTGTAGGGAACGGAGGGGAAAACAGACACACCGACAGGGTGAGGTATTGACTTGGGTGAGACAGTCAGCACCCTGACTCTCAGAACACACAGAATACCATCCCTGGAAGCACTGGGTCCACAGATACAGAGCCACGTCCAATTGACAGGGACCTGTCACTGGGAGACTGCAGGATGTGCCCTGTGGAGGCCATTCAGCCCATCGAGACATCGGACAATACAGCAGGATACAGGCCCTTTGGCCCTACCACTCCTCACTGGCCATGGTGCCCATCCAGATTGTCCACATTGTCTGCATTACAGCTGTATCTCTCCAAGTCCCACCCCCTCCATGTACCTATCCCAGTGCTTCTGAACGGATACTCTTGTACCTGCCTCAACCACTTCCCCTGTGGAAAAGACCAAAGACCAAAGTACAGATATTAGCAAAGTACATATATATCACCATATACACCCCCGAGATTCATTTCCTTGCTGGCATACTCAATAAATACATATTAGAATAATAACTATAATAGTTTCACATACTCTCCACTGTCCCTTTAAACTCTTTCCCCCTCACCCTGAACCCAGGGACTCTAATTGTGGACTCCTCTGACCTGGAGAAAAGGCCATTACCATGCACCTTATCTTGCCCCAGTGATTTTATTTACTCCTCCATTCTGTATTCCACAACACCCTTCTTCATTATAAATAGCACCCTTTAATTTTGTGTCATCCACAGATATAGTAATCAAGCACTGTGCACTGGCATTCGAATCATTTCTCAAAATAGTAATGAAAGAAACCCAACACTGATCCCTGCAGAACACCCCTCATCAACAGCCTCCATTCCGAAACACAACCTTCAACCACCACCCTCTGCTTTCGTTGTCCAAACCAATTGTGAATCCACCAATCTTGACTGGATTCCTAACCATCCAGATTACTCAACCTTGTCGAAGGCCTCGTTGTACTACAAATAGACAACGTCCACTGCCCTGCCCTCATCTGCCTTTTCAGTCATCTCTTCAAATAGCTTGAATACTGTTCACTAAGCAGAGCTTTTTATGAACAAAGCCGTGCTGACTCTATTTAATCTGACTCTGTCCACTCAAATGCTGGTACACACTGTCGCTCAGAACTCCCGTAGGTAACTTCCCCACGACTGATTTCACACTGACTGGTGTGTCATTCCCTGGCATGACCTTCCTGCTCTTCTCAAACAACCAAACATGAGCTTCTTTTCAATAATCTCAGCAAGAGACTCCACAATTTCTCCTCTCACCACCCACAAATTTCAAGGAAGCACTATCTCTGGCCCAGGGGATTTATACACCAATACACTGAAAGGTTGCAAATATCATCCTTTCTGGAAATATGACCAGTCTCCAAAACATCTCGACTTAATTCCCTTGAGTAATCATGATTATCTCCTCAGTGAAAAACGAGAAATATTTTAAGAATCTCACCCCTATCCTGCAGGTCAAGGCAAAGGTAACCCTGCTAATGTCCAAAGGGATCTACTCACCTAGTAACCACCCTTTGACTCTTGATATAGCTGCCAATAGGGTTGACTTCAAGTGCCTGTGGAAACGTTCCACCAGGCCGTTGGACTGCGGGTGGTAAGCAGTCGTTCGATGGAGCTGGGTTCCAAGGAGTTGTGCTAGTGCAGACTACAAAGCCGATGCAAACTGCACACCCCTGTCTGAAGTGACGTGGGCTGGGAGTCCGAACCTTGCCACCCAGGTGGTAATCAGGGCTCTGGCGCATGTCTCCGCGGCCGTGTCAGCGAGTGGAACAGCTTCCAGCCACCTCGTGAACCTGTCCAACATGGGGAACAGGTATCTCGCTCCTTTCGAAACCGGCAGTGGGCCGACGATGTCCACGTGGACATGTTCAAACCTCCTATGTGTCGACTGGAAAGGTTGCAGTGGGGCCCTCACGTGCCTCTGGATTTTGGAGGTTTGACAGTGCGTGCATGTCCTGGCCCAATGCCCGACCTGCTTGCATAGGCCGTGCCACACAAACCTGTCTGCGATCAGCCGGATGGTCGCCTGGATGGAAGGATGGGCTAAACCGCGGAAGGCGTCGAAAACGCGGTGCCTCCAAGTGGTCGGGACAATGGGCTGAGGTTGCCTGGTGGACACATCGCAAAGGAGCATCTTACCTTTGGGGCCCAATGGGTATGTCTACGAGGTGGAGTCCTGAGACTGCGGTTCGGTACGCCAGCATCTCGCTGTCCAGTCGTTGCGCCTTAGCTAACGCCGCATAATCCAGCCCCAGAGACAGAGAGTGCACTGATTGGACAGAGGTACATGTCAGCACGTCGGCTGCCACTTTGTTCTTCCAGCGGATGTGCTTGATCGTGGTGGTAAACTCTGCGATGTATGACAGGTGGCATTGCTGGCCACGAGTCCTACACTTATGGCATGCCTCCAAGGGCCAGACTGGGTTGACGAACTCCCCTGGGTGCTGCTTGGCATCTGCACAGCACCCAAGGAGGACCTGGCCACGTCATCAGCCAAACTTGTTTACGGTGCCCCGCTCACAGTTCCCAGTGAATTGGTGCCAGCACCCCGTGGCCCGGAGGACACAACTACGGCGGTCCTAACTAAACTCCAGGAGCGGCTTGGAACACTTGCCCCAGTCCCGACGTCCCATCACGGAACAACACCCCCTTTCGTGCCCAAGGACCTACAACAGAGCTAGTATGTTTTCACCCCTGCAGCGACCATACGAAGGATCCTACAAGGTGTTGCGCCATAATGGGACGACCTGCGTTCTCGACATCGACGGTCATGAAGAGACTTTTACCATTGACGTTGAACGGCCGGTTGCGGTACCACCCCCTTGACGACGAGGACGGCCACCTAAAAGAACTGCCAGTGTGCAGGCTGAGGACTCTGCACTTCCTAGCACTCGTCCAGGGGGCGGGGGGGGGGGGTCATGTGGCAGCCCGCCCATGCGGCAAGTGAACCGGCTCCAGCAGTCACAGGCGAGACCGCAGCCAGTGGCTACCGAGAGGGCTGAGTGCGGGACAGACCTCGGCCCGGAAGCCGACGTCACTTCTGCCCCGCAAAGAGCGGAGAGCGGAGGATGCTGGCAGTGGGGACTTAAGCGTGCGCAGATTGAAACAGTAAACGGTTCAACCAGACCCTGCTCGACTCAGTGTGTTGCTTTCACTCGTTGCGTATCAGCGCAACTACAACCCTTTAATTTTGCGTCAACCACAGATATACTGATCAAGCCTTGTGCACTGGCATTTGAGTCATTTCTCAAAATAGCAATTGAAAGAAACCCAACACTGATCCCTGCAGAACACCCCTCATCAACAGCCTCCATTCCAAAACACAACCTTCAACCACCTCCCTCTGCTTTCATCGTCCATACCAATTGTGAATCCACCAATCTTCACTAGATTCCTAACCATCCAGGTTACCCTACCTTGCAAGACCTTGTTGAAGGACTCGCTGAACTACAAATAGACAACGTCCACTGCCCTGCCCTCATCTGCCTTTTCAGTCATCTCTTCAAATAGCTTTAAAACTGTTCAATCGGCAGAGCATTTCATGCACAAAGCCACGCCTACACTATTTAATCTGACTCCATCCACTCAAATGTTGGGACACCCTGTCCCTCAGAACTCCCGTAGGTAACTTTCCCACTATTGATTTCGCACTAACTGTCATCATGATCATCTCCTCAGTTAAAAAGGGGAAATATTCTTTAAGAATCTCACCCATGTCCTGCAGGTCATGCTAGACCTGCTAATGTCTGAAATGGACCTACTCACTTAGTAACCACCCTTTGACTCTTGATACGGCTGCAAAATCGCTTGGGATTTCCCTTCACCTTTTCTGCCAGATCCATCTCACACCCTCTCTGCTTGCCCTCATGATTTCACTCTTGATTGTTTTCTTAGTCATTTGGCATCAGAGGACCCACTGCCACATGACCTGACTGAACTATGACCTTCCATATTTTTCTTGACCAAAGCTTGTATATCTTTCATATTTATGTATCCACCGAACTGTCTCTCCATGATTTCACGGAACATTTCTTACTAGACCATCCAACCACACTTGGTCTTATTGTAGGTTCTGCTAAATGGACAGCATGCTCAGCCTGAACCTCATTTACAATTTTGGTCATTCTACAAACAGCTCCAAAGAGGTTCAACTGCACAGCTTTCCAGTCACAACACCATGCAAACTCCTCCTAATGAGTCCCTGTCTACCCAAATACTGAGATATCCTATCCCTCCAATTGCCCATCACTAACCTCCCCACAATTGGCGTCAGTCACTGGTCTGCCACTCCTTGGCTTATCCCTTCTATCGTTCTCAAACTATGGAACAACATTGACCTCATTCCATTCTTCAGTGGCATTGTTTCCTAGCGATGAACGATGAAGCAAATATCTCCCTAAAGGTCTCCGCTGTTTCCTCTCTAGCCTCCCATTGAGTCCCAGGAAGCACTTAGTAAGGCCCTGGGGATTTATCCATGAAAATACACTGTAAGGCTGCAAATACCTGCTCCCTGGGAATGTGTATGTCCCTCAATCTGTCTTCTCCTGAATCCCACATCTCTTGAGCAATTGTGATACTCAGTAAATCAGTTCAGCAATCATTGAAAAGAAATATTTCTTATAATGTCAACCTATCTGCCCCCTCAAGTTATAGACAGCCTGCTGATCCCCAACAGGAACTCCTCTCTGACTAACCATCCTTTTTAATCTTTACTGAGCTATCGAAACTGCTAGAACTTTTCTTAATCTTATCTGTCAGATCCATCTCATACTGTCACTCTGCCCTCCAGATTTACCTCAAGTGCATCCTTTATATTTTTGTAATCACCAAGAGATGAACTTGTCCCTAAGTTAAACACAATGTATGATGTAAAAATTGATGGAGGAACTCAGCAGGCCCGGCAGCATCAATGGAAAAGAGTACAGCCGATGCTTCAGACTGAGACCCTTCTTCTGGACTCCTGTTTGTGAATGTATGCTTGCCTCTCCTCTTAACTGGAACTTCAAACACTCTCGTCAGCCAGGGTCCCTAAACCATCCAGGCTCTGTACACAAGAGAAACGTAATACGTCTACACCCTTGATATGCCATGAGTCGTGCCCCAATCCTTGCTTCTCACCGTTACACTGAAACTTCTCTGAGCTCCTTTTGCTCTTCTCCTGTGTGCAGGTTGAAGGTGTCAAATGATCTGGTTGCTCACTGCACATCCAGGTGGGCGCACTGCACAATGAGAGAGTCTCACTGCCCTGCCGATCCTCGCTCGACCCTAGTGCACAACACACACATCAATCAGAAACCTGTAACCTGGGAGTTGGTGTTGAGTTTACCTTAGAACCCGATGGGGATTTTCTGTTCTGACCCTCCCTCCCACCGACTGACTGGGGGACAGTTCTGACAGTTTCCCATCACGTCCACCCTAGACACACATGTAATTGGAAACAGAGGGATGTACAGAATGAGGCTATTCAGCTTATCGTTTAATACACCAAGAATGAGATTATTTGCCCAATGGTTCTGTGATGACCACTATGCCCAGCTGGATAATCAGGACCCAGGCTGTAAAAATAGGGGACAAGCTCTCCTCTACAATCACTCTGAGCATCGGTGCCCCACAAGGCTGTGTACTCAGCCCCCTGCTGTACTCACTGTACACCCATGATTGTGTAGCCAAGTTTCCATCAAACTCAATATATAAGTTTGCTGATGACACAACAATTGTAGGCCATATCTCGGGTAATGATGAGTTTGAGTACAGAGGGGAAATTAAGAACCTGGTGTCATGCTGCGAAGACAATAACCTATCCCTCAATGTCAGAAAGACGAAGGAATTGGCTGTTGACTTCAGAAGGATCAGCGGACCGCACAACCCAAGTTACATCGGTGATGCGCAAGTGGAACAGGTCAAAAGCTTCAAGTTCCTCAGGGTCAATATCACAAATGATTTGAATTGGTCCAACCAAGCAGAGTCCACTGCCAAGAAGGCCCACCAGCGCCTTTACCTCCTGAGAAAACTAAAGAAATTTGGCCTGTCTCCTAAAACCCTCACTAATTTTTCTAGATGCACCGTAGAAAGCATTCTTCTAGGGTGCATCACGACCTGGTATGGAAGTTGTCCAGTCCAAAACCGGAAGAAACTGCAGAAGATCGGAACACGGCGCAGCACATGACACAAACCAATCTTCCGTCCGTGGACTCACTTTACACCGCACGCTGTCGGAGCAGTGCTGCCAGGATAATCAAGGGCACGACCCACCCAGCCAACACACTTTTCATTCCTCTTCCCTCCAGAAGGCTCAGGAGCTTGAAGACTCGTACGGACAGATTTGGGAACAGCTTCTTTCCAATTGTGATAAGACTGCTGAACGGATCCTGACCCAGATCTGGGCCGTACCTTCCAAATAACCGGACCTGCATCACGTTTTTTTTGTACTACCTTACTTTCCATTTTTCTAATTTTTCTATTTATGATTTGTAATTTAAATTTTTAATATTTACAATCGATTTGTAATCCAGGGAGCGGGAAGTGCAGAATCAAATATCGATATGATGATTGTACATTCTAGTATCATTTGTTTGGCGACAATAAAGTATAAAATAATCCCAATTGCCTGCAGTAAACTTTATCCGTTCTAACCCTGCCTTTCCATGCATCTGTCCAGGTGCCACTTCAATGATACGATTGTCCCTGCTGCACCCACTTTCTCAGGCAGCTCAGCATATATACTCACCACCCTACAGGTGAAAGAATTGCCCCTGATCCTACTTAGGCTTTTCCTCTTCACCCCAAGCATATGCCCCAAGCTTTGGACTCTCCTGACGTGTGGGAAAGACTGTTGCCATCCACCTTATCTTTGCCACACCGTGATGTTATACATTTCTATATCGTCACCATCTCCTGTGTTACAAGGAATAATAACCTTGAATGGAAAACCCTCCCTATTAATCACACTTGCAACAGTCTTGTAATTCTCTGCCCAATTTCCAGTTCAGCCACATCTTGCCTATTAAAGGGTGACCAAAACTCTACATCATGTTCCAATTGCAGCCTCACCAATAACATAATCAACGGCAATATAATGCCCTACTTACATAGAGAAAATAGGTGCAGGAGAAGGCCATTCGGCCCTTCGAGCCTGCACCGCCATTTATTATGATCATGGCTGATCATCCAACTCAGAACACTGCCCCAGCCTTCCCTCCATACCCCCTGACCCCCGTAGCCACAAGGGCCATATCTAACTCCCTCTTAAATATAGCCAATAAACTGGCCTCAACTGTTTCCTGTGGCAGAGAATTCCACAGATTCACCACTCTCTGTGTGAAGAAGTTTTTCCTAATCTCGGTCGTAAAAGGCTTCCCCTCTATCCTCAAACTGTGACCCCTCGTTCTGGACTTCCCCAACATCGGGAACAATCTTCCTGCATCTAGCCTGTCCAATCCCTTTAGGATCTTATACGTTTCAATCAGATCCCCCCTCAATCTTCTAAATTCCAATGAGTACAAGCCCAGTTCGTCCAGTCTTTCTTCATATGAAAGTCCTGCCATCCCAGGAATCAATCTGGTGAACCTTCTCTGTACTCCCTCTATGGCAAGGATGTCTTTCCTCAGATTAGGGGACCAAAACTGCACACAATACTCCAGGTGTGGTCTCACCAAGGCCTTGTACAACTGCAGTAGTACCTCCCTGCTCCTGTACTCAAATCCTCTCGCTATAAATGCCAGCATACCATTCGCCGTTTTCACCGCCTGCTGTACCTGCATGCCCACTTTCAATGACTGGTGTACAATGACACCCAGGTCACGTTGCACCTCCCCTTTTCCTAATCGGCCACCATTCAGATAATAATCTGTTTTCCTATTTTTGCCACCAAAGGGGATAACTTCACATTTATCCACATTAAATTGCATCTGCCATGAATTTGCCCACTCACCCAACCTATCCAAGTCACCCTGCATCCTCTTAGCATCCTCCTCACAGCTAACACTGCCACCCAGCTTCGTGTCATCCGCAAACTTGGAGATGCTGCATTTAATTCCCTCATCCAAGTCATTAATATATATTGTAAACAACTGAGGTCCCAGCACTGTGCCTTGCGGTACCCCACTAGTCACCGCCTGCCATTCTGAAAAGGTCCTGTTTATTCCCACTCTTTGCTTCCTGTCTGCTAACCAACTCTCCACCCACACCAATACCTTATCCCCAATACCGTGTGCTTTAAGTTTGCACACTAATCTCCTGTGTGGGACCTTGTCAAAAGCCTTCTGAAAATCCAAATATACCACATCCACTGGTTCTCCCCTATCCACTCTACTAGTTACATCCTCAAAAAATTCTATGAGATTCGTCAGACATGATTTTCCTTTCACAAATCCATGCTGACTTTGTCCGATCATTTCACCACTTTCCAAATGTGCTGTTATCACATCCTTGATAACTGACTCCAGCAGTTTCCCCACCACCGACATTAGGCTAACCGGTCTATAATTCCCCGGTTTCTCTCTCCCTCCTTTTTTAAAAAGTGGAGTTACATTAGCCACCCTCCAATCCTCAGGAACTAGTCCAGAATCTAATGAGTTTTGAAAAATTATCACTAATGCATCCACTATTTCTTGGGCTACTTCCTTAAGCACCCTGGGATGCAGACCATCTGGCCCTGGGGATTTATCTGCCTTCAATCCCTTCAATTTTCCTAACACCACTTCCCTACTAACATGTATTTCGCTCAGTTCCTCCATCTCACTGGACCCTCTGTCCCCTACTATTTCTGGAAGATTATTTATGTACTCCTTAGTGAGGACAGAACCAAGTAATTATTCAATTGGTCTGCCATGTCCTTGCTCCCCATAATCAATTCACCTGTTTCTGCCTGCAGAGGACCTACATTTGTCTTTACCAGTCTTTTCCTTTTTACATATCTATAAAAGCTTTTACAGTCTGTTTTTATGTTGCCTGCAAGTTTTCTCTCATAATCTTTTTTCCCCTTCCTAATTAAGCCCTTTGTCCTCTTCTACTGAACTCTGAATTTCTCCCAGTCCTCAGGTGAGCCACTTTCTCTGGCTAATTTGTATGCTGCTTCTTTGGAATTGATACTATCCCTAATTTCTCTTGTCAGCCACGGGTGCACTACCTTCCTTGATTTATTCTTTTGCCAAACTGTGATGAACATTTGTTGCAGTTCATCCATGCAACCTTTAAATGCTTGCCATTGCATATCCACCGTCAATCCTTTAAGTGTCATTTGCCAGTCTATCTTAGCTAATTCACGTCTCATACCTTCAAAGTTACCCCTCTTTAAGTTCAGAACCTTTGTTTCTGAATTAACTATGTCACTCTCCATCTTAATGAAGAATTCCACCATATTATGGTCACTCTTACCCAAGGGGCCTCTCACGACAAGATTGCTAATTAACCTTTCCTCATTGCTCAAAACCCAGTCCAGAATAGCCTGCTCTCTAGTCGGTTCCTCGACATGTTGGTTCAAAAAACCATCCCGCATACATTCCAAGAAATCCTCTTCCTCAGCACCTTTACCAATTTGGTTCACCCAATCTACATGTAGATTGAAGTCACCCATTATAACTGCTGTTCCTTTATTGCACACATTTCTAATTTTCTGTTTAATACCATCTCCGACCTCACTACTACTGTTAGGTGGCCTGTACACAACTCCCACCAGCGTCTTCTGCCCCTTAGTGTTACGCAGCTCTACCCATATCGATTCCACATCTTCCCGGCTTATGTCCTTCCTTTCTATTGCGTTAATCTCTTCTTTAACCAGCAACACCACCCCACCTCCCCTTCCTTCATGTCTATCCCTCCTGAATATTGAATATCCCTGAACGTTGAGCTCCCATCCCTGGTCACCCTGGAGCCATGTCTCTGTGATCCCAACTATATCATAATCATTAATAACAATCTCCACTTTCAATTCATCCACCTTATTACGAATGCTCCTTGCATTGACACACAAAGCCTTCAGGCGCTCTTTTACAACTCTCTTAGCCCTTATACAATTATGCTGAAAAGTGGCCCTTTTTAATGCTTGCCCTGGATTTGTCGGCCTGCCGCTTTTACTTATCTCCATAGAACTTTTTGTTTCTACCCTCACTTTACACCCCTCTGCCTCTCTGCACTGGTTCCCATCCCCCTGTAGTGAACTAACCTCCTCACGCCTAGCCTCTTTAATTTGATTCCCACCCCCCAACCATTCTAGTTTACGTACTCAATGCCCAACTAATGAATGTCAGCATGCTAAATGTTAATTTCTCCCAACATATTCCTACAGCTCAGGACATAAGCAGACCTTCTGAGCTTCTAAAGTGAGCTATTTCTCCTTACTTATCTTTTTAATCTTAAAATAGTGACAGATCAGATTAAAGATCTGTTTTTCTGTTACATCTACATTGAATGATTGAAACATTCAGCGAAATGCTTGTTTGCGTCAATGAACAACACAGTACAAGGATGAACTGGGGGGAGCCCGTGCGTGTCACTATGATTCCACTGCCAACGTAGCATGCCCTCAACTTACCAACACTAGCCCTTTGCAAAATGGCAGGAAACTGAATACTCAGTGGAAACCTACTGCAGACATGGGGAGAAAGTACAAACTCCTTAAAGGCAGTGGTGGCAATTAGACGCACATGGCTGCCACTGTAAAGTTTATGCTAATCACTATACAACTTCTTGGGATTTTCCTTAACTTTAACTTCTAGATTCATCTCACATCCTCTCTCTTTGCTCTCCTGATAGTATTCTGAGTCATTTGATGTTAAGGGATTCACTGGGAAATAACCTAATTGAACCTTGTTCTTCCATATTTTTCTTGAGCAAAGCTTGAATATCTCTCATCTTGACAGGTTTACCTCCACTTCGACAGGGACATACTGCCTCTGCAGTCTTGATATTTCTCAACTCCTGCCCCAATCACTCAGGGCAAGCCCCAATTTTGCATTCTCACTGTTACACTTCTCCGAATTCCTGCTTCTCTTCCGTTGGTTCCATCCTGAAGAAATCGAACAATCCAATTGTTCATTCTCCACTGAAGTCAAGTTGCCCGGCGGATTGTCATCCCGCCCTACTGGAAACCATACACATCAGTCAGAAGCCTGTAATCTTGGAATTGTTGCTAAATTGATCTCCAGACCCAAAGACATTTTGGACTGCGAACCTCCCACCCTCACTCCCTCCCGCAGCAGTCACTGACTGACAACCATAGTTCGTTCCATCATTTTCCCACCCAAGACACATATCAATCACATTCCTCATATTCCATATGGGAAGCTTACAGTGATGCATGAGGCGTGACAGGGTGAGACAGGTTTTACCCACCGGGGGAGGAATGTTCTCTGGATCTGGTTCTGTCAATGAGACTCTGTCTCATTTCATTTTTAAAGTCTTTTTGTTGATACATAATCTTCTACAGCTTTAAAATGATACAAGACTTCAACAAACTGATATATGTACAGTTAATAAAACTGAAGAAAAAACTTATCAAAAAAGAATGATATGATAATGAAAAAAGAAGTTATTTTTATAAAGAAAATAAAGAAAAAAGAGTACCCCCAACTAATTGAAAGAAAAAACCTACAAACTACAAGAGAAAGGAAAAGAAAACAAATTAAAAGAGAGAAAAAAACCATTAGGAACCAACTCCCGGAGCAATACACCTTACAATCGCCTATATCTATATAAAGGAGAAAAATCATCAACTGCCAGCTCACATTTATATATGACTGTAAGGAAACCATACAAATTAATTCAAATTAAATGATAATATTTGGCAAAAGAGCCCCATCTTCTCTCAAAATCGAATTGAGGATCAAAAGTTCTACTTCTAATTTTTTCCAAGCTAAGACATAACATTACTTGAGAAAACCATTGAATTAATGTAGGGACAGAGGTATCTTCCCATTTCAATAAAATACAGTAGCCCTTCTTGCCAACAATGTAACAAATGCAATTATATGTTGGTCTGAAGATGAAATACCCTGAATATGATGTAGAACGATTCCAAATAAGACAGTCAATGTATTAAGTTGTAAATTAATTTTCAGAGCTTTAGAAATTGTAGAAAATAAAGGTTTTTAAAAAGATTTTAATGAAGAACATGGCCAGAACATATGTGAAAAAGTGGCTACTTCAGTTTTACACCTATCACAATAGTTGTCAATGTTAGGAAATATTTTGGATAGTCTCTCTTTTGTTAAATAATAATGATGAACAATTTTAAATTGAATTAAACAGTGATTGGCACATAAGACCATAAGACCATCAGACAAAGGAGCAGAAGTCAGCCATTCGGCCCATCGAGTCTGCTCCGCCATTTTATCATGAGCTGATCTATTCTCCCATTTAGTCCCACTCCCCCACCTTCTCACCATAAACTTCGATGCCCTGGCTACTCAGATACCTATCTCTGCCTTAAATACACCCAATGACTTGGCCTCCACTGCCGCCCGTGGCAACAAATTCCATAGATTCACCACCCCCAGCTAAAAAAATTTCTTCGCATCTCTGTTCTGAATGGGCGCCCTTTAATCCCTCTCGTACTAGACTCCACATCGAAGAGGAATTGACCATTTTCAAAACTCGCAAACAATCTTCATTAACAAAGGTCATATTAAGTTCTCTCTCCCAATCTTGTTTAATCTTTAGTGAGAGGTTATCTTTTTGTAGTAAAAATAAATTATGAATTCTACCAGTGGAACCTCTCACTAAAGGATTCATATTCAAAATAGTATCCAACAAATCATATTCTTGCATATATGGAAATTTAGATACGTATTTTTGTAAAAAATATCTAACCTGAAAATATTGCAGGAAATGTGTCTGAGAGAGAGAATATTTGTTAATTAACTCTTCAAAAGTCATTAATCGACCATCACAAAATAAATCTGCAGAAGAACAGATCCCGTTATTTCTCCATAAGAGAAAAGTGGGATCGGTTATTGATGGTTTAACCAGAAAATTTCGATATAAAGAGCTAGACAAATTAAATTGTTTAAAATTAAAAGAGTTGTGAAACTGAAACTAAATTCGTAAGGACTGTTTAATAACAGGGTAGAGATTTAAATCTGGAATTTTAGCAAGTTTGTAAAGGTAATGGAGCTCCTAATAATGAGGTTAAATGAAATTGTTTGATAGCTTCTAATTCCAAATCAATCCAAGCTGGTTTCTGGCTCTTATCAAGCAAATATAGCCAAAACCATAATTGTCAAATATTAACAGCCCAGTAATACAATCTTAAATTAGGTAGTGAAAGTCCACCATCTTCTTAAGATTTTTGTAAATGATTATTAATTCTTGTTTTTTTATCATTCCAAATAAAGGATGAAATAATAGAATTTGATCAAAATTTTTTTTAGCTAAAAAGATAGGTATATTTTGAAAAATATATAAAAATCTAGGTAAAATCATCATTTTCACAGCATGAATATGACCTATTGAAGAAAGTGTAAGTGGGATCCATCTACAAAATAATTGTTTCATAGAGTCCATTAAAGGAACTACATTAGCTTTATAAAGATCTTTATATATTTTAGTAATGATAATACCTAAATATTTAAAAGAATTCACAACTCTGAATGGAATATTGTTATATATAAAAACAGGAGCATTAAAAGGGAACAATTCACTTTTATTTAAGTTTATATCCTGAAAATTTTCCAAAACCACTTAATATTTCCAAAAGATTATGAATAGATTCTTCAGGGTTCCAAATATAAACCAAAAGATCATCTGTGTAAAGAAAACTCTTATGTGTGGTCCCATTTATAGAGATACCATGAATATTTTTAGCTTCACGGAGTATTATAGCCAAAGGCTCCAGTATAAGATTAAATAATAAAGGACTTAATGGACATCCCTCTCTCTTACCTCGTGAGAGTGAAAAAAAGGAGACCTGAAATTATTAGTAATAACAGTACCAATAGGATTATTAAAGTTATTACCAAAGCCAAATTTTTCTAATACATTAAACAGATATGTCCATTCAACTCCATAAAATGCCTTTTCTGCGTCAAGAGAAGTAACATATAGTGATGAGTATATAATGTTCATCATTCTCCAAACATTGGAGAAAGAGTAACGGCCTTTAATAAGGCCTGTTTGATCCATAGAGATGATTTTAGTTAAAATATTTCCCAAACGGTTAACCATTATCTGAAAAAGAATTTATGCATCCACATTTAATAGCGAAATAGGTCTATATGATGAACATTCAGCTAGGATCTTTATCTTTCTTAAGGATTAAGGAAACAGAAGCTTCATAAAAAGGAGGTAAATTACCCTTCTCAAAAGATTCATGAAATATTTCCAAAAGATATGATGAAAGTAATTTTTCAAATATTTTGTAAAATCCTACTGAATAACCATCAAGTCCTGGTGCTTTACCTGATTGCATTGACAACACAGCTTTCTGAATTTCATGTTCAGTAACTGGAGCATCAAGGATCTGTTGATCTTCAACAGTAATTTGAGGAAATTTAATCTTATTTAAAAAAGCCTTCATTTTGGAGGAATCTGCAGGAAAGTGAGATTTATAAGGATCAGAATAAAAATCTTGAAAAATGCTACTAATCTCATGTCTTCATGATTACTTACTATTTCCCCATTATCTTTACGAATCTTTAAAATTTGTCTTTTAGCTCTAGCTGCCCTTAATTGGGAAGCTAAGAGCCTATTATTTTTATCCCCAAAAAATACAAAACTGACTTTTCAATTTTAGCAAATATCCTTCAATAGAATAAGTTAATAATAAATTATATTGTGATTGTAATTCCACTCTTCTTTTAAACAAATCAACATTTGGAGAGGTTCCATTGATGTTACCTAAATCTTTAATTTGTTCAGAAATTTTATCTAATTCCATTCTTGTCTGTTTCTTCAGTTTAGCTAAATACAAAATAATCTGACCACGTAAATAAGCTTTTAATGTATCCCAAATTACTAACTTTGAGACATTTCCTGTATTATTAAAGAGAAAAAAACTCTTTTATCTGAGTTTCAATAAACTCAATAAATTCTGAGCTTTGTAACATATGTTCTGGAAAACGCCAAGGTAGTCTTGTAGAAGCAACATCTTTCAAATCAAATATTAGGTTTAAGGGAGCGTGAGCAGAAATAACAATTGCATCATATTCACATTTCTGAATATTAAATAGAAGTCAATTCTCGAATATTTATTATGAACGTGTGAGAAAAAGGAATATGCTCTATCACTAGGATACATATGTTTCCAAATTTCAATTAAGTCATAATCAATTAACAAGGAATTAATAAGTGATGTAGAGCGATTAGGAAGTTGATGTTTGGATGATGACTTATCTATTGAAGGATTTAAACAAATACTAAAATCACCACCCATTAATAACATATATTCATTTAGATCAGGTAATAGAGCAAAAACATCTTTAAAGAATGAGGGGTCATCAGCATTTGGTCCATATATATTAACCAAAACTACTTTCCTGTTGTAAATTGTTCCCTTAACAATCACAAATCTACCATTGATATCAGATATAATATCCCCCTGATTAAAAGGAATATTGGAATCAATAAAAATGGAAACAAATCTAATTTTACTTTGAGAATTTGCATGAAACTGAGGACCCTTCCAAAATTTAAAAAAGCGATTTTTTATCACATAACCTGATTTGCGTCTCTTGTGCAAAAATTATATCAAGTTGGAATCGATTAATAGTTTTAAATGGTTTCTTACGCTTAATAGAATGATTCCAACCACGGACATTCCAACTTAAAACATTTAACTGTTTAAATATCATCATGAGACTTTATATCTAAAGAAAGTAGTTTGACGCATGTCAGGATAAGGTAGTCGAGAATGGTGGAGATAAACAATATTAATAATTTGCATACGTTCCGGAATTCCATAATGTGGATAAAAAATAAGAAAAGAAAAAAGAAAAAAGACACCCAATCTACAAAGCCCGGAAGTAAGTCGATATCAATCGATGCAAGCCCCAAAGAATGCATAAGAAGCAATTATAAACTCCACCTGCCTAAATAAAAGGTAAAAATGGAAAGAGTGATCTCTGTCTCCCTCTTCCGGATACACAACTCATTACAGTCGACATACAGCTCATTACAATTGCGTTGAAAAGAACAATTATTAGAAACGACCTACAGTTTTGAAGATAGCCATCATAATATTAGGTAAGGAAAGAAAACAACATGTCCAAAAAAAATTCTTGAAATATTTGCTCAGGATAAAAATAATCACCATCTTTCAATTATTACATCTATCTTTAAAACATAAAGAAACCCGAATAATTACTTACAAGTTCTTAGCAAAAGCATACAAAGCAAAAAAGCAATTAGTTCATTTAAATGCTGCAAATAGAAAGAAATTCTAGATGGTTCAAAGTTATCTAGTCTTCCGACAGTTCCTGCGTTATGTCTTCTGAAGTTAAAACCATCCAAACCAGTCTATTTCAGAGACAAAAGTAAATTTTAAGGCAAAGACTTTCTATACCCATCAAATCTTCCGACCTCATCACTCCTTACGTCGCGAGACAATCATACAATTGTAAATCATCTAAACTTCAGACTCGTCAGGGAGAGAATTAATAAAACACAATGTATCAGCTGATCCTCAAAAATACAAACCCCAGAATTTTTGACGAAAAGCCTTAATTTAGCTGAGTATTGAAGAGATGGATGCAACTGTCTTTGATAAGCTGTATGCATTACAGCAACGAATCCAAAACTTTTCTGAACAATTTCACGTGGAAAATCTTGGATGAAATGAATCTCAGAGCTTTGAAATTTGAACAACCTTTGTTTTCTTGCAAGCTTAATAATACGGTCTTTGTCTCTAAAACGAAGAAAGCGCACAACGACATGCCTACTTGTACTTTGAGCCGGGGATTTTAAAGCACCAACTCTATGTGCCATTTTGTTCCAACAAGAGCGAGCCTTCAAATCCACGATCCGTTGTTGAGCCTTTTCCAGACAAGAAAAAGTATCAGCCGCATTTCGACTCACCTCTTTAAAATCAAGGCTCAAAGAGTCAATTTTTTTCCTCCAAAGGGAGAAATCTTTTAGTTAATTCAGCAACGATATAGCTGATTTGAGACTCTAATCTATTTACCCAGGGTGGCTCCTCTGAAGTCTCGACAGCTTTTTTAGGCTTATCAATGCCTGCTTCAGGATTTCTTTTGGTGCTTCTTAAGTTAGACAGCATTTTAACTGTCACTCTACAAAATCCAACTGAATAAAGTTAAAATTTCAAACTTTGAATTGGGAAAGGGAGAAATTAAAGTCAGACAGAAAGAAACTGTGTCTTTCATGTCCACAGGTGGAAGGCAGAGTCCTGAGACTCCGTCTGATGGCCCAAATCGTATTTGGATACTGACAGTCAGATTTCCACCTTTTAAGAATTTTACTGGTTTCTCTCCAAAGTACTCGATGAACTGCTGTTCCTTCATGGAATAACCCTGGACAGGTCCTTATCTTCCCCTCTCCCACATCCAGGGATTTCTGCAACAGAATCATGGCACAAATGTCTTCCTTTCACGCTCTTCCGCCTCCTGCAACACAGAGTAACGGGGTGTCTGGGTGCTGCTGTGGGATGCGTCGTGTCCCACCCACTGGGCACATCAGTTTTGAGCTTAACACCTTCCACCTGGGGCTGTGCACACCTTCCTGCCCTGTGTGTGTCCAGTTGATGCTGTGACGAGAATACACATAGATGTTAGCTGTCCTGTGAGATCAGCAGTTGGTCTGCCACCTGTCCTCAGGGGAAGGAGAGATAAGGAACAATGAAGCAGCATCTGGAGATGTGTAATGAAGGGACGGAAGAGAGCTGTCTAGAACGGCTCCCCCCTTTGAACCCTGAACTGTTTGAAGTGATGGACAGGCGATCAGGAGATGTGTAATGAAGGGATGGGAGAGAGAGCTGTCTGGAGCGGCTCCCCCTTTGAACCCTGAACTGTTTGAAGTGAAGGACAGGCGATACCCCAGCAGAGGGATAAAAAGGGACAGGTTCGCTAAGGCAGCACACACACACACGACACCCGAGGTAACAAGACCCTGGAAGCGGTGCGCCTCTCACAAGTCGGTGGGAAGCTCTTGGAAGGCTGATCGGGGGATCAGCCTTAAACGCATAGGGTGGAAAGGTACGATCAGCGGAAACCCGGTGTGTATCCACCCTCGCTTGGGTGCCGGGTTCACTGCAGAGGATCAACCGCATCTGGAGGAGGGGTCACAGTCGGTGTCCTCAGGTGACATCACAAAGGACCCGCCCGAAAACTGCCTGTGAGCAATATCGCTGGTCTGTGAGTGGAAGCCGTTTCTGAATGATCAGTCGCTCTTGTTCTCTCTCTCCTTCCCCCCACATTGTCCATCGCCCTGGCAACGATTACTGCGAACTGAACTATTAAATCGAACTGGACTTTTGTGTCACTTTGAAATTGGTCATTTACCCCTAGACAACGATAGAGCTTGATTGATGCTGTTATCTTAATTCTGTGCACATGTGTGTTTATCATTGCTGAACTGTTGCATTTATTATCCTTTCGATTACTGTGTTGCTTGTTTCTTTAATAAAACTTTCTTAGTTCCAGTAATCCAGACTCCAACCGAGTGATCCATTTCTGCTGGTTTGGCAACCCAGTTACGGGGTACGTAACAATGCTGACTATGTACAATTCAGCCCTCCCATCCCAGAACTGGCACTCACCTCCCCAAAGGAGGTACAGCACTGACAGTAGCATCATTTTTCCACTGGGACTTTCATCCCAGGAATGCTCTCCCCAATCGGGCACAGAAGGTTCCAAACACCATTACACGAAGGGGAAGGGAACCGACCCATACCCTGGACAATGTTACATCGGGATCCACAGTCCATTACCTCACAGCTGTTTGTGAGAGCTTGCTGTGCACCATTATACATCCCCATTACAATGATAACTACTGTGAGCTTTGGTGGCAGGGCAGCACAGGACATGACAAGGATAAGGAAAGTGCGACATCAATGCAGTGCCACTCTCCTACTGTGAACCAAATTCCAGGATGACACACAGTCATAATTATTGTACCTCAGAGGAAGGGAAGAGCCAGTAGTCAGCAGAAGTCTCTAAGGGGAACGGGATACAAGGGAAGCGAACTGACTTCATGACATTCACCTGTGGAGAGGACGAGAGTATCTACCTGTGACCCACTGCAAATCAGTTTGAAAATCCTGAATTTCACGAGACACTTTGTAGACAAACAGGACACAGGGAATCCTTGGCCCTTCACACTGGTTGATATTCAGCTTCTTCACAATCTTCTCATGGACGTCACCTCGACCGTAACATTGCACTGTAAAACACAGAACCTGTGCTCACTCAGTCTGCCTCACATCAGCACATTTCACTCAAGGTGATTCCTAGTAACAAAAGGGAAGGGGGTAGATTTAATGTTCCTCCGAGCTCAGAGACGGGCACCCATCAGCGTGGGAATGGGCTCTGTTTCATTGTCAATCTGTCAGCAAATGTGAGTTCTCAAGGGATGTGAAAGCAGCAGGTTAAGTGGGGTAGTTTACAGAGGCGGGGAGGAGTGTTGGAGACAGTGGAGACCGCAGAGATGACAAGGAGTGTAGGTTTCAGAGTGGGTCAGAGAGATGGGGAGGGGTCACAGATACTGGAGTGTTGTAGGCGTTGCTGAGGGTCACAGAGAATGGAAGTGCTGTAGGGTCCATTTGGGCTCAGAGAGTGGGATGTGTGTAGGGAACGGAGGGGAAGGGGAAACAGACACACCGACAGGGTGAGGTATTGACCTGGGTGAGACAGTCAGCACTCTGACTCTCACAACATACAGAATACCATCCCTGGAAGCATCGGGTTCACAGATACAGAGCAAAGTCCAACCTACAGCGACCTGTCACCAGGAGACTGCAGGATGTGCCCTGTGGAGGCCCTTCAGCCCATCGAGACATCGGACAATACAGCAGGATACAGGCCCTTTGGCCCAACCACTCCTCACTGGCCATGGTGCCCATCCAGATTGTCCACATTGTCTGCATTACAGCTGTATCTCTCCAAGTCCCACTCCCTCCATGTACCTATCCCAGTGCTTCTGAACGGATACTCTTGTACCTGCCTCAACCACCTCCCCTGTGGAAAAGACCAAAGACCAAAGTACAGATATTAGCAAAGTACATATATATCACCATATACACCCCTGAGATTCATTTCCTTGCTGGAATACTCAATAAATCCATATTAGAATAATAACCATAATAGTCTCACGTACTCTCCACTGTCCCTTTTAACTCTCTCCCCCTCACCCTGAACCCAGGGACTCTAATTGTGGACTCCTCTGACCTGGAGAAAAGACTGTTACTATGCACCTTATCTTGCCCCGATAATTTTATTTACTTCTCTATTCTGTATTCCACAACATACTTCTTCATTATAAATAGCACCCTTTAATTTTTCGTCATCCACAGATACACTGATAAAGCCTTGTGCACTGGCATTCGAATCATTTCTCAAAATAGTAATGAAAGAAACCCAACACTGATCCCTGCAGAACACAGCTCATCAGCAGCCTCCATTCCGAAACACAACCTTCAACCACCTCCCTCTGCTTTCATCCTCCAAACCAATTGTGAATCCAGCAATCTTCACTAGATTCCTAACCATCCAGATTACCCTACCTTGCAGGACCTGGTTAAGGGCCTTGCTCAACTACAAGTAGACAACGTCCACTGCCCTGTCCATATCTGCCACTTCAGTCATCTCTTCAAATAGCTTCAGTACTGTTCAATAAGCAGGGCTTTTCATGCAGAAAGCCGTGCTGACTCTATTTAATCTGACTCCGTCCACTTCCCCTCTTCTGATTTCACACTGACTGGTGTGTCATTCCCTGGCATGAACTTCCTGCTCTTCTCAAACTACCAAACATGAGCTTCTTTTTAGTCTTCTGCAACTTCTCTGGTGGCAAACGATGAGTCAATAATCTCATCAAGAGACTCCACAATTCCTCCTCTCACCACCCACAAATTTCAAGGAAGCACTTGCTCTGTCAGTGGGGATTTATCCACCAATACACCGCAAGGTTGCAAATATCACCCGTTCTGGAAATATGACCAGTCTCCAAAACATCTTTACTTAATTCTCTTAAGTAATCAGGATTATCTCCTCAGTGAAAAAGGGGATATATTCATTAAGAATCTCACTCATGTCGTGCAGGTCAACACATAAGTAACCCTGCTAATGTCTGAAGTGATCTACTCACTTAGTAACCACCCTTTTACTCACGATATGACTGAAAGGGAGATGAGGCTGAGTACAGGGCTACGGTAGGAAACTTTGTCACATGATTTGAGCTGAATAATCTGCAGCTTAATGTGAAAAGGACTAAGGAGCTGGTGGTAGACCTGAGGAGAGCTAAGGCACCGGTGATCCCTGTTTCCATCCAGGGGGTCAGTGTGGACATGGTGGAGGATTACAAATACCTGGGGATACGAATTGACAATAAACTGGACTGGTCAAAGAACATTGAGGCTGTCTACAAGAAAGGTCAGAGCCGTCTCTATTTCCTGAGGAGACTGAGGTCATTTAACATCTGTCGGACGATGCTGAGGATGTTCTACGAGTCTGTGGTGGCCAGTGCTATCATGTTTGCTGTTTTGTGCTGGGGCAGCAGGCTGAGGGTAGCAGACACCAACAGAATCAACAAACTCATTCATAAGGCCAGTGTTGTTGTGGGGATGGAACTGGACTCTCTGACGGTGGTATCTGAAAAGAGGATGCTGTACAAGTTGCATGCCATCCTGGACAATGTCTCCCATCCACTACATAATGTATTGGTTGGGCACAGGAGTACATTCAGCCAGAGACTCAGTCCACTGAGATGCAACACAGAGCGTCATAGGAAGTCATTCCTGCCTGTGGCCATCAAACTTTACAACTCTTCCCTTGGAGGGTCAGACACCCTGAGCCAATAGGCCGGTCCTGGACTTACTTCCTGGCATAATTTACATATTACTATTTAATTATTTATGGTTTTATATTGCTATATTTATACTCTACTCTTGGTTGGGGCAACTGTAACGAAAATCAATTTCCCTCGGGATCAATATAGTATGACTATGTCTACGACTATGACTAAATTTCTTGGGATTTCCCTTTACCTTTTCTGCCAGATCCATCTCACACCCTCTTCCTTTGCCCTCATGATTTCACTCCCGATTGTTTTCTTAGTCATTTGGCATTAAAGCATTCACTGGCACATGACCTAATTCAGTGGTCCCCAACCACCGGGCCGTGAACCGGTACCGGGCCGCAAATCGTACACTACCAGGCCGCGAGGAAGCGATATGATTTGGCGATATGAGTCAGCTGCACCTTTCCTCACTCCCTGTCACGGCCACTGTTGAGCCATAACGCATGCGTGGTCATGACCCGCGCGTCATCCATTTCAGCGCAGGAAGGAGATCAACTCCTCGAGCTTGCAAATGACGGCGGGCTGGAAAGTATGTTTGACATAACATCTCTGCCGGCATTCTGGATCAAAGTCAAGGCTGAATATCCTGAGATAGCCACGGAAGCACTGAAAACGTTGCTTCCATTTCCAACACATCTCTGCAATGAATGCAACGAAAACTAAATTGCGGAGTAGAATAGACATAAGGAACCCCGTTCGACTATCACTGTCTCCCATCACTCCTCGATAGGACCGTCAAGGAAAACAAGCCCAGGGCTCCCACTGATTCAGTGATATTGGTGTGTTGCAATGATTTTATATGTTCATATGGGGAAAATATGTACTGCGTGTTTAATATCTAAACGTTCCTTAAAATGTTATGATGCTATTGACTTATATAACCATATAACAATTACAGCATGGAAACAGGCCATCTCTCCCCTTCTAGTCCGTGCCGAAAGCTACTCTCACCTAGTCCCACCGACCTGCACTCAGCCCATAACCCTGTATTTCATTCCTGTCCATATACCTATCCATTTTTTCTTTAAATGATAGTATCGAACCTGCCTCTACCACTTCTATTGGAAGTTCATTCAACACTTACTTCAAGCTTCCCTGTCCTCCCCTGATAATTGACTTATCACTATATTCATGCGAGGAAAATATGCGCTGTGTGTTTAATATTAAATTCGTTAGAAAAACCCTTTTAGAAAGGAAATTGAGTGCATTAGCCACTTATCACCAATATTGCGGTAGTGATTAACACCCCCCCACCCCCTCCTCCTCCGAAGAGAATCGCCAAAAACGATTGGGGGGGGGATGGTGGGAATCGTACACGCATGCGCACTGGTGCCCGCGCACGGCTTCATGGTAATTGTAGTCTTTCTCGGGGTAAACCCAGTATATTTGACTGCACTGCTACTCTTGTCCATTGACAACCCTACCACCAGCCCCCCCCCCCCCCACCACCACCACCGGTCGGCCGGTCCGTAAGAATATTGTCAATATGAAACCGGTCCGCAGTGCGAAAAAGGTTGGGGACCCCTGACCTAATTGAACAATGTCCTTCCATATTTTTCTTGACCAAAGCTTGTATATCTCTCATATTTTTGCATCTGCCGAACTGTCTCTCCATGATTTCCTGGAACGTTTCCTACTAAACCATCCTACCATGCGAGGCCTTCTTGTAGGTTCTGCTAAATGGACAACATTTTCAGCCTGAAACTCATCTACAATTTTGGTCATTCTGCAAACAGCTCCAAAGAGGTTCAACTCAACAAATTCCATTAACACCATGCAAACTCCTCCTAATCAGTCCCTGTCTTCCCAAATACTGGAACATCCTATCTCTCCAATTGCCCATCACTAACTTCCCCACAACTGAAGTCAAATTCACTGGTCTGTCATTCCTTGGTTTCTCCTTTCCATCATTCTTAAAACTACGGAACAACAGTGACCTAATTCCATTCCTCTGTGGCATCATTTCCCAGTGACAAACGATGAAGCAAGTATCCCCCTAAGAGCCTCCACTGTTTCCTCTCTAGCCTCCCACGGAGTCCCAGGAAGCACTTAGTAAGGCCCTGGGGATTTATCCACTAGAAATCACTGTAAGGCTGCAAATACCTTCTCCCCCCAAACTGTCTTCACCTGTTGCCCTCACCTCTTGAGCAATTGTGACTTCCAGTAAATCAGTTCAGCAAACACTGAGGAGAAATATTTGTTATAGTTTCACCCTACTTGCTCCGTCTCAGAGTCCCAGGAAGCACTTAGGATTTATCCACTAGAAATGTACTGTAAAGCTGCAAATACCTTCTCCCTGGGAATATGTATGTCCCCCAATCTGTCTTCCCCTGATTCCCTCATCTCTTGAGCAATTGCGATTTTCAGTAAATCAGTTCAGCAACAATTAAGAAATATTTCTTATAATTTCAACCTATCTGTCCCCTCAAGTTACAGACAGCCTGCTGATCCCCAACAGGAACTCCTCTCTGACTAACCATGCTTTTAATCTTTACTGAGCTTTAGAAACTGAGCTATAGAATTTTTCTTAATCTTGTCTGTCAGATCCATTTCATACCCTCACTTTGCCCTCCAGATTTATCTCAAGTGCATCCTTTATATCTTTGTAATCATCAAGAGATGAACTTGTTCCCAAATTAAACACAATGTATCATATACAAAATGATGGAGGAACTCAGCAGGCCGGGCAGCATCAATGGAAAAGAGTACAGCCGATACTTCAGACTGAGACCCTTCATCGGGACTCCTGTTTGTGAACACAATGTATGTTTGCCTCTCCTCTTGACTGGAACTTCAATCTCTCTCATCAGCCCGGGTTCCCAAACCATCTAGGCTCTGTACACAAGAGGAACACAATACACCTACACCCTTGATACGCCACGAGCCGTGTCCCAATCCTTGCTTCTCACCGTTACACTGAAGCTTCTCTGAGCTCTTTTCGCTCTTCTCTTGCGTGCAGGTTGAAGACGTCAAAAGATCTGGTTGCTCACTGCACATCAAGGTAGGTGCACTGCACAATGAGAGAGTCTCACTGCCCTGCTGATCCTTGCTCGACCCTAGTGCACAACACACACATCAATCAGAAACCTGTAACCTGGGAGATGGCGTTGAGTTTACCCGAGAACTGATGGGGATTTTCTGTTCTGACACTCCCTCCCTCCCATGCCCCCATCCCGGTGTGTCACTGACTGACTGGGATATAGTTCTGACAGACTCCCGTCACTCCCACCCCAGACACACACGTTCCATATGGGAAGTTTACAGTGTAACTTGACATGTGGACGGGGAGAGGCAGGTTTTACCCACCGGGCCAGAACACTCCTCTGGATTTTGTCTTGTCGACGAGAGTCTGTCTGACGGTCTGAATCACTGCGTGGCAATCATCAGCACTTGTCCACGTGACACTCATTTCTGTCCAAAATATCTGAAAAACATTGGTTCCCTCATGGAATAACCCTGGATCAGTCATCATCTTGTTTACTCTGAAATCTCCGGATTTCTGCAACAGAATCACAGAGCAAATGTCTTCCTTCCGCACTGTCTCACCTCCTGAAACACAGAGTAACAGAGTGATTTAGGTACTGCTGTGGGAGGGGTGTGAGTAACAGAGTGATTTAGGTACTGCTGTGGGAGGGGTGTGTGTAACAGAGTGATTTAGGTACTGCTGTGGGAGGGGTGTGTGTAACAGAGTGATTTCGGTACTGCTGTGGGAGGGGTGTGAGTAACAGAGTGATTTAGGTACTGCTGTGGGAGGGGTGTGTGTCCCACCCACTGCAGGAACCCACAGGGTGCATCATCCCTGGGCTCAGCATCTTCCATCTGGGTTGTGCCCACCTTGAGTGTGAGTGTGAGTGTGTTTTTGTCTGGGTGGTGTAGCGGTGATGCTGTCTGTGTACAAGTCAGTCTTCCCACCCCCACTTCTGTCTCCTCTGGGACTTTCAGCCCAACAATCAGCTCTCCTCAGGGGTACAGAAAGATGAACAAACATCATTTTGGACAGAGACAAGTGAATCCAACCATGACCCACAGAATTTTGTAACAGGATTCCGAGTTCATTGCCTCTCTCCTGTTTGTGGGAGCTTGCTATGCACCAATCTCCCATCACAATGAAAACTTCTGTGTATTACAGAGCAGCGGTCCTCAACCACCGGGCCGCAAAGCATGCGCTACCGGGCCGCGAGGAAACGATATGATTTGGCGATAGGAGTCAGCTGCAACTTTCCTCATTCCTTGTCACGCCCACTGTTGAGCTTGAACACACGCGAGGTCATTACCCGCGCGTCATCCATGTCAGCGCGGGAAGGAGATCAACTCCTCGAGCTTGCAAATGACGGCAGGCTGAAAAGTAAGTTTGACATAACATCTCTGCCGGCATTCTGGATCAAAGTCAAGGCTAAATATCCTGAGATAGTCAGGAAAGCACTGAAAATGTTGCTTCCATTTCCAACATATCTCTGCAATGAATGCAACGAAAACTAAATTGCGGAATAGACTGGACATAGAAACCCCCTTCGACTATCGCTGTCTCCCGTCACCCCTCCATAGGACTGTCTTGTTGCAGGGAAACAAGTCCAGGGCTCCCACTGATTCAGCGATATTGGTGCGTTGCAATGATTTTATATGTTCATAAGAGGAAAATATGCGCAGTGTGTTTGATATCCAAACATTACTTAAAATGTTATGATGCTATTATAAGTGACTTATATAACCATGTAACAATTACGGCATGGAAACAGGCGATCTCACTCCTTCTAGTCCGTGCCGAACGCTACTCTCACTTAGTCCCACCGACCTGCACTCAGCCCATAAGCCTCCATTCCTTTCCTGTCCATATACCCATCCAATTTTTCTTTAAATGATAATATCGAACCTGCCTCTACCACTTCTACTGGAAGTTCGTTCAACACTTCAAGCTCCCCTGTCCTCCCCTGATAATTGTCTTATTGCTATATTCATGCCAGGAAAATATGCGCTGTGTTTAATATTAAATCCGTTAGATAAACCCTTTCAGAAACAAAATTGAGTGTATTAGCCACTTATCACCTATATTCCGGTCGTGAATAACACCCCACCCGCCGAACAAAATCGGCAAAAACAATTTTTAAGAAATCGGAACGTAAACGCATGCGTAACGGTGCCCGCGCAAGGTTTCATGGTCACTGTAGTTTTTTCGGGATAAACCCAACGTATTTGACTGCTACTCTTGTACGTCGGCAACCCTACCGCCGCCGACCACCACCCCCCCCCCCCCCCCCGCCTCCACCGGTCAGCCGGTCCGCAAGAATATTGTCAATATGAAACCGGTCCGCAGTACGAAAAAGGTTGGGGACCCCTCTTGTAGAGGTAAGACCTGGTAAAACAATGCATGTGCCTTCCACTACAATGGAAACATGCACAGGGTCACGCACAATAATTATTGTGCCTTAGAGAGGCACAAGAGGCAGCGGTCCAGAAAAGGAAACAAAAGACAAGAGGACTCTAGGGTAAGGTTTCACTAGGTGGAATCACAGACTGACAGAAGACCAGTGTATTTACTTGTGACCCACTGCAGGGCATCTCGAAGATCCTGATTTTCATGAGACACTTTGTACACAAACAGAACACAGGGAACCCCTGGCCCTTCACATTGGCAGATTTTCAGCTCCTTCACAATCTTCTCATGGACGTCTCCTCGACCGTAACACTGCACTGTAAAACACAGAACCTGTGCTCAGTCAGCCTGCCTCACACCAGCCTAATGTTCCTCTGAGCTCAGAGATGGACACCCACCACCATGGGTGTCCTGTGCCTTGAGAACAGGCTTTGAACCAGTGAGGATCAGTCTGGGGTACAGGAGATCCAGTGGAAAGTGAAAGCAAAAAGTTTGTTGTGCGTTGCAGTGATGGAGAGTGGTATAGGTGCTGTTCGGCATCAAAGAGATGGGAGAAGTGTAGAGGAAGTAGATTTAGAGGCTGTAAGGGTCAGGAATGAAACTGACACAGCTACAGGCGAGGTATGGACATTGGGGAAGACATTTCGAACCTCAACTCATACATTCCTCAGAAAACCCTCCCTGGAAGTGGTGGGGCCTCTCTTTATGAGGCCACACACAGAGATCTAGGGTATGACACAGGGACCTAGGGTAGGTCATTGGAGACAGAGGGATGTAGACAATGCAAGCCATTCAGCCCATCATCTAATACAACAAGATAGAGACTATTTGCCCAATGAGTCAGTGATGACCACTATGCCCAGCTGGATGATCCCAATTTCCTGCAGTCAACTTTATCCGTTCTTACCCTGCTTTTCCATGCATTTATTCAGGTGCCCCTTCAATAATACCATTGTACCTGCTGCACCCACTTTCTCTGGCAGTTCGGTCTATATACTCACCGCCCTATGGGTGAAAGAATTGCCCTGCAGGTCTGATTTAGATCATTTAGATCTCCTTCCAGTGCCAACGTAGCGTGCCCGCAACTTACTAACACTAAGGTTTTTGGCAATGTGGCAGGAAACTGGAAAACCCAGTTGAAACTCACTGCAGTCATGGGGAGAAAGTGCAAACACCTTAAAGACAGTAGTGGGATTTGTGCATACTTGGCTACCGTTGCAAATTTTGAGCTAACCACTACAGAATTTATTGGTATTTTCCTTAACTTTATCTCTGAGATCCACATCACACCCTCTCACTTTTCCCTCCGATAGTATTCTTAGTCATGTGACGTTAAGGGATTCACTGGCAAATTACCTAATTGCACCTTGTCCTTCCATACTTTTCTTGACCAAAGTCTGAATAACTCTTGTCTTGACAGGTTTACTCTCCATTTCAACAGGAACATACTGCCTCTGCAGACTTGACATTTCTCAGCTCCTGCCCCAATCTCTCGGGTCGAGCCCCAAGCCTGCGTTCTCACTGTTACACTGAAGCCTCTCCGAGTTCCAGCTGCTCTTCCATTGGCTGCATCCTGAAGAAATCGAGGAAGCCGATTGTTCACTCACCACCAAAGTCTCACTGCCTGGCGGATACTCGCTCTGCCCTACTGGAAAGCACACATATCAGTCAGAAGCATGTAAACTGGGAGTTGGTGCTAAAGTGACCTCAGTACCAAAGGATGTTTGTGCTCCAAACCTCCCTCCCGCAGCAGTCACTGACTGACCGGCTATTGTTCCATCATTTTCCCACCCAAGACACCAATCAGGCACGACCGTCATGTTGCATGTGGGAAGGTTACACTGAAGCATGAGGCGTGACAGGGAGAGACAGATTTTACCCACCGGGGGAGGAATGTTCTCTGGATCTGGTTCTGTCACTGAGACTCTGTCTGATGGCCCAAATCGTATTTGGACAATGGAAGTCAGCTGACCTCCTCTTGAGAATACCGCTGGTTTCTCTCCAAAGTACTCGATGAACTGGTGTTCCCTCATGGAATAACCCTGGATAGGTCCTTATCTGCCCCTCTCCCACATCTCGGGATTTCTGCAACAGAATCACGGCACAAATGCCTTCCTTCTGCGTTCTTCCGCCTCCTGAAACACAGAGTAACAGAGTGTCTGGGTGCTGCTGTGGGATGGGTGTGTGTCCCACCCACTGGGTACATCAGCCCTGAGCTCAGCACCTTCCCCCTGGGGATGTCCCACCTTCCTGCCCCTGTCTGTGTCCAGTTGATGCTCTGTGTGTACAGGGTAGCCCTCCCATCCCACTACTGGCACTCACTAGGGCCAAAGGACGTACAGTACTGCCAGAGGCACCATTTCTCCACTGGGATTTTCAGTCAAGCCCCAAACCCCTCCCTCACTCAGCTGCACAGAAACGTCCACACACGTCATTTGAGACACAGCAAGGGAAGCCACCTGTGCCCCAGACAATGGGATCTCCAATCCATCACCTCACTGCTGTTTGTGGGAGCTTGCTATGCAGCAATACACAACTCCCATCACAATAACGACTGTGTGCTTTAATGGCAGAATATGTTATGGATCAGGAAGGCATTACAGGAAAGCTCGTCCCCTTCTCCTACAATGAACTAATCACCTGTATTACACTGACCATAAGATGTAGGATTAGGCAATTTGACCCATCGAGTCTGCTCCACCATTCCACCTTGGCTGATTTAACTATCCTTCTCAATCCCAATCTCCTGCCTCCTCCCTGAGGGAGTGAACAGCCAACCATCAGCAGAAGTCCTCAGGACCTCTGCACCTTCCACCTGGGGATGTGCCCACCCTCCTGCCCCCTGTGTGCCTGGGTGGTGTTGTGCTGATGCTGTCTGTGTACAAGGCAGTCTTCCCACCCCACTACAGGCACTCACGTCCCACAGGAGGTACAGCGCAGGGATTTTCAACCCAATCACCAGATCCCCCAGTCTGGTGCACAGAAAGATCCAAATACAGCACTTCACACAGAGCCAGGGAGCCCAAGTGTGTCCTGGACAATGTTTCATCAGAATACCTGGTAGATTGCCTCACTGATGTTTGTGGGAGCTTGTTGTGCACCAATACACACCTCCAATCACAATAATAACCTCTGTCCCCTCGACAGATACAACTGGGCAGGACAATATCATCTTCAATCTACATATAGATTGGGTGAACCAAATTGGTAAGGGTGCTGAGGAAGAGGACTTGGAATGTATGCGGGATGGTTTTTTGAACCAACATGTCGAGGAACCAACCAGAGAGCAGGCTATTCTGGACTGGGTTTTGAGCAATGAGGAAGGGTTAATTAACAATCTTGTCGTGAGAGGCCCCTTGGGTAAGAGTGACCATAATATGGTGGAATTCTTCATTAAGGTGAAGAGTGACAGAGTTAATTCAGAAACAAAGGTTCTGAACTGAAAGAAGCGTAACTTTGAAGGTATGAGATGTGAATTAGCTAAGATAGACTGGCAAATGACACTTAAAGGATTGACGGTGGATATGCAATGGCAAGCATTTAAAGATAGCATGGATAAACTACAACAATTGTTCATCCCAGTTTGGCAAAAGAATAAATCAAGGAAGGTAATGCACCCGTGGCTAACAAGGGAAATTAGGGATAGTATCAATTCCAAAGAAGCAGCATACAAATTAGCCAGAAAAAGTGGCTCACCTGAGGACTGGGAGAAATTCAGAGTCCAGCAGAGGAGGACAAAGGGCTTAATAAGGAAGGGGAAAAAAGATTGTGAGAAAAAACTGGCAGGGAACATAAAAACTGACTGTAAAAGCTTTTATACATATGCGAAAAGAATAAGATTGGTTAAGACAAATGCAGGTCCCCTACAGACAGAAACAACTGAATTGATTATGGGGAGCAAGGACACGGCAGACCAATTGAAGAACTACTTTGGTTCTGTCTTCACTAAGGAGGACATAAATAATCTTCCGGAAATAGAAGGGGACAGAGGGTCCAGTGAGATGGAGGAACTGAGGGAAATATATATTAGTAGGGAAGTGGTGTTAGGTAAATTGAAGGGTTTAAAGGCAGATAAATCCCTAGGGCCAGATGGTCTGCATCCCAGAGTGCTTAAGGAAGTAGCACAAGAAATAATGGATGCATTAGTGATAATTTTTCAAAACTCTTTAGATTCTGGACTAGTTCCTGAGGATTGGAGGGTGGCTAATGTAACCCCACTTTTTAAAAAAGGAGGGAGAGAGAAACCGGGGAATTATAGACCGGTTAGCCTAACATCGGTGGTGGGGAAAATGCTAGAGTCAGTTATCAAAGATGTGATAACAGCACATTTAGAAAGCGGTGAAATTATCGGACAAAGTCAGCATGGATTTGTGAAAGGAAAATCATGTCTGACGAATCTCATAGAATTTTTTGAGGATGTAACTAGTAGAGTGGATAGGGGAGAACCAGTGGATGTGGTATATTTGGATTTTCAAAAGGCTTTTGACAAGATCCCACTCAGGAGATTAGTGTGCAAACGTATTGAAACGTATAAGATCCTAAAGGGATTGGACAGGCTAGATGCAGGAAGATTGTTCCCGATGTTGGGGAAGTCCAGAACGAGGGGTCACAGATTGAGGATAAAGGGGAAGCCTTTTCGGACTGAGATTCCGAAAAGCTTCTTCACACAGAGAGTGGTGAATCTGTGGAATTCTCTGCCACAGGAAACAGTTGAGGCCAGTTCATTGGATATATTTAAGAGGGAGTTAGATATGGCCCTTGTGGCTAAAGGGATCGGGGGTATGGAGGGAAGGCTGGTACAGGCTTCTGAGTTGGATGATCAGCCATGATCATACTGAATGGCGGTGCAGGCTCGAAGGGCCAAATGGCCTACTCCTGCACCTATTTTCTATGTTTCTATGTTTCAGAAAGCCATTGCATCAGTGCATGTTCGATTCACAAATGATTCAATCCCAAGGAACACACACAGTGTTAGTGTGCTCCTCAGGTAGGGGAGAGCCAGCAGAGACCAGAAGTCCCCAAAAAGGAAGTATTTTCAGGGAAATGTTATCACTGAATGACTTCACCTGTGCTAGAAGAAATAAACAGGTAGACTACTTTCTAACTAGTGAGAAAATTCAAAAATCTGAGGACTTGGGAGACCTTGTGCAGGTTAATTTGCAGGTGGAGTCGGTGGTGAGGAAGGCAAGTGCCATGTTAGCATTCATTTCAAGAGGACTAGTATATAAAAGCAAGGATGTAATGGTGAGGCTTTCTAAAGCACTGATGAGGCCTCACTTGAAGAATTGTGAGTGGTTTTGGGCCCCTTTTATAAGAAGGGATGTGCTGCCATTGCAGAGGACGTTCATGAAAACAATTCCAGGATTGAAAAGCTTGTCACATGAAGAGCACTGAGGGCTCTGGGTCTGAACTTACTGGAATTCAGAAGAATGAGAGGTGACCTCATTGAAACCTACAGAATGTTGAAAGGCCTTGATTGAGTCGATGTGGAGAGTATGTATCCTATGGTAGTGGAGTCCAAGACCAGAGGACACTGCCGCAAAATTGAGGGGTGTCCTTGTGGAATAGAGATGAGAAATTTGTTTAGCCAGAGAGTGGTGAATCTGTGGAATTCATTGTCACAGGTGGCTGTGGAGGCCAAGTCATTTGGTATATTTAAGGTTCTTGATTAGTCAGGGCATGAAGAGGTAGTCCTGGGTAGGTCTGTAGTCTAGTGTAGTTTTTGTGTTGTTTTATGTCGTTCAGTGTAGTGTTTGTAGCGTTCATGCAGCACCACAGTCCTGAAAAACGTTGTCTCGTTTTTACTGTGTACTGTACCAGCAGTTATGGTTGAAATGACAATAAAAAGTGACTTGACTTGAGATATGGGGAAATGGCAGGAGACTGGGGCTGAAAGAAAGAATGGATCAGCATGATGAAATGGTGGAGCAGACTTGATGGGCCAAATGGCCTAATTCTGCTCCTATATCTCATGGACTTATTAAGTATTCGAGTCTGCTTTCCATTACATCTTGGCTGATTTAACCATCCCTCTCAACCCCACTCTCCTGCCTCCTCCATGAGAGAGTGAACAGACAACAGTCAGAAGTCCCCACAGGGGAAAGGGACTCTCGGGAGAAAATACCACTGGATCACTTCACCTGTGAAAAACGATGAGAGTGTCTACCTGTGACCCAGTGAAGAGCATTTTGAAGATCCTGAATTTCATGAGACACTCTGTAGACAAACAGGACACAGGGAACTCCTGGCCCTTCACATGGGTAGATGTCCAGCTCCTTCACAATCTTCTCATGGACATCTCCCTGACTGTAACACTGCAACGTAAAACAGAGAACCTGTACTCACTCAGCCTGCCTCACACCAGGCACATTTCACTCAGGGAGGTTATCAGTAATGAAAGGGAGGGGGTGTTTAATTTTTCTCTGATCTCAGAGATGAACACCCACCAGGTTTTCACAATTCGGATCAGTCAAGCAGCGGTAGATCTTGAGGGACGTACAAGTGACAGACAATTGCTGGTGGTTTACAGAGACGGAGAGGAGTATAGTCGCCAGAGTGGGTCTCGGAGACAAGGAAGTGTGTAAAATCATGAGGGGACAGAGGCACGGTGAGTGGATAACAGGTGGAGGAGGTTATGGAGAAGGGAAGGGATGTTGACGCTGGAGGTGGTCACAAAGACGAGTAGGGGTGTAGACACCGGAGGGGTCACAGAGAATGGGAATTGTGCACGGACTGGGGGTGGTTACAGTGAGTGGAAATGGTGTAGGGGCTGGAGGGTAACGCAGACATTCTGTACCTAGAGGGTGAGCTATGGACCTGGGGAAAACAGTGAGTCCCACGATTCTCACATGCCACAGAATCCCCTCACTGGAAACAGAGGAGCCACTGCTGCGAAGCCAGAGCTGAGGGCCGGAAGCCAGTCACCAGCTGACTGCTGGATGTGTACTGAGGAGGTGTTTTAACCCATTGAATCACAGAGCAATACAGCACAACAGAACATAGAACAGTACAGCACAGTACAAACCCTTCAGCACAATGAGCCCACACTGACCATGGCCCCCAGACAGGCATTCTAAACTTCCTTCATTCAGTCTGCATCTCTCCGAGCCTCACCCATCTATCTACCTGCTCAAGGTTTCCTCGATGATATCATTGTCCCTGTCTCAACCACTTCCCATGGTGCTGGTTGCATGGACTCACCACCCCAGGGTGAAATCATTGCCCCTCAAGCCTGTAGAGCTTCCCTCTCACCCTGAAACTCTCTCTTCTCGTATTGCCTCCCCCCTACTCTGGGGAACAAACTGTTGCACCCTCATGATTATATATACTTCTATTTGGTCACCCCTTATTCTCCTACGTTCCAAGGAATAAACACCTAGCCGAGTGACCCTATCTCTATTCCTCAGAACTTCGAGACATCCAACATCCTTGTAGATCTTCTCTGCTCTTTTCAGTTCTTTCCTATCACAGGTTTTCCCAAACAGTGCTCAGTACTCCAAGTGTGACCTCACCAATGATTTATACAACTGTATTGTAACGTCCCAATTCTTCGACTCAGTTCCTTCACTAATCAAGGCCAATGTGCTCAACACCTTTGTTACCAGCCATGATGCCACTTTCCATAAACTATGCATCTTTGTTCCTATGTCAAGTTGTTTCCGAACTGGTCTCGGTCCATGTTCTGCTCAGATATAGTTGCTTTTTTTTTTTTTTTTTTTTTTTTTTTTTTTATAAAGTTCGTAGGGATGGTTTTAGGGAGTTAGGGGTCAGAGTCGGGTTTAGGGAGAGAGATGCTGAGGAATTCTAGTCAGGCCAAAGATTACACCTCCGCTCTGTGATTGAAGCCCAGTAACAAGGATGTGCAACAAAACACATTCATGAACCTTGAGCTGGCAAACACCATGGAGAAGGTTGACAAGGGCTGTAGGCCCCTGGATCAGATGTGTGTGTGAGCAGGGGGCACAAGAGCCTAGGTATGCGAGTCAGTGACTCCGGAGATCAGGGACTGGAGTTCCAGTGCTGTCACCATGGTTAATACCAAAGTTTGAAGCTCAAGGGTTGAACAGACACCCTCAAGTAGCAGCCTGATGTCTGAAGCCCTTGGTCAACGACACAGGGGAAGATAGAGGTTCGTTGTCTG
The DNA here is from genome assembly GCF_030028105.1 of Mobula birostris. NCBI lineage: Eukaryota > Metazoa > Chordata > Chondrichthyes > Myliobatiformes > Myliobatidae > Mobula > Mobula birostris. The sequence goes on from NC_092377.1 coordinate 120,269,964, forward strand.
AGACTCAGACTCAGACGCCTGACCTTGGGTTGGAGGGCCGTCTTTGTGTGTAGGGAGGAAAGAGGTTTTTTTGATGTTGTTACTTTGCTCTGTGTTGTTCCGCTGAAGATTGTGGGTTTACTATGTTTGCACCAGAATATGTGGTGACACTTGTGTATTGCCCCAGCACATCCTTAGCTTCTGCCAGTTATTAATACAAACAACACAAACGTGTTTTGATGTATATGTGATAAATAAATGAATCTTAGATTCCTCCATTCCACGACATTCACTAGTAACTGATCACTCATAATTCTCCTCTGATTTGACTTTCCAAAATGCATCGTCTCACACTCATCTCCATTGAAATCCATTTGCCACTGATTGACCCACTTCCCTAACTAATCAAGATCCTTCTGTATTCCATGGCAAACTTTTCGCTATCAATAGCACCTTTAATTTTGTGTCATCCACAAACTTACTGATCAAGCCTTGTGCACTGGCATTCGAATAATTTCTATAAACAGTAATCAAAAGAGACCCAGCACTGATCCCTGCAGAACTCCGCTCGTCACCATCCTCCATTCCAAGAAACAACCTTCAAACACCACCCTTTGCTTCCTACATCCAAACCAGTGGTGAATCCACTGAACTATCTCACCCTAGATTCCATGAGATGTAAACTTACAGACCACGTACCATGCAGGACCTTGTCAAAGGCCTTTAAACTCCATACAGATGTTAGCCACATCCCTACGCACATCGTCCTTCTAGCTCACTCATTCAAGAAACAGCTAGAAAAATTCAAGATGCTCCACTTTCTACACACAAATCTATGCTGACTGATTGTGATCAGACTCTGTCTGCACAATTCCAATTCTTGGTAGATCCAGTCCCTCAGAATTCCCCCCCAGTCACTTCTCCACTGAGGATATCAGTCTGACCGGTCTGTCGTTCCTGGCTCAATCCTTGTTGTTCACCTTAAACCAGTGCTCCCCAACTTCCAGGCCGCCAGCCAATACTGGGCCGCGAAGCATGCAGGTGTGCAGCAGTAGCCAGGACGCACCCAGCAAATCTTTAAGAAAAAAGCAGAGTTCAAAGCCACTAACCACTCCATCTGTATTTTCTTTCCCTCCCCCCAGTTAGTAAAAAGAGTAGAGTGACCTTGTAAAAAAGACAACAAAGTCTCAGCAAAGAAAAGCATTTACATTCCATCATCTGATAAACAAGAAAGAACCAAAATGTTATCTCTTAGAGAGAAAAACCAGCGCCATCTTCAAGTTTAACATTGACTCCCTAAAAAAAACTTTAAATTCAATTATAAAATGTTATAATAAAACAGAAAAAAAATAGTATATTTGACCCAGCTGAATTTTCAAAAATACTAATTAATAATAAGTAATTAAACCATCCCAAATTTTTATAAAAAGCCCTATTAGTAGGAAAAAACTACGAATTAGCTGATTAAAAAAAGAACAAAAAACTCAAACCAAGTATTAAAGGAACAAATCCCCTTATCTTCTTTTCTCAGTCGAATGTTCAGATGATCATTTACAGTCATACTTGAGCCATAAATCTTCTTTCCAAAGGAAAACCAACAATATGCGATAATGAACAACGCTCCTTGTCTTCTTTAATTAGTCTCTCAATGAAATATACAAATGACCTTCATAAATCTTCTTTCCAAAATGCGAATAGTATACAGTTAGCCAAACAACCTTTCAGATAGTTCATTCAGCAGCGGCGTCAGTAACTGCGGCGAGTATAGCTTGAACAAAGTCCAGTGCAGCTTTTGGATCAAAAAAAGTATGAGGAGGAGAATTAGCGGGAAAAACTTTAATTCTTGTCGGATACCTCAGAGAGGGAAACAGGTTGTTATCATATGCCTGTTTCATTACCAGGGGCAAATTTTGATCTTTGTTCCATTACCTCTCTCGGGTAATCTTCGTAAAAACGGACCTCAGACTCCATAAATCTAAACACTCTGTTTTCTTGCCTGTCGCATTATTTGATCTTTAATTTTAAAGTGATGAAAGCAAACCAGAACAGATCTTGGTTTACTAGAATCCTTCAATTTCGAAGTGAATGCCCTGTGTGCCCTTCCTATAGCAGGCGGCTTTAATAAAATGGTAGGAAATAAAGTGTGAAAAAGCCTACCAAAGTGAGCAGTTAAATCTCCATCTTCAGCTCCTTCTTGCTGCCCAACAATTCGTATATTCTTTCAGCCAGACCTAGTTTCCAGGTCTAAAATCTTATTCTGATATCTTTCCAAACGAGTTGTAGCTTCAGACAACTTTTGCTTAGTCATCTTCAATTCCTCTTCATGTGGAATAACTTGAGTTTCCAGGTCTTTAAGTTTTCCCAGAAATTACTTCATTTCATTCCTATCGTTTTCCAGTTGGTCTTTAATTGACCTATTCTGATCCTTAACTGAATTCAGTGTCCGAACGATATCTTCAGCCCACGATGGCATTTCATCAGATCTTTCATTTTGCACCTTTCCTTTCCCATTACCTTTATCACTGGGTTCACGAATTGTTGCGCTGCAAGAAGGAGCTGAAGATGGAGATTTAACTGCTTACTTTGGTAAACTTTTCCACACTTTATTTCCAACCATTTTATTAAAGCTGCCTGCTATAGAAAGAGCACATAGGGCGTTTACTTTGCCTTTTTCTTGGGCTTTCGGGAAGGGGGTGGGATTAGAGTTAGGGGCTTTTTCCCATTGGGTGGTTCTGGAGCATGCGTATTTTCTATCTGGTTGTAATCCTCATCGCCACCATTTTTGATCATCCCATATTGGTATGTGGTCTGCGCAAAGTAGAATAAAATTATAGTATGGTATTTAAACGGATTAATATAATAAGTTGGAATGTACCTGGTTGGAATCATCCTATTAAACGAAAAAAGACTTTTGAAATTATTAACCGATTCCAGCCTGATATAATTTTTGCTCAAGAGACACATATTAGGGCAGGAGATCAAAATAGATTTTTTGGCTGGTGGAATGGTTTGCAATTCCACTCTACTTCTCAGAGTAAAACAAAGGCATGTCTATTTTTATTAAATCTAATATATTTATTCAAGAGGATATTGAATCAGATTCTAATGGTAGATTTTTAATTGTTAAAGGAACGATCTGTAACAGAAAAGTTGTTTTGGTTAATTTGTATGGTCCTAACTTAGATGATCCTCCTTTTTTTTTTTAGAGGTATTTGCTTTACTGCCTGATTTAAATGAATATGTGCTGATAATGGGCGGGGATTTTAACTGCTACTCAAATCCAATGATTGATAAGAGCTCAACCAATAAGTGACTTCCAAATTGTTCCGCGTCATTTTTTAATTCCTTTTTGATTGATTTTGGATTGATTGATTTGTGGAGGTATCTCCATCCCGATAACAGAGAATATTCTTTCTTCTCACATTTATAAAAAATATTCGAGGATCGATTATATTATATTATATTATAATCGATCCCTGCTTCTTGCCTAGTGTTAAAAATTGTGAATATAATGCTATTGCTATATCTGATCATGCGCCTCTGAGTTTGTCTTTTGAATTTGATGATGTCATTCTTGCCCACCCACCTTGGCGCATGTCTCAGATATTATTGCAAAACTCTGACTTTGTCAGTTTCATTGAAACCCAGATAAAACATTTTTTTTCTTTTTAATGATATAGGGCGTATATCTAAATTAATTATATGGGATACATTTAAAGCAGTTTTATGTGGTCAGATTATTTCTTATTCAGCTAAATTTAAAAAACAGACTAATGCATAATTAGATAGAATTTCAAAACAAATTAAAGATTTAGATAATATCTATAAAATTTCCCCCAATATTGATTTGTTTAAACAAAGGGTGGAACTTCAATCACAATATAACCTGTTAGTAACTCATCCCATTGAAGGATATTTGCTTAAGTTAAAGAGCTAATTTTATATGTTTGGAGATAAAAATAATAAACTGCTTGCATCTCAATTAAAAATGTCTGCAGCCAAAGGCAAATCATGAATATCCGTAAGAAAGATGGTACCTTGGCTCAGGAATATGAAGAAATTAATAAGATTTTTGAAGATTTTTATACTGAACTTTATAAATCTCAATGTCCGTTAGATTCCTCTGAAATGAATGCTTTTTTTACAAAAGATTGTTTTTCCTAAAATCTCGGTTGAGGATCAAAAAACTCTTGATGCTCCAATCACTGGAGTCAAAGTTCATAAAGCTATTTTTTCAATGCAATCTGGTAAGTCCCCGGGACTTAATGGTTATCCTGTAGAATTTTATAAAAAATTTGGAAAGTTGCTTTCTCCGTATATGTTGGAAATGATTAAGGATTCTTTTGTGAAAGGTGACTTACCCTCTGCTTTTTATGAGGCTTCTACTTCTTTAATTCTTAAAAAAGATAAAGATCCCACTGACTGTGCTTCATCTAGACCGATTTCATTACTGAATATCGACACGAAGATCCTGTCAAAGATAATGGCCAATTGGGTAAAATTATTTTTAAAGATCAAACAGGCTTTATAAAGGGTTGCTATTCTTTTTCAAATGTTTGGAGACTATTTAACATTAGAGTTACAGAATACACTTGGACTAAGATGTTAACTGTCCTGTGCTATCACCAGTGGGATCATCAGTTGATCTGCCACCTGTCTTCAGGAGTTTTGGCCCGCTTATGATCAAGACACCCTCGAGGTGGTGGGCCAGCAGTGCTAAAGCACCACCAACCACTGGTGAGCTTAAAAACTTGGCATCTGCCTCTATCAGAGTTGTTGGTCACTTCCATCCAACAGATAGTCTGCTCTTCAGGTGTCTATGCAACTACTGAAGGGTTTGCAAAAGATGTATACACTGTCCGACTATCTGCCCCTCTGGACATACTTGGTCCACACCCATGCTTTCTCTGCTGCCTCAGCTACAGCCCTGCTGGCTGACTTGATCTCTCTTCCAGTGAAGCCAAGATCACGCAGCCACTTCTGGAAAGTGAACGCAATAAACCCACGGCAGCCTACTTCGAATGGATAGCATGAGACCCTCCACCCTCTGTCTCTGCACTCTGATCTTAATTCTGCATACTTGGTTAACTTGCGCTCATGGGCTTCATCGACGTTGTCTTCCCAGGCGACTGTGAGTTCACCAATAACTACTTCTCTACTGGTGTCAGACATACGATTATATCCGGACGCAATGTTGTGAAAGCTATTTGCTCCGGGAAACTGCCTTTCCCGTCCAGGTCGGCCTTGACACACCAATCATTGGCTGAAGAAAGTATGCTTGATCGTGAGCCTGCGCTGTACACCCTTGACTTGGAGCCTTCTTTCACAAATGATATGCGATGTTCTGTGCAGCATGGGGCATGAGATAAGTTGTGCTGCAGTACTCTCTGCTCAACCACTTCTGTTACAACTTTGAGAATGTTGTTATGTCTCCAAGTGTACATGCCGCTGGAAAGATTGACTCTGCATGCACTCAAGATATGTTGAAGTGTTCCCTTCTCACTACAAGCAGCACACCTGTCTGTCTTATCTTCATACCAGGGGTTGAGGTTGGTAGGTGTTGGGAGCAGATCGTACGCTGCTCTGCATAGAGAAGAAATGTGGAGCAGTTCCATCTGCCACAGAACATTCTAAGATAGATGTCGTTGTTCAACACTTTCCCACCTGGTCCAAGCCCCTTGTTTGGCCAGGCCAGCTGTTTTAGTTAACCTCTTCTCCTCATCTACCTCTCGTATTTCTTGTGTTACAAGCTCACGGTGCTCCTTACCTATAGAAGATGACCACCACTTGTGGGTTGTCCATCCAAGTCCCTGGCGGCCTAGCTGGATGGCCCCAACCATCCCCTTGTGCTTTAATCTAGACTCTGCCTCATCAACTGCTACACGGGCTGACCACTTCCTGCCTGATCTCACATTCGGCTGGGTGTTCTTGAAGACAGGGTCTTTTGAGTCCCGGAGCATCAAGAATGATCTTACCTTGGCTACCTTGACCTCTTCAACAAGGGATTGCACTGGGATGGTAAGCTTTGTCTGGCTACTGTGGATTGCAACATTGGTGAGGCTGCTTGGTGCTCCAAGCGACTTCTTCACATACTTGTTGATCTTCCATTCCATTGCCTCAACATGAGACATTGCCACTTCATAGACAGTTAGTGGCCACATTATCCGTGGCATCAGTCCATACTGCAAGCACCACAACTTAAGCCACACTTGTCGACAGACATCAGACCTCTGCTGATCTGTTCTCCTGTCTCTTGAACCCTCTTGGTGTCTCTCAGCTTCTCTGTGTACCATCGCCCGAGGCTCTTAACTGGTTGGTCCTGAATGGATGGACTCTCCTCTCCACAAAGGGTGAATTCGCCCTCTTTTAAAACTCCACAACGTGTTGTATCTTTGGATGCTGAAAAAGCATTCGATCGCGTTGAATGGAAATATTTATTTAATGTTTTAGAGAAATTTAGCTTTGGTGCTAATTTTAATAATTGGATTAAAATGATATATAAAGCCCCTATTGCTACTGTTGTCACTAACAATTGTAGGTCTTTTTTTTAAGCTTTCATGGGGGACAAGGCAAGGCCTTTGTTGTTTAATTGAATATTAGAACTCCTTGTTATTGCTCTTCGTGAGGCTAAAAATATCCATGGGATTTTTGTGAATGAGACCATGCATAAGATCTCTCTTTACGCGATAATTTATTGGTTTATATATCTAATCCTGACCAATCTATCCTGCCTTGCTAAAATTATTTAATAAATTTGGAGATTTTTCAGGATATAAAATAAATTTTAGTAAAAGTGAATTGTTTCCTTTAAATGATTCTGTCTCTATATATGATAATACTCCTTTTAAAGTCTCGGATTCTTTTAGATATTTAGGTATTATAATTACTTAAAAATATAAGGATCTTTATAAAGCCAACTTGTTCCTTTAGTAGACTCTATGAAGTATTTATTTAGTAGTTGGAGTCGACTTACATTTTCTCTTGTTGGTCGCATTCATATAGTTAAAATGATGATTTTACCAAAAATGTTTATATTTATTTCAGAATATCCCTGTTTTTTTGACTAGGAAGTTTTCTGATCGGAATGATTCTATTATTTTATCTTTTATTTGGAATAATAAAAGACCAAGAATTAGTAAATATCACTTACAAGAATTGAAAAAGGATGGAGGTCTTGCTTTGCCTAATCTAGGAATGTATTATTGGGCTGTTAATGTGCAATACACGTCTTTTTGGTTATACTGGGTTGATAAGAGTGATCGGCCAATCGACCTGGAACTAAAAGTTGTAAAACAGTTTTATTTAACCTCGTTATTGGGAGCTGCTTTACCTATGTAATTCGCTAAAGTTGTAATTTAAACCGATATCATGTGATTAAGTATTCTTTACAAATTTGACTCCAATTCTGCAATATTTTTAATCTTAAAAAATCTAAACTTCGTAGTTTAATTTATCAAAATTACTTTTTTAAGCCTTCTTTGAGTGATCCAATTTTTTTACTTTGATAAAATAAAGGTATTAATTCTTTTTTGGATTTATTTAAAGAAGATAGATTGATGTCTTTTGAATTGATAAATATTCTCTTTCATACTCACACTTCCTGCAATACCTGCAAGTTAGACATTTTTTACAAAAATATTTAAGTAATTTTCCTTACATATTGGAGGCTGACCTGTTAGATACTATTATGAGTATGAATCCTTCGATCAAGGGTTCTATTGGAAGAATTTATAATTTATTATTACAATGGGATAAGCGTCCTTTATCTAAGATTAAACAGGATTGGGAAAAGGAACCCAATTTGACTTTTATGACGGAGGATTGGATGCAGATTTTGAAGTTGGTTAACTCTTCTTCAATTTGTCCTAGCCATTCATTGATTCAATTTAAAATTGTATATCGTTATCATTTGACAAAAAGAGACTTTCTAAAATCTTTTCTAATGTTGATAGTTATTGCGATAGATGTAAAACTAAGATAGCTACACTGACACATATGCTTTGGTCTTGTTCTATATTGGAACAGTTCTGGAAGTCAGTTTTTTTCAAAAATTTCTAAAGTACTTAAAATTAATCTACAACCTAATAAATTAACTGTGCTTTTTGGAATAATTCCTCAAAATATTCATGGTATTTCTGTGTCTGACCAAAATGTTATTGCATTTGTTACATTGATAGCTAGGAGGGCCATTTTGTTGAAGTGGAAGGATACATCAGCTCCCACTTTGTCACAATGGTTTTCCCAAGTGATGCTATGTCTTAGTTTGGAGAAAATTAGAAGTCGAACCTTTGAACCTTTATTTCATTTTGAGAAAAAATGGGGCTCATTTGCTCGTAATTATCATTTGAGCTAATTGATGGATTTTTTCCATGATCTAATTGTAAATTTTTTGGTATATTTTCTTTTCTTGCTGGCGGTTTGATGTTTATTTTTAGAAGCTTTTTGTGTGACGCATGGCTCCGGGGTTGTACACCTCATGGGTTCTTTTTTTCACTTTTGTTGCTTAGTAAGTTTTTTTGTTATCACAAATTTTTTTTCAATCTTTAAGATAATGTCTTTTTCAAGACATTGAAAGTGTTGTACTCATGTTATTGCTTTTGTATAATACAACAATAAAAAGATTTCAAAAGAAAGAAAGAAAAAGCCAAAATAAACAAGCTAATTAATTAGATGCCACCGGGCCTCTAAATGTCGGCCCAGATCAGAGGCGATTGATGATAAAAAGCCTTTGATCTGGGCTGACATTTACCTGCCGGGCGGCACCCAATTAATTAGCTAGTTTATTTCGGCATTTTTCTTAAAGATGTGCTACCGCTGCACACCTGCATGCTTCGCAGCCTGGAGGTTGGGGACCACTGCCTTAGACAACCAAACAAGTTCAGCCCACTCAAGTCTTACACAACTTCACCAATGTGGTGAAGGACATTGCAATCTCTGGCAGAATATCCACTAATATTCCTCTGGCCTTCCATAAAGTCCCAGGAGACACTCGGTCAGGCCCTGGGGATTTATCTACCTTATGTCACTGTAAGGCTGACAATACCACCTCCCTGGTCATAAGACTATCCACCAAAACATTTCCATGTTTCCCGTATTTCTGGAGCATGCTCAGTAAACACTGAGGAAAATACATTTTAAAACCACACCCATCTCCAGCTGCAGAAGACATCGGCAGCCTTGCTGATATCTAAGGGGACCTACTCTCTCGTCAGCCACTCTTTTACTCTTGATTCAACATCTTGGGATTTTCTTCACCTTACCTGCCAAATTCATCTTTCACTCTCTTTTCTCCGCCGATCTTCCTCTTGAGAGTATTCTGAGCCTTTCTAATTCAAGGGATTCTCAAGTCCTAGACCAAAACACTCTGTGTTTCATTCTTTTTCCTGATCAGAACTTGACTATCTCTCATCATCCAGAATTCCCCACACTTGCCAGGTTTACCGTTCACCTCAAAAGAACAAATTGTCCCTTAACTCTCAATCTCTCTGCAGTCATGCCCAAAGCCTGCCCTCTCACTGTTACAGTTAAGCTTTTCCGAGCTACTGTCGTTCATCTCTGGGCTGTAGCTTAAAGAACTCAAGAAGCCGATCATTCATTTGGCACTGATACGGTCTTACTGCCCTGCAGGTCTTCACTCCACCCTATTGCACAACACAAACAGTATATTGTTACCTGGGAATTGGTACTGAATTGACCTCAGGACCCATGGGGGATTCCTTCTCTGACCCACCCACCCTCCCTCCCGCTGCATCTTCTGACTGACTGTGGTACAGACCCATCACTCTCCCCCCACTACCACCCCAGACACAGATCCGACACGTCCCTTATGTTTGTAGTGGGAAGTTTACAGTGTAAAATGAGGTGTGGCAATAGAGGGTCACGTTTTACCCACCAGAGCAGGAACCTCCTCTGGATCGAGTCCTGTCGATGAGACTCTGTTTGACAGTCTGAATCACTGTGGGGCACTGGTACGTCTTCGATCCACTCCACCAGCTACTGGAATCCATCCAGAATACACAAAAAACTTCGGTTCCCTTATGGAATAACCCTGGATCTGTTGTTATCTTCTCCTCTCGGACAGCTGGGGATTCCTGCAATAGAATCACGGCACAGATGTCTTCCTTCTGCACTGTCCCTCCTCCTGACACACAGAGTAACAGAATGATCTGGGTGATGCTGTGGGAGGGCTGTGTGTCTCTCAGGGTACATCAGCACCTTCCACCCAGGGCTGTGCCCACCCTCCTGCCCCCCATGTGCCCGGGTGGTGTTGTGGTGATGCTGTCTGTGTACAAGGCAGTCCTCCCAGCTCCCACTACAGGCATTCATGTCCCACAGGAGGTACAGCACAGGGATTTTCAGCCCAACCACCAGCTCCCCAGTCAGGTGCACAGAAAGATCCATATACACCATTTCAACAGAGCAAGGGAGTCCAAGTGTGTCCCGGATGATGTTGCATCAGAATACCTGGTAGATTGCCCCACTGCTGTTTGTGGGAGCTTGTTGTGCACCAATACACACCTCCAATCACAATAATAACCTCTGTCCCCTCGACAGATACAACTGGGCAGGACAATATCATCTTCAGAAAGTCATTGCATCAGTGCATGTCCCTGATTCACAAATGAATCAATCCCAATAACACACACAGTGTTAGTGTGCTCCTCAGGTAGGGAAGAGCCCACAGAGATCAGAAGCCCCAAAAGGGAAGGATTTTCATGGAAATGTTATCACTCAATGACTTCACCTGTGCTAGAAGATATAAACAAGGAGACAATTTTCTAAATTGTGAAAAAAGTTCAAATATCTGAGGTGCAAAGGGACTTGGGATTCCTTGTGTAGGATTCCCTAAAGGTTAAGTTGCAGGTTGAGTCATTGGTGAGGAGGGCAAGTGCAATGTTAGCATTCATTTCGAGAGGACTGGAATTTAGAAACAAGGACGTAATGTTGAGGTGTTTCGAGCATGGTGAGGCTTCACTTGAAGAATTGTGTGTGGTTTGGGGCCCCTTTTATAAGAAAGGATGTGTTGACATTGCAGACGGTTCAAAGGACATTCACAAAAATGATTCTGGGATTGAAAGGCTTATCATATGAAGAGCGTTTGACAGCTCTGGACCTGAACTCATTGGAATTCGAAAGAATGAGGATGGACCTCATTGAAACCTATCAAATGTTGAAAGGCCTTGATATAGTGGATGTACAGAGTATGATTCATATGGACCGGAGGACACAGCCTCAAAATTGAGGGGTGTCCTTATGGAATGGAGATGAGAAGAAAGTTCTTTAGCCAGAGAGTGGTAAATCTGTGGAATTCATTGTCACAGGTGGCTGTGGAGGCCAAGACATTGGGTATATTTAAGGCAGAGATTTATAGGTTCTCGATTAGTCAGGACATGGAGATATGGGGAGATGGCAGGAGATTGGGGCTCAGAGGAAAAATGGGTCAGCGATAATGAAATGGTGCAGCAGACTTGATGGGCCAAATGGCCTAATTCTGCTCCTATATCTCATGGTCGTATTAAGTATTTACCTGTGACCCAGTGAAGGGCATTTCGAATATCCTGAATTTCATGAGACACTTTGTAGGCAAAGAGAACGCAGGGAACCCCTGGCCCTTCACAATGGGAGATGTCCAGCTCCTTCACAATCTTCTCATGGATCTCTCCCCGACCGTAACACTGCACCTTGAAACACAGAGTGTGAGTTCATCTCCCAGTCTCAGTGTGTCACTGTGAGATGTGCCCGCTCTCACTTCTCCCACATGTGGGGTAGGATGTTACAGACGGGGAGATGAGAGTGAGTGCAGTGAGGTAGACGGAGGATAGTGGTGTTAAAAGAGTCACAGTGTTGGCTCACAAACCCTCCAGTACACAAGGATACTTACTTACTGCCCTTGACACCATTTCCATTTTGTGGAGCAATCAATATCCTCCATCAGAATCAGAATCAGGTTTATTATCACCGGCATGTGACGTGAAATTTGTTAACTCAGCAACAGCAGTTCAATGCAATACATAATCTAGCAGAGAGAGAAAAAAAAACATAATAATAAATAAATAAATAAATGAGTAAATGAATTACAAACCCCATTTCCAGAAAAGTTGGGATATTTTCCAAAACACAATAAAAACAAAAATCTGTGTTATGTTAATTCGCGTGAACCTTTATTCAACTGACAAAAGTACAAAGAAAAGATTTTCAATAGTCTTACTGACCAACTTAATTGTATTTTGTAAACATACACAAATTTAGAATTTGGTGGCTGCAACACACTGAACAAAAGTTGGGACAGAGGCATGTTTACCATTGTGTTACATCACCTTTCCTTTTAATAACACTTTTTAATTGTTTTGGAACTGAGGATACTAATTGTAGTAGATTTGCAATTGGAAATTTTGTCCATTCTTGCTTGATATAAGACTTCAGCTGCTCGACGGTCCGTGGTCTCCGTTGTCTGATTCTCCTCTTCATGATGCGCCATACATTTTCAATAGGAGATAGATCTGGACTGGCAGCAGGCCAGTCAAGCACACGCACTGTGTCTACAAAGCCACGCTTTTGTAGCCCGTGCAGAATGTAGTCTGGCATTGTCCTGCTGAAATAAGCATGGACGTCCCGGGAAGAGACGTCGCCTTGATGACAACATATGTCTCTCTAAAATCCTAATATACGCCTCACAGTCAATGGTACCTTCAAATACATGCAACTCACCCATGCCGTGGGCACTGATGCACCCCCATACCATCACAGATGGTGGCTTTTCCACCTTTCGCTGATAACAATCTGGATGGTCGTTTTCATCTTTAGCACGGAGAACTCGACGCCAGTTTTTTCCGAAAACTAGCTGAAATGTGGACTCATCTGACTACAGCACACGTTTCCACAGTCTTTCAGTCCATCTGAGATGAGCTCGGGCCCAGAGAACTCGCCGGCGTTTCTGCATAGAGTTGATGTATGGCTTCCTCCTTGCGTAATACAGTTTCAACTTGCATTTCTGGATGCAGCGACGGACTGTTTTGAGTGACAATGGTTTTCCGAAGTACTCCCGATCTTGCGTTGAGAAATGTTCCTTTTGAACTGACTAACAGTTCTCTCACGAATTTTGGCACAAAGGGGTGAGCCACGACCCATCCTTGCTTGCAAAGACTGAGCCTTTGATGGACGCTACTTTTATACCCAGTCATGATACCTCACCTGCTACCAATTAGCCTGCTTAATGTGGAGTCTTCCAAACCGGTGTTACTTGAATATTCTGTGCACTTTTCAATCTTATTTTAACTCTGTCCCAACTTTTGTTGAGTGTGTTCTAAATTTGTGTATATTTATAAAGTACAATTAAGTTGGTCAGTAAAACTATTGAAAATCTTTTCTTTGTACATTTGTCAGTTAAATAAAGGTTCACGTGAATTAACATATCACAGATTTTTGTTTTTATTGCATTTTGGAAAATATCCCAACCTTTCTGGAAAAGGGGTTTGTAAGTATATTGAATAGATTTTTTTTAAATGTGCAAAAACAGAAATACTGCACGTTAAATAAAAGTGAGGTAGTGTCCAAAGCTTCAATGTCCATTTAGGAATCGGATGGCAGAGGGGAAGATGCTGTTCCTGAATCGCTGAGTGTGTGCCTTCAGGCTTCTGTACCTCCAACCTGATGGTAACAGTGAGAAAAGCGCATGCCCTGGGTGCTGGAGGTCCTTAATAATGGACGCTGCCTTTCTGAGACACCGTTCCCGAAAGATGTCCTGGGTATTTTGTAGCTAGTGCCCAAGATGGAGGTGACTAGATTTACAGCTTCTTTCGGTCCTGTGCAGTAGCCCCTCCATACCAGACAGTGATGCAGCCTGTCAGAATGCTCTCCACGGCCACACAGATATGAAAGGATTTTTCATTGCTGTTCTCTTAACAGTTTTGTTTTACGAGTCAGGGTTGTTAGTCCTGAACTGAACCCCCGAACCTGGAGGGCCAATGGACCACACTTAGTCTGGCCTCTACTCTCTAACCTGTTTGTCATGGGTGACCCGACCAGAAGCCAAAGCATAAACCCCCAACTCCAGCCAGCATAGCTCTCTGGGTTACTGAGGCACGCAAGCCTCCAAACCACGAGAGGATGTGGTCCTCCTGGAGAACAGAAGGATAGAAGAGAATTAAATATTTGTTATTCGGATCCAATGCAGCAGAAATAAAAGACCTCTATTGGACAAAGAGAACCATAATGAAACACCACAATAAATATATATCCATAAACCACAGCACTGTTTTATGTATTGCGACTGAGGCACAAATATGCAGGCACAAATTCAATTCGCTGCTTGCAAATTATAATTTACGTTAAGGACTGAAGACTGGTACTTGTTTCAACTAGTGCTGGTGTGGGGATGTGGAGGTGTGGGTTAGTGTGGGATGTGGAAGGGGTTTAGTGGTGGTGTGGGGTTTGGAGGGGTGGGTTAGTGCAGGGGTCCCCAATATTTTTGCACTGTGGAACGGTTTAGCATTGAAACTATACTTGTGGATGGCCGACGTGGGGGGGGGGTGTTGATCACAAATGGAATATAGGTAATAAGTCAACTATAAGTCACTTACTTGTGGCTGATACACTCAATTTCGTTTCTAAAAGGGTTTATCTAACGAATTTAATATTAAACACACAGCGCATATTTTCGTCATATGAATATGTAAGGGAGTTACTTATGTCCAGTCTATTCCGCAATTTAGTTTTCGTTGTATTCATTACAGAAAACTCTGCTTCACAGAGATATGATGTTGGAAATGGAAGCAACGTTTTCAGTGCTTTCGTGGCTATCTCAGGATATTCAGCCTCGACTTTGATCCAGAATGCCGGCAGATATGTTATGCCAAACATACTTCTCAGCCCACCGTCATTTGCAAGTTCGAGGAGTTGATCTTCTTCTTGCGCTGACATGGATGATTCACCGGGGACATTCACACATGGGTCACCGACCCATTCCTTTGCATGTCTTGTGTCATTTGCGGTTCGAATTCTGTGCACAGCGAAGATAGGTGATCGCGTACCAGCTGTGAGAAGCCTCAGTCTCTCCCAAAATCCCAGCTAATGTTGGAAACATGTGAAATATGCCCCTGTCCACTCGCCGTCCTCACAGTTCCAGTTTGGCTTTGAAAATAGACACTTTATCTGCCAACTTGAAGACAGTTCGTTGAGCAAGTTGAAGTTGTCACACAGATAAGCGAGTTTTGCTATCCTCTCCTCGTCACTGAAGTGTGCTGCCAGTCGTGACTTTTTCCTCAAAGAAATCTCTGTAGCTGCTCTCTTAACTCAAAAACCCTGGCCAGGGCTCTCCCCCTTGATAGCCACCTGACTTCAGTGTGTAAGAGAAGGCGTTTGTGCTCTGCATCCATTTCCTCACAAAGTTGCTCAAACAGACGTGAGTTAAGGGCTTTTGCTTCGATGTGATTGATGACTTCAACAACGTCACTCAATACGCTGTTAAGATCAGGTGACATTTTTCGGCTAGCCAGCATTTCCCTGGGTGTGACACAGTGTGTAGACTGACATTCAGGAGCAACCTCTTTGACTCAGGTAGTGAATCCAGACTCGTTAAGCCGTTCCAACAGCTGTGCTTCGATGTCCTCCGCTATGTCATCGATTCTCCCTGAAACTGTGGTCGCTGAAAGAGAAACCTGTGTCATCTTGTTGGCTGCAGCTTCTTCCAACAGTTCACGGCACATGTCCTTGGCAGCAAGCAGAATCAATTCTTCACCAACAGTGAAAGGCTTCTTAGCCTTAGCAATACGGCTAGCCACTAAGCACGACGCTCTCAGAGCAGCAGCATTTGTGGAGGTGGTGGTTGTCAGAACTTGCTTCTGTTCCGCTTGCTCACGTTTTATCCGCTCAAAAAACTCAACGGGTTTGTCTTTAAGTGCAGGGTGCTTGGACTCAATGTGCCGAAGCAGTTTTGAGGGCTTCATTGCCTCATTAGACAGCCTGTCTCCACATATCACACGCGGGGCTTGGAGCATGCGAGTCACCTGTGTCAATAAAGCCATATTTTATGTATGACTCGTCGTATTTTCTGTTGACGGAAGCTTTCTTTTTTTTTTGGTCTCGGCCTCAGCTGTCTCTGCGTTATCATCATCGTTAGGCCTTTTATGTCCCCTACCATCTCTTCCAAAGAAACTCTCAAGTGACGTTTGTTTTTTACTCATCCAGTAGTTGCAGGTTAATGACCGACTGATGTCCTCGCGTGGGTTCAAGTTCAACAGTCGGTGTGACAGGGAATGAGGAAAGGTGCAGCTGACTCATATCGTTTCATATCATCAAATCGTATCGTTTCCTTGCGGCCCGGTGGTTGGGAACCAATGGGTAGGTGGTGGTGTGGGATGTGGAGGGGTGGGTTAGTGGTGGCGTGCGATGTGGAGGGGTGGGTTAATGGTGGTGTGGGATGTGGAGGGGTGGGTTAGTGGTGGTGTGGGTTGTGGAGGGGTGGGTTAGTGCTGGTGTGGGATGTGGACGGATGGTGGGTTAGTGGCGGTGTGGGATGTGGAGGGGTGGGTTAGTGGTGGTGTGGGATGTGGAGGGGTGGGTTCGAGGTGGTGTGGGATGTGGAGGGGTGGGTTAGTGGTGGTGTGGGATGTGGAGGGGTGGGTTCGAGGTGGTGTGGGATGTCAAGGGGTGGGTTAGTGGTGGTGTGGGATGTGGAGGGGTGGGTTAGAGGTGGTGTGCGATGTGGAGGGGTGGGTTAGTGGTGATTTGGGATGTGGAGGGGTGGGTTAGAGGTGGTGTGGGATGTGGAGGGGTGGGTTAGTGGTGTTATGGGATGTGGAGGGGTGGGTTATTGGTGCTGTGGGATGTGGAGGGGTGAATTAGTAGACTGAGGAATTGATCAACCTTACTGCTTGGGAATCTGTATTTGACTCTGGTGTCTTGACGTGGATGCCACATTGTCTCCTCCATGATGGAGGTGGGACAAACAGTTCATGAACAGGGTGGGTATGATCCTTCCTGATGTTACTGGCTCTTACCCTGCACCTGTGTCTATACATGTCCTTACTGGGGTAAGCTGGTACCAGTGATGAATTGGGCAGTTTTATCTGTCAGCTGTTGACCCTTCCTGTTTGCCACAGCATAGTTTCCGTACCCTACAATGATGAAGCATGTTAGGATGTTCTCTGGATGGACAGAGAGATAGATAGAGACTTTATTGGTCCCAATGAAAATTACTCAGTGTTTCACAGTAGCATTACAATTGTTAGAAGAGAAGTAATAAAGAATAATAAATTAGTTACCTTAAAATTAAGATATACAAGATTTACAAGTCAAACATTGGAAGATTTCCAAGTTCACACTGATGAGATAGTAGTGGAAGAATTACCACAATATTATACAGTAATGAGTGCACATTCACACTGTCCAGATAAGCAGTAATGGTATTGCACAGTATTGCACGGGGTGTCTGTGATCGCAGGGTGTGGTAAACAGAGGCAAGGACAGCTTAAACAGAGCCCTGGTAAACAGAGCTTAATAACAGTCTACAGGAGGGGGTTATCATTTCCCCGGCTACAGGTTAACACATTATAGAGCATAATGGTCGAGGGTAAGAATGACCTCATATGTTGCTCTTTGGAGCAGCACAGCCTATTCGTGAAAGTGCTCTTCTGTTCAGCCAAGGTGGCATGCAGAGTGTGAGAAACATTGTCCAGAATTGCCAAGATTTTCCAAAGGGTCCATTGTTCTTCTACAACCTCCAGTCTGCCCATTTTGACTCCTATAACAGAGAGCCAGCCTTTCTAATCCGTTTACTGAGCCTGTTGGCATCACCTGTGTTGTTGCCATTTCCCCAGCACACCACTGCATGGACGATTGTGCTGGTGACAACAGACTGGTAGAACACGTGAAGGAGAGGCCTGCAAACTCCAAAACAACCTCAATTACCTCAAGAGGTAGGAGCAACTCTGGCCCTTCTTATACACAGCCTCTGTGTTGGTGCTCCACTCAAGTCTGTCGTCCAGGTGCATCCCCAGGTATTTGTAAATCCTCAACACATCCACTTCCTCACCATCAACAGTAACAGGGAGCAGTGCAGGCCTGGACTTTGTCATCAAATTTTCTGTTGTCAAATAATTACTCGACCCGCGCCTCTGTCCAGGAACTTTATTAACTATTCTTGGTACCAAGGAGAGAGAGTGCTGATCTCCACTGGCACTCAACTCTGAGTACAGAGAAGAGCAGGCACACTTCATACAGTTAATGCATCACATGACACTTCCTGCAACATCCTCCCAACACAGGCTGCAAGCAAAGATAAGATCTAATACTAACAACTGCTTCTATTCAGGGCCCCTGACTCATAGGAAGCAAGCAGAACAAACTAGGGCCTGGTGCCAGATGAATCCAGGCCAGAGGCTACCACACCCATGTTGCACATTCTGTGGTTCAAGCAATCCCAACTGAACGGAACAGTTTAGCCAGAGGAGCTAAATTTCTACCAGGCCACAACGTAAGTCAGTACAATTCTTATGTCAGGTATCCTATCAGATCAATTTTTTGGCAAATACTTCCAGAGGCTTCTTAAAGTCCATCACCATCTCCTTTGACTTACTGATGTTGAGCTGCAGATGATTCAGCTTACACTATTTGACAAAGTCCTCCACCAGGGCCCTGTATTCATCCCCCTTTGCTCCCTTTACACACCCAACTATTGCTGAGTCATAACAGAATTTCTGTAGATGACATGACTCACTGTTGTATCTCAAGTCCAAGTTATACAGGGTAAACAGAAAGGGAGCCAATATAGTCCCCCGTAGGGCCCCAGTGCTGCTTATAGCCATGTCTGACACAGCTCTGACGCCACACAAACTGTGGTCTGCAATGTCAACCTGCATTGAACAAAGCTTCTTCCCCAGCAGTGAGGACTGCATGGTATTCAAGCCACTTGAGAAATACAAAAAAAACATGATTCTCACAGTGCTACCCTGCTTATCCAAATGGGAGTAGGCTCTGTTCAGCAGGTAGATGACAGAGGTACGGACAGCTTAAACAGAGCCCTGGTAAAGGGATACAGGGTTTTTTTATAGGATATGACGGATAAGCAGGAATCGGGTACTAGGATGGCCAAAGATGGAAGGATGTGTAGGTTAGGGGATGTGTATGTGTGTGTGATTGGGTGAAGGGATTTAGAATGTAAGTCTGTTGCACACTCCAGAGCAGAAGGTGGTGGTAACCTGGGTGCCAACCACCATAAAACAAGACAGAGAGAGAGAGAGAGAGAGAGAATAACTCCACACGTTTGCTCAGCACACTCCTTCAGGACCTGGGGGTTCACACCATCCGGTCCCGATGCTTTGTTGTATCTGAGTTTCTCCAGAGCCCTTCTCACCTCCTCAGTAGTGAGGGTGAGTCCACAGTGACCTGGGAGTTGGTGGAAGGTTTGGGGGGGGGGGGGGGGGCGGAGATGAAAATCAGGACAATAGTAGTTAGTATGTGGAAATGTGGGTGGTAGGTGCAGGGAGAGGACGGGGTGTAGATAACGGTAACCTGTGTTGTTCATCCATGTGTTGAACTGGTGAAGGAATGAGGGGAGGCTTGGCACTTGGGGAACATCGGGTGACTTGGTACCTGGGCTGGTGTGCAGAGGGGGTGTGACAAGAGGGCAATGTCAAACCTATTGAAGAATTGGTGCATCTCTACCGTGCATCTGCAGAGGGATGTGAGTATAGATGTGCACAGACCAGCTCTCTTCAGCCTCCTCAGAAAGTAGAGGATTAATGAGCTTTCCAGTGGAGGATGTGTTCTGGGACCATGTGAGATGTGCATTCCCAGGACTCTGAAACTGCTCAAGTTTCTAACAGAGTGTAACCGATATAAAGAGAGTATGAGTTCTCCTCAATAGCCATCCCTTTTGTCTTGTTGACATTGATGAAGAGGTTATTTGCCTGGCACCAGGCCTTGAGCTCTTCCACTTCCTCTCTGTAGGCCATCTCATTGTTGTTGGTGATGAGCCCCACCACTGTCATATCATCAGATTTGAGTCAGGACTGATCTCTGCTGGTCTTCATTCCTCTGCTGTCACCTTTCTCCATCTTCTCAGCTTCTCCAGCCATCAAGTGTTCACTCCCCCCTCCACTTCATCCTACCCCGCTCCATGACCTAGTCTCCACACCCAGATCTTCACTACCCTCCACCTAAAGAAGTTCTGATACATCAGTTTGAAACCACCAGCCCATTATCTATAGTTACTTCCCTTGTTCCAGACCCTGATGAAATCATCCAATATCTTCCCTACCAAAACAGAGTCTTAGACATTTGAATAAGGTCACCCCTCGTTCTTCTAAAGTCTAAGCAATGCAGACACAGACTCTTTAGTCTTTCTTGGCAGGACAGCCTTTTGCTAATCTGGTGTTCCCAAAGCAGAAACCATTGGATGAACCTCAAGATCTATTACACACTACAAAGCGGGTGACCCTGACCTTGACAAGAAACCAAGATACGACCTCAGGAAAGTAATCAGTGATGCCATGAGATAATGCCAGTGTAAAATCAAGTTCCAAAATTATGTCTGTTATGTCAGGGCTTACATGCTAGAACAGACTTCAAAATGAATTTGGGCAGCATTGTGTCAAGAACATACATTCCAGATGAGTTTTACATGTTCTATACACACTTTGAACAGAAGTCACCACCCAACCGACAGACTCCGGAGTACCTGAATCTACAGTCACCATTGTAAACGTAGGATCAGTATTCCGGAGGGGGAACTCACAGAAAGCATCTGACCTGGATGGTGTTCCTGCCCATATCCTGAGATCATGTGCGGATCAGCTGGCAGGGTTACTTGGAGGTATTTTTAACCACTTCCTGTTGCATTTTGATGTTTTCACCCACTTTAGGAAGACCACAGGTACCTAAGCAAAACACAGTACTGTGTCTCTTATCGATCACGGACTGATAGCTCTGACATTATCATCACAAAGTGCTTTGAAGTATTGGTCATGGTTCAATCTAATCTAGTTTTCCAGACAATCTCAACTCATTATGATTTGCCTACCACTGCAACATGTCCATATGTGCACGGTGTGTGCCATCATCCCCTCCCCCCATTCTATACTTAATTCCGGGGCAATTTAACAGTACAGACACCCATGCCAGACTGTTGTTTGTTGTCTACCATTCTGCCTTCAGTACCAGAATTCCAAGCACGCTCATCACCAAACACTCAGATCTGGGAGTCAATGCCTCCCTCAGCAACTGGATCTTTAACTTCCCGACCAACAGAGCACACTCAGAAAGGACAGGAAGCAACACAAACACCACGATTATTCAAAACATTGATTCTTCACAGGGCTGCATGCTTAGCCCCCTACTCTACTCTCTGTACACATTTGGGACTGTCATCTAGTGCCTCTGACATCCACCATTATGAGGTGGTTCGAGAGGTTTGTCATGACACATATTAACTCTAGGCTCCCAGACAACCTCAACCCACTGCAATTCACCTACCACCGTAAATGTTCTCTGGTAACCACCATCTCCCAGGCCCTGTACTCAATCCCTGGAGCATCAGGACAGTAAGAACACCAACTGTAGAGATTGGTTGCCATTACAGGTTTTTTTTCAGTACCATAATTCCAAACAAACGTATCTCCAAACAGAGCTGGTTATCAACACCTCAGTTAGATCAGTGACTTCTTAACCAACAGCTCACAATCAGTAGCGACAGGCAGTAACTTCTGTCACATTATTCTCAAAACCAGAACTGAGGTCCTATCTTGGTTTTTTGTCTGCTTTGTAGTGTGTAATGGATCTCAAGGTTGATCTGGTGGTTTTTAGTTCAGTAGTCCACAGACTGTGTTCACAGCCCCACATTCCACTCCCTGTACACTCATGACTGTGTGGCCATCTACAAGTTTGTAGATGATACCAGCATAGTGAGTTGTATCTCAAATAACAACGATCTGGAGTACAGGAAGGAGATAGAGGGCCCAGTGACCTGGTGTCATGATTACAACCTTTTCCCTCAATGCCAACAGAATGAAAGAGCTGATGACTGACTGGAGAAACAGGAGCAGTGTACAGGTTCCTGTCTACATCAAAGATGCTGATGTTCAGAGATTCAAGTTACCAGGAGTGAACATCACCAGTACCCCTGCTGTAGTCCACCCACATTAGCATCACTTCCAAGAAAGCTCTCAAATGCCTCTAATTCCTCAGGAGGTTGAAGTAGCTCACAGTATCTTCTTGATGCTCACCATTTTTTATCGATGCACCATAGGTAGAAAAGTATCCTATCTGGATTCACCACGGCTTGGTGCGGCATCTACTCTGCCTAAGACACAAGGAACTGCAGAGAGTTGTAGCCACAGCTCAGCACATCACGGAAAACAATCTCCTCTCTGTGACCTTAGTCAACACTTCCTGCTGCCTCGGTAAAACATCCAGCAGAATCAAAGACTCCACCCACCCCGGGCATCCTCTCTTCTCCCTCCTGCCATCAGGCAGATGGTTCAAAAGTTTGAAAGAAGCTACAAGGACAGCTTGTGTGCTGCTGTTTTTAACACTATCGAATGATTACCTGCCGAAATAAAATGGACTCTTATCCTTGCTGTCTACCTTGTTATAACTTCTACCTTATTGCCTCCCTGCAGGGCACTTTCTCTGTAATTGTAACACTTTATTCTGCATTCTACTTTTCTTCTACTTTGCACTGTGAAATGAATTGATTAGTATGAACAGTAATCAATACCATCCTACTGCGCTGCATCAATGGCTTTTGGGATCTCCTGGTGAAGGAAACCATTGGAATAAAACTAGAGAGAAAGAATTTTAACAAAGACAAATGTTATGTTTAAAGTAAGAACTGGAATTCGATTGTAAACAAGATGGGGTAATGGAAACATGATTGGATGAGGATTAACCAATCACTAGAAACGGATGATGGGGTATAAATACCACCAGACTACTCATACCCAGGCATCAACTCTCTTTCAATATTTTTATCGATATAATATAAATTGCATAAATACAAATACAAAATTCACAAGGATACAATACACATTGCATTACATTTAAATCGCAGTAACGTAATCACAGTATCCCATATTCCAAAGCAGTCATGTAGAAAAAAAGATTAAGTTATGAAATGAAATAGAATCGAATAATTTTATTTTATCAAAAAAAATCTACCCCACTTCCAAAATGAGCTGGTTGGTTAAAAAAAAAAGAAAAAAGATACCTTGCCATATAATAACAGTTCAAAGATTATGAAAATAACTCAGAAAGGGTCCCCATAACATTAGAATCAGAAATCGAACAACAAATCTTCTCTAGATCTAGGTATAACATTCGGAGAAGGAAGTCTGAGAATCGGAGCTGGAGTGTGGCGAGAGCCATTTTGATTTTTGCTTCTTATCATTGGAGTTAAGAGAGGCAGGACTGCACAGGCATGTGACTTCGGGCAGTGACACACGGAAGATTTAAAAGGAACACAGCCTTATACAGCGGGTAGCAGACTGAGCCGGGAGCAGAGTGAAGGCTCAAGGGCTTTGGCGGAAACAGGCAAGGCAAAGTAGGTTTGGTTTTCAATTTTTCCTGTTATTTGAGGAAAGCAGGGAAGTATGACTGAGGGCAGCTTGTGGTTCTCAGTGTCGGATGTGGGAGGTCCTGGAGTCTTCTAGCCTCCCGGACATCCACATCTGTGCCAGGTGCGCCGAGATGCAGCTCCTAAGGGACCGTGTTGGGGACCTGGAACTGCAGCTCGATGACCTTCGTCTGGTCAGGGAGAGTGAGTAGTTGATAGAGAGGAGTTACAGGCAGGTGGTCACACTGGGGCCACGGGAGGCAGAAAAGTGGGTCACAGTTAGGAGAGCGTAGGGGAAGTGTCTGGTACTAGAGAGTACACCAGTGGCTGTGCCCCTTGACAATAAGTACTCCTGTTTGAGTACTTTGGGGCGTACAGCCTACCTGGACGAAGCAACAGTGGCCGTGCCTCCGGCACAGAGTCCGGCCTTGTAGCTCAGAAGGGTAGGGAAAGGAAGAGGAGGGCAGTAGTAATAGGGGACTGGATAGTTAGGGGGGTCAGATAGGCGATTCTGTGGACGCAGTCAGGAGACCCGGATGATAATTTGCCTCCCACGGTCTGGGATTTTTCTGATCTCATCCAAGATATCCTGAAGTGGGAGGTTGTGGAGCCAGAGGTCGTGGTACATATAGGTATCAATGACATAGATAGGAAAAGGGAAGAGGTCCTGAAAGGAGAATATAGGGAGTTAGGAAGGGAGTTGAGAAGAAGGACCGCAAAGGTAGTAATCTCGGGATTACTGCCAGTGCCACACGACAGTGAGAGTAGGAATGGAATGAGGTGGAGAATAAATGCGTGGCTGAGGGATTGGAGCAGGGGGCAGGGGTTCAAGTTTTTGGATCATTGGGACCTCTTTTGGCGCAGGTGTGACCTGTACAAAAAGGACAGATTGCACTTGAATCCTAGGGGAACCAATATCCTGGCAGGGAGATTTGCAAAGGCTACTGGGGAGACTTTAAACTGGAATGGTTGAGAGGTGGGAATCAAATTGAAGATAGTAGCAGAGAGGAGGTTAGTTCACAAATGGATAGCTAGTAGACAGTGTGTGAAGGAGGAGATAGAGAACGGGAGTACTCAGACCGAAGAAGTAGGGGAGAAGGAAGAAAAAGATAATAAAGTTGTTTTCACCATTAGGGTTAAACAGAGAGTGGGAGGTGGAGAGTTTCTTAAATGCATCTATTTTAATGCTAGGAGCATTGTAAGAAAGGTGGATGAGCTTAGAGCATGGATTGATACCTGGAAATAGGATGTTGCAGCTGTTAGTGAAACATGGTTGCAGGAGGGGTGTGACTGGCAGCTAAATATTCCTGGATTTCGTTGCTTCAAGTATGATAGAATCGGAGGGGCAAGAGGGGGAGGTGTTGCATTGCTTGTCAGAGAAAATGTTACAGCAGTGCTTTGGCAGGATAGATTAGAGCAGATGTCCCCAAACTTTTTCACTCCTTGGACCGATTTAATATTGACAACATTCTTGCGGACCAGTCGACCGGCGAGGGGGCGGTTCAAGTAGGGTTAAACTCACCTCAACATGTCTTTTACAGTTAGGGTTGCCAACTTTCTCACTCTCAAATAAGGGACAAAAGTAGCAGTCAAATCCCGGGACACTTTACCCCAGGAAAGACTACCATTTCCATGAAGCCTTGCGCAGGCAACTGTGCGCGCATGCGTATACATGCCGATTTTTTTTTCTCCACCAATCAATTTTGCCTTCATCTTCCCAACTATACTGTACATACATTATTTATACCTTATATACGCTGTGTATTTATCATATGATTCCTGCTTTTACTATATGTTAATGTTATTTATTTTCGGTTTTATGTGTTATTTGGTATGATTTGTTAGGTTATTTTTTGGGTCTGGGAACGCTCAAAAATTGTTCCCGTATAAAATAATGGTAATTGCTTCTGCGCTTTCGGCACGAAAGTTTTCATAGGATCTCTCTACCTTAGCGGGGAAAATACGGGATAAGGGTGGTCCCGTATGGGACAAACCAATTTAGCCCAATATACGGGATGTCCCGGCAAATACAGGACAATTGGCAACCCTATGTTCAAGTTCAACAGTGCATGACAGGGAATGAGGAAAGGTGCAGCTGACTCATATCGTTTCCTCACGGCCCGGTAGCACATGCTCTGTGGCTCGGTACTGGTCCACGGCCCGGTGGTTAGGGACCACTGGATTAGAGGAATCGTCTAAGGAGGCTGTTTGGTTGGAATTGAGGAATGGGAAAGGTGTAGTAACGCTTATAGGGGTGTATTATAGACCACCAAATGGGGAGCGAGAATTGGAGGAGCAAATTTGTAAGGAGATAGCAGATATTTGTAGTAAGCACAAGGTTGTGATTGTGGGAGATTTTAATTTTCCACACATAGACTGGGAAACCCATTCTGTAAAAGGGCTGGATGGTTTGGGGTTTGTAAAATTTATGCAAGATAGTTTTTTGCAGCAATACATAGAGGTACCAACTAAAGAAGTGGCAGTGTTGGATCTCCTGTTAGGGAATGAGATAGGGCAGGTGACGGAGGTATGTGCTGGGGAGCGCTTCGGGTCCCATGATCACAATGCCATTAGTTTCAATATAATTATGGAGAAGGATAGGACTGGACCCAGGGTTGAGATTTTTGATTGGAGAAAGGCTAACTTCGAGGAAATGTGAAAGGATTTAGAAGGAGTGGATTGGGACAATTTGTTTTATGGGAAAGATGTAATAGAGAACTGGAGGTCATTTAAAGGTGAAATTCTGAGGGTACAGAAGCTTTATGTTCCTGTTAGGTTGAAAGGAAAGGTTAAAATTTTGAGAGAGTCATGGTTTTCAAGGGATATTGGAAACTTGGTTCGGAAAAAGATAGAGATCTACAATAAATATAGGCAGCTTGGAGTAAATGAGGTGCTCAAAGAATATAAAGAATGTAAAAAAGAATCTTAAGAAAGACATTAAAAATGCTAAAAGAAGATATGAAGTTGCTTTGGCAAGTAAGGTGAAAATAAATCCAAAGGGTCTCTACAGCTATATTAATAGCAAAAGGATAGTGAGGGATAAAATTCCGTCCCTTAGAGAATCAGAGTGGACGACTATGTGCGGAGCCAAAAGAGATGGGGGAGATTTTGAACAATTTCTTTTCTTTGGTATTCACTAAAGAGAAGGATATTGAATTGTGTAAGGTAAGGAAAACAAGTAGGGTAATTATGGAAACTATGATGATTAATGGATAGGAAGTACTGATGTTCTTAAGGAATATGAAAGTGGATTCCACCAAGACGCAATACAAAGCGTCATAGGAAGTCATTCCTGCCTGTGGCTATCAAACTTTACAACCCCTCCCTTGGAGGGTCAGACACCCTGAGCCAATAGACTGGTCCTGGACTTATTTCCTGGCATAATTTACATATTACTATTTAATTATTTATGGTTTTATTACTATTTAATTATTTATGGTGCAACTGTAACAAAAATCAATTTCCCCCGGGATCAATAAAGTATGACTATGACTATAAGTCTCCGGATCCTGACAGGATATTCCCTAGGACCTTGAGGGAAGTTAGTGTGGAAATAGCAGGGGCCCTGGCAGAAATACTTCAAATGTCATTAGAAACGGGGATGGTGCCGGAGGATTGGCGTATTGCTCATGTTATTCCATTGTTTAAAAAGGGTTCTAAGAGTAAACCTAGCAATTATTGGCCTGTGAGTTTGACGAGAGTGGTGGGTAAATTGATGGAAAGTATTCTTAGAGATGGTATATATAATTATCTGGATAGACAGGGTCTGATTAGGAACAGTCAACATGGATTTGTGCGTGGAAAAATCATGTTTGACAAATCTTATTGAATTTTTTGAGGAGGTTATTTGGAAAGTTGACGTGGGTAAAGCGGTGGATGGTGTCTGTATGGACTGCAGTAAGGCCTTTGACGACGTTCCACACGGAAGGTTAGTTAGGAAGGTTCAATCGTTAGGTATTAATATTGAAGTAGTAAGATGGATTCAGCAGTGGCTGGATGGGAGATGCCAGAGAGTAGTGGTGGATAACTGCTTGTCAGATTGGAGGCCGGTGACTATTGGTGTACCTCAGGGATCTGTACTGGGTCCAATGTTGTTTGTCATATATATTAATGATTTGGATGATGGGGTGGTAAATTGGATTTGTAAGTATGCAGATGATACTAAGATAGGTGGAGTTGTGGATAATGAAGTAGGTTTTCAAAGCTTGCAGAGAGATTTAGGTCAGTTAGAAGAGTGGGCTGAAAGATGGCAGATGGAGTTCAATGCTGATAAATGTGAGGTGCTACATTTTGGTAGGAGTGATCAAAATAGAACATACATGGTAAATGGTAGGGCACTGAAGAATGCAGTAGAACAGACGGATCTAGGAATAAGAGTGCATAGTTCCCTGAAGGTGGAATCTCATGTGGAGAGGGTGGTGAAGAAAGCTTTTGGTATGCTGGCCTTTATATATCAGAGCATTGAGTATAGGAGTCAGGATGTAATGTTGAAATTGTACAAGGCATTGGTAAGGCCAAATTTGGAGTATTATGTATAGTTCTGGTCACCGAATTATAGGAAAGATGTCAACAAAATTGAGAGAGTACAGAGAAGAGTTACTAGAATGTTACCTGGGTTTCATCTCCCAAGTTACAGAGAAAGGTTTAACAAGTTGGGTCTTTATTTTTTGGAGCGTAGAAGGTTGAGGGGGGGACTTGATAGAGGTATTTAAAATTATGAGGGGGATAGATAGAGTTGACGTGGATAGGTTTTTTTCCATTGAGAGTGGGGGAGATTCAAACAAGAGGACATGAGTTGAGAGTTAAAGGGCAAAAGTTCTTTACTCAGAGAGTGGTAGCTGTGTGGAATGAGCTTCCAGCAGAAGTGGTTGAGGCAGGTTCGATGTTGTCATTTAAAGTTAAATTGGATAGCTATATGGACAGGAAAAGAATGGATGGTTATGGGTTGAGTGCGGGTCGGTGGGACTAGGTGAGAGTAAGAGATCGGCATGGACTAGAAGGACCGAGATGGCCTGTTTCCATGCTGTAATTGTTAAATGGTTGTATGGTTATAACATCAGATAGCCATTGAGCATGGGTGGGCAGGGCAGCCTCCTTCCACTTGAGCAAGATCGCCCGTCTGACCATAAGAGACATAAAGGCCAATACCCGCAAATTAGATGGCTTCAGTATTATAGCACTATCCTCAATAATACTACCATGGCAGTCAAGTAATTGGGCTTAAAACTAATATTAAAAGTACAGGAAAAGTTTGAAATACCTCTTTCCAAAATTTTTCAAGGTTTTAACATGTCCAAAACATATGAATTAGTGTGGCCACACCATTAGTACATCTATCACAATAAGGGGAAATATCTGCGTAGAAACGAGAGAGCTTGTCTTTAGACATATGAACTCTATGTACCACTTTGAATTGTAATAAAGAATGATGAGCACATAATGAAGAAGAATTAAGCAGTTTTAAAATAATCATCCAGCTCTCTTCAGATATGAAAATCTGTAAATCCCTTTCCCAGTCTCTTTTAATTTTATCTAAAGAAGACTTTTTCAGTCCCAACAGCAGACTGTAAATGTAAGATATTGAACCGTTGTCAAAGGGTTTCAGATTAAAAACTGTATCTATTATATTCTTATCTGGACTTGTAGGGAATGTATGTAATTGAGATCTTAAGAAATTTCTAATCTGTAAGTAATGAAAAAAGTGGGTATTGGAAAGGTTAAATTTCGTTGAAGCTTGTACAAAAGAAGAGAGATTCCCTCCATCAAACAAATCCTGAAATTGTTTAATACCCAATCAATCCCATTCTTTAAAAGATAAGTCAATTATAGATGGTTTAAAAAAAATTTAGAAAAGATGGGACTCGAGAGGAAAAAACTAAATAAACGAAAATGTTTTCTAAACTGTATCCAAATCACCGAAGTACGTTTGTTCACCACATTATCAGTTAGTTTATTTAAAGATAAAGGAAGCAAGGATCCAAGTCAAGAAATAATGGAAAATTTCATAACTGAATTGACTTCCAAAGAGACCCATATAGGACAATTTTCATGGTTAATGTAATATATCCAGAAT
The DNA here is from genome assembly GCF_030028105.1 of Mobula birostris. NCBI lineage: Eukaryota > Metazoa > Chordata > Chondrichthyes > Myliobatiformes > Myliobatidae > Mobula > Mobula birostris. The sequence continues at coordinate 120,299,564 of NC_092377.1, forward strand.
GTAATATGTTGTATATTAACTGCCAAATAACAAAACCTAAAATTGGGTAAGGCAAAGCCTCCAATCTGTTTTTTTTGAAGTTGAGCTTTAATTATTCGGGTTTTTTTTAATTCTTGCATATATAGGGAGAAAGAATTGAATCCAAAGAGTCAAAAAAAGGTTTAGGAATAAAAACAGGCACAGCTTGAAAAGGGAATATAAATTTAGGTAAGATATTCCCCTGTGTAACCCTTAACACTATCCACAACACCACATAACTTGGTGATACCTGAAAACTTACTAACCCATCCTCTAAATCCTAATCCAAGTACTTTATAGGAATCACAAAAATACATTTGTCCCAGAATAAATCCCTGTGAAATATCAGTTGTTACGGACCTCCAGGCAGAACATGTTCCTTCTACTATCCTTGTCTGCCTTACAAACATTTTGATACTCTGCTCCAAGGCAGAGTATCCCTCAACAGCACAAATACAAGTAACTGACTCCTGGATGCGGGGTAGTGCTGAGCAGCAGATGAGGATGACTGGGGTATATACTGGGGTTCAGAAGAAAATGATGTCATCCCTTACAGCATCAAAAGGTTAGGAGGAATCAGAAACGCACCACATAGAAAATTTACCCTTGAGCCTGACTCAGCCATACTGACTGCAATACAATCTACTACAATACGATGTTCATACTTTGTCACATATCCCGCTAAACCATTCCTATTCAAATGCCTTTGAAATATTGTAGCTGTACCCGCCTCTACTACTTCCACTGACACTATTCCATATATGCACCACACTCTGTGTGGAAAAATTTTCCCCCGTGTGTCCTTTACATTTTTTTTTCCTGTCACCTTCATCTTGTGTCCCACTAATGCTAGACTTCCCTGGCCTTGGGGGTGAGGGGTGGGGGGTGGGTTCTGACCTTATTTAGTCCTTGGACTCCAGTGAGAATAGCCGTCCTAGGCTCTCCTTCTTCACCGCCATGTTCCCACCCCCTGCAAACAGGGCAGCAATGTATCTCCCAGCCTGACTGCCAACTGGACCTGATGTTTGCTTCACTAATGAATTCTCCCAGACCAGACCACATCTCTGAGCATTTTATTTACTACTGCTGCTCCCAGCGTGTGAAGCCCTCTCAGCCTCCTGGAGCATTTCCGTGGGCAAAGAGCAGACAGAGATCATCCTCTTGACAAAGAGTCCTGACGAAGGGTTCCGGTCCGAAACATCGACTGATCGTTTCCACAGTTGCTGCCCGACCTTCTGAGTTCCTCCAGCATGTTGTGAGTGTTGTTTTGACCCTGTTTGGTGGGCCTTGAACTTTCCCGTCCATCAGATGATGAAACCCCGCCTAATGATAAATGATTATCCAATCAGCAGCGACAGCGACGCCTGGTTCTCTGACAAATGATGGACATAGAACAGATCCAACCGCCAGCAGCGAAGTTACTCTACTATTAGTACTAACAAAACAACACACACAAGATGCTGGGGGAACTCAGCTGCTCAGAGGCAACATCTTTTAAAAAAAAGTAAACAGTCGACGTTTCGGGTCGAGACCCTTTTTCGGGAATTCTCGGCCCGAAACGTTGATTGTTCACTGAGTTCTCCCAGCATCTTGTGTGTGTTGTTTTGTTAGTACTAATAGCAGTGTAACTTCGCTGCTGGCGGTTGGATCTTTGTGCGCTGAGTTGCTTTCGATTTGCAGCATCTGCTGATTTTCTCGTGATTGTGTATTATTACTACTACGATCACTGCTACAACCTCTACCCGTCCTCTGAAAAATGATGGACAAGGAGATATTCCAATTAACGCTGTAGGAATTTTGGACTTTTCTTGATTTGCGATACTATTGGTTGGTCGGTCCTGAGTGGCAGGCGAGCGGTCGAACGGAGCTGCAGGTCTGCTGAAGCTTTTCTTCTTCTTGTGGTGGTGGTGGTGGTGGTGGTGGTGGTGGTGGTGGTGGTGGTGGTGGTGGTGGTGGTGGGTGGGGGGGTGCTCTCTGTGCTTCCTGCAACCACTGTTCAATGACATCTGACGGGACAACATCTAGCTCTAACTAAATGAGATATCCCCGAGACGATCTTAATGCCTCGTCAATGCTTGCAATATGACCAATCTGCCATTCGTATGGGTTCCGTCTTCGTGTAGAAGATGGAGGGTGTTGACAGAAGGACGAAGAAGTGCCCTTAATGAAACTTTGTCTGTCTCACTTTCTGCATAGTTGTTACTAAAGGGACACAGTGACACTGAGTTCTATAAAACACTAATGAACATTCTAACTTCAATCCTTTGCAAAGCGCTGTTGTGATCCTCAGCTTTGTGGGACACTTTGTAGACACAGAGAACAAATGGGCCCCTAGTCCTTCGGGAATGGAAATGTTCAGTTTTCCACAACGTTGTGGTGGATTTTCCCTTGACCGAACCTCCACCAGGACAACCCACAGACTTCCCTTTCCCAGCCAATTCAGTGTTTCTGGGCAGTGACCATTCCTTATAAACCTTTAATGCACTATCTCCAACACCGTCATGACCTGAACCGTGTACAGTATCCAAAGTGTGGTCCAAACAAGATTCTTTAAAAAGTCACCCTAATTCCCTTGTTTTCTACTCTCTCCCACCGGACAGGATCTATGGCTCAGTTTGTCTCTCTGTGACCTGGTAGAGGCATGAGAGAGGTGCTGGCCAAAGTTGATTGGAAGGGTGCACTAGCAGCGATGACTGCAGAATTGTAATGGCTGGTGTTTCTGGGGAAAATTCAGAAGGCGCAGAAAAGAAACATGCAAAAAGATGAAGAAGTATCCCAAAGGTTGAGGCTGACCAGGGAAGTCAAGTCAGCACAAGTGCAAGAGACTGGAAGTTGCCACTGGAGACATAATAATGATAAACAAAGAAGTGATGGAGGGGCTTAAGAAGTATTTTGAGTCGGTTTTCTGTGTGCAAGACTTAAGGAGAATGCCAGAAATGCAGAGTGTCAAGGGCATAAGTAAGTGTCAGTTTTATTAATATAGAGAAGGTGCTTGCGAAACTGACAAGAGAGAAAGGGGATAAGTCACCCTCCTGGCTCCAGGGGCCTGGTACTGTGCTTATCATCCAAGGTTACTCTTGGCATGCATCAGCTGCTCCAGAATGGTCAAGTATCCCATTATACACTAGTTTTAACTATTTCTACCACACCTTTGATGCCATGATTAATCAGGAACTGATCAACCTCCACCTTAAAATATCCAATGACCTTGCCTGCACAGTGGTCGGTGGCAATGAGTTCCTCAGATTCACCACCCTTGGGCTAAAGGAAATTTTCTTTAGTGCATCTGGGGGTAAATTATGAGTCCAGATAACAGGAAGCAAGAAGAACTGTTAGACTCGCGCTGAGAGATTATTCACGTCTTTTAAACGATTGATCATATACTGACCATGGGATGCCAAACAAAGTTATGTGAAGTTGCTTGTCTTGCTGTATAAATATGAGCTCGGTATAACCTAAAAATCAGAGTTCTGGTGATGGTGGAGACTGCTGCAGACTCTCCATGATATCATGCTAATAAACTCTTAAAATGAAACTCAAAGTCACTCTGGTGTCCTTAGTTAACGTTTCCATGACAAACGGTTACAGGGAGAAGGCAGGAGAATGAGACTCAGAGTAAAAGTGATGGAACATCAGAGAGGATGATGGGCTGAATGGCCTAATTCTGCTCCTAGAGGTCTCATGGTCTTATTAATCAATGTCGAGGCTGGTGTCCACTGACCACAAGGGATCCTAGTGCGCTTAGAGTGGAGAAGTGTGCATCACCTCCATGCTCTTAATCCTGCAAGGATTAGTGTTGGGCTGCATGCAGCTGATGAAGCCTTTCTGTAATTCCCATTCCAGGGTACCATGCAGGATGAGGCCTGTGATCACCTGTCCCACTCACAGTTTGGGGAATCTGCTACCCAGACCCAGGCTGAAATATTGATGCATCTCCCCGCTTCTGCCCTGACATACTCTGGACTGATCAGTGAAGACACCTAATCTGGTTCAGAAAAGATCCGACCCCAGAAGCAAACTGTGGACATTCATCTTGAACATGGGCTTCTGCTGACATCTAATGCACTGAAAGTATTTATATTCACTACTCAGATCATGTGCCCACCCTACTGATGGATGACAAGACAGTGATGTGACTCCTGTAATGTGTGTTACCCTGTACAGCTTATCACAGGAGGACCCCAAAAATGGATTAGGTAGAACTCTTTCAGGGTGGCAGCTTCCCCTTAGCACTGAAGCTATTTTCTACACAGGAGCAGAGGATTGAGACTGTGAGCTGTCTCAATCCTGCCTTCAGTTGTACCAGAGTCAGATATCACAGATTCTGTTCTGCTGAATGTTCAAAATCGTAACACACTAGCTTTATCTCTGTTCCTTCCCATTCTGATGGTTTTTCCACAGTATTGTAGCTCTGCTGCCCATGTGCAGCCAACTCTGGTGACCATTTGCCTTTCCTTTCTCAAGGTGTCTGGGACAGGTTATGACAGCTAGTATTGATTGGAGAGGGTCCTTTGAACTGTCAAGGGATGGGAGGTTCGTGCAGGACTGGTGAGCTCAGTACCACAGTAGCATTATTGATTACATTATTGCTTTTATGTTCTTAACCTCTTGAAATGAGAAATAATATTGCTTTTGCCTTCTTCAACACAGACTCAACCTGCAAATTAACCCTTAAGGTGTCCTGCACAAGGACTCGAAATCTCTTTGACCTCAGATTTTTGCATTTTCTCTCCATGTAGTGAACAGTCTTCCCTTTCATTTCTTCTGCAAAATTGCATGACCATATACTTCCCGACACTGTGCTCTATCCGCTACTTCTTTGCACGTTCTCCTAATCTGTCTGCGTCCTCCTGTAGCCTCTCTACTTCTTCAAAACTACCTGCCCTTTCACCTATCTTCATAACATCTGCAATCTTTGCAACAAAGCCATCAATTCTATCATACAAATCATTAACATATAACGTAAAAGGAATCAGTCCCAACACAGAGCTCAATGGAACACTACTACTCACTGGCAGCCAACTAGAAAAGGCTCCCTTTATTCCCACTCGTTGCCTCCTGCCAATCAGCCACTGCTTTATCCATGCTAGAATCTTTCCTGTAATTACATGGGCTTGTAGCTTGTTAAGCAAATTCATTTGTGACATCTTGTCAAAGGCCTTCTGAAAATCTAAGTACACAATCTCAACCGATTATCCTTTGTCTATCCTGCTTGTTATTTTGAAAACATACATAGAAAATAGGTGCAGGAGTAGGCCATTCGGCCCTTCGAGCCTGCACCGCCATTTATTATGATCATGGCTGATCATCCAACTCAGAACCCCGCCCCAGCCTTCCCTCCATACCCCCCTGACCCCCGTAGCCACAAGGGCCATATCTAACTCCCTCTTAAATATAGCCAATGAACTGGCCTCAACTGTTTCCTGTGGCAGAGAATTCCACAGATTCACCACTCTCTGTGTGAAGAAGTTTTTCCTAATCTCGGTCCTAAAAGGCTTCCCTTCTGTCCTCAAGCTGTGGCCCCTCGTTCTGGACTTCCCCAACATCGGGAACAATCTTCCTGCATCTAGCCTGTCCAATCCCTTTAGGATCTTATACGTTTCAATCAGATCCCCCCTCAATCTTCTAAATTCCAACGAGTACAAGCCCAGTTCATCCAGTCTTTCTTCATATGAAAGTCCTGCCAGCCCAGGAATCAATCTGGTGAACCTTCTTTGTACTCCCTCTATGGCAAGGATGTCTTTCCTCAGATCAGGGGACCAAAACTGCACACAATACTCCAGGTGTGGTCTCACCAAGGCCTTGTACAACTGCAGTAGTACCTCCCTGCTCCTGTACTCGAATCCTCTCGCTATAAATGCCAGCATACCATTCGCCTTTTTCACCGCCTGCTGTACCTGCATGCCCACTTTCAATGACTGGTGTATAATGACACCCAGGTCTCGTTGCACCTCCCCTTTTCCTAATCGGCCACCATTCAGATAATAATCTGTTTTCCTATTTTTGCCACCAAAGTGGATAACTTCACATTTATCCACATTAAATTGCATCTGCAATGAATTTGCCCACTCACCCAACCTATCCAAGTCACCCTGCATCCTCTTAGCATCCTCCTCACAGCTAACACTGCCACCCAGCTTCGTGTCATCCGCAAACTTGGAGATGCTGCATTTAATTCCCTCATCCAAGTCATTAACATATATTGTAAGCAACTGAGGTCCCAGCACTGAGCCTTGCGGTACCCCACTAGTCACCGCCTGCCATTCTGAAAAGGTCCCGTTTATTCCCACTCTTTGCTTCCTGTCTGCTAACCAACTCTCCACCCACACCAATACCTTACCCGCAATACCGTGTGCTTTAAGTTTGCACACTAATCTCCTATGTGGGACCTTGTCAAAAGCCTTCTGAAAATCCAAATATACCACATCCACTGGTTCTCCCCTATCCACTCTACTAGTTACATCCTCAAAAAATTCTATGAGATTCGTCAGACATGATTTTCCTTTCACAAATCCATGCTCACTTTGTCCGATCATTTCACCGCTTTCCAAATGTGCTGTTATCACATCCTTGATAACCGACTCCAGCAGTTTCCCCACCACCGACGTTAGGCTAACCGGTCTATAGTTCCCCGGTTTCTCTCTCCCTCCTTTTTTAAAAAGTAGAGTTACATTAGCCACCCTCCAATCCTCAGGAACTAGTCCAGAATCTAACGAGTTTTGAAAAATTATCACTAATGCATCCACTATTTCTTGTGCTACTTCCTTAAGCACCCTGGGATGCAGACCATCTGGCCCTGGGGATTTATCTGCCTTCAATCCCTTCAATTTACCTAACACCACTTCCCTACTAACATGTATTTCGCTCAGTTCCTCCATCTCACTGGACCCTCTGTCCCCTACTATTTCTGGAAGATTATTTATGTCCTCCTTAGTGAAGACAGAACCAAAGTAATTATTCAATTAGTCTGCCATGTCCTTGCTCCCCATAATCAATTCACCTGTTTCTGTCTGCAGGGGACCTACATTTGTCTTTACCAGTCTTTTCCTTTTCACATATCTATAAAAGCTTTTACAGTCCGTTTTTATGTTTCCTGCCAGTTTTCTCTCATAATCTTTTTTCCCCTTCCTAATTAAGCCCTTTGTCCTCCTCTGTTGAACTCTGAATTTCTCCCAGTCCTCAGGTGAGCCACTTTCTCTGGCTAATTTGTATGCTTCTTCTTTGGAATTGATACTATCCCTAATTTCTCTTGTCAGCCACGGGTGCACTACCTTCCTTGATTTATTCTTTTGCCAAACTGGGATGAACAATTGTTGTAGTTCATCCATGCAACCTTTAAATGCTTGCCATTGCATATCCACCATCAACCCTTTAAGTGTCATTTGCCAGTCTATCTTAGCTAATTCATGTCTCATACCTTCAAAGTTACCCCTCTTTAAGTTCAGAACCTTTGTTTCTGAATTAACTATGTCACTCTCCATCTTAATGAAGAATTCCACCATATTATGGTCACTCTTACCCAAGGGGCCTCTCACAACAAGATCGCTAATTAACCCTTCCTCATTGCTCAAAACCCAGTGCAGAATAGCCTGCTCTCTAGTTGGTTCCTCGATATGTTGGTTCAAAAAACCATCCCGCATACATTCCAAGAAATCCTTTTCCTCAGCACCTTTACCAATTTGGTTCACCCAATCTACATGTAGATTGAAGTCACCCATTATAACTGCTGTTCCTTTATTGCACACATTTCTAATTTCCTGTTTAATACCATCTCCGACCTCACTACTACTGTTAGGTGGCCTGTACACAACTCCCACCAGCGTTTTCTGCCCCTTAGTGTTACGCAGCTCTACCCATATCGATTCCACATCTTCCCGACTTATGTCCTTCCTTTCTATTGCGTTAATCTCTTCTTTAACCAGCAACGCCACCCCACCTCCCCTTCCTTCATGTCTATCCCTCCTGAATATTGAATATCCCTGAACGTTGAGCTCCCATCCCTGGTCACCCTGGAGCCATGTCTCTGTGATCCCAAATATATCATAATCATTAATAACAATCTGTACTTTCAATTCATCCACCTTATTACGAATGCTCCTTGCATTGACACACAAAGCCTTCAGGCGCTCTTTTACAACTCTCTTAGTCCTTTTACAATTATGCTGAAAAGTGGCCCTCTTTAATGCTTGCCCTGGATTTGTCGGCCTGCCATTTTTACTTTTCTCCTTAGTACTTTTTGTTTCTACCCTCACTTTACACCCCTCTGTCTCTCTGCACTGGTTCCCATCTCCCTGTAGTGAACTAAACTCCTCACGCCTAGCCTCTTTAATTTGATTCCCACCCCCCAACCATTCTAGTTTAAAGTCACCTCAGTAGCTCCCGCTAATCTCCCTGCCAGGATATTGGTCCCTCTAGGATTCAGGTGCAACCCGTCCTTTTTGTACCGGTCACGCCTGCACCAAAAGAGGTCCCAATGATCCAAAAACTTGAATCCCTGCCCCCTGCTCCAATCCCTCAGCCACGCATTTATCCTCCACCTCATCGCATTCCTACTCTCACTGTCGCGTGGCACAGGCAGTAATCCCGAGATTACTACCTTTGCGGTCCTTTTTCTCAGCTCCCTTCCTAGCTCCCTATATTCTCCTTTCAGGACCTCATCTCTTTTCCTACCTATGTCATTGGTACCTATATGTACCACGACCTCTGGCTCCTCACCCTCCCACTTCAGGATATCTTGGACACGATCAGAAATATCCCGGACCCTGGCACCATGGAGGCAAACTACCATCCGGGTCTCTGGACTGCGTCCACAGAATCGCCTATCTGACCCCCTTACTATCGAGTCCCCTATCACAACTGCCCTCCTCTTCCTTGCCCTACCCTTCTGAGCTACAGGGCCGGACTCTGTGCCGGAGGCACGGCCACTGTCCCTTCTCCCGGGTAAGCTGTCCCCCCCAACAGTACTCAAACAGGAGTATCTGTTGTTAAGGGGCACAGCCACCGGGGTACTTCCTATTACCTGACCTTTCCCCTTCCCCCGCCTAACCGTGACCCACTTGTCTGCCTCCCGTGGCCCCGGCGTGACCACCTGCCTGCAACTCCTCTCTATCACCTCCTCACTCTCCCTGACCAGACGAAGTTCATCGAGCTGCAGCTCCAGTTCCGTAACACGGTCCCTTAGGAGCTGCATCTCGATGCACTTGGCGCAGATGTAGACGTCCGGGAGGCTTGGAGACTCCAGGGCCTCCCACATCCGACACCGAGAACAGCAAACTGCCCTCACACTCATACTGCCCCTCTCCTCAAATAACAACAGAAAATGAATGCCAAACCTTCCTCGCCTGTTTCCGCCTAAGCCCGTTGAGCCGAAGCCCTTAAGTCTTCACTCTGCTCCCGGCTCACTCCGCAGCCCGCAAACTACGCTGCCCGCTCTATGAGGCTCTGTTCCTTTTAAATCTGCCGCGCTGCACTGCCCGACGTCACACGCCTGCGCAGTCCCACCTCTCAGAACGCCGTTGGAGAAAAAAAAATAACGAAAATTTCAAAAATGTCTTTCTCGGCACTTCCACTCAGACTCTCAGACTCCTTCTTCGAAATGTCCTCTGTTTTTTTTCTCCCCTTGCCTCAGTGGAAAAAAGCCTGCTTGCATTCACTCTATCTATACCCATCATAATTTTATATACCTCTATCAAATCTCCCCTCATTCTTCTAAGCTCCAGGGAATAAAGTCCTAACCTACTCAACCTTTCTCTGTAACTGAGATTCTCAAGTCCCGGCAGCATCCTTGTAAACCTTCTCTGCACTCTTTCAACCTTATTTATATCCTTTCTGTAATTTGGTGACCAAAACGGAACACAATACTCCAGATTTGGCCTCACCAATGTCTTATACAACCTCATCATAACATTCCAGCTCTTATACTCAATACTTTGATTAATAAAGGCCAATGTACCAAAAGCTCTCTTTACGACCCTATCTACCTGTGACGCCACTTTTATGGAATTTTGAATCTGTATTCCTAGATCCCTCTGTTCCACTGCGCTCCTCAGTGCCTTACCATTAACCCTGTATGTTCTACCTTGGTTTGTCCTTCCAATGTGCAATACCTCACACTTGTCTGTATTAAACTCCATCTGCCATTTTTCCAACTGGTCCAAGTCCCTCTGCAGGCTCTGAAAACCCTCCTCTCTGTCTACTACACCTCCAATCTTTGTATCATCAGCAAATTTGCTGATCCAATTTACCACATTATCATCCAGATCATTGATATAGATGACAAATAACAATGGACCCAGCACTGATCCCTGTGGCACACCACTAGTCACAGGCCTCCACTCGGAGAAGCAATTCTCTACTACCACTCTCTGGCTTCTTCCATTGAGCCAATGTTTAATCCAATTTACCACCTCTCCATGTATACCTAGCGACTGAATTTTCCTAACTAACCTCCCATGCAGGACCTTGTCAAAGGCCTTAATGAAGTCCATGTAGACAATATCCACTGCCTTCCCTTCATCCACTTTCCTGGTAACCTCCTCGAAAAACTCCAAAAGATTGGTCAAACATGACCTACCACACACAAAGCCATGTTGACTCTCTCTAATAAGTCCCTGTCTATCCAAATGCTTGTAGATTCTGTCTCTTAGTACTCCCTCCAATAACTTACCTACTACTGACGTTAAACTCACCGGCCTATAATTTCCCGGATTACTTTTCAATCCTTTTTTAAACAACGGAACTACATGAGCCACTCTCCAATCCTCCGGCACCTCACCTGTAGACAGCGACATTTTAAATATTTCTGCCAGGGCCCCTGCAATTTCAACACTAGTCTCCTTCAAGGTCCGAGGGAACACCCTGTCAGGTCCCGGGGATTTATCTACTTTAATTTTCCTCAAGACAGCAAGGACCTCCTCCTTTTTGATCTGTACAGTTTCCATGATCTCACTACTTGTTTCCCTTAATTCCATAGACTTCATGCCAGTTTCCTTAGTAAATACAGATGCAAAAAATTATTTAAGATCTCCCCCATTTCCTTTGGTTCCACACATAGCCGACCACTCTGATCTTCAAGAGGACCAATTTTATCCCTTACAATCCTTTTGCTCTTAACATACCTGTAAAAGCTCTTTGGATTATCCTTCACTTTGATGGCCAAGGCAACCTCATGCCTTCTTTTAGCCCTCCTGTTTCTTTCTTAAGTATTTTCTTGCACTTCTTATACTCCTCAAGCACCTTATTTACTCCCTGCTTCCTATACATGTCATACAACTCCCTCTTCTTCTTTATCAGAGTTGCAATATCCCTTGAGAACCAAGGTTCCTTATTCCTATTCACTTTGCCTTTAACCCTGACAGGAACATACAAATTCTGCACTCTCAAAATTTCTCCTTTGAAGGCTTCCCACCTACCTATTACATCCTTGCCAGAGAACAACCTGTCCCAATCCACGCTTTTTAGATCCTTTGTCATTTCTTCAAATTTGGCCTTCTTCCAGTTAAGAACCTCAACCCTAGGACCAGATCTATCCTTGTCCATGATCAAATTGAAACTAATGGTGTTATGATCACTGGAACCAAAGTGCTCCCCTACAGACTTCTGTCACTTGTCCTAACTCGTTTCCTAACAGGAGATCCAATATTGCATACCCTCTAGTTGGTCCCTCCATATATTGATTTAGAAGACTTTCCTGAACACGTTTTACAAACTCTAAACCATCTAGACACCTAACAGTATGGGAGTCCCAATAATTATATGGCAAATTTGCCTGCTAATCTGTATGCAGATTTGTTCTTCTAATTCTCATTGACTATTGGGTGGTCTGTAATACAATCCCAGTAATGTGGCCATACCTTTCCTGTTTCTCAGCTCCACCCATAAGGACTCAGTAGACAAGCCCTCTAATCTGTCCTGCCTGAGCACTGCTGTAATATTTTCTCCAACAAGCAATGCTACTCCCCCCCCCCTATCATTCCTCTGCCTCGATCACATCTGAAACATCGGAACCCTGGAATATTAAGCTGCCAGTCCTGCCCCTCCTGTAGCCAAGTTTCACTAATTGCTATAACGTCATAATTCCACGTGTCAATCCACGCCCTCAACTCATCCGCCTTCCCCGCAATATTTCTAGCATTGAAATATATACACCTCAGAAGATTTTTACCACCACTCACAACCTTTCTATTAGCAGATTTGCTTGAACTTTTAACATCATTTATTTTCATCCCAGCCACACTGTCAGCTCTAGCACTCTGGTTCCCATCCCCCTGCAAATTTAATTTAAATCCTCCCCAACAGCACTAACAAACCTCCCTGAAAGGATATTGGTCCCCCTGTAGTTCAAGTGTAACCTGCCTCTCTTGTACAGGTCCCACCTGCCCCAGAAGAGGTCCCAATTATCCTGAAATCTGAAACCCTGCCCCCTACACCAGTTCCTCAGCCACTTGTTCATCCTCCAGAGCATCCTATTCCTACCCTCACTGACACGCAGCACAGGTAGCAATCCTGAGATTACCACCCTCGAGGTCCTGCTTTTTAACTTCCTACCAAGCTCTCTATACTCACTCTCCAGGACCTCCTCACTCTTCCTTGCTATGTCATTAGTACCGATGTGCACCACGACATTGGGCTGATCACCCTCCCACTTCAGAATGACATGCAATCGATCAGAGACATCCTTGACCCTAGCACACGGGAGGCAACAAACCATCCTGGATTCTCTGTCACGACCACAGAACCTCCTATCTGTACTTCTAACTATCGAGTCCCCTATCACTACCACTTTCCTCTTTTTCCACCCTCCCTTCTGTACTGCAGAGCCAGACTCAGTGCCAGAGATCCAATGTGGTATACTTGTTGTTGAGGGGAATGGCCACAGGGGAACCCTGTTCTGCCTGCCCTTTCCTCTTCCCTTGACTGACAGTGACCCAATTTTCTGTCCTCTGCTCCTTTGGCATAACTACCTCCCTGTAGCTACGATCTATAATCTCCTCATTCTCCCGAATGATCCGCAGGTCATCCAGCTCCTGCTCCAGTTCCCTAACGCGGTTTGTTAGGAGCTGCAGCTGGATGCACTTCTTGCAGGTGTCATTGTCAGGGACATTGGAGGGCTCCCTGACTTCCCACATCCTGCAAGAGGAGCATTTCAACATCCTGCCTGGCATTCTCTCTACTCTAAACAATCTAAACAAAAAACTTACCGGAACCTACCGTGGCCTCTGCCTGTTCTCGCCGAAGCCTGTTGAGCCAAAGCCGTCCCACTCTGACTCAGTCCACTCCGACAATGGCCGCTACAATGATGGCCGCTGTATCTTGTTTTACTGCGGTTGGCATCCAGCTTAATGGTGCATTACCGCATGATGGCCGCTGTATATGGTGGTCTGCTTTTCAACCTTGGCGCGCTACGTCACGCGCCTGCGCAGTGCAGACCCTTCTCCCCGAGCAGAGTTTTAAAAAAATGACTTTTTCTACCCGATTTCTTCCACTCCCTTCTTCAGCTGCTTGCTTCAACTGAAAACGTTGCACCAGATCATAACAGCCAGCAGGAATTTCCATGACATGATCTCCTGTCCTTGGCCTTTGGCTCCAGATGTGGTTTCACTGGCACCTTTCTGTGTGGCATGTTCAATCAGTGACAGGAGCGCATTGCCAACATCGAGAAGCTGATAGCGCAGGATTTTCACACTTTCTACGCGGTACTCCCATCGCGTGTTAGATATTGCCTTGAGGGGCATCTGCGGCACGTTCTCCTTGAAGAGCTCCCATCTCTGTCTCGATGAGCTGAATAGTGTGTATGGACGTTGCAGCACCCCAAAGAAGCTCACAGACCCCACTGCTGATTTTGAAGCTTCGACAATGACTAGGTTTAGGCTGTGGCTGCTGCATGGCATGAACAGTGTTTTTTTTATTTGTTAATATCTAGCACCCTCTTCTGTACCCCGCTATTTTCCCAATTATCATACACCTGCCTTCTGCATTTTGAGATATCTAAATGCTAACTTCTCCATATGCGTTAAGAAAACATCAGTTAGGCCTGCACCTGTTGTGTCGAGCGCTGGTAGGAAACGGACATGGTGCTCACTAACAGTAGCTCCGACATTGACTTGGCCTGTGACAATGCGCAGTGTCACAGAGACCTGCTCTATGTGTGCAGCGTCAGGGGTGCAGTCCATTATCACCGAGTACTAACGTGATTGTTTTACTCTCTCTGTTATCGCTTCCAGCGTCTTGTCTCCAATAAGTGTGATTAACTCATTTTGTATGGTTTACCCCATGTAGTGGTCAGCAATCTCTTTTTTCTCTGCTCATCTGTCATGTTTGCTCATCACTGGGTCGAACTCGGCAAGCAGCTCCGCCAGACCTAGAAAGTTCCCATTATTTGGTTCATGTAGGGTGGAATTGCGGCCACAGAAAGCAAGGTTTCATTCTGCAAGGTGACAGGCTATGGCAATGAACCTCTTCATTGTTAGTTATGATATATAGTTATGATATAGTTAGATATGGCCCTTGTGGCTACGGGGGTCAGGGGGTATGGAGGGAAGGCTGGGGCGGGGTTCTGAGTTGGATGATCAGCCATGATCATAATGAATGGCGGTGCAGACTCCTGCACCTGTTTTCTATGTTTCTATGTTTCATGACATCATTCCAGTGTTTTTTTTCCCAGTATTTGCATTTCTTGGTACGTGCTGTCAATGGCACCGTGCATTCTTAAGCGCGTTTCCAGCTCACGCCAGCTATCCATGTTGGCACGGTGCGGATTTGACTTCTCATGATCCTGGAGTGTGAGCGTGAGTCGCTCCCACACTCTGAAACCTCCGCAAGTGAGACTGTGATTTTGCTTGCCAAGTAGGATACACCAGAAACAGAAGATTGAATCAGATGATTCTGAGTACACTAACCATGACCTACGAATGGGTTTCTCCATTTTTCATCTTCATAAGATATCTGTCCTTGGTAAAATGACAGTGTGATTGACTCTGTGGAAAGTTAATGTCCTCTAACTGAACAGGACCTCTCCTAACAATGTCGATCCATTGGTCGCTGGTGATATGCGTTGGCCAACATGCCGGATCGGTCTCTGTGAATGTTAGTGGGGCTTTCTCTCTGTCTGGTCTGCTGGTGGCGGCATCTTCCTCACCTGTCTCAGTTGTAGCACTGTCATCGTGCTGTGGTGCTTGTTGATCAAACAAAGTTTTGTCATCATTATCACCATCTGTTTGACTAGAATTGTTCTTCTCATTTTCATTGCTGTGATTATCAACACCTCCTGCACCGGTTACACTGTCACTTGGCACTGCAGCCCCATGCTGTGACGATGGTGCAGCAGCAACTGCACTGGGCGGGCCTTTTACAGATGTTGGACCAAAGAAAGATGTCACTTTTAGGAAACTACTTAGACGTTTTGTTTTGTTGTCTAATAGTTTCCGTTTTTCAGCACCACTAGGACAGGAGCGTTTCATTTTCCTCTCATTGAAAAGTAGCATAATTTGCTAGGAGCAATATTTACAAGTGAAGTAAATATTTTAATGTATTTTCTCAGGTGTCAGTCAGCGAGCGCCCACTGGTGGTTCAGCTGGCAATAGCAGGAGAATATTGCGGCGTCTGGGAGCTGTGCATTAAATATTTGCGGGGCCCGTTTCAGTTGAAACGGGTGAAACATAGCTAAGGCCTGTCACGAACCCCGTGACGGGAAGAAAGAACCAGCAGAGATGGAAAACACTTTGGAGTCCAGTATTGCTATAAACTAATAATATTTATTAGTAACTACGCAATACAGTAATATAAATGTAGATAAATCAAACAGGTTAGCAATGATTATATATATAACTAAGTATATCAGTAAGTGTGGAAATATATGTATGAAAAACCAAGCTTCTTTATGTCTAGGGGTAAAAAGATACATTCTTACGATGATGAGTAAATTTCAGTTCAGTTCGGTTCGTGGTATTGAATTGAGTAGTGATGGAGAGAGAGAGAGAGGGAGAGATCTGAGTCTTCGGGTGAGCTGACGCCGTCGATCTCCTCATTGTCCTTCGAAATCCTTCAAAAGTCAACGACTGTGACCAGACATCTCACCTCTCCCGGAAATTCCAGGAGTCTCCCGCAAATTAATAGTGGCTCCCTGATGCTCGGAAATTATATACAATGTCCCGGAAATTGATTTTTTTTTGAGAGCGAGCGTGAGAGAGCGAGAGAGCGAGCGCAAGAGCAAGAAAGCAAGCGCGAGAGAGCGACTACGAGAGAGAGCGAGAGTGCGAGAGAGAGTGAGAGCGAGAAAGCAAGCGCGAGAGAGAGAGAGCAAGAGCGAGAAAGCGAGCGCGAGTGAGAGCGACGACGAGCGAGAGACCACGCGCGCGCGATAGAGAGAGAGAGAGCAAGAGCAAGAACGAGAGAGCTTCAAAAAAAGTCAGAGTGGCAGAGTGTTCCAAAAAAAGAAAATATAAAACGTACGTCACCCCAGACTACACTAAAGTGTGCTCCTGCCTAATAGGTGTCAAAAATAATAACAGTGTTGCTCGCTGCACTGTTTGCAACAGTGACTCTTCTATTGCCCACGGTGGGTTAAGACTGTAAAAGACATGTCGAGGTGAGTTTAACAGGTGTCATTTGTTCATTAGCACAGCTAACGTCATTTAAACTAGCTGGCTAGCTACTAAGGAGCTACTCTATTGCAGACATCCTACCTCTTCCGGAAGATCCAGGAGTCTCCCGCAAATTGATGGTGCTACCTCCGTGAAATGAGTTTTTGCAGGGTGGGATGTCTGTGTGACTTTAACAAATGGGACCAGTTTTCTGTGGTGGAGCTATCCCCCAGGCGAGGATGGACACATGGACAACTCCCCATCAGTCAACACTTTTCCTCTTTCCACTGCAAGAGCGACAGATCGATCCACCTGATCGATCCTCCAAAACCCATTTTTCCTGCAGGCACAACAATGCTCATTCAGTGTCCAAACATGTGTCTGAGGTTTATCATCTGACCTCCTATTTCATCTTCCCGTGCTGAGCATCAACTGGTACTCAAATAACTCCTCCTTCCTCTCTCTGTGTAAGAAATGCAAGCAGGCAAAAGACCTTGAAGAAGTATCAACAACCTGCCAAAAATCATAACATCAATTGTCCATTTAATAACGCCCTCGGTCACCATAACAACTTACGAGCTGCTCGTTGCTGTCTCCAACTCAGCAGAAATCCAAAAGTTAACCAGTTCTTTCTCGTGCCTTAAAGTGACAGTCCAACAGTTATTCTTTGTCTCTCTCTCTCTCTTTCAAAACAAGATGTCGGTGTTAAATAACTCTCTCTCTTTTCAAAAGCACAGTTCATAGGGGTAATTCAGCACCCCATCACAGGCCGCCTATGAATGGACTGGGGGAGGTGATAGTGTGGGAGGGGGAAGGGAAATGGAGAGAAGGGGAGGGAGGTGGGTCGGTGTATATGGGGGTGGTGGGGTTGGATGGGGGAAGGAATAGGGAGAGGGAAGAAAAAAACAACACTCACAACACACTGGAGGAACTCAGCAGGTCGGGCAGCATCCGTGGAAATGATCAGTCAAAGTTTCAGGCCGGAACCCTTTGTCAGGACTGCCCTCTACAGGGCAGATGCCCTATAAAGAAGGTGGGGGAGGGTGGGAAGGAGAAGGCTGGTAGCTATCAGGTGAAAAACCAGTAAGGGGAAAAATAAAGGGGTGGGGAAGGGAAAGCAGGGAGGGGATAGGCAGGAAAGGTAAAGAAGGAATAGGGGAAAGCACAATGGGTAGTAGAAGGAGGCGGAACCATGAGGGAGGTGATAGGCAGCTGGGGGAGGGGCAGAGCGAAACGTGGATGGGGGAAGGGAGGGGGAGGGGGAGGGAATTACCGCAAGTTGGAGAATTCAGTGTTCATACCAAGGGGCTGGTGACTACCCAGACAGTATATAAGGTGTTGCACTTCCAACCTGAGTTTAGCCTCATCATGGCAGTAGAGGAGGCCATGTATGGACTTATCTGAATGGGAATGTGAAGTGGAGTTGAAGTGGGTGGCAACCGGGTGATTCTGTCTGGTTCCCATCCCTCTGCCAAGTCAGTTTAAAACCTCCCTAACAGCTCTAGTAAACCTGCCTGTGAGGATAGAGAACCCCTCTGGGTTCAATGTAACCCGTAATTTTTGTACAGGTCATACCTCCCCCAGAAGAGGCCCCAGGAACCCGAAGCCCTGCCCCCTAAACCAGTGTCTCAGCCACACATTAAATTGCCTGATCATGCTATTCTTGTGCTTGCTAGCACGTGGCACAGGCAGCAATCCTGAGAAAAATATCCCGGAGGTTCTGCTTTTCAGCTTCCTGCCTAACTTCCTGAATTCTCTTTTCTGGACTTCCTCTCTTTTATTACACATGTCATTGGTACCAACATGTGCCAAGACTTCTGGCTGTTCACTCTGTCCCTTCAGAATACTGTCCCCCACTTTTCGAACATTGGCTTTACGAAACCTCACTGTTATGAAAGACCTACATTAGTTACCTGTTTTCGTTAACAGGAGGTGTTTTCACTGTTACGAAAAAAGGCAGCGCATGATAAAAGGCAGCACGCGCCCCGAGCAGCCGCTCTCCCCCGGATTCGGAACTGCATTCTAGCCGGCATTGCTTAGACATGTGCCTGTGAGCGTTTGTGCTTTATGTCGATTTATTTTGAGCATCTGTTTGCAAGATGAGTTCTAAGGCATCGGAAAATCCTAAAAGAGCTCATAAGGGTGTTACACTTAGTGTAAAACTAGACATAATTAAGCGTTTCAATCGTGGTGAATGAAGTAAGGACAAAGTGAGTTTTGCTTGTGGAATTTGACGAAGATGATGTTGAAGAGGTTTTGGCATCCCATGACCAAGAACTGATAAATAAAGAGCTGATGCAATTGGAAGAGGAAAGGATAACAATCGAAACTGAATGCAGTAGCGACCAGACGAAAAGTGAAGTCGTCCAGGAATTGAATGTGAAGCAACTGTGTGAGATTTTCGCTGCAGTGATAAAGTACGACTTTAATTTTGAAAGGGTATGTCGGTTTAGAGCATATTTGCAGGATGGTCTGAGTGCTTACAAAGAACTGTATGATAGAAAAACGCGTGAGGCTAAGCAGTCAAGCATACTGTTGTTTTTCAAGCCTTCCACATCAGCCACAGCAGACAACGAACCTCGACCTTTGACATCGAGGCGGGCAGACATAGAAGAAGATGACCTGCTTGCCCTGATCGACGAAGAGATGACACCCCAGTGATCCCAACCTCCGGGCCGCGGACAGATACCGATTCGCGGAGAATGCAGCGGTAGCCGGGTGGCACCCAGCATGTCTTTAAGAAAAAAGCCGAAATAAACAAGCTAATTAATTAGGTGTCACCCGGCACATAAATGTCGGCCCAGATCAGAGGCGATTGCTAACCGGGACCTCCGTTGAGAAACCCTGCTGTATATTGTCAATAATTCAATTTCCATAATCAGAACCTAGACGTACTTCATGAGTCATCCTTCCAAATGGGGAAAAAATAATTTCTTTCAAAGCTTCTGTTTTCTCTCTTCTCTGTGCTCTATTGACCCTTTCCATGAAAGAACTCAGGAATGCTTGTCAAACATGGCAAGCCTTTCATCGGACTATTCTGACTGTGTTTCATTATATTCAGATTTTCTAAATTATTGAGAGTTCTTTTTTGTTTATTGACACCAATAGAAATTAATCTGTGGCCTATGGTTCCATAGATATATAGATGTCTTAAACACAGAATTAGAGCATACATTCAAACGGAAATTTTTCTCCTCTATATTAATCCCATTTTCTGCAGTAGGTCTATATCCTTCTATCTCTTGCCCATTGAAATGCCAGTCGCAAGTATGCTGATAGCATCTGATTTCATTACCTCTTCTGGCATAATAGTGATACCAGCTATTTTCTTGTACTTCCTCTCACCTTCTGTCTTCCCTTCTTCTCATTGATATCCTACAATGGGAAAGATCCGACTATGTACCATAAAGCCAGACTAAATACCAGAAGTCTGATCACTTTATACCGCTCACCTAGGTTAGCCTTTACACTTCTGCTCTCTGAGGAAAACAGGTCCACCTCTCACCTCTTCCTAACTTTCCCCATAAATCAATTTGTCTGATCCAACCATTAATGTGAATCTTCTCTGCATTCTATCCAGTATGGTTTCATCCTTCCTATCATTTGGCAACCAGAACTGCACACAATACAAAATAGGAAGCTGCCTAGATCTGCAAAGGCAAGCATGCTGTATGTCATCTTTACCACCCTCAGCCTGGCTTTGTTACTTTTAGGAAGCTATGGATATAGACCTCCAGTCTTTTGTCATCAGCAATATCCCATAATACCTGGTCACTTACTGCATATGAATTAACAAAATGCATCATCACGAACGTGTGAATTAAACTGCATCTCCCCATGAGCCGTCCATGTTTCCATTTGTTCTATATATTTCTGCAACCTTAGGTAACCGAGCTTGCGAGCCAGAACACCACCAACTTTCATATCATTTTGCACGTTATTCACATACTTACCAATCAAACCTCCCATATAACCTCCCATATTTACACCAAAGTAATCATATAAACCACAATTAGCAAAGGTATTAGCGTCGATTGCTGCAATACACTACTGGTCACAGACCTCAAATTATAAAAAAATGCCTCCCCACCATTACCCCCTCAGCAGGCTGGCTCCTGATTGGTGAATGCTGGCAGATGAGAGATATTGAGGCTGTCAAGAAAAAAGAGACAATTACTGAGATTTGTGGGAGTAGAGAATAGAATCGCGCTATGCCGATGAGAAGATTAAGAATATTCTGAAGATGGAAATCAAGTGTGCAAAGAGAGCTATGAAATGCACCTGGCAGGTAAGGTTAAGGAAAGTTCCAAGAGTTTCGAAAGCTGTGTAAACAGTAAAAAGACGAAAGGGAAAAGTGCAGCTTCCTTTGACGGGTACGCTTATCTCTAAAGACACAGGAGATGAGTGAGAGTTTTATGGAATATTTCTCCCAGATGTCCAGTGAGGAAGTAATTGTGGTTCGTTGAGTGATAAGAGAAGCAAATGGAGATGATCTGGAAGACTCTTATATCTTCTGCCTTACAGCGCATTAAGAAGGATAAACCCTCATAGCCTGGGTGCGAGCAGGGACTTTGTGAGCAGCTGGAGAACAAATTGTGGAATTCCATCTGGATATGTTTGCTTGTGTTGTTAGATACTGGTGAAGTTCCCAACGAATGGAAGGTAGCTAATGCCATTTCATTGACTAGAAAGGTAGCAATAACAAGCCATGGAACTAAAGGCCTTCAAGCATGACATCTGCAGAGGGAGAGGTTACTGGAAGCAATTCTAAAGGGCAGGGTCTGCCGGAATTTGGACAGGTGAACTTGGATTAGAAAGATCACCATGGGTCTGTTCTTTGAAAGTCGTGCTTGTCGCACCTGTTTAGATAATTTTTGAAGGTAGATTATTTGTCTCGATGTTGTCTATTTTGAGCTTAGTAAAGCATTTGTCATGGTTCCACATGATAGGCTGACCTGGCACATTAGTTCCCATGGTATCCAGAAAGAATGAGTTAGATGCATTAAAAATTGGTTCTGAGGAAGGGAACAGACAGTATGGGTTGAAGGATTTTTGTAATGGAGGCCAGTGAGTTTTGGTATGCAACAGCAATTGGTGCTCGTGCCCTTGTTAGTCATTAATTATATGACAAATTTGGAAGATAATGTACGAGATCTCATCTGTAAAGGCTTGATGTAAAGATAGGAGGAGGAGCAAGTCATGGTCAGGAAGCAGGAAGTCTGCAAAAGGCTCTGGACAAATTAGGAGAATAGGCAAAGAGGCTGCAGATAGAATTCAGCACAGGGAAATGAATGGTCACACACTTTGGTAGAAGCAATAGAAGAAAAGACTATTTTCTAAATGGCAAGGGAATTTAGAAATCGGAGGTGTGAATGGACTTGGGAGTCTAACTGTAAGATATACTTTTGAGGTTGAATTGGTTAAGGTTCGTCCATCTTCATCGATGGAGACCTCGACACCATTAGCACTTTTTTTTAATAAGGTCGAGTTGCTAGCTCAACAGTCAACCCGGCACAGATGGAAAGAGTGCCCAGGAGCGGCCCGACTGGATTCGAACTCAGGAACCTCCACTCCGGAGTCCGGTGCTGATGTCACTGCACCACCAGCTGGCTAGTCGAGACTAGCGCTTGATTTGGATTTAAGTGAGGGAGAGTTGTGCAGCATCAGCCTCACTCTCTCTTCCCAATTTCCATCTGGATCCAGTAGCAAGACAAGAGTCGAGCCGGCTGGAGATGGGAATAGGCGCAGTGGATGACCAGGACATCTTCTGTGTCTTGTCGTGCTCTATGCGTTCCATGACGCTTGCAGAGACCGCCTTCTTGACCATTGCACCTACCATTTGTTTCGTCCACTCAATCGGCCGGAGTCTGTCTTCACATGCTGGGATAGACAAATCCCTACTTCACTGAGGGTTTGAGACCAGTCGGCTACCCTCACCTGGTTCAGCCGGCTTGTCGAAGCCATTGCCCCGGGTGTGGCCGCTGTCACATGCAAACAGCTACGGGGAGCCACAGGTGAGAGCTGAGTGCCAGGTGGGGACCAATTGGTAGCAAGGAAGACAAACGCAATTTTAGGAATCATTTCAAAGGAATTGGAATATAAACACCAGGATATAATACTGAAGCTTCGTAAGACATTATTCAGTACATGTTTGGAGTATTATTAGCTGCTCTGGATCCTATATTCCTATATCTAAGTCAGGATGTGCTGGCATTGGAGGGAGTCCAGAGAAGTTTACATGAATGATCCTGGGAGTGAAAGTTTCATGTCTCCTATTCTCACTGGAATTTACAGGAATGTGGGGGGAATCTCAGTTGAACCTACCGAATATGGAAAGGCCCAGATAGAGTTGATGTGCAGAGGATGTTTCCTATTGTGTGGGAGTCTAGGACCACAGAACAGAGACTGGTAGGAATTTCTTTAGTCAGAGAGTGGTGAATCTGTGGAATCTATTGCCAAAGAAGTCTGTGAAAGCCATGTCACTGGGTATACTTAAAGCGGTTGTTGATGGACGAGAGTAGCAGAAGACCACAAACATACATTCAGGAGGTACATAATAAAGTGGCCACTGAGTTTACCTAACAACTAAAATAAAGATAGTAAGTTTGTAAAATTAAAGGTGTTGTTGGTAACAGAAATCACAGTATCTGCAAAACTCTGTAGCTGTTGCAGAGAAAATAGAATACTACAGCACAGTGCAGGCCATTCAGCCCACTATATTGTGCTGACCTTCTAAATTATTCTAACATCAAGTTAACCGCAGACATAGTGCTCCATTTTTCTTTTATGTGTGTGCCCCATAAACATGTGAAATCATTCTCCATTGCCGCAGCTGAAGAGGGTTATATCATTCCATTGTACACTAGTCGTTGTATTCATTATTGGTTTTTATTTTTTTTCACATAGACTTCTTACTCTAAACTTCATGCTTAGAGCATTTTTATAGTATGTTCTATGCAATAAACTAATCAGACTCTGAATCTGAATCAGTCTGAAGAAGAGTCACCACCGCTCACTCAATCTTCTAATCCTAACTTTATTCTCAGTCGTTTCTTCACCATTCATTCCGACATCCCCCTCTCTGTGGTGGAGTGCTCTGTCCTCGGCAAAGACCTTACCTTTCTCCCCCCACATCTGCAGCTCAGTGAGTTCCATGCCTGCCATGATGCTAAGATCTTCTTCCATCGCTTCCATTGCCAAGCCTACTTCTTTGGGGAGAATTCCCCATTTCACACCAATAACTTCTCCCAGCTCCAACACTAATGCTCTTCTTGGACACCCCACTCTTGTTTTTTGCCTCCCTGGATCTTTTTGTCTCTAAGTGCTGGCGAGACATAAACCAGCTCAACGTCAGTACTCCTCACTCCTCCTTAAACCTTGCCTCCTCTGTACGCATTGGACTTCACTGTTGCTACATCAACCCAAAGTTACTATCAATTCCACAGACAAAGAATGTGCTAATCTGATGTGGCAGACTGACATAAACCTCTTCTTAATTACACCTTGGAGAGAACCCCACTCTGGACCATCACAAAATTGTCTCCGACACCATCAGTGAATCAACTCTGAGGAACCCCCATTCACTGCCACCAAACTCATAGTTCCCTTACTCCATTTTGATAACATAATTCAAAGAGCCTATCTTTTTAATCACCTTGTACGAACCGTGGAATCTTGCCTGGAGGGGGTTGGTTACCACTGGAAACAGAACTAAGACCCAATCGCCCACTTGAAACACTTGTTTGTGTGGAACGGGCACGTCTCTCATACCACTGTTTCATTTTAGTTTGGGAGTGTCGTAGATTTTCTTTGGCAAGGTCACAGATCCTTTTAAACCTCTCACGAAATTTTAAAACATAGTCAATCATATTGACTTGTACTGCCGGACTGGACCATTGCTCTTTTAGTAAGGTCAGTGGTCCTCTGGGCCGATGACTGAAGACGAGCTTGAATGGGCCGAACCCCAATGCCTCCTGAACGGTGTCCCTTATGGCAAATAACAGAAGAGGCAAGGCATCATCCCAGTCCCTAGCGTTCTCTTGACAATAAATTTTAATCATGGTCTTTAATTTTGCGTGGAATCTTTCCAACACCCCTTGGGACTCTGGGTGGTACGCGGAGGCCAAAATCTGCTTTGCTCCCATCTCATCCAACATCCGTCGGAATGTGTGAGATGTGAAGACACCCCACTGATCTGACTGGATTTCCCTGGGCAGCCCCACCGTAGTGAAAAATTTCACAAGTGCCTTTATCACTGCGGGAGCCTTGACACTTGCCAGGGGCACCGCCTCCGGAAACCTGGTGACGGCACACATCATAGTCATCACATACTCTCGCCCACTCGCAGTTCTGGGCAGGGGACTGACAAAATCCACAATTATTCGGGAAAAAGGTTCTTAAGTGGGTATTGGTCGAAGGGGCACCTTAGGTAGGACCTGGTTCGGCTTTCCTACCACCTGACATAAATGACACCACCTACAATATTCAATAATATCCTTCCTCATGTTCGGCCAGTAAAACTCTTTCATAATTCTATCGACTG
Source organism: Mobula birostris (assembly GCF_030028105.1). Taxonomy (NCBI): domain Eukaryota; kingdom Metazoa; phylum Chordata; class Chondrichthyes; order Myliobatiformes; family Myliobatidae; genus Mobula; species Mobula birostris. The sequence goes on from NC_092377.1 coordinate 120,324,704, forward strand.
TTTTCCTCACCCCAAAATGTCCACCGAGGGGTGTCTTGTGGGCCAAGTTAAAAATCTTGTCCCTATAAATTTTCGGCACTACCACCTGGTGTACCACCCCCCACTCCTCACCTGCGGGCACAGTACTTGGTCTCCACTTCCTCATCAGTACTCCCTCCCTCACATAATAGCCCACTGGCTCCCTTTTTATTTCTGCTTTGGAGAGAGCTGTCTCCGTCAAAACCATCAGCTTCTCATCTCGTTCCTGTGCCTGTATAAATTCCTTCCTCGCTAATGATAAATCTACCTCAACTCCCTCACTTCCTTCCGCTCCACTATGCTCCTTCTTCTCACTTTCTATCCCTCCTGGTACAAGGCTGGTAAAAGCGTCTCAGCTAAATCTACATTCGCTTCGGCAGCCTTTCTGGACATGCGCCAAGTTACTGCGCAAACGGGATAAACCTGTGAGTCCATGGGCGGGCCCTCTGTCCTGGCAGGCTTGCTCGTCAGCTTTATTGCTGAGTACACATCTCCACCTGCAAGCTTGTTACCGAGTAAGACCTCCACGTCTTCCATCGGTAATTTGGGCCTCACCCCTATCATGACCGGTCCAGAGACCAAGTCACTTTTTAGGTGTATCTGGTGCAAAGGTACTGCTTCAGTCCCTTTCCCAATGCCTTTTTATCACACTGACCTCCCCAGTCTCGGTCACTGAACTAAAGTCTAACACCCTCCTTAAGATCAATGACTGACAAGCCCCAGTGTCTCTCCAGATCTGTACTGGAACTGGGTTTGACCCCTCCTTCACTGACACCAATCCGGTCGAATTAAACTTCTCGTGCCCTTCCTGAACTCTGTCAGACCTCTTCTCCCCTAACGGTTTGTTTGCCAGCTCAATACAGCCAGTCGGAGTCGTTTTTCCTTTCTCCATCTCCTTCTTTGGGGTAAAACACCTGGACGCAATGTGACCGGCTTTCCCACAATTATAGCATACGACCCCAGGAGACTTCCTACCAAACTGCTTCCTGTCTTCCTTATCCTTCTCACTAGTCCCTGGCTTACTTTCTGGCTTTTCCGGCGGACTTTCTCCGCCCTCTCGACTACCCTTCTGGTAGCTCTTACTCGGGGTAAACTTTGCTTTATCTGTCAACGCGTACTCATCCGCTAACTTAGCAGTTGCGGCTAAGGTTTCTGCCTCTTTCCCATCTAGATAGGGCCTCATACCTTAAGGGACACAGCCTTTAAACTGCTCAATCAGTATTAGCTGTAGCAGTCTGTCATAATCCCCAGTGACCCCTTTCAAGGGGCACCAATGCTCACAATACATCTGCATCTCACGGGCAAACTCTAAATACGTGCGGCCCCACTGCTTCCTCACATTCCGGAACCATTGTCGATATGCCTGCAGGACCAACTCATAAATCCTGAGTATAGCCCCTTTCACCACATCATACCTCTGGGCATCTTCTGCGGACGATGCCGAGTAAGCTTTCTGAGCCTTCCCCTTAAGTACACTCTGAAGCAAAACAGCGCACTTATCTCTTGGCCAGTCCTGACTTGCAGCGACTTTTTCAAAATGTAGAAAGTACCGATCAACATTGGCCTCCTCAAATGGGGGAACTAACCTAACCTCCTGGGTCGCCCTGAACCCTCCACTTTGGTTCGGCATTTGGCCCCTCTCCAGCATCATCCTTAACTTCTCCAGCTCAAACTCCCTTTCCTTCTGCTTCTCTTCTTGTTCTACTGCTTTACTCTCGCTTCCCGTTCTAACTGCTTCTCTTCTTGTTCTAATTGCTTCTCTCTTTCTTCTCATTCTAATTGCTTGACTCAGAACTTGTGCTTGAGTCTCAAATTTTCCATCTGCAGTTGTACTGCTTCTCCACCAGGTTTGCCCATAGATACCACCTCCAGCTCCCCTTGGGGAAACACACCTTTAGTTACATAATGCTCAATGATAACTCTGTGCATCTCCGCTCTCCTCATTGTCAGCTTCCCCTTAAAAAGATTCAACCATTTTGCAACAGTCGCCAATTCTGATTTCCTGGCATCCTCTAATGCCTCCAAGGTTGGCGCCTTTAGAAATTCCTCAATCTCCATTTCTGCTGTTTGTCCTTTCTTTCTTTCAGGAATTTTAACCCAATCAATTTACCCAGTCCCAAATTTGGCGTTCAAAATCCCGGAGGAGATCCCCACTTATGTTACATACCCTGTAACTGGGTTGCCAAACCAGCAGAAATGGAACGCTCGTTGGAGTCTTGATTACTAGGAACTAATAAAGTTTTATTAAAGAAATAAGTAATACAGTACACTAATCGTAAGGATATAAATGTAACAGGTTAGCAATGATAATGCACACATATACACAGGACTAGGGTAATAGGAATCAACCAAGCTCTATCGCAGTCTAGGGGTAAAATGATCAATCTTAAGTGAAGCAGAGTTCAGTTCAGTTTAGTACAGTTCACAGTAATCACTGTTGTCATACCATTAGAGAGAGAGGGAGAGAGAGAGATGCAATTTGGTTTCAGGCAGACATTTTGGATGTCTTCACAGTTGGTTTCGGGTAGACCCTTTGATGTCTTCTATCCTGTTGTGGTCACCGACTGTGACGCCTCTGTTTCGGATACGATCGTTCTTCTGCGGTGAACCCGGCACCCAGGTAAGGGCGGACACACACCCCAGGTTCCCACCGATTGTACCTTTACACCCTGTGAGCCTCTGGTTGGTTCCCGTGAACTGGACCTCCAAACTCCCACCACTTGGGGGCACACTGCTCTTTCCAGGGTCTCATGGTGTTCCGTGCCTTAGCAAACCTGCTCCTTTTATCCCCCTGATGGGGTATCACTTGTCCATCAAACTTCAAACAATTCAGGTTCAAAGCAATGGTCTGTCAATAGGTGAACTATGTTTCTTTCCCGTTAATCCCTCTCTTCTCCCTTACTAGCATTTTGAATGTTTCTCCATTGTCTTTCTTATCTCTCTCATTAGTTTCATCAGTCCGGTAGCTCTGCTGGGCGTCACACATAACAGTTCCTACTCTTCTCCTATCAGATTCCCTCCTCTGCAGTCAATTACATTTCCTTTGACCTGGTTTCACCTATCAGCTTCTAGCTACCTTCTGACGCCACCCTCACCTCTTTATTCCTGCGTCTTCCTCCTTTCTTCCCAGTCTTAAAGAAGGGTCTCAACCCAAACATCAACTGATTATGCATTTCCATAGATGCTGAGTTCCTCCAGCCTTTTGTGTGCATTGCTTTGGATTTCCAACTTCTTGTGTTTATAATATCCAAAATTTATTATGTGTAGAATTTCAATCTGTAATTATTCTGTAAATAGCGGTTCTGTCCAGTTAATTTCCAAACATTTTCCTGAAAGTCTTTTTTTTGTTAAATTTGGAGCGTTCACTACCCTGAGGAAAGAATGTTCATCTGTCTAATGGACGGGGGAATGCATCCAGTTGCTGTCTGGCGAAGGCACTGGTCATGTCATTGGATACTATTCAGTGCCGCACTGCTAATTGATCCATTATCAGTGGGATGGTAAAAAAAAATTGCAGGCCTTCCACTTTGTTAACTTACGCGGAGATAATTCCATCCAGAGCAGCAACCACATCTGCGATCTCAGAATCAGAACCAGATTCAGGTTTATTATCACCAGCATGTGTCGTGAAATTTGTTAACTTAGCAGCAGCAGCAGCAGTTGAATGCAATACATAATATAGAAAGAAAATCAATCAATTGCAGTAAGTATAGATACGTATATTGAATAGCTTGAAATAGTGCAAAACAGAAATAATCTATTTTTAAAAAGTGAGGTAGTGTTCACAGGTTCAATGTCCATTTAGGAATCATATGGCAGAGGGTAAGAAGCTGCTCCTGAATTGTTAAGTCTGCGCATTCAGGCTTCGGCACTTCCTCCCTGACGGTAACAGTGAGAAGAAGTTATGCCTTGGATGGTCGCGGTCCTTAACAATGGACGTCGCCTTTCTGAGGCACCGCTCTTTCAAGATGTCTTGGATACTACGGAGGCTAGAATCCAAGATGGAGCTGACTAATTGTGCAATTTTCTATAGATTCTTTCAGTCCTCTGCAGTAGTCACACCCCCACCCCCATACCAGACAGTGATACAGCCAGTCAGAATGTTCTCCGCGATGCGTCTATAGAACTTTCCGAGTGTTTTTAGTTGACAAACCAAATCTCTACAAACTCGTAATGAAATGTAGCCGCTGTCTTGCCTTCTTTATAGTTGCATTGATATGTTGGGACCAAGTTAGTTCCTCAGAGGTCTTGACCTCCAGGAACTTAATAGCCAGGAAGTTCATCCAATCTTCAGTCCAAAAAGACTACAGCCGCAATTTTTATATTTCGCAGCACCTTTGGATTTTCATGATTGAGTGGCAGCTGAACTGGCCAATAGGGAAGCAGGACTGCACAATCTCTTGGGTCAGTCCCCGCAGCAGGTCAGCAGTGTGGTGGTGTGACAGTTGTGAGAATGGAGTCGTTGGAGTCGGCTGATTCCCGTGACCTGAACCACACCGAAATCGGTTCCAGAGATTATTTCCAGGACAATTCTTAGAGATATGCCTTTCTGGTGTTGGCTATCATTCTGTTGATCTCACTGTGCGTCTTTCTCTGCCTCAGGTTTTTGTGTCAGAATTGGGTCCATTCTCCAGACATCTCCAGACTGATATTCTTTCTCACCGACCGATTTACATGGTCAAACGGGGCATTCCTGCGGAACCTACCCTGCCAAGGTGGGTTACAGACTTACACGGCTGGTGTCAGTCGAATCAGTCACAACATCTTGAATGCTGAGGGCAAAGGTCAGGAGATATGTGGAGATGTTTCCCCTCAACAGGAGAGTCTCGATCCAAGGGACAGAGTTACAGGATCAGCGCGATGAGAAACTGAGGCAGAAGGAGATGAGATCTGGGGCAGATTTACTGAATGTTGAGACAAGTGAGAAGGACGGAAAAGGATGTGTTCTCATGAAGTGAAAGGTAACAGGAGGACCACAAACACGAGAAAATCTGCGGATGCCGGAAAATTCAAAGCAACACACACACACACACACACACACACACACACACACACAAATGCTAGAGGATCTCAGCAGGTCAGGCAGCATCTACACAAATGAGCAAACAGTTGACATTTCGGGCCGAGACCCTTCATCGGGACTCCAGATGAATGGTCCCGGCCCGAAACGTTGACTGCTTAGTCTTTTCCATGGACACTGCCTGGCCTGCTGAATTCCTCCAGCATTTTATTTGTGTTGTTATGGAGCTGAACAGTGGCCCAGTCAGAATGGAGGGGATTGGGATGGGGTGATGTGGATGTGTATGAGGGTGACTGATGCACATCCTGTGTTTTGTACCAGTGGAGTGTTACGGTAAAGGAACCGTCCACCTGTTCGTTGAGAGAAAAACTAAACCTTTCCATTCTCGAGAGACAAGAGGCTCCACTTGTTCTCTTTGTCTACAAAGTGTTCCGTGAAATTGAGGATCTCCACAATACTCTGCATTAGTTTGAAGGTAGGATCTTTATTCGAGCCTTTGGTGATTTTATTGCCTCTTTGTCCTTTTGGTAACAATCATATGCCATGGAGCATTCCCTGTGCAGCACTAGGATATCCTGCTCTTTTTGCTCTCTGGGTTGGAATGAAGATCTCATTGTTCACATGCAGCTGAGTTATTCCAGGTCTCTCGGGTCCCCGAGCCAACACTTCAGAGTGTTGTGGAGCTAACGGCTTCAGTCAGACATCCTGAGATGAAGCTGGAGGTGCCTTTCCTGGAGACGTAGTCCTGGTGGGCCAAATGCCCCACCAGTGATGAAAGTTCCTTTGAACATAGAACAGTATAGCACACGAACAGGCCCTACAGCCAAGATGTCTATGTTGATCACAGTGCCAAATTAAAGTCCATAAAAACCTACCCCACATATCCCCTTTAAACTTTACCTCTCTCTCTTTAAAGCTGTGCTTTAAAGTCTTTGACATTTCTACCCTGGTCTCAAGATGATATTTTTCCAATGCAAGTTCAAATCAAAGTTGCAGTTTCTTGTCACCTAACTGTACATAAATACACCCAAACAACATTCCTCTGGACCACAGTGCACCCACAAAACATATATCACACACAGCGCACACACCAAAATATTACCACAAACAAGTTAATAAAGACTAATTCAAAATGCATGAGGTGTGCGACACAGGTAAACAGTAAACAGTAAATAGTACAGTCAACAGCAAACGGCTCGCTATCCTGCTGATGGGGCCTTAGAGTTGGCAGGGTATTCATTAGTTTTGTAGATGGAGGGAAGAAGCTGTTTTCCAGTCTCGCAATCCTAGTACTGATGCTTCTTCATCTCCTTGCTGATGTTAGTGGGTCAAAGAGATGGTTGATAGGGATCCCCGGCAACTTTTCAGGCCCTTCGTCTAGAACCCTCCCAGTTAATGTCACATATGGGGGTGGGGAGAGGAGACCTATCTATACTACTCATAATTTTCTAAACATTTCATATCTCCCTGGGCCTCCACCCAACCAGGGAAGACAAATCGGAGTTTGCCCAGCCCCTCCTTCTCAAACATGTCCTTTATTTCAAGCATATGAGATCCTGAGTGACTTCACAGGATAGATGTTTGGATGTTTTCACTAGATTGATGGCTGGTAGGAATGGAGGAGTGTAAAAATACCTTTCACAGCATTATGTGAATCTCTTTACTTCTCTATATATAAGGGAAATAGAAATGGATATATATTTGAAAAGAGGATGAATTGAGAGTACAGGAAAGAGATGCAGAAAGGGAATTCAGGCCAGCATGGATCACCCATGACCATATTGAATGACAGGCAAGATTCAGGGTCCGAGTAATCTATTCTTGTTTATATTGCCCTCTGTTTAATGGAGGCTAAAATGCACGAGGTATTAAAAAGTAATTTGCCTACTTTGTTGCAGAAGACAGAAATTTTGTAGAAAATCGTGGACTTGGGGTTTAAATCAACAATGAACTTGGGGGGAACTTAGAATCACTCTAGAGGAACTCAGAAAGCTGAAATTAAAATCAGAAACAGATTTAATTTCACTGACATTTGTCATAAGATCTGTTTCTCTGTGGCAGTAGTAGAGCACAATACATAAAAGAGCACAATACATATATTTCTTTGCAATAAGAAATATATTAAAAATAAAGGTAGCAAGGTAAATCCACTGAGATGATGACAGCAAGAACCCTGAAGCTCCTCATCCTTTCCATGGTTGGCCCTTCAATTGAGTGCTGATGTGTTCTCCCACCTGCCCCTTCCTGAAGTCCACAATCAGTTCCTTGGTCTTGCTGATGTGGAATGTGACGTTGTTGTTGCATCTCCACTCCACCAGCCGATCTATTTCACTCCTCCTCATCACCATCTGAAATTCTGCCAACAAATTTATTTGTGAATTTATGGATGGCATTTGCACTGTCCCTACCCACACAGTCAAGAGTTACGTGAGATTAAAACGGTGGGTTAAGCATGCATACTTGAGGTCCCCCTATCTTAATTATGAGCAAGGAGATATTACAACCTATCTGTGCCTTCAGCCGAGGACAAACCTTCTGGTTCATCAATGACTTATGGTTTGGGTATGTTCTCAAAGGCACACACACACATCCACGCAATTCTTTATAAAGTTGGTGATGACTGTGGCAAATTCATTCATGTCCCAGAATGAATCTCTGCATATAATCCAGTCGACCAATTCAATGCAGTCATGTAGGCGTTCCTCCCCTCCCTTAGTCACACCTTCAAAGTCTTCACTGCTGCTCCTGCGGCCGTCAGTCTCTGCCTGTTTGCGGATAAAAGCCCTTGGTTTGCTAGATTTTACCAGTGTTGACTCCAGAGGTCATGTATCCAATAGTGTATCTCAGCACTCCACAATTCGGCAATGATTCCGGCAGATTGTAATCTGGCATGTCACATGCTGTTGTTTGAGGAAGCAGAGATGGGGGAAATGAGAATATCTGGACATTTTCAGACTAAAAGGCTGTTCCAAGTGGAATAAAATAAAATTTATTCCAGGCCATGACCTGGTCATCGTGAAATGTTTCAGATGACATTTCAGCCGTATGTCCAAATTCACTGGAAGAAAGGCCAGCTGAGTTGTGGGATCTGGGTGGTGGGGATGATGTTATATGGGGAAACTGCCTAAAATATCCCTCCCGTATAGCCTTTCTTTTGCTAAGCTGCATAATTAGAATAATTAAATTGAAAAATAGTTTGCTTCATGATTATCCAATATATCATGATTAATTATAACTTGTCTCTCCTTCAACAAATGCCCTATATATTTTCCATTTTCACACAAAGAAAATGACACGGTCTGACTCGCCATTCTCATAATTGTCTAAAAAGCCTGACCTGTCTCCCCTCAGAATCTGGTGCTCCAAGTATAACAACCCAAGTTTGTCCAATCTCTCCTATAGTATGTCTTCTAATCCAGGCAGCATCCTTGTTAAACTCTTCTTTATCCTCTCCAAATCTTCAACATCATTCATACAAAGGAGCAACGTACACAGAGCTCAGTATGTGTCCTAAACATTGTTTTATACAGCTGCGATATTTATATCATTATATGCCATGAATATTGTAACACATGCTTACTACATCGACAAAGAGTTCCCCAAATTCCATCTGCAGCAACACTCTATTGCTCTGTTTGAAAGATCTCCAATGATGGTGAAGGAGGCATAGCTCACTCCGTTCCTCTGATCCTCCAACCACACTTTCAACTTGAATTCAAAAGCTGCTGCAACCTTTTCCAATTCCTCTTGGACCAGGAGTCAATTGGACCCTGGAGCACAAGTACAGAGGAAAGAATGTGTGGAAGGTGACAACAGATTGAAGGTGTGGATCAAAATTGGGTAGAACTTCTAAGCCCGTGCCAGCAGTTACCGATTTGGGTTTAAGCAATCAAATTTCAGCCTCCAGTGTAGGCCACATCCTTACTACTGCCCTGTGCCACATGTTAGTGAGGCCAGAACTAGGAAGATTATACAGTTTATTATACAGTATGACTAAGTGTTTGGTGTAGGAGGGAGGACATAGGATTTTTGGATCATTGCGCTCTCCTCCTGGGAAAGTGGGACTTGTACAGAAAGGACAGCTTGCACTTGAACTGAAGGGGACTAATATCCTAGCAGGAAGGTTTCTTTATGTTGCACTGTGGTGTTTAAACAAGAATTGTAGGGAGATGGGAACCAGGATGCCAGAACAGTTAGAAAAGAGGTTGTGGAGGCAGATGTTGGTAAGACCTCAAACAAAGTTAGGAATCAAAAGGTTAAGCATGGCATGACAAGTGTCCTGAGCTGCATATATTTCAATGCAAGAAGTATCATAGAAAGGTGGATGATAGTCCTGAAGCTGGTTTACAAACAGAGGAAAAGTGTACTGAGGAGAGGCTGTTGAGAGGGCAAAATTGCAGTCAACAGGATGAGTTGCAATATAAAGGATGGACAAAATCAAAAAGGGTGAATACAGAACAAAAAGGGTGTTACATTTCAAATACAAATCAAAAAGGGTGTTATATTTGAATGTATGCAGAATAAGGAACAAAGTGGAAGAACTTGCAGCAGAGTTGCAGATTGGCAGGTGTGATGTTGTAGGCATCACTGAATCATGGCTGAAAGAAGATTATAATGTCCAAGGGTACACATTTTATCGAAGTGACAGGCAATTAGGCAGAGGGGGTGGCATTACTCTGTTGGTAAACATAAATAAATCAAATCATTAGAAAGAGGTGACATAAGGTCAGAAAGTGTTGAAACATTGAGGATAGAGCTAAAGAACTGCAAAGGTAAAAATTCCCTGATGGGAGTAGTATACAGATCCCCAAACAGTAGTAAGGATGTGGCCAACAAATCACAATGGAGATAGAAAATGCATGCCAAAAGGGCAATGCTACAATAGTCATGGGGGACTTCAATATGCAGGTTGATTGGGAAAATCAGGTTGCTGCTGGATGCCTGGATGCCTGCTTTTTAGAGCAGGTTATGGTTGAGTCCACAACAGGATCAGCTATTCTTGATCTGGTGTTGTGTAATGAACAAGAATCAATTAGAGACCTTAAGGTAAAAGAACCCTTAGAGTCAAGTGATCATAATATAATCAAATTCGCCATGAAATTTGAGAAGAAATTAAAGTCAGATGCATCAGTATTACAGTGGAGTAAAGGGAATGACAGAGGCATGAGTGAGGAGCTGGCCAAAATTGATTGGTAAAGAACACTAGCAGGGATGATGGCACAGCAACAATGGCTGGAATTTCTGCAAGCAATTTGGAAGGCACAGGTTATATACATCTCAAAGAGGATGAAGTACTCTAAAGGAAAGACAACACAACTGGGTCAAAGCCAACATAAAAGCCAAAGGAGGGCATACAATAGTGGGAAGTTAGAGGATTTGGAAGCTTCAAAAACCAACGGAAGGCAAATAAAAAAAGTCATTAAGAATGTAAAGATGGAAACTTTAAAAGGAAACTAGCCATATTAAAGAGGATACCAAAAGTTTCTTCAGATACATAAAAAGTAAAAGAGAAGCAAGCGTGGTATTGGTTCACTGGAAAATGATGCTGGAGAGGTAATATTTGACAAAGATATGGTGGACGAACAGAATTTTGTATCAGTGGAAGGCACTAGTAGTATGGTGGAAGTTCCAGGTGCCGGGTCTCATGAAGTGTGTTAATTCACCATAACTAGAGAGAAGGTTTTTCGGAAATTGAAAGGTCTGAAGGTAGATAAGTCACTTGGACCAGATGGTGTACACACCAGAGTTCTGAAAGATGTAGCCAAACAGCTCTTTTAAGAATCCCTTGATTCTGGAATGGTTCCAGAAAACTGGAAAATTTCAAATGTCACTCCACTCTTCAAGAAAGGAGAGAGGCAGAAGAAAGGAAACTATAAACCAATTAGTCTGAACTCAGTAGTTGGGAAGATTTTGGAATTGATTATAAAGAATGAGGTCTTAGTGTACTTGGAGGCACATGATAAAATAGGCCACTGTCAGCATAGTTTCATCAAGGGAATATTTTGTCTGACAAATCTGTAGGAAATCCTTGAAGAAATAACAAGCAGGATAGACAAAGGATAATCGGTTGAGATTGTGTACTTAGATTTTCAGAAGGCCTTTGACAAGATGCCACAAATGAATTTGCTTAACAAGCTACAAGCCCATGTAATTACAGGAAAGATTCTAGCATGGATAAAGCAGTGGCTGATTGGCAGGAGGCAACGAGTGGGAATAAAGGGAGCCTTTTCTAGTTGGCTGCCAGTGAGTAGTAGTGTTCCATTGAGCTCTGTGTTGGGACTGATTACTTTTACGTTATATGTTAATGATTTGTATGATAGAATTGATGGCTTTGTTGCAAAGATTGCAGATGTTATGAAGATAGGTGGAAGGGCAGGTAGTTTTGAAGAAGTAGAGAGGCTACAGAAGAACTCAGACAGATTAGGAGAATGTGCAAAGAAGTAGCGGATAGAGCACAGTGTCGGGAAGTATATGGTCATGCACTTTTGCAGAAGAAATGAAAGGGAAGACTGTTCACTACATGGAGAGAAAATGCAAAAATCTGAGGTCAAAGAGATTTCGAGTCCTTGTGCAGGACACCTTAAGGGTTAATTTGCAGGTTGAGTTTGTGTTGAAGAAGGCAAAAGCAATATTATTTCTCATTTCAAGAGGTTAAGAACATAAAAGCAATAATGTAATCAATAATGCTACTGTGGTACTGAGCTCACCAGTCCTGCACGAACCTCCCATCCCTTGACAGTTCAAAAAGCCCTCTCCAATCAATACTAGCTGTCATAACCTGTCCCAGACACCTTGAGAAAGGAAAGGCAAATGGTCACCAGAGTTGGCTGCACATGGGCAGCAGAGCTACAATACTGTGGAAAAACCATCAGAATGGGTCGGAACAGAGATAAAGCTAGTGTGTTACGATTTTGAACATTCAGCAGAACAGAATCTGTGATATCTGACTCTGGTACAACTGAAGGCAGGATTGAGACAGCTCACAGTCTCAATTCTCTGCTCCTGTGTAGAAAATAGCTTCAGTGCTAAGGGGAAGCTGCCACCCTACCTAATCCATTTTTGGGGTCCTCCTGTGATAAGCTGTACAGGGTAACACACATTACAGGAGTCACATCACTGTCTTGTCATCCATCAATAGGATGGGCACATGATCTGAGTAGTGAATATAAATACTTTCAGTGCATTAGATGTCAGCAGAAGCCCATGTTCAAGATGAATGTTCACAGTTTGCTTCTGGGGTCGGATCTTTTCTGAACCAGATTAGGTGTCTTCACTGATCAGTCCAGAGTATGTCAGGGCAGAAGCAGGGAGATGCATCAATATTTCAGCCTGGGTCTGGGTAGCAGATTCCCCAAACTGTGAGTGGGACAGGTGATCACAGGCCTCATCCTGCATGGTACCCTGGAATGGGAATTACAGAAAGGCTTCATCAGCTGCATGCAGCCCAACACTCATCCTTTCAGGATTAAGAGCATGGAGGTGATGCACACTTCTCCACTCTAAGCACACTAGGATCCCTTGTGGTCAGTGGACACCAGCCTCGACATTGATTAATAAGACCATGAGACCTCTAGGAGCAGCATTAGGCCATTCAGCCCATCATCCTCTCTGCTATTCCATCACTTTTACTCTGAGTCTCATTCTCCTGCCTTCTCCCTGTAACCGTTTGTCATGGAAACGCTAACTAAGGACACCAGAGTGACTTTGAGTTTCATTTTAAGAGTTTATTAACATGATATCATGGAGAGTCTGCAGCAGTCTCCACCACCACCAGAACTCTGATTTTTAGGTTATACCAAGCTCATATTTATACAGCAAGACAAGCAACTTCACATAACTTTGTTTGGCATCCCATGGTCAGTATATGATCAATCGTTTAAAAGACGTGAATAATCTCTCAGCGCGAGTCTAACAGTTCTTCTTGCTTCCTGTTATCTGGACTCATAATTTACCCCCAGACACACCCACCCTCCTGGCTCCAGGGGCCTGGTACTGTGCTTATCATCCAAGGTTACTCTTGACATGCATCAGCTGCTCCAGAATGGTCAAGTATCCCATTATACACTAGTTTTAACTATTTCTACCACACCTTTGATGCCATGATTAATCAGGAACTGATCAACCTCCACCTTAAAATATCCAATGACTTGGCCTGCACAGTGGTCGGTGGCAATGAGTTCCTCAGATTCACCACCCTTGGGCTAAAGGAAATTTTCCCTCATAAAGAGAGGAGTGACACTTGCAATTTGCCAATCCTCATAAACTCTTCAAAATACAGTGAATCTTGAAAGATTATTACAAATGCCTCCACAGTATCCCCAGCTACCTCTTTCAGAACCCTGGGTTGTAGTTCATCTGATCCAAATGACTTATCCCCTTTCTCTCTTGTCAGTTTCGCAAGCACCTTCTCTATATTAATAACAATGACACTTATGCCCTTGACACTCTGCATTTCTGGCATTCTCCTTAAGTCTTGCTCACAGAAAACTGACTCAAAATACTTCTTAAGTCCCTCCATCACTTCTTTGTTTATCATTAGTATGTCTCCAGTGTCAACTTCCAGTCTCTTGCACTTGTGCTGACTTGACTTCCCTGGTCAGCCTCAACCTCCCTTTGGGATACTTCTTCATCTTTTTGCATGTTTCTTTTCTGCGCCTTCTGAATTTTCCCCAGAAACACCAGCCATTACAATTCTGCAGTCATCGCTGCTAGTGCACCCTTCCAATCAACTTTGGCCAGCTCCTCTCTTATGCCTCTACCAGGTCACAGAGAGACAAACTGAGCCATAGATCCTGTCCGGTCGGGGAGAGTAGAAAGCAGGGGAATTAGGGTGACTTTTTAAAGAATCTTGTTTGGACCACACTTTGGATACTGTACACGGTTCAGGTCATGATGGTGTTGGAGATAGTGCATTAAAGGTTTATAAGGAATGGTCACTGCCCAGAAACACTGAATTGGCTGGGAAAGGGAAGTCTGTGGGTTGTCCTGGTGGAGGTTTGGTCAAGGGAAAATCCACCACGACGTTGTGGAAAACTGAACATTTCCATTCCTGAAGGACTAGGGGCCCATTTGTTCTCTGTGTCTACAAAGTGTCCCGCAAAGCTGAGGATCACAACAGCTCTCTGCAAAGGATTGAAGTTAGAATGTTCATTAGTGTTTTATAGAACTCAGCGTCACTGTGTCCCTTTAGTAACAACTATGCAGAAAGTGAGACAGACAAAGTTTCATTAAGGGCACTTCTTCGTCCTTCTGTCAACACCCTCCATCTTCTACACAAAGACGGAACCCATACGAATGGCAGATTGGTCATATTGCAAGCATTGACGAGGCATTAAGATCGTCTCGGGGATATCTCATTTAGTTAGTGCTAGATGTTGTCCCGTCAGATGTCATTGAACAGTGGTTGCAGGAAGCACAGAGAGCACCCCCCACCCACCACCACCACCACCACAAGAAGAAGAAAAGCTTCAGCAGACCTGCAGCTCCGTTCGACCGCTCGCCTGCCACTCAGGACCGACCAACCAATAGTATCGCAAATCAAGAAAAGTCCAAAATTCCTACAGCGTTAATTGGAATATCTCCTTGTCCATCATTTTTCAGAGGACGGGTAGAGGTTGTAGCAGTGATCGTAGTAGTAATAATACACAATCATGAGAAAATCAGCAGATGCTGCAAATCGAAAGCAACTCAGCGCACAAAGATCCAACCGCCAGCAGCGAAGTTACACTGCTATTAGTACTAACAAAACAACACACACAAGATGTTGGGAGAACTCAGTGAACAATCAACGTTTCGGGCCGAGAATTCCCGAAAAAGGGTCTCGACCCGAAACGTCGACTGTTTACTTTTTTTTAAAAGATGTTGCCTCTGAGCAGCTGAGTTCCCCCAGCATCTTGTGTGTGTTGTTTTGTTAGTACTAATAGTAGAGTAACTTCGCTGCTGGCGGTTGGATCTGTTCTATGTCCATCATTTGTCAGAGAACCAGGCGTCGCTGTCGCTGCTGATTGGATAATCATTTATCATTAGGCGGGGTTTCATCATCTGATGGACGGGAAAGTTCAAGGCCCACCAAACAGGGTCAAAACAACACTCACAACATGCTGGAGGAACTCAGAAGGTCGGGCAGCAACTGTGGAAACGATCAGTCGATGTTTCGGACCGGAACCCTTCGTCAGGACTCTTTGTCAAGAGGATGATCTCTGTCTGCTCTTTGCCCACGGAAATGCTCCAGGAGGCTGAGAGGGCTTCACACGCTGGGAGCAGCAGTAGTAAATAAAATGCTCAGAGATGTGGTCTGGTCTGGGAGAATTCATTAGTGAAGCAAACATCAGGTCCAGTTGGCAGTCAGGCTGGGAGATACATTGCTGCCCTGTTTGCAGGGGGTGGGAACATGGCGGTGAAGAAGGAGAGCCTAGGACGGCTATTCTCACTGGAGTCCAAGGACTAAATAAGGTCAGAACCCACCCCCCACCCCTCACCCCCAAGGCCAGGGAAGTCTAGCATTAGTGGGACACAAGATGAAGGTGACAGGAAAAAAAAATGTAAAGGACACACGGGGGAAAATTTTTCCACACAGAGTGTGGTGCATATATGGAATAGTGTCAGTGGAAGTAGTAGAGGCGGGTACAGCTACAATATTTCAAAGGCATTTGAATAGGAATGGTTTAGCGGGATATGTGACAAAGTATGAACATCGTATTGTAGTAGATTGTATTGCAGTCAGTATGGCTGAGTCAGGCTCAAGGGTAAATTTTCTATGTGGTGCGTTTCTGATTCCTCCTAACCTTTTGATGCTGTAAGGGATGACATCATTTTCTTCTGAACCCCAGTATATACCCCAGTCATCCTCATCTGCTGCTCAGCACTACCCCGCATCCAGGAGTCAGTTACTTGTATTTGTGCTGTTGAGGGATACTCTGCCTTGGAGCAGAGTATCAAAATGTTTGTAAGGCAGACAAGGATAGTAGAAGGAACATGTTCTGCCTGGAGGTCCGTAACAACTGATATTTCACAGGGATTTATTCTGGGACAAATGTATTTTTGTGATTCCTATAAAGTACTTGGATTAGGATTTAGAGGATGGGTTAGTAAGTTTTCAGGTATCACCAAGTTATGTGGTGTTGTGGATAGTGTTAAGGGTTACACAGGGGAATATCTTACCTAAATTTATATTCCCTTTTCAAGCTGTGCCTGTTTTTATTCCTAAACCTTTTTTTGACTCTTTGGATTCAATTCTTTCTCCCTATATATGCAAGAATTAAAAAAAACCCGAATAATTAAAGCTCAACTTCAAAAAAAACAGATTGGAGGCTTTGCCTTACCCAATTTTAGGTTTTGTTATTTGGCAGTTAATATACAACATATTACGTTCTGGATATATTACATTAACCATGAAAATTGTCCTATATGGGTCTCTTTGGAAGTCAATTCAGTTATGAAATTTTCCATTATTTCTTGACTTGGATCCTTGCTTCCTTTATCTTTAAATAAACTAACTGATAATGTGGTGAACAAACGTACTTCAGTGATTTGGATACAGTTTAGAAAACATTTTGGTTTATTTAGTTTTTCCCTCTCGAGTCCCATCTTTTCTAAATTTTTTTTAAACCATCTATAATTGACTTATCTTTTAAAGAATGGGATAGATTGGGTATTAAACAATTTCAGGATTTGTTTGATGGAGGGAATCTCTCTTCTTTTGTACAAACTTCAACGAAATTTAACCTTTCCAATACCCACTTTTTTCATTACTTACAGATTAGAGATTTCTTAGGATCTCAATTACATACATTCCCTACAAGTCCAGATAAGAATATAATAGATACAGTTTTTAATCTGAAACCCTTTGACAACGCTTCAATATCTTACATTTACGGTCTGCTGTTGGGACTGAAAAAGTCTTCTTTAGATAAAATTAAAAGAGACTGGGAAAGGGATTTACAGATTTTCATATCTGAAGAGAGCTGGATGATTATTTTAAAACTGCTTAATTCTTCTTCATTATGTGCTCATCATTCTTTATTACAATTCAAAGTGGTACATAGAGTTCATATGTCTAAAGACAAGCTCTCTCGTTTCTACGCAGATATTTCCCCTTATTGTGATAGATGTACTAATGGTGTGGCCACACTAATTCATATGTTTTGGACATGTTAAAACCTTGAAAAATTTTGGAAAGAGGTATTTCAAACTTTTCCTGTACTTTTAATATTAGTTTTAAGCCCAATTACTTGACTGCCATGCTTAGTATTATTGAGGATAGTGCTATAATACTGAAGCCATCTAATTTGCGGGTATTGGCCTTTATGTCTCTTATGGTCAGACGGGCGATCTTGCTCAAGTGGAAGGAGGCTGCCCTGCCCACCCATGCTCAATGGCTATCTGATGTTATAACCATACAACCATTTAACAATTACAACATGGAAACAGGCCATCTCGGTCCTTCTAGTCCGTGCCGATCTCTTACTCTCACCTAGTCCCACCGATCCGCACTCAGCCCATAACCATCCATTCTTTTCCTGTCCATATAGCTATCCAATTTAACTTTAAATGACAACATCGAACCTGCCTCAACCACTTCTGCTGGAAGCTCATTCCACACAGCTACCACTCTCTGAGTAAAGAACTTTTGCCCTTTAACTCTCAACTCATGTCCTCTTGTTTGAATCTCCCCCACTCTCAATGGAAAAAAACCTATCCACGTCAACTCTATCTATCCCCCTCATAATTTTAAATACCTCTATCAAGTCCCCCCCTCAACCTTCTACGCTCCAAAGAATAAAGACCCAACTTGTTAAACCTTTCTCTGTAACTTGGGAGATGAAACCCAGGTAACATTCTAGTAACTCTTCTCTGTACTCTCTCAATTTTGCTGACATCTTTCCTATAATTCGGTGACCAGAACTATACACAATACTCCAAATTTGGCCTTCCCAATGCCTTGTACAATTTCAACATTACATCCTGACTCCTATACTCAATGCTCTGATTTATAAAGGCCAGCATACCAAAAGCTTTCTTCACCACCCTCTCCACATGAGATTCCACCTTCAGGGAACTATGCACTCTTATTCCTAGATCCGTCTGTTCTACTGCATTCTTCAGTGCCCTACCATTTACCATGTATGTTCTATTTTGATCACTCCTACCAAAATGTAGCACCTCACATTTATCAGCATTGAACTCCATCGGCCATCTTTCAGCCCACTCTTCTAACTGGCCTAAATCTCTCTGCAAGCTTTGAAAACCTACTTCATTATCCACAACTCCACCTATCTTAGTATCATCTGCATACTTACTAATCCAATTTACCACCCCATCATCCAAATCATTAATATATATGACAAACAACATTGGACCCAGTACAGATCCCTGAGGTACACCAATAGTCACCAGCCTCCAATCTGACAAGCAGTTATCCACCACTACTCTCTGGCATCTCCCATCCAGCCACTGCTGAATCCATCTTACTACTTCAATATTAATACCTAACGATTGAACCTTCCTAACTAACCTTCCGTGTGGAACGTCGTCAAAGGCCTTACTGAAGTCCATACAGACACCATCCACCGCTTTACCCACATCAACTTTCCAAATAACCTCCTCAAAAAATTCAATAAGATTTGTCAAACATGATTTTTCCACGCACAAATCCATGTTCTGTTCCTAATCAGACCCTGTCTATCCAGATAATTATATATACCATCTCTAAGAATACTTTCCATCAACTTACCCACCACTCTCGTCAAATTCACAGGCCAATAATTGCTAGGTTTACTCTTAGAACCCTGTTAAACAATGGAACAACATGAGCAATACGCCAATCCTCCGGCACCATCCCCGTTTCTAATGACATTTGAAGTATTTCTGCCAGGGCCCCTGCTATTTCCACACTAACTTCCCTCAAGGTCCTAGGGAATATCCTGTCAGGATCCGGAGACTTATAGTCATAGTCATACTTTATTGATCCCGGGGGAAACTGATTTTTGTTACAGTTGCACCATAAATAATTAAATAGTAATAAAACCATAAATAATTAAACAGTAATATGTAAATTATGCCAGGAAATAAGTCCAGGACCAGTCTATTGGCTCAGGGTGTCTGACCCTCCAAGGGAGGGGTTGTAAAGTTTGATAGCCACAGGCAGGAATGACGTCCTATGATGCTTTGTGTTGCGTCTTGGTGGAATCCACTTTCATATTCCTTAAAAACACCAGTACTTCCTATTCATTAATCATCATAGTTTCCATAACTACCCTACTTGTTTTCCTTACCTTACACAATTCAATATCTTTCTCTTTCGTGAATACCAAAGAAAAGAAATTGTTCAAAATCTCCCCCATCTCTTTTGGCTCCGCACATAGTCGTCCACTCTGATTCTCTAAGGGACGGAATTTTATCCCTCACTATCCTTTTGCTATTAATATAGCTGTAGAGACCCTTTGGATTTATTTTCACCTTACTTGCCAAAGCAACTTCATATCTTCTTTTAGCATTTTTAATGTCTTTCTTAAGATTCTTTTTTACATTCTTTATATTCTTTGAGCGCCTCATTTACTCCAAGCTGCCTATATTTATTGTAGATCTCTATCTTTTTCCAAACCAAGTTTCCAATATCCCTTGAAAACCATGACTCTCTCAAAATTTTAACCTTTCCTTTCAACCTAACAGGAACATAAAGCTTCTGTACCCTCAGAATTTTACGTTTAAATGACCTCCAGTTCTCTATTACATCTTTCCCATAAAACAAATTGTTCCAATCCACTCCTTCTAAATCCTTTCACATTTCCTCGAAGTTAGCCTTTCTCCAATCAAAAATCTCAACCCTGGGTCCAGTCCTATCCTTCTCCATAATTATATTGAAACTAATGGCATTGTGATCATGGGACCCGAAGCGCTCCCCAGCACATACCTCCGTCACCTGCCCTATCTCATTCCCTAACAGGAGATCCAACACTGCCACTTCTTTAGTTGGTACCTCTATGTATTGCTGCAAAAAACTATCTTGCATAAATTTTACAAACCCCAAACCATCCAGCCCTTTTACAGAATGGGTTTCCCAGTCTATGTGTGGAAAATTAAAATCTCCCACAATCACAACCTTGTGCTTACTACAAATATCTGCTATCTCCTTACAAATTTGCTCCTCCAATTCTCGCTCCCCATTTGGTGGTCTATAATACACCCCTATAAGCGTTACTACACCTTTCCCATTCCTCAATTCCAACCAAACAGCCTCCTTAGACGATTCCTCTAATCCAGTGGTCCCTAACCACCGGGCCGTGGACCAGTACCGAGCCACAGAGCATGTGCTACCGGGCCGTGAGGAAACGATATGAGTCAGCTGCACCTTTCCTCATTCCCTGTCATGCACTGTTGAACTTGAACATAGGGTTGCCAATTGTCCTGTATTTGCTGGGACATCCTGTATATTGGGCTAAATTGGTTTGTCCCATACGGGACCACCCTTATCCCGTATTTTCCCCGCTAAGGTAGAGAGATCCTATGAAAACTTTCGTGCCGAAAACGCAGAAGCAATTACCATTATTTTATACGGGAAAAATTTTTGAGCGTTCTCAGACCCAAAAAATAACCTAACAAATCATACCAAATAACACATAAAACCGAAAATAAATAACATTAACATATAGTAAAAGCAGGAATCATATGATAAATACACAGCGTATATAAAGTATAAATAATGTATGTACAGTATAGGTGGGAAAATGAAGGCAAAATTGATTGGTGGAGGGAAAAAAAAATACGCATGCGCGCACAGTTGCCTGCGCAAGGCTTCATGGAAATGGTAGTCTTTCCTGGGGTAAAGTGTCCCGGGATTTGACTGCTACTTTTGTCCCTTATTTGAGAGTGAGAAAGTTGGCAACCCTAACTGTAAAAGACATGTTGAGGTGAGTTTAACCCTACTTGAACCGCCCCCTCGCCGGTCGACCGGTCCGCAAGAATGTTGTCAATATTAAATCGGTCCAAGGAGTGAAAAAGTTTGGGGACATCTGCTCTAATCTATCCTGCCAAAGCACTGCTGTAACATTTTCTCTGACAAGCAATGCAACACCTCCCCCTCTTGCCCCTCCGATTCTATCATACTTGAAGCAACGAAATCCAGGAATATTTAGTTGCCAGTCACACCCCTCCTGCAACCATGTTTCACTAACAGCTGCAACATCCTATTTCCAGGTATCAATCCATGCTCTAAGCTCATCCACCTTTCTTACAATGCTCCTAGCATTAAAATAGATGCATTTAAGAAACTCTCCACCTCCCACTCTCTGTTTATCCCTAATGGTGAAAACAACTTTATTATCTTTTTCTTCCTTCTCCCCTACATCCTTGGTCTGAGTGCTCCCGTTCTCTATCTCCTACCTATCCTCCTTCACACACTGTCTACTAGCTATCCATTTGTGAACTAACCTCCTCTCTGCTACTATCTTCAATTTGATTCCCACCTCTCAACCATTCCAGTTTAAAGTCTCCCCAGTACCCTTTGCAAATCTCCCTGCCAGGATATTGGTTCCCCTAGGATTCAAGGGCAATCCGTCCTTTTTGTACAGGTCACACCTGCGCCAAAAGAGGTCCCAATGATCCAAAAACTTGAACCCCTGCCCCCTGCTCCAATCCCTCAGCCACGCATTTATTCTCCACCTCATTCCATTCCTACTCTCACTGTCGCGTGGCACTGGCAGTAATCCCGAGATTACTACCTTTGCAGTCCTTCTTCTCAACTCCCTTCCTAACTCCCTATATTCTCCTTTCAGGACCTCTTCCCTTTTCCTACCTATGTCATTGATACCTATATGTACCACGACCTCTGGCTCCACAACCTCCCACTTCAGGATATCTTGGATGAGATCAGAAAAATCCCAGACCCTGGCACCAGGGAGGCAAATTATCATCCAGGTCTCCTGACTGCGTCCACAGAATCGCCTATCTGACCCCCCTAACTATCCAGTCCCCTATTACTACTGCCCTCCTCTTCCTTTCCCTACCCTTCTGAGCTACAAGGCCGGACTCTGTGCTGGAGGCACGGCCACTGTTGCTTCGCCCAGGTAGGCTGTACGCCCCAAAGTACTCAAACTGTCAAGGGGCACAGCCACTGGTGTACTCTCTAGTACCAGACACTTCCCCTACACTCTCCTAACTGTGACCCACTTTTCTGCCTCCCGTGGCCCCAGTGTGACCACCTGCCTGTAACTCCTCTCTATCAACTACTCACTCTCCCTGACCAGACGAAGGTCATCGAGCTGCAGTTCCAGTTCCCCAACACGGTCCCTTAGGAGCTGCATCTCGGCGCACCTGGCGCAGATGTGGATGTCCGGGAGGCTAGAAGACTCCAGGACCTCCCACATCCGACACCGAGAACCACAAGCTGCCCTCAGTCATACTTCCCTGCTTTCCTCAAATAACAGGAAAAATTGAAAACCAAACCTACTTTGCCTTGCCTGTTTCCGCCAAAGCCCTTGAGCCTTCACTCTGCTCCCGGCTCAGTCTGCTACCCGCTGTATAAGGCTGTGTTCCTTTTAAATCTTCCGTGTGTCACTGCCCGAAGTCACATGCCTGTGCAGTCCTGCCTCTCTTAACTCCAATGATAAGAAGCAAAAATCAAAATGGCTCTCGCCACACTCCAGCTCCGATTCTCAGACTTCCTTCTCCGAATGTTATACCTAGATCTAGAGAAGATTTGTTGTTCGATTTCTGATTCTAATGTTATGGGGACCCTTTCTGAGTTATTTTCATAATCTTTGAACTGTTATTATATGGCAAGGTATCTTTTTTCTTTTTTTTTTAACCAACCAGCTCATTTTGGAAGTGGGGTAGATTTTTTTTGATAAAATAAAATTATTCGATTCTATTTCATTTCATAACTTAATCTTTTTTTCTACATGACTGCTTTGGAATATGGGATACTGTGATTACATTACTGCGATTTAAATGTAATGCAATGTGTATTGTATCCTTGTGAATTTTGTATTTGTATTCATGCAATTTATATTATATCGATAAAAATATTGAAAGAGAGTTGATGCCTGGGTATGAGTAGTCTGGTGGTATTTATACCCCGTCATCCGTTTCTAGTGATTGGTTAATCCTCATCCAATCATGTTTCCATTACCCCATCTTGTTTACAATCGAATTCCAGTTCTTACTTTAAACATAACATTTGTCTTTGTTAAAATTCTTTCTCTCTAGTTTTATTCCAATGGTTTCCTTCACCAGGAGATCCCAAAAGCCATTGATGCAGCGCAGTAGGATGGTATTAATTACTGTTCATACTAATCAATTCATTTCACAGTGCAAAGTAGAAGAAAAGTAGAATGCAGAATAAGGTGTTACAATTACAGAGAAAGTGCCCTGCAGGGAGGCAATAAGGTAGAAGTTATAACAAGGTAGACAGCAAGGATAAGAGTCCATTTTATTTCGGCAGGTAATCATTCGATAGTGTTAAAAACAGCAGCACACAAGCTGTCCTTGTAGCTTCTTTCAAACTTTTGAACCATCTGCCTGATGGCAGGAGGGAGAAGAGAGGATGCCCGGGGTGGGTGGAGTCTTTGATTCTGCTGGATGTTTTACCGAGGCAGCAGGAAGTGTTGACTAAGGTCACAGAGAGGAGATTGTTTTCCGTGATGTGCTGAGCTGTGGCTACAACTCTCTGCAGTTCCTTGTGTCTTAGGCAGAGTAGATGCCGCACCAAGCCGTGGTGAATCCAGATAGGATACTTTTTTACCTATGGTGCATCGATAAAAAATGGTGAGCATCAAGAAGATACTGTGAGCTACTTCAACCTCCTGAGGAATTCGAGGCATTTGAGAGCTTTCTTGGAAGTGATGCTAATGTGGGTGGACTACAGCAGGGGTACTGGTGATGTTCACTCCTGGTAACTTGAATCTCTGAACATCAGCATCTTTGATGTAGACAGGAACCTGTACACTGCTCCTGTTTCTCCAGTCAGTCATCAGCTCTTTCATTCTGTTGGCATTGAGGGAAAAGGTTGTAATCATGACACCAGGTCACTGGGCCCTCTATCTCCTTCCTGTACTCCAGATCGTTGTTATTTGAGATACAAACTCGTAGATGGCCACACAGTCATGAGTGTACAGGGAGTGGAATGTGGGGCTGTGAACACAGTCTGTGGACTACTGAACTAAAAACCACCAGATCAACCTTGAGATCCATTACACACTACAAAGCAGGTGACCCTGACCTTGACAAAAAAACAAGATAGGACCTCAGTTCTGGTTTTGAGAATAATGTGACAGAGGTTACTGCCTGTCGCTACTGATTGTGAGCTGTTGGTTAAGAAGTCACTGATCTAACTGAGGTGTTGATAACCAGCTCTGTTTGGAGATATGTTTGTTTGGAATTATGGTACTGAAAAAAAAACTGTAATGGCAACCAATCTCTACAGTTCGTGTTCTTACTGTCCTGATGCTCCAGGGATTGAGTACAGGGCCTGGGAGATGGTGGTTACCAGAGAACATTTACGGTGGTAGGTGAATTGCAGTGGGTTGAGGTTGTCTGGGAGCCTAGAGTTAATATGCGTCATGACAAACCTCTCGAACCACCTCATAATGGTGGATGTCAGAGGCACTAGATGACAGTCCCAAATGTGTACAGAGAGTAGAGTAGGGGCTGAGCATGCAGCCCTGTGAAGAATCAATGTTCTGAATAATCGTGGTGTTTGTGTTGCTTCCTGTCCTTTCTGAGTGTGCTCTGTTGGTCGGGAAGTTAAAGATCCAGTTGCTGAGGGAGGCATTGACTCCCAGATCTGAGTGTTTGGTGATGAGCGTGCTTGGAGTTCTGGTACTGAAGGCAGAATGGTAGACAACAAACAACAGTCTGGCATGGGTGTCTGTACTGTTAAATTGCCCCGGAATTGAGTATAGAATGCGGGGAGGGGATGATGGCACACATCGTGCACATATGGACATGTTGCAGTGGTAGGCAAATCATAATGAGTTGAGATTGTCTGGAAAACTAGATTAGATTGAACCATGACCAATACTTCAAAGCACTTTGTGATGATAATGTCAGAGCTATCAGTCTGTAATCGGTAAGAGACACAGTACTGTGTTTTGCTTAGTTACCAGTGGTCTTCCTAAAGTGGGTGAAAAGATCAAATTGCAGCAGTAAGTGGTTAAAAATACCTCCAAATAACCCTGCCAGCTGATCCGCACATGATCTCAGGATATGGGCAGGAACACCATCCAGGTCAGGTGCTTTCTGTGAGTTCACCCTCCGGAATACTGATCCTATGTTTACAATGGTGACTGTAGATTCAGGTACTCTGGAGTCTGTCGGTTGGGTGGTGACTTCTGTTCAAAGTGTGTATAGAACATGTAAAACTCATCTGGAATGTATGTTCTTGACCACAATGCTGCCCAAATTCATTTTGAAGTCTGTTCTAGCATGTAAGCCCTGACATAACAGACATCATATTGGAACTTGATTTTACACTGGCATTATCTCATGGCATCACTGATTACTTTCCTGAGGTCGTATCTTGGTTTCTTGTCAAGGTCAGGGTCACCCGCTTTGTAGTGTGTAATAGATCTCGAGGTTCATCCAGTGGTTTCTGGTTTGGGAACACCAGATTGGCAAAAGGCTGTGCTGCCAAGAAAGATTAAAGAGTTTGTGTCTGCATTGCTTAGACTTCAGAAGAACGAGGGTGAACTTATTCAAATGTCTAAGACTCTGTTTTGGTAGGGAAGATGTTGGATGATTCAATCAGGGTCTGGAACAAGAGAAATAACTATAGATAATGGTCTGGTGGTTTCAAACTGATGTATCAGAACTTCTTTAGGCAGAGGGTAGTGAAGATCTGCGTGTGGAGACTGAATCGGGGGGGGATGAAGTGGAGGGGCGGGAGTGAACACTTGATGGCTGGAGAAGCAGAGAAGATGGAGAAAGGTGACAGAAGAGGAATGAAGACCAGCACAGATCAGTCCTGACACAAATCTGATGACACAACAGTGGTGGGGCCCATCACCAACAACAACGAGATGGTCTACAGAAAAGAGGTGGAAGAGCTCGAGGCCTGGTGCCAGGCAAATAACCTCTTCATCAATGTCAACAAGACAAAAGAGATGGTTACTGGGGAGAATTCACACCCTCTATATATCGGTTACAGTCTGGCAGAAACTTGAGCAGTTTCAGAGTCCTGGGAATGCACATCTCACATGGTCCCAGAACACATCCTCCACAGGAAAGCTCACCAATGCCTCTACTTTCTGAGAGGCTGAAGAGAGCTGGTCTGTGCACATCTATACTCACATCCCTCCGCAGATGCACAGTAGAGATGCACCAGTTCTTCAATAGGTTTGACAGTTGCCCTCCTCTGCACACCAGCCCATGTACAAAGGCACCCAATGCTCCCTCAGTGCCAACACCTCTCCTCCACCCTCCTCCCCCTACAGTTCAACACATGGATGAACAACACAGTTTACTGTTATCTCCACACCTCCTTCCCCTGCACCTATCACCCACACCTCCACCTACCAAATACCTTATTCATTCATCCATCCCCACTTATCTCCCTTCTGGCACTTACCCTTGTAAGCAGAACAAATGCTACATCTGCTCCGACACCTCCTCCCTTACTACCATTCAGGGCCCCAAACAGTCCTTTCAGGTGAGGTGACACTTCACCAAAAAGTCTGTCAAGGTCATATACTGTGTCTGGTGCTCCCGGTGTGGCCTCCTGTATATCGGTGAGACCTGACGTAGATTGGGCGATCGCTTCACTGAGCATCTGCGCTCTGTTCGCCGTAGGAACACCCATTTTAATTCCACCTCCCATTCCCATTCAGATACGTCCATCCACGCCATATACTCCGCTTGGGTTCCTCCAACCTGATGGAATGAACATCAATATCTCAAACTTATGATAATGCCCCCTTTCAGAATTTGGTTCTTGATCCTCCAAAATATTCCGCATGGAATTTAAACTGGAGGTGGTGGAGGGTGGACTGAAGAAGGAGATTTTTGAAGAAGAAAAGCACCTACCATTTCCCAACCCCTTTCCCTTCTCTCACCTTATCTCCTTGCCAGGCCATCGGCTCCCACTGGTGCTCCTCCCCCCTTTTTCTTTCTTTCATGGCCTCCTGTCTCTTTCACCAATCAACTTCTCCGCTCTTTGTCCTGACGAAGGGTCTCGGCCTGAAACGTTGACTGCACCTCTTCCTCGGATCGGGTCCTGAATATTCTAAAGGAGGAGGGTGAGCAGCCAGTTGTCTTGGTACATGTTGATACCAATGACATAGATAGGACAAAGGAGGAGGTCCTGAAGAGAGATTTCCAGGAGCTAGGAAGGAAGCTGAGAAGCAGGACCTCCAGGGTAGTAATCTCGGGATTGCTACCTGTGCCACGTGCTAGCGAGGGCAAGAGTAGTCGGATCAGGCAGATGAATGCCTGGCTGAGAGACTGGTGTAGCGGGCAGGGCTTCAGATTCTTGGTGAATTGGGATCTCTTCTGGGGAAAGTATGACCTGTTCAAAAAGGACAGGTTACACCTGAACCCGAAGGGGATCAATATCCTGGCGGGAAAGTTTAATAGAGCTGTTAGGGAGGGTTTAAACTAATTTGGCAGGGGGATGGGAACCGGAATGATAGAGCAGAGGAAGGGGAAAACAGAAATAAATCGAAGATAGTGAGCAGTAAAGATGTCAGGAAAGACAGGCAGGTGACGGGGCAAATTTTAGCCATTGGGATGAGTTGCAGTGAAATCAAAGCACAAAGTATCAAATACTGGTCTTAAGGTGTTGTACTTAAATGCACGCAGCATAAGGAATAAGGTGGATGATCTTGTTGTACAGCTACAGATTGGCAGGTATGATATTGTGGCCATCACTGAGACCTGGCTAAAGGATGCATGTCTCTGGGAGCTGAACGTCCAAGGATACACGGTGTATCGGAAGGATAGGAAGGTAGGCAGAAGGGAAGGCGTGGCTTTATTGGTAAGAAATGATATTAAATCATTAGAAAGAGGTGATATAGGATTGGAAGGTGCAGAATCTTTATGGGTTGAGCTAAGCAATAGCAGGGGTAAAAGGACCCTGATGGCAATTATTTATAGGCCTCCAAACAGCTGCAGTGATGTGGACTACAAATTACAACTGGAAATAGAAAAGGCTTGTCAGAAGGGCAGTGTTATGATAATTGTGGGGGATTTTAACATGCGAGTAGATTGGAAAAATCAGGTCGGCACTGGATCTCAAGAGAGAGAATTTGTAGAATGTCTGCGAGATGGCTTTTTAGAACAGCTTGTTGTTGAGCCCACTAGGGGATCGGCTGTACTGGATTGGGTATTGTGTAATGAACCGGAGGTGATTGGAGAGATTGAGGTGAAGGAACCCTTAGGAGGCAGTGATCATAACATGATTGAGTTCACCGTGAAATTAGAAAAAGAGAAGCCGAAATCTGATGTGTCGGTGTTTCAGTGGAGTAAAGGAAATTACAGTGGCATGAGAGAGGAACTGGCCAAAGTTGACTGGAAAGAGACACTGGCGGGAAAGACAGCAGAGCAGCAGTGGCTGGAGTTTATGCGAGAAATGAGGAATGTGCAAAACAGGTATATTCCAAAAAAGAAGAAATTTTCGAGTGGAAAAAGGATGCAACCGTGGTTGACAAGAGAAGTCAAAGCCAAAGCTAAAGCAAAGGAGAGGGCATACAAGGTAGCAAAAATTAGTGGGAAGACAGAGGATTGGGAAGTTTTTAAAACCTTACGAAAGGAAACCAAGAAGGTCATTAAGAGAGAAAAGATTAACTATGAAAGGAAACTAGCAAATAATATCAAAGAGGATACTAAAAGCTTTTTCAAGTATATAAAGAGTAAAAGACAGGTGAGAGTAGATATAGGACCGATAGAAAGTGATACTGGAGAAATTGTGATGGGAGATGAGGAGATGGCAGAGGAACTGAACAAGTATTTTGCATCAGTCTTCACTGAGGAAGACATCAACAGTATACCGGACACTCAAGGGTGGCAGGGAAGAGAAGTGTGCGCAGTCACAATTACGACAGAGAAAGTACTCAGGAAGCTGAATAGGCTAAAGGTCGATAAATCTCCTGGACCAGATGGAATGCACCCTCATGTTCTGAAGGAAGTAGCTGTGGAGATTGCGGAGGCACTAGCGATGATCTTTCAAAAGTCGATAGATTCTGGCATGGTTCCGGAAGACTGGAGGATTGCAAATGTCACTCCGCTATTTAAGAAGGGGGCAAGGAAGCAAAAAGGAAATTATAGACCTGTTAGCTTGACGTCGGTGGTTGGGAAGTTGTTGGAGTCGATTGTCAAGGATGAGGTTACAGAGTACCCGGAGGCATATGACAAGATAGGCAGAACTCAGCATGGATTCCTTAAAGGAAAATCCTGCCTGACAAACCTATTACAATTTTTTGAGGAAATTGCAAGTAGGCTAGACAAGGGAGATGCAGTGGATGTTGTATATTTGGATTTTCAGAAGGCCTTTGACAAGGTGCCACACATGAGGCTACTTAACAAGATAAGAGCCCATGGAATTACAGGAAAGTTACATACGTGGATAGAGCGTTGGCTGATTGGCAGGAAACAGAGAGTGGGAATAAAGGGATTCTATTCTGGTTGGCTGCTGGTTACCAGTGGTGTTCCACAGGGATCAGTGTTGGGGCCGCTTCTTTTTACATTGTACATCAACGATTTGGATTATGGAATAGATGGCTTTGTGGCTAAATTTGCTGACGATACGAAGATAGGTGGAGGGGCTGGTAGTGCTGAGGAAATGGAGAGTCTGCAGAGAGACTTGGATAGATTGGAAGAATGGGCAGAGAAGTGGCAAATGAAGTACAATGTTGGAAAGTGTATGGCTATGCACTTTGGCAGAAAAAATAAACAGGCAGACTATTATTTAAATGGGGAAAGAATTCAAAGTTCTGAGATGCAACGGGACTTGGGAGTCCTCGTACAGGATACCCTTAAAATTAACCTCCAGGTTGAGTCAGTAGTGAAGAAGGCAAATGAAATGTTGGCATTCATTTCTAGAGGAATAGAGTATAGGAGCAGGGATGTGATATTGAGGCTCTATAAGGCGCTGGTGAGACCTCACTTGGAGTACTGTGGGCAGTTTTGGTCTCCTTATTTAAGAAAGGATGTGCTGACATTGGAGAGGGTACAGAGAAGATTCACTAGAATGATTCTGGGAATGAGAGGGTTAACATATGAGGAACGTTTGTCTGCTCTTGGACTGTATTCCTTGGAGTTTAGAAGAATGAGGGGAGACCTCATAGAAACATTTCGAATGTTAAAAGGCATGGACAGAGTGTATGTGGCAAAGTTGTTTCCCATGATGGGGGAGTCTAGTACGAGAGGGCATGACTTCAGGATTGAAATGCGAAGAAATTTTTTTAGTCAGAGGGTGGTGAATCTATGGAATCTGTTGCCACGGGCAGCAGTGGAGGCCAAGTCATTGGGTGGATTTAAGGCAGTGATTTTTAGGTATCTGAGTAGCCAGGGCATCAAAGGTTATGGTGAGAAGGCGGGGCAGTGGGACTAAATAGGATAAAATGGATCAGCTCATGATAAAATGGCGGAGCAGACTCGATGGGCCGAATGGCCTACTTCCGCTCCTTTGTCTTACGGTCTTATGGTCTTCCTAGAGATGCTGCCTGGCCTGCTGCGTTCACCAGCAACTTTGATGTGTGCTCCCCGCTCTTTATTCATTCTTCCCCCTCCAGGTTTCACTGTCGCCTGGAGTTTCTCTCTCCTCTCCCCAACCTTTTTAATGTATTCCTCATCATTTTTCTCCAGTCCTGCTGAAGGGTCTCGGCCTGAAACGTCGATTGTACTTCTTTCCATAGATGCTGCCTGGCCTGCTGAGTTCCTCCAGCATTTTGTGTGTGTTTCTCGGGTTTCCAGCATCTACAGATTTTCTCTTTTTTGTGCTGAGACAATTCTTGTTCTGGATCGATCCTGCGCCCCTGCAACAGAACGTCTCGGCGCCACGGGGCGGGGCTGTAGCCCAGATCCCGCCTCTATGCCATGACAGGCGGTCAGATCGACCAATGACAGTCGGTGGAGGGTCAAAGTATTGCTGTCCATTCACAGAGAGCTATCGTGCTGACTGCCAGCTCCTCAGACGAATAGAATTAGAGTATGGTGGAAGGACCCGCCCCCGTGTCCGAGAGCGTAAACACGGAAATGACGAAACAGTAAGTGCGGGGAATAAGTGCAGGATGGAGATTCGGTGCAACGGTGGGTGAGGGTGACAGGGCGGTGGGTGAGGGGAAGGAGGAGTCGGTGAGTGTGGGAGAACAAGGCGGAGCGACAGGAAGAGGGGTCGGATGGGGTGAGGGAGAGGCGTTCGGGGAAGGAGAGGGAGGGCGGTGTGATGGGGCGAGATAAGGATATTTGACAGAGGGAGAGGACTGAGACTGAGTAAGGACAGAGTTTGTGGCGAGAGCGTTGGGTGAGTGACAATGGGGAAAGGGATGGGGGATATTCACCGCCCACATACCTCCATTCCCACGCTCCTCACCTCTCCATCCCAATCTCTACCATTCCCTACTGCCCCCACACTTTCCACTCTTTTAACCCCACTATCTACCCCCACTACACTCTCATCTACCCGTCTGTAACATCCTACCCCACATGTAGGAGAAGTGAGACTGGGTGCATCTCTGGGCGACACTCTGAGACTGGGTGATAAACTCGCACTCTGTGTTTCACAATGCAGTGTTACGGTGGGGGAGAGATCCATGAGAAGATTATGAAGGAGCTGGACATCTCCCATTGCGAAGGGCCAGGGGTTCCTTGCGTTCTCTTGGTCTACAAAGTGTCTCATGAAATTCAGGATATTTGAAATGCCCTTCACTGGGTCACAAGTAAATACTTAAAGACCATGAGAAATAGGAGCAGAATTAGGCCATTTGGCCCATCAAGTCTACTCCACCATTTCATCACACTCTTCATATGACAAACCTTTCAATCTTGGAATTGTTTTCATGAATGTCCTCTGCATTGTCAGCACATCCCTTCTTATAAAAGGGGCCCAAAACCACTCACAATTTTTCAAGTGAGGCCTCATCAGTGCTCTATAAAGCCTCAATATTACATACTTGCTATTATATTCTAGTCCTCTTGAAATGAATGCTAACATTGCACTTGCCTTCCTCACCAATGACTCAAACTGCAAATTAACCTGCACAAGGTCTCCCAAGTCCTCAGATTTTTGAATTTTCTCACTAGTTAGAAAGTAGTCTACCTGTTTATTTCTTCTAGCACAGGTGAAGTCATTGAGTGATAACATTTCCTTGAAAATCCTTCTGTAGTGTTGTCATGCAGTGTGTTGAAACTCTTGACTAAACACTAAGTTAAACCGGAGCCAATGCAGACAGAGTCGTAGTAAGGTTAACCATTTACTATTCACTCTTCCACATTAACATCGTATGGTGCAAACTGTTGATAAAAAAATACAAGCATATACAGCGTCTGTTTCATTCTGGAGACCACGCGCGCTCTCTTAGCGAGTGTCTCCAGCCGCGCCGAGTAGCGTGCGAGGGGGTCGCTTTAAACCGCCATCGGGCTCGAGCCCAACCCGAGTTTGGAATTGCAAAGTCGACATGCGCGTTGCCCCAACTGCTGCTTCCTTAACAGAAACTGCGTTGATATTTTTACTTCAAATACACTCCTATGAACTTACGGCGTTGCTTGCATAATGTTTCTCCATGGGTAGAAATGGAACTCCCCACGATCATGCTGCATGCATTGCACCCACCTTCACACCTTTTCCAAACCGGAGGCTACACATAAGACATGGTGAAACCGGAGGTGACGTCATCACATGCTGCGATATACCATAGATAATGAATTTACCTTTGTTAGACTGTAACATAATCAACAACCTTTGACTTTACTAGAAAATAGTTACAAACAAATCATTTAAAACATAGACCCAACAAAGTCAAATAAAGGCCTTAATGGCAACACACCTTCCCTTTTGGGGACTTCTGATCTCTGCTGGCTCTTCCCTACCTAAGGAGCACACTAACACTGTGTGTGTTCCTTGGGATTGAATCACTTATGAATCAGGGCATGCACTGATGCAATAACTTTCTGCAGATGATAATGTCCTGCCCAGTTGTATCTGTTGAGGGGACAGATGTTATTGTTGTGATGGGAGATGTGTATTGGTGCACAGCAAGCTCCCACAAACATCAGTGACGCAATCTGCCAAGTATTGTGATGCAACATTGTCTGGGACACACTTGGGCTCCCTCGCTCTGTGTGAAATGGTGTATGTGGATCTTTCTGTGCAACTGATAGGGGGTCTGGTGATTGGGCTGAAAATCCCTGTGCTGTACCTCCTGTGGGACGTGAGTGCCTGTAGTGGGGGTGTGAGGACTGCCTTGTACACAGACAGCATCACCACAACACCACCCGGGCACACAGGGGGCAAGAGGGTGGGCACAGCCCTGGGTGGAAGATGCTGCTGTACCCTGAGAGACACACAGCCCTCCCGCGGCATCACCCAGCTCACTCTGTTACTCTGTGTTTCAGGAGGAGGGACAGTGCAGAAGGAAGACATCTGTGCCGTGATTCTATTGCAGGAATCCCTAGCTGTCCGAGAGGAGAAGGTAACAACAGATCCAGGGTTATTCCATAAGGGAACTATAGTTTTTCGTGTATCCTGGATGGATTCCAGTAGCTGGTGGAGTGGATTGAAGATGTACCAGTGCCCCACAGTGATTCAGACTGTCAAACAGAGTCTCATCGACAGGACCCGACCCAGAGGAGGTTCCTGCTCCGGTGGGTAAAACGTGACCCTCTATTGCCACACCTCATTTTACACTGTAAACTTCCCACTACGAACATAAGGGACGTGTCGGATCTGTGTCTGGGGTGGTAGTGGGGGGAGAGTGATGGGTCTGTACCACAGTCAGTCAGAAGATGCAGCGGGAGGGAGGGTGGGTGGGTCAGAGAAGGAATCCCCCATGGGTCCTGAGGTCAATTCAGTACCAATTCCCAGGTAACAATATACTGTTTGTGTTGTGCAATAGGGTGGAGTGAAGATCTGCAGGGCAGTAAGACCGTATCAGTGCCAAATGAATGATCGGCTTCTTGAGTTCTTTAAGCTACAGCCCAGAGATGAACGACAGTAGCTCGGAAAAGCTTAACTGTAACGGTGAGAGGGCAGGCTTTGGGCATGACTGCAGAGAGATTGAGAGTTAAGGGGCAATTTGTTCTTTTGAGGTGAACGGTAAACCTGGCAAGTGTGGGGAATTCTGGATGATGAGAGATAGTCAAGTTCTGATCAGGAAAAAGAATGAAACACAGAGTGTTTTGGTCTAGGACTTGAGAATCCCTTGAATTAGAAAGGCTCAGAATACTCTCAAGAGGAAGATCGGCAGAGAAAGGAGAGTGAAAGATGAATTTGGCAGGTGAGGTGAAGAAAATCCCAAGATGTTGAATCAAGAGTAAAAGAGTGGCTGACGATAGAGTAGGTCCCCTTAGATATCAGCAAGGCTGCCGATGTCTTCTGCAGCTGGAGATGGGTGTGGTTTTAAAATGTATTTTCCTCAGTGTTTACTGAGCATGCTCCAGAAATACGGGAAACATGGAAATGTTTTGGTGGATAGTCTTATGACCAGGGAGGTGGTATTGTCAGCCTTACAGTGACATAAGGTAGATAAATCCCCAGGGCCTGACCGAGTGTCTCCTGGGACTTTATAGAAGGCCAGAGGAATATTAGTGGATATTCTGCCAGAGATTGCAATGTCCTTCACCACATTGGTGAAGTTGTGTAAGACTTGAGTGGGCTGAACTTGTTTGGTTGTCTAAGGCAGTGGTCCCCAACCTCCAGGCTGCGAAGCATGCAGGTGTGCAGCGGTAGCACATCTTTAAGAAAAATGCCGAAATAAACTAGCTAATTAATTAGGTGCCGCCCGGCAGGTAAATGTCAGCCCAGATCAGAGGCTTTTTATCATCAATCGCCTCTGATCTGGGCCGACATTTAGAGGCCCGGTGGCATCTAATTAATTAGCTTGTTTATTTTGGCTTTTTCTTTCTTTCTTTTGAAATCTTTTTATTGTTGTATTATACAAAAGAAATAACATGAGTACAACACTTTCAATGTCTTGAAAAAGACATTATCTTAAAGATTGAAAAAAAATTTGTGATAACAGAAAAACTTACTAAGCAACAAAAGTGAAAAAAAGAACCCATGAGGTGTACAACCCCGGAGCCATGCGTCACACAAAAAGCTTCTAAAAATAAACATCAAACCGCCAGCAAGAAAAGAAAATATACCAAAAAATTTACAATTAGATCGTGGAAAAAATCCATCAATTAGCTCAAATGATAATTACGAGCAAATGAGCCCCATTTTTTCTCAAAATGAAATAAAGGTTCAAAGGTTCGACTTCTAATTTTCTCCAAACTAAGACATAGCATCACTTGGGAGAACCATTGTGACAAAGTGGGAGCTGATGTATCCTTCCACTTCAACAAAATGGCCCTCCTAGCTATCAATGTAACAAATGCAATAACATTTTGGTCAGACACAGAAATACCATGAATATTTTGAGGAATTATTCCAAAAAGCACAATTAATTTATTAGGTTGTAGATTAATTTTAAGTACTTTAGAAATTTTTGAAAAAAACTGACTTCCAGAACTGTTCCAATATAGAACAAGACCAAAGCATATGTGTCAGTGTAGCTATCTCAGTTTTACATCTATCACAATAACTATCAACATTAGAAAAGATTTTAGAAAGTCTCTTCTTTGTCAAATGATAACGATATACAATTTTAAATTGAATCAATGAATGGCTAGGACAAATTGAAGAAGAGTTAACCAACTTCAAAATCTGCATCCAATCCTCCGTCATAAAAGTCAAATTGAGTTCCTTTTCCCAATCCTGTTTAATCTTAGATAAAGGACGCTTATCCCATTGTAATAATAAATTATAAATTCTTCCAATAGAACCCTTGATCGAAGGATTCATACTCATAATAGTATCTAACAGGTCAGCCTCCAATATGTAAGGAAAATTACTTAAATATTTTTGTAAAAAATGTCTAACTTGCAGGTATTGCAGAAAGTGTGAGTATGAAAGAGAATATTTATCAATTCAAAAGACATCAATCTATCTCCTTTAAATAAATCCAAAAAAGAATTAATACCTTTATTTTTCCAAAGTAAAAAAATTGAATCACTCAAAGAAGGCTTAAAAAAGTAATTTTGATAAATTAAACTACAAAGTTTAAATTTTTTAAGATTAAAAATATTGCCGAATTGGAGCCAAATTTGTAAAGAATACTTAATCACATGATATCGGTTTAAATTACAACTTTAGCGAATTACATAGGTAAAGCAGCTCCCAATAACGAGGTTAAATAAAACTGTTTTACAACTTTTAGTTCCAGGTCGATTGGCCGATCACTCTTATCAACCCAGTATAACCAAAAAGACGTGTATTGCACATTAACAGCCCAATAATACATTCCTAGATTAGGCAAAGCAAGACCTCCATCCTTTTTCAATTCTTGTAAGTGATATTTACTAATTCCTGGTCTTTTATTATTCCAAATAAAAGATAAAATAACAGAATCATTCCGATCAGAAAACTTCCTAGTCAAAAAAACAGGGATATTCTGAAATAAATATAAACATTTTTGGTAAAATCATCATCTTAACTATATGAATGCGACCAACAAGAGAAAATGTAAGTCGACTCCATCTACTAAATAAATACTTCATAGAGTCTACTAAAGGAACAAGTTGGCTTTATGAAGATCCTTATATTTTTAAGTAATTATAATACCTAAATATCTAAAAGAATCCAAGACTTTAAAAGGAGTATTATCATATATAGAGACAGAATCATTTAAAGGAAACAATTCACTTTTACTAAAATTTATTTTATATCCTGAAAAATCTCCAAATTTATTAAATAATTTTAGCAAGGCAGGATAGATTGGTCAGGATTAGATATATAAACCAATAAATTATCGCGTAAAGAGCGATCTTATGCATGGTCTCATTCACAAAAATCCCATGGATATTTTTAGCCTCACGAAGAGCAATAACAAGGAGTTCTAATATTCAATTAAACAACAAAGGCCTTGCCTTGTCCCCCATGAAAGCTTAAAAAAAAGACCTACAATTGTTAGTGACAACAGTAGCAATAGGGGCTTTATATATCATTTTAATCCAATTATTAAAATTAACACCAAAGCTAAATTTCTCTAGAACATTAAATAAACATTTCCATTCAACGCGATCGAATGCTTTTTCAGCATCCAAAGATGGAACACATTGTGGAGTTTTAAAAGAGGACGAATTCACACTTTGTGGAGAGGAGATTCCATCCATTGAGGACCAACCAGTTAAGAGCCTCGGGTGATGGTACACAGAGAAGCTGAGAGACACCAAGAGGGTTCAAGAGACAGGAGAACAGATCAGCAGAGGTCTGATGTCTGTCGACAA
Source organism: Mobula birostris (assembly GCF_030028105.1). Lineage (NCBI taxonomy): Eukaryota > Metazoa > Chordata > Chondrichthyes > Myliobatiformes > Myliobatidae > Mobula > Mobula birostris. The sequence goes on from NC_092377.1 coordinate 120,362,217, forward strand.
GTGTGGCTTTCCTGGCAAGTTGAAGTTGTGGTGCTTGCAGTATGGACTGATGCCACGGATAATGTGGCCACTAACTGTCAATGAGGTGGCAATGTCTCATGTTGAGGCAATGGAACGGAAGATCAACAAGTATGTGAAGAAGTCGCTTGGAGTACCAAGCAGCCTCACCAATGTTGCAATCCACAGTAGCCAGACAAAGCTTACCATCCCAGTGCAATCCCTTGTTGAAGAGGTCAAGGTAGCCAAGGTAAGATCATTCTTGATGCTCCGGGACTCAAAAGACCCTGTCTTCAAGAACACCCAGCCGAATGTGAGATCAGGCAGGAAGTGGTCAGCCCGTGTAGCAGTTGATGAGGCAGAGTCTAGATTAAAGCACAAGGGGATGGTTGGGGCCATCCAGCTAGGCCGCCAGGGACTTGGATGGACAACCCACAAGTGGTGGTCATCTTCTACAGGTAAGGAGCACCGTGAGCTTGTAACACAAGAAATATGAGAGGTAGATGAGGAGAAGAGGTTAACTAAAACAGGTGGCCTGGCCAAACAAGGGGCTTGGACCCAGTGGAAAAGTGTTGAACAACGACATCTATCTTAGAATGTTCTGTGGCAGATGGAACTGCTCCACATTTCTTCTCTATGTAGAGCAGCGTACGATCTGCTCCCAACACCTGCCAACCTCAACCCCTGGTATGAAGATAAGACAGACAGGTGTGTTGCTTGTAGTGAGAAGGGAACACTTCAACATATCTTGAGTGCATGCAGAGTCAATCTTTCCAGCGGCATGTACACTTGGAGACATAACAACATTCTCAAAGTTGTAACAGAAGCGGTTGAGCAGAGAGTACTGCAGCACAACTTATCTCATGCCCCATGCTGCACAGAACATCGCATATCATTTGTGAAAGAAGGCTCCAAGTCAAGGGCGTACAGCATAGGCTCACGATCAAGCATACTTTCTTCAGCCAATGATTGGTGTGTCAAGGCCGATCTGGATGGGAAAGGCAGTTTCCCGGAGCAAATAGCTTTCACAACATTGCGTCCGGATATAATCGTATGTCTGACACCAGTAGAGAAGTAGTTATTGGTGAACTCACAGTCGCCTGGGAAGACAACGTCGATGAAGCCCATGAGCGCAAGTTAACCAAGTATGCAGAATTAAGATCAGAGTGCAGAGACAGAGGGTGGAGGGTGTCATGCTATCCATTTGAAGTAGGCTGCCGTGGGTTTATTGCGTTCACTTTCCAGAAGTGGCTGCGTGACCTTGGCTTCACTGGAAGAGAGATCAAGTCAGCCAGCAGGGCTGTAGCTGAGACAGCAGAGAAAGCATGGCGGTGGACCAAGTATGTCCAGAGGGGCAGATAGTCGGACAGTGTATACATCTTTTGCAAACCCTTCAGTAGTTGCATAGACACCTGAAGAGCAGACTATCTGTTGGGTGGAAGTGACCAACAACTCTGATAGAGGCAGATGCCAAGTTTTTAAACTCACCAGTGGTTGGTGGTGCTTTAGCACTGCTGGCCCACCACCTCAAGGGTGTCTTGATCATAAGCGGGCCAAAACTCCTGAAGACAGGTGGCAGATCAACTGATGATCCCACTGGTGATAGCACAGGACAGTTAACATCTTAGTCCAAGTGTATTCTGTAACTCTAATGTTAAGTAGTCTCCAAACATTTGAAAAAGAATAGCAACCCTTTATAAAGCCTGTTTGATCTTTAAAAATAATTTTATCCAATTGGCCATTATCTTTGACAGGATCTTCGTGTCGATATTCAGTAATGAAATAGGTCTAGATGAAGCACAGTCAGTGGGATCTTTATCTTTTTTAAGAATTAAAGAAGTAGAAGCCTCATAAAAAGCAGAGGGTAAGTCACCTTTCACAAAAGAATCCTTAAACATTTCCAACATATACGGAGAAAGCAACTTTCCAAATTTTTTATAAAATTCTACAGGATAACCATCAAGTCCCGGGGACTTACCAGATTGCATTGAAAAAATAGCTTTATGAACTTTGACTCCAGTGATTGGAGCATCAAGAGTGTTTTGATCCTCAACTGAGATTTTAGGAAAAACAATCTTTTGTAAAAAAGCATTCATTTCAGAGGAATCTAACGGACATTGAGATTTATAAAGTTCAGTATAAAAATCTTCAAAAATCTTATTAATTTCTTCATATTCCTGAGCCAAGGTACCATCTTTCTTACGGATATTCATGATTTGCCTTTGGCTGCAGACATTATTAATTGAGATGCAAGCAGTTTATTATTTTTATCTCCAAACATATAAAATTAGCTCTTTAACTTAAGCAAATATCCTTCAATGGGATAAGTTAATAACAGGTTATATTGTGATTGAAGTTCCACCCTTTGTTTAAACAAATCAATATTAGGGGAAATTTTATAGATATTATCTAAATCTTTAATTTGTTTTGAAATTCTATCTAATTATGCGTTAGTCTGTTTTTTAAGTTTAGCTGAATAAGAAATAATCTGACCACATAAAAATGCTTTAAATGTATCCCATATAATTAATTTAGATATACGCCCTATATCATTAAAAAGAAAAAAATGTTTTATCTGGGTTTCAATGAAACTGACAAAGTCAGAGTTTTGCAATAATATCTGAGACATGCGCCATGGTGGGCGGGCAAGAATGACATCATCAAATTCAAAAGACAAACTCAGAGGCGCATGATCAGATATAGCAATAGCATTATATTCACAATTTTTAACACTAGGCAAGAAATATTTTTTATAAATGTGAGAAGAAAGAATATTCTCTGTTATCGGTATGGAGATACCTCCACAAATCAATCAATCCAAAATCAATCAAAAAGGAATTAATAAATGACGCGGAACAATTTGGAAGTCACTTATTGGTTGATCAATCATTGGATTTGAGTAGCAGTTAAAATTTGGAAGTCACTTATTGGTTGATCAATCATTGGATTTGAGTAGCAGTTAAAATCCCCGCCCATTATCAGCACATATTCATTTAAATCAGGCAGTAAAGCAAATACCTCTTTAAAAAAAGATCATCTAAGTTAGGACCATACAAATTAACCAAAACAACTTTTCTGTTACAGATCGTTCCTTTAACAATTAAAAATCTACCATTAGAATCTGATTCAATATCCTCTTGAATAAATATATTAGATTTAATAAAAATAGACATGGCTTTGTTTTACTCTGAGAAGTAGAGTGGAATTGCAAACCATTCCACCAGCCAAAAAATCTATTTTGATCTCCTGCCCTAATATGTGTCTCTTGAGCAAAAATTATATCAGGCTGGAATCGGTTAATAATTTCAAAAGTCTTTTTTCGTTTAATAGGATGATTCCAACCAGGTACATTCCAACTTATTATATTAATCCGTTTAAATAACATACTATAATTTTATTCTAATTTGCGCAGACCACATACCAATATGGGATGGTCAAAAACGGTGGCGATGAGGATTACAACCAGATAGAAAATACGCATGCTCCAGAGCCACCCAATGGGAAAAAGCCCCTAACTCTAATCCCACCCTGCTTCCTGAAAACCCAAGAAAAAGGCAAAGTAAACGCCCTATGTGCTCTTTCTATAGCAGGCAGCTTTAATAAAATGGTTGGAAGTAAAGTGTGGAAAAGTTTACCAAAGTAAGCAGTTAGATCTCCATCTTCAGCTCCTTCTTGCAGTGCAACAATTCGTGAACCCAGTGATAAAGGTAATGGGAAAGGAAAGGTGCAAAATGAAAGATCTGATGAAATGCCATCGTGGGCTGAAGATATCGTTCGGACACTGAATTCAATTAAGGATCAGAATAGGTCAATTAAAGACCAACTGGAAAAGAATAGGAATGAAATGAAGTCATTTCTGGGAAAACTTAAAGACCTGGAAACTCAAGTTATTCCACATGAAGAGGAATTGAAGATAACTAAGCAAAAGTTGTCTGAAGCTACAACTCGTTTGGAAAGATATCAGGATAAGATTTTAGACCTGGAAACTAGGTCTGGCTGAAAGAATATACGAATTGTTGGGCAGCAAGAAGGAGCTGAAGATGGAGATTTAACTGCTCACTTTGGTAGGCTTTTTCACACTTTATTTCCTACCATTTTATTAAAGCCGCCTGCTATAGGAAGGGCACACAGGGCATTCACTTCGAAATTGAAGGATTCTAGTAAACCAAGATCTGTTCTGGTTTGCTTTCAACACTTTAAAATTAAAGATCAAATAATGCGACAGGCAAGAAAACAGAATGTTTAGATTTATGGAGTCTGAGGTCCGTTTTTACGAAGATTACCCGAGAGAGGTAATGGAACAAAGATCAAAATTTGCCCCTGGTAATGAAACAGGCATATGATAACAAACTGTTTCCCTCTCTGAGGTATCCGACAAGAATTAAAGTTTTTCCCGCTAATTCTCCTCCTCATATTTTTTTTGATTCAAAAGCTGCACTGGACTTTGTTCAAGCTATACTCGCCGCAGTTACTGACGCCGCTGCTGAATGAACTATCTGAAAGGTTGTTTGGCTAACTGTATACTATTCGCATTTTGGAAAGAAGATTTATGAAGGTCATTTGTATATTTCATTGAGAGACTAATTAAAGAAGACAAGGAGCGTTGTTCATTATCGCATATTGTTGGTTTTCCTTTGGAAAGAAGATTTATGGCTCAAGTATGACTGTAAATGATCATCTGAACATTCGACTGAGAAAAGAAGATAAGGGGATTTGTTCCTTTAATACTTGGTTTGAGTTTTTTGTTTTTTTTTAAATCAGCTAATTGGTAGTTTTTTCCTACTAATAGGGCTTTTTATATATATTTGGGATGGTTTAATTACTTATGATATTATTAATTAGTATTTTTGAAAATTCAGCTGGGTCAGATATACTATTTTTTTTCTGTTTTATTATAACATTTTATAATTGAATTTGAAGTTTTTTTTAGGGAGTCAATGTTAAACTTGAAGACGGCGCTGGTTTTTCTCTCTAAGAGATAACATTTTGGTTCTTTCTTGTTTATTAGATGATGGAATGTAAATGCTTTTCTTTGCTGAGACTTTGTTATCTTTTTTACAAGGTCACTCTACTCTTTTTACTAACTGGGAGGAGGGAAAGAAAATACAGATGGAGTGGTTAGTGGCTTTGAACGCTGCTTTTTTCTTAAAGATTTGCTGGGTGCGTCCTGGCTACTGCTGCATACCTGCATGCTTCGCGGCCCAGTATCGGTTGGCGGCCTGGAAGTTGGGGAGCACTGGTTTAAGGTGAACAACAAGGATGAGCCAGGAACGACAGACCGGTCAGACTGATATCCTCAGTGGAGAAGTGACTGGGGGGGAATTCTGAGGGACTGGATCTACCAGGAATTGGAATTGTGTAGACAGAATCTGATCACAATCAGTCAGCATAGATTTGTGTGTAGAAAGTGGAGCTTCTTGAATTTTTCTAGCTGTTTCTTGAATGAGTGAGCTAGAAGGACGATGTGCATAGGGATGTGGCTAACATCTGTATGGAGTTTAAAGGCCTTTGACAAGATCCTGCATGGTACGTGGTCTGTAAGTTTACATCTCATGGAATCTAGGGTGAGATAGTTCAGTGGATTCACCACTGGTTTGGATGTAGGAAGCAAAGGGTGGTGTTTGAAGGTTGTTTCTTGGAATGGAGCATGGTGACGAGCGGAGTTCTGCAGGGATCAGTGCTGGGTCTCTTTTGATTACTGTTTATAGAAATTATTCGAATGCCAGTGCACAAGGCTTGATCAGTAAGTTTGTGGATGACACAAAATTAAAGGTGCTATTGATAGCGAAAAGTTTGCCATGGAATACAGAAGGATCTTGATTAGTTAGGGAAGTGGGTCAATCAGTGGCAAATGGATTTCAATGGAGATGAGTGTGAGACGATGCATTTTGGAAAGTCAAATCAGAGGAGAATTATGACTGATCAGTTACTAGTGAATGTCGTGGAATGGAGGAATCTAAGATTCATTTATTTATCACATATACATCAAAACACGTTTGTGTTGTTTGTATTAATAACTGGGAGAAGCTAAGGATGTGCTGGGGCAATACACAGGTGTCACCACATATTCTGGTGCAAACATAGTAAACCCACAATCTTCAGCGGAACAACACAGAGCAAAGTAACAGCATCAAAAAAACCTCTTTCCTCCCAACACACAAAGACGGCCTTCCAACCCAAGGTCAGGCCTCTGAGTCTGAGTCTCAGACAACGAACCTCTATCTTCCCCTGTGTCGTTGACCAAGGGCTTCAGACATCAGGCTGCTACTTGAGGGTGTCTGTTCAACCCTTGAGCTTCAAACTTTGGTATTAACCATGGTGACAGCACTGGAACTCCAGTCCCTGATCTCCGGAGTCACTGACTCACATACCTAGGCTCTTGTGCCCCCTGCTCACACACACATCTGATCCAGGGGCCTACAGCCCTTGTCAACCTTCTCCATGGTGTTTGCCAGCTCAAGGTTCATGAATGTGTTTTGTTGCACATCCTTGTTACTGGGCTTCAATCACAGAGCGGAGGTGTAATCTTTGGCCTGACTAGAATTCCTCAGCATCTCTCTCCCTAAACCCGACTCTGACCCCTAACTCCCTAAAACCATCCCTACGAACTTAAAAAAAAGCAACTATATCTGAGCAGAACATGGACCGAGACCAGTTCGGAAACAACTTGACATAGGAACAAAGATGCATAGTTTATGGAAAGTGGCATCATGGCTGGTAACAAAGGTGTTGAGCACATTGGCCTTGATTAGTGAAGGAACTGAGTCGAAGAATTGGGACGTTACGATACAGTTGTATAAATCATTGGTGAGGTCACACTTGGAGTACTGAGCACTGTTTGGGAAAACCTGTGACAGGAAAGAACTGAAAAGAGCAGAGAAGATCTACAAGGATGTTGGATGTCTCGAAGTTCTGAGGAATAGAGATAGGGTCACTCGGCTAGGTGTTCATTCCTTGGAACGTAGGAGAATAAGGGGTGACCAAATAGAAGTATATATAATCATGAGGGTGCAACAGTTTGTTCCCCAGAGTAGGGGGGAGGCAATATGAGAAGAGAGAGTTTCAGGGTGAGGGGGAAGCTATACAGGCTTGAGGGGCAATGATTTCACCCTGGGGTGGTGAGTCCATGCAACCAGCACCATGGGAAGTGGTTGAGACAGGGACAATGATATCATCGAGGAAACCTTGAGCAGGTAGATAGATGGGTGAGGCTCGGAGAGATGCAGACTGAATGAAGGAAATTTAGAATGCCTGTCTGGGGGCCATGGTCAGTGTGGGCTCATTGTGCTGAAGGGTTTGTACTGTGCTGTACTGTTCCATGTTCTGTTGTGCTGTATTGCTCTGTGATTCAATGGGTTAAAACACCTCCTCAGTACACATCTAGCAGTCTGCTGGTGTATGGCTTCCGGCCCTCAGCTCTGGCTTCGCAGCAGTGGCCCCTCTGTTTCCAGTGAGGGGATTCTGTGGCATGTGAGAATCGTGGGACTCACTGTTTTCCCCAGGTCCATAGCTCACCCTCTAGTACAGTATGTCTGTGTTATCCTCCAGCCCCTACACCATTTCCACTCACTGTAACCACCCCCAGTCCGTGCACAATTCCCATTCTCTGTGACCCCTCCGGTGTCTACACCCCTACTCATCTTTGTGACCACCTCCGGCGTCAACATCCCTTCCCTTCTCCATAACCTCCTCCACCTGTTATCCACTCACCGTGTCTCTGTCCCCTCATGATTTTACACACTTCCTTGTCTCCGAGATCCACTCTGGCGACTATACTCCTCTCCGTCTCTGTAAACCACCAGCAATTGTCTGTCACTTGTACGTCCCTCAAGATCTACCGTTGCTTGACTGATCTGAATTGTGAAAACCTGGTGGGTGTTCATCTCTGAGATCAGAGGAAAATTAAACACCCCCTCCCTTTCATTACTGATAACCTCCCTGAGTGAAATGTGCCTGGTGTGAGGCAGGCTGAGTGAGTACAGGTTCTCTGTTTTACGTTGCAGTGTTACAGTCAGGAGATGTCCATGAGAAGATTGTGAAGGAGCTGGACATCTACCCATGTGAAGGGCCAGGAGTTCCCTGTGTCCTGTTTGTCTACCGAGTGTCTCATGAAATTCAGGATCTTCAAAATGCTCTTCACTGGGTCACAGGTAGACACTCTCATCGTTTTTCACAGGTGAAGTGATCCAGTGGTATTTTCTCCCGAGAGTTCCTTTCCCCTGTGGGGACTTCTGACTGTTGTCTGTTCACTCCCTCATGGAGGAGGCAGGAGAGTGGGGTTGAGAGGGATAGTTAAATCAGCCAAGATGTAATGGAAAGCAGACTCGAATACTTAATAAGTCCATGAGATATAGGTGCAGAATTAGGCCATTTGGCCCATCAAGTCTGCTCCACCATTTCATCATGCTGATCCATTCTTTCTTTCAGCCCCAGTCTCCTGCCATTTCCCCATATCTCAAGTCAAGTCACTTTTTATTGTCATTTCAACCATAACTGCTGGTACAGTACACAGTAAAAACGAGACAACGTTTTTCAGGACTGTGGTGCTGCATGAATGCTACAAACACTACACTGAACGACATAAAACAACACAAAAACTACACTAGACTACAGACCTACCCAGGACTACCTCTTCATGCCCTGACTAATCAAGAACCTTAAATATACCAAATGACTTGGCCTCCACAGCCACCTGTGACAATGAATTCCACAGATTCACCACTCTCTGGCTAAACAAATTTCTCATCTCTATTCCACAAGGACACCCCTCAATTTTACAGCAGTGTCCTCTGGTCTTGGACTCCACTACCATAGGATACATACTCTCCACATCGAGTCAATCAAGGCCTTTCAACATTCTGTGGGATTCAATGAGGTCACCTCTCATTCTTCTGAATTCCAGTAAGTTCAGACCCAGAGCCCTCAATGCTCTTTATATGACAAGCTTTTCAATCCTGGAATTGTTTTCATGAACGTCCTCTGCAATGGCAGCACATCCCTTCTTATAAAAGGGGCCCAAAACCACTCACAATTCTTCAAGTGAGGCCTCATCAGTGCTTTATAAAGCCTCACCATTACATCCTTGCTTTTATATTCTAGTCCTCTTGAAATGAATGCTAACATTGCACTTGCCTTCCTCACCAATGACTCAACCTGCAAATTAACCTGCACAAGGTCTCCCAAGTCCTCAGATTTTTGAATTTTCTCACTAGTTAGAAAGTAGTCTAGCTGTTTATTTCTTCTAGCACAGGTGAAGTCATTCAGTGATAACATTTGCCTGAAAATACTTCCTTTTTGGGGACTTCTAGTCTCTGCTGGCTCTTCCCTACCTGAGGAGCACACTAACAGTGTGTGTGTTCCTTGGGATTGAATCATTTGTGAATCGAACATGCACTGATGCAATGGCTTTCTGAAACATAGAAACATAGAAAATAGATGCAGGAGTAGGCCATTTGGCCCTTCGAGCCTGCACCGCCATTCAGTATGATCATGGCTGATCATCCAACTCAGAAGCCTGTACCAGCCTTCCCTCCATACCCCCGATCCCTTTAGCCACAAGGGCCATATCTAACTCCCTCTTAAATATATCCAATGAACTGGCCTCAACTGTTTCCTGTGGCAGAGAATTCCACAGATTCACCACTCTCTGTGTGAAGAAGCTTTTCCGAATCTCAGTCCGAAAAGGCTTCCCCTTTATCCTCAATCTGTGACCCCTCGTTCTGGACTTCCCCAACATCGGGAACAATCTTCCTGCATCTAGCCTGTCCAATCCCTTTAGGATTTTATACATTTCAATAAGATCCCCCCTCAATCTTCTAAATTCCAATGGGTATAAGCCTAGTCGATCCAGTCTTTCATCATATGAAAGTCCTGCCATCCCAGGAATCAATCTGGTAAACCTTTTTTGTACTCCCTCTATGGCAAGGATGTCCTTCCTCAGATTAGGGGACCAGAACAGCACGCAATACTCCAGATGTGGTCTCACCAAGGCCTTGTACAACTGCAGTGGTACCTCCCTGCTCCTGTACTCGAATCCTCTTGCTATGAATGCCAGCATACCATTCGCCTTTTTCACCGCCTGCTGTACCTGCATGCCCACTTTCAATGACTGGTGTATAATGACACCCAGGTCTCGTTGCACCTCCCCTTTTCCTAATCGGCCACCATTCAGATAATAATTTGTTTTCCTGTTTTTGCCACCAAAGTGGATAACCTCACATTTATCCACATTAAATTGCATCTGCCATGAATTTGCCCACTCACCCAACCTATCCAAGTCACCCTGCATCCTCTTAGCATCCTCCTCACAGCTAACACTGCCACCCAGCTTTGTGTCATCCACCAACTTGGAGATGCTGCATTTAATTCCCTCATCTAAGTCATTAATATATATTGTGAACAACTGGGGTCCCAGCACTGAGCCTTGTGGTACCCCACTAGTCACTGCCTGCCATTCTGAAAAGGTCCCATTTATTCCCACTCTTTGCTTCCTGTCTGCCAACCAATTCTCTATCCATATCAATACCTTACCCCCAATACCGTGAGCTTTAAGTTTGCACACTAATCTCCTGTGTGGGATCTTGTCAAAAGCCTTTTGAAAATCCAAATATACCACATCCACTGGTTCTTCCCTATCCACTCTACCAGTCACATCCTCAAAAAATTCTATGAGATTCGTCAGACATGATTTTCCTTTCACAAATCCATGCTGACTTTGTCCGATAATTTCACTGCTTTCTAAATGTGCTGTTATCACATCTTTGATAACTGACTCTAGCATTTTCCCCACCACCGATGTTAGGCTAACCGGTCTATAATTCCCCGGTTTCTCTCTCCCTCCTTTTTTAAAAAGTGGGGTTACGTTAGCCACCCTCCAATCCTCAGGAACTAGTCCAGAATCTAAAGAATTTTGAAAAATTATCACTAATGCATCCACTATTTCTTGGGCTACTTCCTTAAGCACTCTAGGATGCAGACCATCTGGCCCTGGGGATTTATCTGCCTTTAATCCCTTCAATTTACCTAACACCACTTCCCTACTAATGTATATTTCCCTCAGTTCCTCCATCTCACTGGACCCTCTGTCCCCTTCTATTTCCGGAAGATTATTTATGTCCTCCTTAGTGAAGACAGAACCAAAGTAGTTATTCAATTGGTCTGCCGTGTCCTTGCTCCCCATAGTCAATTCAGCTGTTTCTGTCTGTAGGGGACCTGCATTTGTCTTAACCAATCTTATTCTTTTCGCATATCTATAAAAGCTTTTACAGTCAGTTTTTATGTTGCCTGCCAGTTTTTTCTCATACTCCTTTTTCCCCTTCCTCATTAAGCTCTTTGTTTTCCTCTGCTGGACTCTGAATTTCTCCCAGTCCTCAGGTGAGCCACTTTTTCTGGCTAATTTGTATGCTTCTTCTTTGGAATTGATACTATCCGTAATTTCCCTTGTTAGCCATGGGTGCATTACCTTCCTTGATTTATTCTTTTGCCAAACTGGGATGAACAATTGTTGTAGTTCATCCATGCTATCTTTAAATGCTTGCCATTGCATATCCACCGTCAACCCTTTAAGTGTCATTTGCCAGTCTATCTTAGCTAATTCACATCTCATACCTTCAAAGTTACGCTTCTTTCAGTTCAGAACCTTTGTTTCTGAATTAACTCTGTCACTCTTCACCTTAATGAAGAATTCCACCATATTATGGTCACTCTTACCCAAGGGGCCTCTCACGACAAGATTGCTAATTAACCCTTCCTGATTGCTCAATACCCAGTCTAGAATAGCCTGCTCTCTAGTTGGTTCCTCGACATGTTGGTTCAAAAAACCATCCCGTATACATTCCAAGAAATCCTCTTCCTCAGCACCCTTACCAATTTGGTTCACCCAATCTATATGTAGATTGAAGATGATATTGTCCCGCCCAGTTGTATCTGTCGAGGGGACAGAGGTTATTATTGTGATTGGAGGTGTGTATTGGTGCACAACAAGCTCCCACAAACATCAGTGAGGCAATCTACCAGGTATTCTGATGAAACATTGTCCAGGACACACTTGGGCTCCCTGGCTCTGTGTGAAGTGCTGTATTTGGATCTTTCTGTGCACCAGACTGGGGGATCTGGTGATTGGGTTGAAAATCCCTGCGCTGTACCTCCTGTGGGACGTGAGTGCCTGTAGTGGGGTGGGAAGACTGCCTTGTACACAGACAGCATCAGCACAACACCACCCAGGCACACAGGGGGGCAGGAGGGTGGGCACATCCCCAGGTGGAAGGTGCAGAGGTCCTGAGGACTTCTGCTGACGGTTGGCTGTTCACTCCCTCAGGGAGGAGGCAGGAGATTGGGATTGAGAAGGATAGTTAAATCAGCCAAGGTGGAATGGTGGAGCAGACTCGATGGGTCAAATTGCCTAATCCTACATCTTATGGTCAGTGTAATACAGGTGATTAGTTCATTGTAGGAGAAGGGGACGAGCTTTCCTGTAATGCCTTCCTGATCCATAACATATTCTGCCATTAAAGCATACAGTCGTTATTGTGATGGGAGTTGTGTATTGCTGCATAGCAAGCTCCCACAAACAGCAGTGAGGTGATGGATTGGAGATCCCATTGTCTGGGGCACAGGTGGCTTCCCTTGCTGTGTCTCAAATGGTGTGTGTGGACGTTTCTGTGCAGCTGAGTGAGGGAGGGGTTTGGGGCTTGACTGAAAATCCCAGTGGAGAAATGGTGCCTCTGGCAGTACTGTACGTCCTTTGGCCCTAGTGAGTGCCAGTAGTGGGATGGGAGGGCTGCCCTGTACACACAGAGCATCAACTGGACACAGACAGGGGCAGGAAGGTGGGACATCCCCAGGGGGAAGGTGCTGAGCTCAGGGCTGATGTACCCAGTGGGTGGGACACACACCCATCCCACAGCAGCACCCAGACACTCTGTTACTCTGTGTTGCAGGAGGCGGAAGAACGCAGAAGGAAGGCATTTGTGCCGTGATTCTGTTGCAGAAATCCCGAGATGTGGGAGAGGGGCAGATAAGGACCTATCCAGGGTTATTCCATGAGGGAACACCAGTTCATCGAGTACTTTGGAGAGAAACCAGCGGTATTCTCAAGAGGAGGTCAGCTGACTGCCATTGTCCAAATACGATTCGGGCCATCCGACAGAGTCTCAGTGACAGAACCAGATCCAGAGAACATTCCTCCCCCGGTGGGTAAAACCTGTCTCTCCCTGTCACGCCTCACGCTTCAGTGAAACCTTCCCACATGCAACATGACGGTTGTGCCTGATTGGTGTCTTGGGTGGGAAAATGATGGAACAATAGCCGGTCAGTCAGTGACTGCTGCGGGAGGGAGGTTTGGAGCACAAACGTCCTTTGGTACTGAGGTCACTTTAGCACCAACTCCCAGTTTACATGCTTCTGACTGATATGTGTGCTTTCCAGTAGGGCAGAGCGAGTATCCGCCAGGCAGTGAGACTTTAGTGGTGAGTGAACAATCGGCTTCCTCGATTTCTTCAGGATGCAGCCAAAGGAAGAGCAGCTGGAACTCGGAGAGGCTTCAGTGTAACAGTGAGAACGCAGGCTTGGGGCTCGACCCGAGAGATTGGGGCAGGAGCTGAGAAATGTCAAGTCTGCAGAGGCAGTATGTTCCTGTCGAAATGGAGAGTAAACCTGTCAAGACAAGAGTTATTCAGACTTTGGTCAAGAAAAGTATGGAAGGACAAGGTGCAATTAGGTAATTTGCCAGTGAATCCCTTAACGTCACATGACTAAGAATACTATCGGAGGAAAAAGTGAGAGGGTGTGATGTGGATCTCGGAGATAAAGTTAAGGAAAATACCAATAAATTCTGTAGTGGTTAGCTCAAAATTTGCAATGGTAGCCAAGTATGCACAAATCCCACTACTGTCTTTAAGGTGTTTGCACTTTCTCCCCATGACTGCAGTGAGTTTCAACTGGGTTTTCCAGTTTCCTGCCACATTGCCAAAAACCTTAGTGTTAGTAAGTTGCGGGCACGCTACTTTGGCACTGGAAGGAGATCTAAATGATCTAAATCAGACCTGCAGGGCAATTCTTTCACCAATAGGGCGGTGAGTATATAGACCGAACTGCCAGAGAAAGTGGGTGCAGCAGGTACAATGGTATTATTGAAGGGGCACCTGAATAAATGCATGGAAAGGCAGGGTAAGAACGGATAAAGTTGACTGCAGGAAATTGGGATCATCCAGCTGGGCATAGTGGTCATCACTGACTCATTGGGCAAATAGTCTCTATCTTGTTGTATTAGATGATGGGCTGAATGGCTTGCATTGTCTACATCCCTCTGTCTCCAATGACCTACCCTAGGTCCCTGTGTCATACCCTAGATCTCTGTGTGTGGCCTCATAAAGAGAGGCCCCACCACTTCCAGGGAGGGTTTTCTGAGGAATGTATGAGTTGAGGTTCGAAATGTCTTCCCCAACTTCCATACCTCGCCTGTAGCTGTGTCAGTTTCATTCCTGACCCTTACAGCCTCTAAATCTACTTCCTCTACACTTCTCCCATCTCTTTGATGCCGAACAGCACCTATACCACTCTCCATCACTGCAACGCACAACAAACTTTTTGCTTTCACTTTCCACTGGATCTCCTGTACCCCAGACTGATCCTCACTGGTTCAAAGCCTGTTCTCAAGGCACAGGACACCCATGGTGGTGGGTGTCCATCTCTGAGCTCAGAGGAACATTAGACTGGTGTGAGGCAGGCTGACTGAGCACAGGTTCTGTGTTTTACAGTGCAGTGTTACGGTCGAGGAGACGTCCATGAGAAGATTGTGAAGGAGCTGAAAATCTGCCAGTGTGAAGGGCCAGGGGTTCCCTGTGTTCTGTTTGTGTACAAAGTGTCTCATGAAAATCAGGATCTTCGAGATGCCCTGCAGTGGGTCACAGGTAAATACACTCATCTTCTGTCAGTCTGTGATTCCACCTAATGAAACCTTACCCTAGAGTCCTCTTGTCTTTTGTTTCCTTTTCTGGACCGCTGCCTCTTGTGC
Source organism: Mobula birostris (assembly GCF_030028105.1). Classification (NCBI taxonomy): domain Eukaryota; kingdom Metazoa; phylum Chordata; class Chondrichthyes; order Myliobatiformes; family Myliobatidae; genus Mobula; species Mobula birostris. Next base: position 120,377,227 of record NC_092377.1, read on the forward strand.
CTCTCTAAGGCACAATAATTATTGTGCGTGACCCTGTGCATGTTTCCATTGTAGTGGAAGGCACATGCATTGTTTTACCAGGTCTTACCTCTACAACAGGGGTCCCCAACCTTTTTCGTACTGCGGACCAGTTTCATATTGACAATATTCTTGCGGACCGGCTGACCGGTGGAGGCGGGGGGGGGGGGGGTGTCGGCGGCGGTAGGGTTGCCGACGTACAAGAGTAGCAGTCAAATATGTTGGGTTTACCCCGAGAAAAACTACAGTGACCATGAAACCTTGCGCGGGCACCGTTACGCATGCGTTTACGTGCCGATTTCTTAAAAATTGTTTTTGCCGATTCTGTTCGGCGGGTGGGGTGTTATTCACGACCGGAATATAGGTGATAAGTGGCTAATACACTCAATTTTGTTTCTGAAAGGGTTTATCTAACGGGTTTAATATTAAACACAGCACATATTTTCCTGGCATGAATATAGCAATAAGACAATTATCAGGGGAGGACAGGGGAGCTTGAAGTGTTGAACGAACTTCCAGTAGAAGTGGTAGAGGCGGGTTCGATATTATCATTTAAAGAAAAATTGGATGGGTATATGGACAGGAAAGGAATGGAGGCTTATGGGCTGAGTGCAGGTCGGTGGGACTAAGTGAGAGTAGCGTTCGGCACGGACTAGAAGGAGTGAGATCGCCTGTTTCCATGCCGTAATTGTTACATGGTTATATAAGTCACTTATAATAGCATCATAACATTTTTAAGTAATGTTTGGATATCAAACACACTGCGCATATTTTCCTCGTATGAACATATAAAATCATTGCAACGCACCAATATCGCTGAATCAGTGGGAGCCCTGGACTTGTTTCCCTGCAACAAGACAGTCCTATGGAGGGGTGATGGGAGACAGCGATACTCGAAGGAAGTTCCTTATGTCCAGTCTATTCCGCAATTTAGTTTTCGTTGCATTCATTGCAGAGATATGTTGGAAATGGAAGCAATGTTTTCAGTGCTTTCCTGACTATCTCAGGATATTTAGCCTTGACCTTGATCCAGAATGCCGGCAGAGATGTTATGTCAAACATACTTTTCAGCCCGCCGTCATTTGCAAGCTCGAGGAGTTGATCTCCTTCCCGCGCTGACATGGATGACGCGCGGGTAATGACCTCGCGTGTGTTCAAGCTCAACAGTGGGCGTGACAAGGAATGAGGAAAGTTGCAGCTGACTCCTATTGCCAAATCATATCGTTTCCTCGCGGCCCGGTAGCGCATGCTTTGCGGCCCGGTGGTTGAGGACCGCTGCTCTGTAATACACAGGAGTTTTCATTGTGATGGGAGATTGGTGCATAGCAAGCTCCCACAAACAGGAGAGAGGCAATGAACTCGGAATCCTGTTAAAAAATTCTGTGGGTCATGGTTGGATTCACTTGTCTCTGTCCAAAATGATGTTTGTTCATCTTTCTGTACCCCTGAGGAGAGCTGATTGTTGGGCTGAAAGTCCCAGAGGAGACAGAAGTGGGGGTGGGAAGACTGACTTGTACACAGACAGCATCACCGCTACACCACCCAGACAAAAACACACTCACACTCACACACACACAGTGGGCACAACCCAGATGGAAGGTGCTGAGCCCAGGGATGATGCACCCTGTGGGTTCCTGCAGTGGGTGGGACACACACCCCTCCCACAGCAGTACCGAAATCACTCTGTTACTCACACCCCTCCCACAGCAGTACCTAAATCACTCTGTTACTCACACCCCTCCCACAGCAGTACCTAAATCACTCTGTTACTCACACCCCTCCCACAGCAGTACCGAAATCACTCTGTTACTCTGTGTTTCAGGAGGTGAGACAGTGCGGAAGGAAGACATTTGCTCTGTGATTCTGTTGCAGAAATCCGGAGATTTTGGAGTAAACAAGATGATGACTGATCCAGAGTTATTCCATGAGGGAACCAATGTTTTTCAGATATTTTGGACAGAAATGAGTGTCACGTGGACAAGTGCTGATGAAGGCCACGCAGTGATTCAGACCGTCAGACAGACTCTCGTCGACAAGACAAAATCCAGAGGAGTGTTCTGTCCCGGTGGGTAAAACCTGCCTCTCCCCGTCCACATGTCAAGTTACACTGTAAACTTCCCATATGGAATGTGTGTGTCTGGGGTGGGAGTGACGGGAGTCTGTCAGAACTATATCCCAGTCAGTCAGTGACACACTGGGATGGGGGCATGGGAGGGAGGGAGTGTCAGAACGGAAAATCCCCATCAGTTCTCGGGTAAACTCAACGCCATCTCCCAGGTTACAGGTTTCTGATTGATGTGTGTGTTGTGCACTAGGGTCGAGCAAGGATCAGCAGGGCAGTGAGACTCTCTCATTGTGCAGTGCACCTACCTTGATGTGCAGTGAGCAACCAGATCTTTTGACGTCTTCAACCTGCACGCAAGAGAAGAGCGAAAAGAGCTCAGAGAAGCTTCAGTGTAACGGTGAGAAGCAAGGATTGGGACACGGCTCGTGGCGTATCAAGGGTGTAGGTGTATTGTGTTCCTCTTGTGTACAGAGCCTAGATGGTTTGGGAACCCGGGCTGATGAGAGAGATTGAAGTTCCAGTCAAGAGGAGAGGCAAACATACATTGTGTTCACAAACAGGAGTCCCGAAGAAGGGTCTCATTCTGAAGTATCGGCTGTACTCTTTTCCATTGATGCTGCCCGGCCTGCTGAGTTCCTCCATCATTTTGTATATGATACATTGTGTTTAATTTGGGAACAAGTTCATCTCTTGATGATTACAAAGATATAAAGGATGCACTTGAGATAAATCTGGAGGGCAAAGTGAGGGTATGAAATGGATCTGACAGACAAGATTAAGAAAAATTCTATAGCTCAGTTTCTAAAGCTCAGTAAAGATTAAAAGCATGGTTAGTCAGAGAGGAGTTCCTGTTGGGGATCAGCAGGCTGTCTGTAACTTGAGGGGACAGATAGGTTGAAATTATAAGAAATATTTCTTCTCAATTGTTGCTGAACTGATTTACTGAAAATCGCAATTGCTCAAGAGATGAGGGAATCAGGGGAAGACAGATTGGGGGACATACATATTCCCAGGGAGAAGGTATTTGCAGCTTTACAGTATATTTCTAGTGGATAAATCCTAAGTGCTTCCTGGGACTCTTGAGATGGAGCAAGTAGGGTGAAACTATAACAAATATTTCTCCTCAGTGTTTGCTGAACTGATTTACTGGAAGTCACAATTGTTCAAGAGGTGAGGGCAACAGGTGAAGACAGTTTGGGGGGAGAAGGTATTTGCAGCCTTACAGTGATTTCTAGTGGATAAATCCCCAGGGCCTTACTAAGTGCTTCCTGGGACTCCGTGGGAGGCTAGAGAGGAAACAGTGGAGGCCCTTAGGGGGATACTTGCTTCATCGTTTGTCACTGGGAAATGATGCCACAGAGGAATGGAATTAGGTCACTGTTGTTCCGTAGTTTTAAGAATGATGGAAAGGATAAACCAAGGAATGACAGACCAGTGAATTTGACTTCAGTTGTGGGGAAGTTAGTGATGGGCAATTGGAGAGATAGGATGTTCCAGTATTTGGGAAGACAGGGACTGATTAGGAGGAGTTTGCATGGTGTTAATGGAATTTGTTCAGTTGAACCTCTTTGGAGCTGTTTGTAGAATGACCAAAATTGTAGATGAGTTTCAGGCTGAAAATGTTGTCCATTTAGCAGAACCTACAAGAAGGCCTCGCATGGCAGGATGGTTTAGTAGGAAACGTTCCAGGAAATCATGGAGAGACAGTTCGGCAGATGCAAAAATATGAGAGATATACAAGCTTTGGTCAAGAAAAATATGGAAGGACATTGTTCAATTAGGTCAGGGGTCCCCAACGTTTTTCGCACTGCGGACCGGTTTCATATTGACAATATTCTTACGGACCGGCCGACCGGTGGTGGGGGGTGGGGGAGGTGGTGGTAGGGTTGTCAATGGACAAGAGTAGCAGTGCAGTCAAATATGCTGGGTTTACCCCGAGAAAGACTACAATTACCATGAAGCCGTGCGCGGGCACCAGTGCGCATGCGTGTACGATTCCCACCATCCCCCCCAATCGTTTTTGGCGATTCTCTTCGGAGGAGGAGGTGGTGGGGGGGTGTTAATCACTACCGGAATATTGGTGATAAGTGGCTAATGCACTCAATTTCCTTTCTAAAAGGGTTTTTCTAACGAATTTAATATTAAACACACAGCGCATATTTTCCTCGCATGAGTATAGTGATAAGTCAATTATCAGGGGAGGACAGGGAAGCTTGAAGTAAGTGTTGAATGAACTTCCAATAGAAGTGGTAGAGGCAGGTTCGATACTATCATTTAAAGAAAAAATGGATAGGTATATGGACAGGAATGAAATACAGGGTTATGGGCTGAGTGCAGGTCGGTGGGACTAGGTGAGAGTAGCTTTCGGCACGGACTAGAAGGGGAGAGATGGCCTGTTTCCATGCTGTAATTGTTATATGGTTATATAAGTCAATAGCATCATAACATTTTAAGGAACGTTTGGATATTAAACACGCAGTACATATTTTCCCCATATGAACATATAAAATCATTGCAACACACCAATATCACTGAATCAGTGGGAGCCCTGGGCTTGTTTTCCTTGACGGTCCTATCGAGGAGTGATGGGAGACAGTGATAGTCGAACGGGGTTCCTTATGTCTATTCTACTCCGCAATTTAGTTTTCATTGCATTCATTGCAGAGTTATGTTGGAAATGGAAGCAACGTTTTCAGTGCTTCCGTGGCTATCTCAGGATATTCAGCCTTGACTTTAATCCAGAATGCCGGCAGAGATGTTATGTCAAACATACTTTCCAGCCCGCCGTCATTTGCAAGCTCGAGGAGTTGATCTCCTTCCTGCGCTGAAATGGATGACGCGCGGGTCATGACCACGCATGCATTATGGCTCAACAGTGGCCGTGACAGGGAGTGAGGAAAGGTGCAGCTGACTCATATCGCCAAATCATATCGCTTCCTCGCGGCCTGGTAGTGTACGATTTGCGGCCCGGTACCGGTTCACGACCCGGTGGTTGGGGACCACTGAATTAGGTCATGTGCCAGTGAATGCTTTAATGCCAAACGACTAAGAAAACAATCGGGAGTGAAATCATGAGGGCAAAGGAAGAGGGTGTGAGATGGATCTGGCAGAAAAGGTAAAGGGAAATCCCAAGAAATTTAGTCATAGTCGTAGACATAGTCATACTATATTGATCCCGAGGGAAATTGATTTTCGTTACAGTTGCCCCAACCAAGAGTAGAGTATAAATATAGCAATATAAAACCATAAATAATTAAATAGTAATATGTAAATTATGCCAGGAAGTAAGTCCAGGACCGGCCTATTGGCTCAGGGTGTCTGACCCTCCAAGGGAAGAGTTGTAAAGTTTGATGGCCACAGGCAGGAATGACTTCCTATGACGCTCTGTGTTGCATCTCGGTGGACTGAGTCTCTGGCTGAATGTACTCCTGTGCCCAACCAATACATTATGTAGTGGATGGGAGACATTGTCCAGGATGGCATGCAACTTGTACAGCATCCTCTTTTCAGATACCACCGTCAGAGAGTCCAGTTTCATCCCCACAACATCACTGGCCTTACGAATGAGTTTGTTGATTCTGTTGGTGTCTGCTACCCTCAGCCTGCTGCCCCAGCACAAAACAGCAAACATGATAGCACTGGCCACCACAGACTCGTAGAACATCCTCAGCATCGTCCGACAGATGTTAAATGACCTCAGTCTCCTCAGGAAATAGAGATGGCTCTGACCCTTCTTGTAGACAGCCTCAATGTTCTTTGACCAGTCCAGTTTATTGTCAATTCGTATCCCCAGGTATTTGTAATCGTCCACCATGTCCACACTGACCCCCTGGATGGAAACAGGGATCACCGGTGCCTTAGCTCTCCTCAGGTCTACCACCAGCTCCTTAGTCCTTTTCACATTAAGCTGCAGATTATTCAGCTCACATCATGTGACAAAGTTTCCTACCGTAGCCCTGTACTCAGCCTCATCTCCCTTTCAGTCATATCGTGAGTAAAAGGGTGGTTACTAAGTGAGTAGATCACTTCAGACATTAGCAGGGTTACTTATGTGTTGACCTGCACGACATGGGTGAGATTCTTAATGAATATATCCCCTTTTTCACTGAGGAGATAATCCTGATTACTTAAGAGAATTAAGTAAAGATGTTTTGGAGACTGGTCATATTTCCAGAACGGGTGATATTTGCAACCTTGCGGTGTATTGGTGGATAAATCCCCACTGACAGAGCAAGTGCTTCCTTGAAATTTGTGGGTGGTGAGAGGAGGAATTGTGGAGTCTCTTGATGAGATTATTGACTCATCGTTTGCCACCAGAGAAGTTGCAGAAGACTAAAAAGAAGCTCATGTTTGGTAGTTTGAGAAGAGCAGGAAGTTCATGCCAGGGAATGACACACCAGTCAGTGTGAAATCAGAAGAGGGGAAGTGGGCGGAGTCAGATTAAATAGAGTCAGCACGGCTTTCTGCATGAAAAGCCCTGCTTATTGAACAGTACTGAAGCTATTTGAAGAGATGACTAAAGTGGCAGATATGGACAGGGCAGTGGACGTTGTCTATTTGTAGTTGAGCAAGGCCCTTAACCAGGTCCTGCAAGGTAGGGTAATCTGGATGGTTAGGAATCCAGTCAAGATTGGTGGATTCACAATTGGTTTGGAGGATGAAAGCAGAGGGAGGTGGTTGAAGGTTGTGTTTCGGAATGGAGGCTGCTGATGAGCTGTGTTCTGCAGGGATCAGTGTTGGGTTTCTTTCATTACTATTTTGAGAAATGATTCGAATGCCAGTGCACAAGGCTTGATCAGTGTATCTGTGGTTGACACAGAATTAAATGGTACTAATTATAGTGAAGAAGGGTGTTGTGGAATACAGAATGAAGAAGTAAATAAAATCATCGGGGCAAGATAAGGTGCATGGTAATGGCCTTTTCTCCAGGTCAGAGGAGTCCACAATTAGAGTCCCTGGGTTCAGGGTGAGGGGGAGAGAGTTAAAAGGGACAGTGGAGAGTATGTGAAACTATTATAGTTATTATTCTAATATGTATTTATTGAGTATGCCAGCAAGGAAATGAATCTCGGGGGTGTATATGGTGATATATATGTACTTTGCTAATATCTGTACTTTGGTCTTTGGTCTTTTCCACAGGGGAGGTGGTTGAGGCAGGTACAAGAGTATCCGTTCAGAAGCACTGGGATAGGTACATGGAGGGAGTGGGACTTGGAGAGATACAGCTGTAATGCAGACAATGTGGACAATCTGGATGGGCACCATGGCCAGTGAGGAGTGGTTGGGCCAAAGGGCCTGTATCCTGCTGTATTGTCCGATGTCTCGATGGGCTGAATGGCCTCCACAGGGCACATCCTGCAGTCTCCTGGTGACAGGTCGCTGTAGGTTGGACTTTGCTCTGTATCTGTGAACCCGATGCTTCCAGGGATGGTATTCTGTATGTTGTGAGAGTCAAAGTGCTGACTGTCTCACCCAGGTCAATACCTCACCCTGTCGGTGTGTCTGTTTCCCCTTCCCCTCCGTTCCCTACACACATCTCACTCTCTGAGCCCAAATGGACCCAACAGCACTTCCATTCTCTGTGACCCTCAGCAACGCCTACAACACTCCAGTATCTGTGACCCCTCCCCATCTCTCTGACCCACTCTGAAACCTACACTCCTTGTCATCTCTGCGGTCTCCACTATCTCCAACACTCCTCCCTGCCTCTGTAAACTACCCCACTTAACCTGCTGCTTTCACATCCCTTGAGAACTCACATTTGCTGACAGATTGACAATGAAACAGAGCCCATTCCCATGCTGATGGGTGCCTGTCTCTGAGCTCGGAGGAACATTAAATCTACCCCCTTCCCTTTTGTTACTAGGAATCACCTTGAGTGAAATGTGCTGATGTGAGGCAGACTGAGTGAGCACAGGTTCTGTGTTTTACAGTGCAATGTTACGGTCGAGGTGACGTCCATGAGGAGATTGTGATGAAGCTGAATATCAATCAGTGTGAAGGGCCAAGGATTCCCTGTGTCCTGTTTGTCTACAAAGTGTCTCGTGAAATTCAGGATTTTCAAACTGATTTGCAGTGGGTCACAGGTAGATACTCTCGTCCTCTCCACAGGTGAATATCATGAAGTCAGTTCGCTTCCCTTGTATCCCGTTCCCCTTAGAGACTTCTGCTGACTACTGGCTCTTCCCTTCCTCTGAGGTACAATAATTATGACTGTGTGTCATCCTGGAATTTGGTTCACAGTAGGAGAGTGGCACTGCATTGATGTCGCACTTTCCTTATCCTTGTCATGTCCTGTGCTGCCCTGCCACCAAAGCTCACAGTAGTTATCATTGTAATGGGGATGTATAATGGTGCACAGCAAGCTCTCACAAACAGCTGTGAGGTAATGGACTGTGGATCCCGATGTAACATTGTCCAGGGTATGGGTCGGTTCCCTTCCCCTTCGTGTAATGGTGTTTGGAACCTTCTGTGCCCGATTGGGGAGAGCATTCCTGGGATGAAAGTCCCAGTGGAAAAATGATGCTACTGTCAGTGCTGTACCTCCTTTGGGGAGGTGAGTGCCAGTTCTGGGATGGGAGGGCTGAATTGTACATAGTCAGCATTGTTACGTACCCCGTAACTGGGTTGCCAAACCAGCAGAAATGGATCACTCGGTTGGAGTCTGGATTACTAGAACTAAGAAAGTTTTATTAAAGAAACAAGCAACACAGTAATCGAAAGGATAATAAATGCAACAGTTCAGCAATGATAAACACACATGTGCACAGAATTAAGATAACAGCATCAATCAAGCTCTATCGTTGTCTAGTGGTAAATGACCAATTTCAAAGTGACACAAAAGTCCAGTTCGATTTAATAGTTCAGTTCGCAGTAATCGTTGCCAGGGCGATGGACAATGTGGGGGGAAGGAGAGAGAGAACAAGAGCGACTGATCATTCAGAAACGGCTTCCACTCACAGACCAGTGATATTGCTCACAAGCAGTTTTCGGGCGGGTCCTTTGTGATGTCACCTGAGGTCACCGACTGTGACCCCTCCTCCAGATGCGGTCGATCCTCTGCAGTGAACCCGGCACCCAAGCGAGGGTGGACACACACCGGGTTTCCGCTGATCATACCTTTCCACCCTGTGCGTTTAAGGCTGATCCCCCGATCAGCCTTCCAAGAGCTTCCCACCGACTCGTGAGAGGCGCACCGCTTCCAGGGTCTTGTTACCTCGGGTGTAGTGTGTGTGTGTGCTGCCTTAGCGAACCTGTCCCTTTTTATCCCCCTGCTGGGGTATCGCCTGTCCTTCACTTCAAACAGTTCAGGGTTCAAAGGGGGAGCCGCTCCAGACAGCTCTCTCTCCCATCCCTTCATTACACATCTCCAGATGCTGCTTCATTGTTCCTTATCTCTCCTTCCCCTGAGGACAGGTGGCAGACCAACTGCTGATCTCACAGGACAGCTAACATCTATGTGTATTCTCGTCACAGCATCAACTGGACACACACAGGGCAGGAAGGTGTGCACAGCCCCAGGTGGAAGGTGTTAAGCTCAAAACTGATGTGCCCAGTGGGTGGGACACGACGCATCCCACAGCAGCACCCAGACACCCCGTTACTCTGTGTTGCAGGAGGCGGAAGAGCGTGAAAGGAAGACATTTGTGCCATGATTCTGTTGCAGAAATCCCTGGATGTGGGAGAGGGGAAGATAAGGACCTGTCCAGGGTTATTCCATGAAGGAACAGCAGTTCATCGAGTACTTTGGAGAGAAACCAGTAAAATTCTTAAAAGGTGGAAATCTGACTGTCAGTATCCAAATACGATTTGGGCCATCAGACGGAGTCTCAGGACTCTGCCTTCCGCCTGTGGACATGAAAGACACAGTTTCTTTCTGTCTGACTTTAATTTCTCCCTTTCCCAATTCAAAGTTTGAAATTTTAACTTTATTCAGTTGGATTTTGTAGAGTGACAGTTAAAATGCTGTCTAACTTAAGAAGCACCAAAAGAAATCCTGAAGCAGGCATTGATAAGTCTAAAAAAGCTGTCGAGACTTCAGAGGAGCCACCCTGGGTAAATAGATTAGAGTCTCAAATCAGCTATATCGTTGCTGAATTAACTAAAAGATTTCTCCCTTTGGAGGAAAAAAATTGATTTTAAAGAGGTGAGTCGAAATGCGGCTGATACTTTTTCTTGTCTGGAAAAGGCTCAACAATGGATCGTGGATTTGGAGGCTCGCTCTCGTTGGAACAAAATGGCACATAGAGTTGGTGCTTTAAAATCCCCGGATCAAAGTACAAGTAGGCATGTCGTTGTGCGCTTTCTTCGTTTTAGAGACAAAGACCGTATTATTAAGCTTGCAAGAAAACAAAGGTTGTTCAAATTTCAAAGCTCTGAGATTCATTTCATCCAAGATTTTCCACGTGAAATTGTTCAGAAAAGTTTTGGATTCGTTGCTGTAATGCATACAGCTTATCAAAGACAGTTGCATCCATCTCTTCAATACTCAGCTAAATTAAGGCTTTTCGTCAAAGATTCTGGGGTTTGTATTTTTGAGGATCAGCTGAAACATTGTGTTTTATTAATTCTCTCCCTGTCGAGTCTGAAGTTTAGATGATTTACAATTGTATGATTGTCTCGCGATGTAAGGAGTGATGAGGTCAGAAGATTTGATGGGTATAGAAAGTCTTTGCCTTAAAATTTACTTTTGTCTCTGAAATAGACTGGTTTGGATGGTTTTAACTTCAGAAGACATAACGCAGGAACTGTCGAAAGACTAGATAACTTTGAACCATCTAGAATTTCTTTCTATTTGCAGCATTTAAATGAACTAATTGCTTTTTTGCTTTGTATGCTTTTGCTAAGAACTTGTAAGTAATTATTCGGGTTTCTTTATGTTTTAAAGATAGATGTAATAATTGAAAGATGGTGATTATTTTTATCCTGAGCAAATATTTCAAGAATTTTTTTTGGACATGTTGTTTTCTTTCCTTACCTAATATTATGATGGCTATCTTCAAAACTGTAGGTCGTTTCTAATAATTGTTCTTTTCAACGCAATTGTAATGAGCTGTATGTCGACTGTAATGAGTTGTGTATCCGGAAGAGGGAGACAGAGATCACTCTTTCCATTTTTACCTTTTATTTAGGCAGGTGGAGTTTATAATTGCTTCTTATGCGTTCTTTGGGGCTTGCATCGATTGATATCGACTTACTTCCGGGCTTTGTAGGTTGAGTGTCTTTTTTCTTTTTTCTTTTCTTATTTTTTATCCCCATTATGGAATTCCGGAACGTATGCAAATTATTAATATTGTTTATCTCCACCATTCTCGACTACCTTATCCTGACATGCGTCAAACTACTTTCTTTAGATATAAAGTCTCATGATGATATTTAAACAGTTAAATGTTTTAAGTTGGAATGTCCGTGGTTGGAATCATTCTATTAAGCGTAAGAAACCATTTAAAACTATTAATCGATTCCAACTTGATATAATTTTTGCACAAGAGACGCAAATCAGGTTATGTGATAAAAAATCGCTTTTTTAAATTTTGGAAGGGTCCTCAGTTTCATGCAAATTCTCAAAGTAAAATTAGATTTGTTCCCATTTTTATTGATTCCAATATTCCTTTTAATCAGGGGGATATTATATCTGATATCAATGGTAGATTTGTGATTGTTAAGGGAACAATTTACAACAGGAAAGTAGTTTTGGTTAATATATATGGACCAAATGCTGATGACCCCTCATTCTTTAAAGATGTTTTTGCTCTATTACCTGATCTAAATGAATATATGTTATTAATGGGTGGTGATTTTAGTATTTGTTTAAATCCTTCAATAGATAAGTCATCATCCAAACATCAACTTCCTAATCGCTCTACATCACTTATTAATTCCTTGTTAATTGATTATGACTTAATTGAAATTTGGAGACATATGCATCCTAGTGATAGAGCATATTCCTTTTTCTCACACGTTCATAATAAATATTCGAGAATTGACTTCTATTTAATATTCAGAAATGTGAATATGATGCAATTGTTATTTCTGATCACGCTCCCTTAAACCTAATATTTGATTTGAAAGATGTTGCTTCTACAAGACTACCTTGGCGTTTTCCAGAACATATGTTACAAAGCTCAGAATTTATTGAGTTTATTGAAGCTCAGATAAAAGAGTTTTTTTCTCTTTAATAATACAGGAAATGTCTCAAAGTTAGTAATTTGGGATACATTAAAAGCTTATTTACGTGGTCAGATTATTTTGTATTTAGCTAAACTGAAGAAACAGACAAGAATGGAATTAGATAAAATTTCTGAACAAATTAAAGATTTAGGTAACATCAATGGAACCTCTCCAAATGTTGATTTGTTTAAAAGAAGAGTGGAATTACAATCACAATATAATTTATTATTAACTTATTCTATTGAAGGATATTTGCTAAAATTGAAAAGTCAGTTTTGTATTTTTTGGGGATAAAAATAATAGGCTCTTAGCTTCCCAATTAAGGGCAGCTAGAGCTAAAAGACAAATTTTAAAGATTCGTAAAGATAATGGAGAAATAGTAAGTAATCATGAAGACATGAGATTAGTAGCATTTTTCAAGATTTTTATTCTGATCCTTATAAATCTCACTTTCCTGCAGATTCCTCCAAAATGAAGGCTTTTTTAAATAAGATTAAATTTCCTCAAATTACTGTTGAAGATCAACAGATCCTTGATGCTCCAGTTACTGAACATGAAATTCAGAAAGCTGTGTTGTCAATGCAATCAGGTAAAGCACCAGGACTTGATGGTTATTCAGTAGGATTTTACAAAATATTTGAAAAATTACTTTCATCATATCTTTTGGAAATATTTCATGAATCTTTTGAGAAGGGTAATTTACCTCCTTTTTATGAAGCTTCTGTTTCCTTAATCCTTAAGAAAGATAAAGATCCGAGCTGAATGTTCATCATATAGACCTATTTCGCTATTAAATGTGGATGCATAAATTCTTTTTCAGATAATGGTTAACCGTTTGGGAAATATTTTAACTAAAATCATCTCTATGGATCAAACAGGCCTTATTAAAGGCCGTTACTCTTTCTCCAATGTTTGTAGAATGATGAACATTATATACTCATCACTATATGTTACTTCTCTTGACGCAGAAAAGGCATTTTATGGAGTTGAATGGACATATCTGTTTAATGTATTAGAAAAATTTGGCTTTGGTAATAACTTTGATAATCCTATTGGTACTGTTATTACTAATAATTTCAGGTCTCCTTTTTTTCACTCTCACGAGGTAAGAGACAGGGATGTCCATTAAGTCCTTTATTATTTAATCTTATACTGGAGCCTTTGGCTATAATACTCCGTGAAGCTAAAAATATTCATGGTATCTCTATAAATGGGACCACACATAAGAGTTTTCTTTACGCAGATGATCTTTTGGTTTATATTTCGAACCCTGAAGAATCTATTCATAATCTTTTGGAAATATTAAGTGGTTTTGGAAAATTTTCAGGATATAAACTTAAATAAAAGTGAATTTTTCCCTTTTAATGCTCCTGTTTTTATATATAACAATATTCCATTCAGAGTTGTGAATTCTTTTAAATATTTAGGTATTATCATTACTAAAATATATAAAGATCTTTATAAAGCTAATGTAGTTCCTTTAATGGACTCTATGAAACAATTATTTTGTAGATGGATCCCACTTACACTTTCTTCAATAGGTCATATTCATGCCGTGAAAATGATGATTTTACCTAGATTTTTATATATTTTTCAAAATATACCTATCTTTTTAACTAAAAAAAATTTTGATCAAATTCTATTATTTCATCCTTTATTTGGAATGATAAAAAAACAAGAATTAATAATCATTTACAAAAATCTTAAGAAGATGGTGGACTTTCACTACCTAATTTAAGATTGTATTACTGGGCTGTTAATATTTGACAATTATGGTTTTGGCTATATTTGCTTGATAAGAGCCAGAAACCAGCTTGGATTGATTTGGAATTAGAAGCTATCAAACAATTTCATTTAACCTCATTATTAGGAGCTCCATTACCTTTACAAACTTGCTAAAATTCCAGATTTAAATCTCTACCCTGTTATTAAACAGTCCTTACGGATTTAGTTTCAGTTTCACAACTCTTTTAATTTTAAACAATTTAATTTGTCTAGCTCTTTGTATCGAAATTTTCTGGTTAAACCATCAATAACCGATCCCACTTTTCTCTTATGGAGAAATAACGGGATCTGTTCTTCTGCAAATTTATTTTGTGATGGTCGATTAATGACTTTTGAAGAGTTAATTAACAAATATTCTCTCTCTCAGACACATTTCCTGCAATATTTTCAGGTTAGATATTTTTTACAAAAATACTTATCTAAATTTCCATATATGCAAGAATGTTGTTGGATACTATTTTGAATATGAATCCTTTAGTGAGAGGTTCCACTGGTAGAATTCATAATTTATTTTTACTACAAAAAGATAACCTCTCACTAAAGATTAAACAAGATTGGGAGAGAGAACTTAATATGACCTTTGTTAATGAAGATTGTTTGCGAGTTTTGAAAATGGTCAATTCCTCTTCGATGTGGAGTCTAGTACGAGAGGGATTAAAGGGCGCCCATTCAGAACAGAGATGCGAAGAAATTTTTTTAGCTGGGGGTGGTGAATCTATGGAATTTGTTGCCATGGGCGGCAGTGGAGGCCAAGTCATTGGGTGTATTTAAGGCAGAGATAGGTATCTGAGCAGCCAGGGCATCGAAGTTTATGGTGAGAAGGTCGGGGAGTGGGACTAAATGGGAAAATAGATCAGCTCATGATAAAATGGCGGAGCAGACTCGATGGGCCGAATGGCTGACTTCTGCTCCTTTGTCTGATGGTCTTATGGTCTTATGTGCCAATCACTGTTTAATTCAATTTAAAATTGTTCATCGTTATTATTTAACAAAAGAGAGACTATCCAAAATATTTCCTAACATAGACAACTATTGTGATAGGTGTAAAACTGAAGTAGCCACTTTTTCACATATGTTCTGGCCATGTTCTTCATTAAAATCTTTTTAAAAACCTTTATTTTCTACAATTTCTAAAGCTCTGAAAATTAATTTACAACTTAATACATTGACTGTCTTATTTGGAATCGTTCTACATCATATTCAGGGTATTTCATCTTCAGACCAACATATAATTGCATTTGTTACATTGTTGGCAAGAAGGGCTACTGTATTTTATTGAAATGGGAAGATACCTCTGTCCCTACATTAATTCAATGGTTTTCTCAAGTAATGTTATGTCTTAGCTTGGAAAAAATTAGAAGTAGAACTTTTGATCCTCAATTTGATTTTGAGAGAAGATGAGGCTCTTTTGCCAAATATTATCATTTAATTTGAATTAATTTGTATGGTTTCCTTACAGTCATATATAAATGTGAGCTGGCAGTTGATGATTTTTCTCCTTTATATATATATAGGCGATTGTAAGGTGTATTGCTCCGGGAGTTGGTTCCTAATGGTTTTTTTCTCTCTTTTAATTTGTTTTCTTTTCCTTTCTCTTGTAGTTTGTAGGTTTTTTCTTTCAGTTAGTTGGGGTACTCTTTTTTCTTTATTTTCTTTATAAAAATAACTTCTTTTTTCATTATCATATCATTCTTTTTTGATAAGTTTTTTCTTCAGCTTTATTAACTGTACATATATCAGTTTGTTGAAGTCTTGTATCATTTTAAAGCTGTAGAAGATTATGTATCAACAAAAAGACTTTAAAAATGAAATGAGACAGAGTTTCATTGACAGAACCAGATCCAGAGAACATTCCTCCCCCGGTGGGTAAAACCTGTCTCACCCTGTCACGCCTCATGCATCACTGTAAGCTTCCCATATGGAATATGAGGAATGTGATTGATATGTGTCTTGAGTGGGAAAATGATGGAATGAACTATGGTTGTCAGTCAGTGACTGCTGCGGGAGGGAGTGAGGGTGGGAGGTTCGCAGTCCAAAATGTCTTTGGGTCTGGAGATCAATTTAGCAACAATTCCAAGCTTACAGGCTTCTGACTGATGTGTATGGTTTCCAGTAGGGCGGGATGACAATCCGCCGGGCAACTTGACTTCAGTGGAGAATGAACAATTGGATTGTTCGATTCCTTCGGGATGGAACCAACAGAAGAGAAGCAGGAATTCGGAGAAGTGTAACAGTGAGAATGCAAAATTGGGGCTTGCCCTGAGTGATTGGGGCAGGAGTTGAGAAATATCAAGACTGCAGAGGCAATATGTCCCTGTCGAAGTGGAGGGTAAACCTGTCAAGATGAGAGATATTCAAGCTTTGCTCAAGAAAAATATGGAAGAACAAGGTTCAATTAGGTTATTTCCCAGTGAATCCCTTAACATCAAATGACTCAATACTATCAGGAGAGCAAAGAGAGAGGAAAGTTAAGGAAAATCCCAAGAAGTTGTATAGTGATTAGCATAAACTTTACAGTGGCAGCCATGTGCGTCTAATTGCCACCACTGCCTTTAAGGAGTTTGTACTTTCTCCCCGTGTCTGCAGTAGGTTTCCACTGAGTATTCAGTTTCCTGCCATTTTGCAAAGGGCTAGTGTTGGTAAGTTGAGGGCATGCTACGTTGGCAGTGGAATCATAGTGACACGTACGGGCTCCCCCCAGTTCATCCTTGTACTGTGTTGTTCATTGACGCAAACAAGCATTTCACTGAATGTTTCAATGATTCAATGTAGATGTAACAGAAAAACAGATCTTTAATCTGATCTGTCACTATTTTAAGATTAAAAAGATAAGTAAGGAGAAATAGCTCACTTTAGAAGCTCAGAAGGTCTGCTTAGGTCCTGAGCTGTAGGAATATGTTGGGAGAAATTAACATTTAGCATGCTGACATTCATTAGTTGGGCATTGAGTACGTAAGTATGGCATTATATTACCGTTGATTACGTTATTGGTGAGGCTGCAATTGGAACATGATGTAGAGTTTTGGTCACCCTTTAATAGGAAAGATGTGGCTGAACTGGAAATTGGGCAGAGAATTACAAGACTGTTGCAAGTGTGATTAATAGGGAGGGTTTTCCATTCAAGGTTATTATCCCTTGTAACACAGGAGATGGTGACGATATAGAAATGTATAACATCACGGTGTGGCAAAGATAAGGTGGATGGCAACAGTCTTTCCCACACGTCAGGAGAGTCCAAAGCTTGGGGCATATGCTTGGGGTGAAGAGGAAAAGCCTAAGTAGGATCAGGGGCAATTCTTTCACCTGTAGGGTGGTGAGTATATATGCTGAGCTGCCTGAGAAAGTGGGTGCAGCAGGGACAATCGTATCATTGAAGTGGCACCTGGACAGATGCATGGAAAGGCAGGGTTAGAACGGATAAAGTTTACTGCAGGCAATTGGGATTATTTTATACTTTATTGTCGCCAAACAAATGATACTAGAATGTACAATCATCATATCGATATTTGATTCTGCACTTCCCGCTCCCTGGATTACAAATCGATTGTAAATATTAAAAATTTAAATTACAAATCATAAATAGAAAAATTAGAAAAATGGAAAGTAAGGTAGTACAAAAAAAAAACGTGATGCAGGTCCGGTTATTTGGAAGGTACGGCCCAGATCTGGGTCAGGATCCGTTCAGCAGTCTTATCACAATTGGAAAGAAGCTGTTCCCAAATCTGTCCGTACGAGTCTTCAAGCTCCTGAGCCTTCTGGAGGGAAGAGGAATGAAAAGTGTGTTGGCTGGGTGGGTCGTGCCCTTGATTACCCTGGCAGCACTGCTCCGACAGCGTGCGGTGTAAAGTGAGCCCAAGGACGGAAGATTGGTTTGTGTGATGTGCTGCACCATGTTCATGATCTTCTGCAGTTTCTTCCGGTTTTGGACTGGACAACTTCCATACCAGGTCGTGATGCACCCTAGAAGAATGCTTTCTACGGTGCATCCAGAAAAATTAGTGAGGGTTTTAGGAGACAGGCCAAATTTCTTTAGTTTTCTCAGGAGGTAAAGGCGCTGGTGGGCCTTCTTGGCAGTGGACTCTGCTTGGTTGGACCAATTCAAATCATTTGTGATATTGACCCTGAGGAACTTGAAGCTTTTGACCTGTTCCACTTGCGCATCACCGATGTAACTTGGGTTGTGCGGTCCGCTGATCCTTCTGAAGTCAACAACCAATTCCTTCGTCTTGCTGATGTTGAGGGATAGGTTATTGTCTTCGCAGCATGGCACCAGGTTCTTAATTTCCCCTCTGTACTCAAACTCATCATTACCCGAGATATGGCCTACAATTGTTGTGTCATCAGCAAACTTATATATTGAGTTTGATGGAAACTTGGCTACACAATCATGGGTGTACAGTGAGTACAGCAGGGGGCTGAGTACACAGCCTTGTGGGGCACCGATGCTCAGAGTGATTGTAGAGGAGAGCTTGTCCCCTATTTTTACAGCCTGGGTCCTGATTATCCAGCTGGGCATAGTGGTCATCGCAGAACCATTGGGCAAATAATCTCATTCTTGGTGTATTAAACGATAAGCTGAATAGCCTCATTCTGTACATCCCTCTGTTTCCAATTACATGTGTGTCTAGGGTGGACGTGATGGGAAACTGTCAGAACTGTCCCCCAGTCAGTCGGTGGGAGGGAGGGTCAGAACAGAAAATCCCCATCGGGTTCTAAGGTAAACTCAACACCAACTCCCAGGTTACAGGTTTCTGATTGATGTGTGTGTTGTGCACTAGGGTCGAGCGAGGATCGGCAGGGCAGTGAGACTCTCTCATTGTGCAGTGCGCCCACCTGGATGTGCAGTGAGCAACCAGATCATTTGACACCTTCAACCTGCACACAGGAGAAGAGCAAAAGGAGCTCAGAGAAGTTTCAGTGTAACGGTGAGAAGCAAGGATTGGGGCACGACTCATGGCATATCAAGGGTGTAGACGTATTACGTTTCTCTTGTGTACAGAGCCTGGATGGTTTAGGGACCCTGGCTGACGAGAGTGTTTGAAGTTCCAGTTAAGAGGAGAGGCAAGCATACATTCACAAACAGGAGTCCAGAAGAAGGGTCTCAGTCTGAAGCATCGGCTGTACTCTTTTCCATTGATGCTGCCGGGCCTGCTGAGTTCCTCCATCAATTTTTACATCATACATTGTGTTTAACTTAGGGACAAGTTCATCTCTTGGTGATTACAAAAATATAAAGGATGCACTTGAGGTAAATCTGGAGGGCAGAGTGACAGTATGAGATGGATCTGACAGATAAGATTAAGAAAAGTTCTAGGAGTTTCGATAGCTCAGTAAAGATTAAAAAGGATGGTTAGTCAGAGAGGAGTTCCTGTTGGGGATCAGCAGGCTGTCTATAACTTGAGGGGGCAGATAGGTTGACATTATAAGAAATATTTCTTTTCAATGATTGCTGAACTGATTTACTGAGTATCACAATTGCTCAAGAGATGTGGGATTCAGGAGAAGACAGATTGAGGGACATACACATTCCCAGGGAGCAGGTATTTGCAGCCTTACAGTGTATTTTCATGGATAAATCCCCAGGGCCTTACTAAGTGCTTCCTGGGACTCAATGGGAGGCTAGAGAGGAAACAGCGGAGACCTTTAGGGAGATATTTGCTTCATCGTTCATCGCTAGGAAACAATGCCACTGAAGAATGGAATGAGGTCAATGTTGTTCCATAGTTTGAGAACGATAGAAGGGATAAGCCAAGGAGTGGCAGACCAGTGACTGACGCCAATTGTGGGGAGGTTAGTGATGGGCAATTGGAGGGATAGGATATCTCAGTATTTGGGTAGACAGGGACTCATTAGGAGGAGTTTGCATGGTGTTGTGACTGGAAAGCTGTGCAGTTGAACCTCTTTGGAGCTGTTTGTAGAATGACCAAAATTGTAAATGAGGTTCAGGCTGAGCATGCTGTCCATTTAGCAGAACCTACAATAAGACCAAGTGTGGTTGGATGGTCTAGTAAGAAATGTTCCGTGAAATCATAGAGAGACAGTTCGGTGGATACATAAATATGAAAGATATACAAGCTTTGGTCAAGAAAAATATGGAAGGTCATAGTTCAGTCAGGTCATGTGGCAGTGGGTCCTCTGATGCCAAATGACTAAGAAAACAATCAAGAGTGAAATCATGAGGGCAAGCAGAGAGGGTGTGAGATGGATCTGGCAGAAAAGGTGAAGGGAAATCCCAAGCGATTTTGCAGCCGTATCAAGAGTCAAAGGGTGGTTACTAAGTGAGTAGGTCCATTTCAGACATTAGCAGGTCTAGCATGACCTGCAGGACATGGGTGAGATTCTTAAAGAATATTTCCCCTTTTTAACTGAGGAGATGATCATGATGACAGTTAGTGCGAAATCAATAGTGGGAAAGTTACCTACGGGAGTTCTGAGGGACAGGGTGTCCCAACATTTGAGTGGATGGAGTCAGATTAAATAGTGTAGGCGTGGCTTTGTGCATGAAATGCTCTGCCGATTGAACAGTATTAAAGCTATTTGAAGAGATGACTGAAAAGGCAGATGAGGGCAGGGCAGTGGACGTTGTCTATTTGTAGTTCAGCGAGTCCTTCAACAAGGTCTTGCAAGGTAGGGTAACCTGGATGGTTAGGAATCTAGTGAAGATTGGTGGATTCACAATTGGTATGGACGATGAAAGCAGAGGGAGGTGGTTGAAGGTTGTGTTTTGGAATGGAGGCTGTTGATGAGGGGTGTTCTGCAGGGATCAGTGTTGGGTTTCTTTCAATTGCTATTTTGAGAAATGACTCAAATGCCAGTGCACAAGGCTTGATCAGTATATCTGTGGTTGACGCAAAATTAAAGGGTTGTAGTTGCGCTGATACGCAACGAGTGAAAGCAACACACTGAGTCGAGCAGGGTCTGGTTGAACCGTTTACTGTTTCAATCTGCGCACGCTTAAGTCCCCACTGCCAGCATCCTCCGCTCTCCGCTCTTTGCGGGGCAGAAGTGACGTCGGCTTCCGGGCCGAGGTCTGACCCGCACTCAGCCCTCTCGGTAGCCACTGGCTGCGGTCTCGCCTGTGACTGCTGGAGCCGGTTCACTTGCCGCATGGGCGGGCTGCCACATGACCCCCCCACCCCCCGCCCCCTGGACGAGTGCTAGGAAGTGCAGAGTCCTCAGCCTGCACACTGGCAGTTCTTTTAGGTGGCCGTCCTCGTCGTCAAGGGGGTGGTACCGCAACCGGCCGTTCAACGTCAATGGTAAAAGTCTCTTCATGACCGTCGATGTCGAGAACGCAGGTCGTCCCATTATGGCGCAACACCTTGTAGGATCCTTCGTATGGTCGCTGCAGGGGTGAAAACATACTAGCTCTGTTGTAGGTCCTTGGGCACGAAAGGGGGTGTTGTTCCGTGATGGGACGTCGGGACTGGGCAAGTGTTCCAAGCCGCTCCTGGAGTTTAGTTAGGACCGCCGTAGTTGTGTCCTCCGGGCCACGGGGTGCTGGCACCAATTCACTGGGAACTGTGAGCGGGGCACCGTAAACAAGTTTGGCTGATGACGTGGCCAGGTCCTCCTTGGGTGCTGTGCAGATGCCAAGCAGCACCCAGGGGAGTTCGTCAACCCAGTCTGGCCCTTGGAGGCATGCCATAAGTGTAGGACTCGTGGCCAGCAATGCCACCTGTCATACATCGCAGAGTTTACCACCACGATCAAGCACATCCGCTGGAAGAACAAAGTGGCAGCCGACGTGCTGACATGTACCTCTGTCCAATCAGTGCACTCTCTGTCTCTGGGGCTGGATTATGCGGCGTTAGCTAAGGCGCAACGACTGGACAGCGAGATGCTGGCGTACCGAACCGCAGTCTCAGGACTCCACCTCGTAGACATACCCATTGGGCCCCAAAGGTAAGATGCTCCTTTGCGATGTGTCCACCAGGCAACCTCAGCCCATTGTCCCGACCACTTGGAGGCGCCGCGTTTTCGACGCCTTCCGCGGTTTAGCCCATCCTTCCATCCAGGCGACCATCCGGCTGATCGCAGACAGGTTTGTGTGGCACGGCCTATGCAAGCAGGTCGGGCATTGGGCCAGGACATGCACGCACTGTCAAACCTCCAAAATCCAGAGGCACGTGAGGGCCCCACTGCAACCTTTCCAGCTGACACATAGGAGGTTTGAACATGTCCACGTGGACATCGTCGGCCCACTGCTGGTTTCGAAAGGAACGAGATACCTGTTCACCATGTTGGACAGGTTCACGAGGTGGCAGGAAGCTGTTCCACTCGCTGACACGGCCGCGGAGACATGCGCCAGAGCCCTGATTACCACCTGGGTGGCAAGGTTCGGACTCCCAGCCCACGTCACTTCAGACAGGGCTGTGCAGTTTGCATCGGCTTTGTAGTCTGCACTAGCACAACTCCTTGGAACCCAGCTCCATCGAACGACTGCTTACCACCCGCAGTCCAACGGCCTGGTGGAACGTTTCCACAGGCACTTGAAGTCAACCCTATTGGCAGCTATATCAAGAGTCAAAGGGTAGTTACTAAGTGAGTAGATCCCTTTAGACATTAGCAGGGTTACCTTTGCCTTGACCTGCAGGATAGGGGTGAGATTCTTAAAGAATATTTCTCGTTTTTCACTGAGGAGATAATCATGATTACTCAAGGGATTTAAGTCGAGATGTTTTGGAGACTGGTCATATTTCCAGAAAGGATGATATTTGCAACCTTTCAGTGTATTGGTGTATAAATCCCCTGGGCCAGAGATAGTGCTTCCTTGAAATTTGTGGGTGGTGAGAGGAGAAATTGTGGAGTCTCTTGCTGAGATTATTGAAAAGAAGCTCATGTTTGGTTGTTTGAGAAGAGCAGGAAGGTCATGCCAGGGAATGACACACCAGTCAGTGTGAAATCAGTAGTGGGGAAGTTACCTACGGGAGTTCTGAGGGACAGTGTGTACCAGCATTTGAGTGGACAGAGTCAGATTAAATAGAGTCAGCACGGCTTTGTTCATAAAAAGCTCTGCTTAGTGAACAGTATTCAAGCTATTTGAAGAGATGACTGAAAAGGCAGATGAGGGCAGGGCGGTGGACTTTGTCTATTTGTAGTACAACGAGGCCTTCGACAAGGTTGAGTAATCTGGATGGTTAGGAATCCAGTCAAGATTGGTGGATTCACAATTGGTATAGACAACGAAAGCAGAGGGTGCTGGTTGAAGGTTGTGTTTTGGAATGGAGGCTGCTGATGAGCTGTGTTCTGCAGGGATCAGTGTTGGGTTTCTTTCATTACTATTTTGAGAAATGATTCGAATGCCAGTGCACAGTGCTTGATTACTATATCTGTGGATGACACAAAATTAAAGGGTGCTATTTATAATGAAGAAGGGTGTTGTGGAATACAGAATGGAGGAGTAAATAAAATCACTGGGGCAAGATAAGGTGCATGGTAATGGCCTTTTCTCCAGGTCAGAGGAGTCCACAATTGGAGTCCCTGGGTTCAGGGTGAGGGGGAGAGAGTTTAAAGGGACAGTGGAGAGTATGTGAAACTATTATAGTTATTATTCTAATATGTATTTATTGAGTATGCCAGCAAGGAAATGAATCTCGGGGGTGTATATGGTGATATATATGTACTTTGCTAATATCTGTACTTTGGTCTTTGGTCTTTTCCACAGGGGAAGTGGTTGAGGCAGGTACAAGAGTATCCGTTCAGAAGCACTGGGATAGGTACATGGAGGGAGTGGGACTTGGAGAGATACAGCTGTAATGCAGACAATGTGGATAATCTGGATGGGCACCATAGCCAGTGAGGAGTGGTAGGGCCAAAGGGCCTGTATCCTGCTGTATTGTCCAACGTCTTGATGGGCTGAATGGCCTCCACAGGGCACATCCTGCAGTCTCCCAGTGACAGGTCGCTGTCAATTGGACGTGGCTCTGTATCTGTGGACCCAGTGCTTCCAGGGATGGTATTCTGTGTGTTCTGAGAGTCAGGGTGCTGACTGTCTCACCCAAGTCAATACCTCACCCTGTCGGTGTGTCTGTTTTCCCCTCCGTTCCCTACACACATCCCACTCTCTGAGCCCAAATGGACCCTACAGCACTTCCATTTCCATTCGTTGTGACCCTTAGCAACGCCTACAACACTCCAGTATCTGTGATCCCTCCCCATCTCTCTGACCCACTCTGAAACCTACACTCCTTGTCATCTCTGCAGTCTCCACTGTCCAACACTCCTCCCCACCTCTGTAAACTACCCCACTTAACCTGCTGCTTTCACATCCCTTGAGAACTCCCATTTGCTTACAGATTGACAGTGAAACAGAGCCCATTCCCATGCTGATGGGTGCCCATCTCTGAGCTCGGAGGAACATTAAATCTATCCCCTTCCCTTTTGTTACTAGGAATCACCTTGAGTGAAATGTGCTGGTGTGAGGCAGCCTGAGTGAGCACAGGTTCTGTGTTTTACAGTGCAATGTTACGGTCGAGGAGCCATCCATGAAGAGATTGTGAAGAAGCTGAATATCAACCAGTGTGAAAGGCCAAGGATTCCCTGTGTCCTGTTTGTCTACAATGTGTCTCGTGAAATTCAGGATTTTTGAAATGCCCTGCAGTGGGTCACAGGTAGATACTCTCGTCCTGTCCACAGGTGAATGTCATGAAGTCAGTTCGCTTCTATGGTATCCCCTTCCTCTTGAAGATTTCTGCTGACTACTGGCTCTTCCCTTCCTCTGAGGTACAATAATTATGACAGCGTGTCATCCTGGAATTTGGTTCACAGTAGGAGAGTGGCACTGCATTGATGTAGCACCTTCCTTATCTTTGTCATGTCCTGTGCTGCCCTGCCACCAAAGCTCACAGTGGTTATCATTGCGATGGGGATGTATAATGATGCACCGCAAGCTCCCACAAATAGCTGTGAGATAATGGACTGTGGATCGTGTTGTAACATTGTCCAGGGTATGGGTCAGTTCCCTTCCCCTGTGTGTAAGGTGTTTGGAACTTTCTGTGCTCGATTGGGGAGGGCATTCCTGGGATGAAAGTCCCAGTGGAAAAATGATGCTACTGTCAGTGCTGTAGCTCGTGTGGGGAGATGAGTGCCAGTAGTGGGATGGGAGGGCTGTCTTGTACATAGTCAGCATCAATTGGACACATACGGGGGCAGGAAGGTGGGACAGCCCTAGGTGAAAGGTGCTGAGCTCAAAACTGATGTACCCAGTGGGTGGGACACACACCCATCCCACAGCAGCACCCAGGCATTCTGTTACTCTGTGTTGCAGGAGGCGGAAGAGCGCGGAAGGAAGACACTTGTTCTGTGATTCTGTTGCAGAAATCCCTAGATTTGGGAGGGGGAATATGAAGACCTATTCAGGATTATTCCGTGAAGGAACAACAGTTTATCGATTAACTTGGAGAGAAAGCAGCGATATTCTCAAAAGGAGGAAATCTGACTGCCCGTGTACAAAAACTCCTCAGGCGATTTGGGCCATCAGACAGAGTCTCAGTGACAGAACCAGATCCAGAGAACATACCTGCCCTGGTGGGTAAAACCTGTCTCTCCCTGTCACGCCTCACGCTTCACTGTAACCTTCCCATGTAGAATATGCGGGATGTGATTGATGTGTTTCTTGGGTGGGAAAATGATGGAGCAAACTATGATCGTTCGGTCAGTGACTGCTGCGGGAGGGAGGTTCGCTGTTCAAAATGTCTTTTGGTTCAGAAGTCAATTTAGCAACAATTCCATTCCTACAGGCTTCTGACTGATGTGTGTGCTTTCCAGTAGGGCAGGGCGACAATCCACTGGGCTATGAGACTTCGGTGGAGAATGAAAAATTGGATTGTTCGCTTTCTTCAAGATGGAGCCAAAGGAAGAGAAGCAGGAATTTGGAGAAGTGTAACGGTGAGAATACAGGCTTGGCGCTCGCCCTGAGCGACTGGGGCAGGAGATGAGAAATATCAAGTCTGCAGAGGCAGTATGTTCCTGCTGAAGTGGAGGGTAAACCTGTCAAGACAAGAGATATTCAACATTTGGTCAAGAAAAATATGGAAGGACAAGGTGCAATTTAATTATTTCCCAGTGAATCCCTTAACAACAAATGACTAAAAATACTATCAAGAGGGAAATCAGGAGGGCAAAGAGAGAGGGTGTGAGATGGATCAAGAAGATAAATTTAAGGAAAATCCCAAGAAGTTGTGCCGTGATTAGGATAAACTTTGCTTTGGCAGCCATGTGTGTCCAATTCCCTCTGCTGTCTTTAAGGAGTTTGTACTTTTTCCCCATGACTCTAGTAGGTTTCTACTGAGTATTCAGTTTCCTGCCATATTGCAAAGCGTCAGTGTTTGTAAGTTGAGGGTGTGCTATGTTGGCACTGGAAGCATAGTGACATGTAGGGGGTCCCCCCAGCTCATCCTTGTTGTTCATCGAGGCAAACGAGCATTTCACTGAATGATTCAATGATTCAATGTAGATGTAACAGAAAAACAGGTCTTTATATGATCTGTCACTGTTTTAAGATTAAAATGGTAACTAAGGAGAAATAGCTCACTTTAGAAGCTGAGAGGGTCTGCTTATGTCCTGAGCTGCAGGAACATGTTGGGAGAAATTAACATTTAGCACGTTGACATTCATTGGTTGGGCATTGAGTACGGCAGTAGGGCATTATATTGCCGTTGATTATGTTATTGGTGAGGCTGCAATTGGAACATGATGTAGAGTTTTGGTCACCCTTTAATAGGAAAGATGTGGCTGAACTGGAAATTGGGCAGAGAATTACAAGACTGTTGCAAGTGTTGATTAATGGCGAGGGTTTTCCATTCTAGGTCATTATTCCTCTTAATGCAGGAAGTGGTGACGATAGAGAAATATATAACATCATGGTGTGGCAAAGATAAGGTGAATGGCAACGGTCTTTCCCACACGTCAGGAGAGTCCAAAGCTTGGGGCATATGCTTAGGGTGAAGAGGAAAGGCCGAAGTAGGATCAGGGGCAATTCTTTCACCTGTAGGGTGGTGAGTATATACGCTGAGCTGCCTGAGAAAGTGGGTACAGCAGGTACAATGGTATCATTGAAGGGGCATCTAGATAGATGTATGGAAAGGCAGGTTTAGAACGGATAAAGTTGACTGCAGGAAATTGGGATTATCCAGCTGGGCATATTGGTCATCACAGAATCATTGGGCAAATGACCTCCTTCTTGGTGTATTAAATGATTAGCTGAATAGTGTCATTTTGTACATCCCTCTGTTCCAATTACATGTCCTAGGGCAGGTGTGTCTGGGCTGGGCGTAATGGGAAACTGTCGGAACTGTGTCCCAGACAGTCAGTGACACACCAGGATGGGGGTGTGGGAGGGAGGGAGGGTCAGAACAGAAAATCCCCTTGGGTTCTAAAGTAAACTCAACCCCAACTCCCAGGTGACAGGTTTCTGATTGATGTGTGTGTTGTGCCGTAGGGTGAGCGAGGATCGGCAGGGCAGTGAGACTGCCTCATTGTGCAGTGTGTCCACCTCATTGTGCAGTGAGCAACCAGATCATTCGACATCTTCAACCTGCACGCAAGAGAAGAGGGAAAAGAGCTCCGAGAAGCTTCAGTGTAACGATGAGATGCAAGGATTGGGGCACAACTCGTGGCATATCAAGGATGCAGATGTATTGTGTTCCTCTTGTGTACAGAGCCTGGATAGTTTAGGAACCCTGGCTGACGAGAGAGATTGAAGTTCTAGTGAAGAGGACAGGCAAGCACACATTGTGTTCACAAACAGGTGTTCCGAAGAAGGGTCTCAGTCTGAAGCATCGGCTGTACTCTTTTCCATTGATGCTGCCCGGCCAGCTGAGTTCCTCCATCATTTTGTACATAATACATTGTGTTTAATTTGGGGACAAGTTCAGCTCGTGATGATTACAAAAATATGAAGAATGCACTTGAGGTAAATCTGGAGGGCAAAGTGAGGGTATGAGATGGATCTGACAGATAAGATTAAGAAAAGTTCTAGGAGGTTCTGTAGCTCAGTAAAGATTAAAAGGATGGTTAGTCAGAGAGGAGTTCCTGTTGGGGATCAGCAGGCTGTCTATAACTTGATGTGGCAGAAAGGTTGAAATTATAAGAAATATTTCTCCGCAATGATTGCTGAACTGATTTACTGAATATCACAATTGCTCAAGAGATGAGAGAATCAGGAGAAGACAGATTGGGGGACATATATATATTCCCAGGGAGAAGGTATTTGCAGCCTTACAGTGATTTCTAGTGGATAAATCCCCAGGGCCTTACTGAGTGCTTCCTACGACTCCGTGGGTGGCTAGACAGGAAACAGCAGAGGCCCTTACGGAGATAATTGCCTCATCGTTCATCACTGGGAAACAATGCCAGTGAAGAATGGAATGAGTTCAATGTTGTTCCGTAGTTTTAGAATGATAGAAGGGATAAGCCAAGGAAAGACAGACCAGTGACTCCAACATCAATTGTGGGTAGGTGAGTGGTGGGCAATTGGAGGGATAGGTTATCTCAGTATTTGGGTAGACAGAGACTCATTAGGAGGAGTTTGCATGGTGTTGTGAGTGGAAAGTTGTCCAGTTGAACCTCTTTAGAGCTGTTTGTAGAATGACCAAAATTGTAGATGAGATTCAGGCTGAAAATGTTGTCCATTTAGCAGAACCTACAATAAGACCTCGCATGGTAGGATGGTTTAGTAGGAAATGTCCAGGAAATCATGGAGAGACAGTTCGGTGGATACAAAAATATGAGAGATATACAAGCTTTGGTCAAGAAAAATATGGAAGGACATAGTTCAATTTGGTTTCTGTGCCAGTGAATCCTTTTCTGCCAAATGACTAAGAAAACAATCAAGAGTAAAACCATGAGGGCAAAGAGAGGGTGTAAGATGGATCTTGCAGAAATGGCAAAGGGAAATGCCAGGAGATTTTTCAGCCATATCATGAGTAAAAGGGTGGTTACTAAGTGAGTAGATCCCCTCAGACATTAGCAGGGTTACTTATGCCTTGACCTGCAGGACATGGGTGAGATTCTTAACGACTATTTCCCCTTTTTCACTGAGGAGGTAATCATGATAACTCAAGGGAATTAAGTAGAGATGTTTTGGAGACTGGTCATATTTCCAGAAAGGATGATATTTGCAACCTTGCAGTGTATTGGCGGATAAATCCTCTGGGCCAGAGTGAGTGCTTCCTTGAAACTTGTGAGAGGTGAGAGGAGGAATTGTGGAGTCTGTTGCTGAGATTATTGTCTCATCATTTGCCACCAGAGAAGTTGCAGAAGACTGGAAGGAAGCTCATGTTTGGTTGTTTGAGAAGAGCAGGAAGGTCATGCCAGGGAACGACACACCAGTCAGTGTGAAATTAATAGTGGGGAAGTTACCTACGGGAGTTCTGAGGGACAGGGTGTACCAGCATTTGAGTGGACGGAGTCAGATTAAATAGAGTCAGCACGGCTTTGTTCAAGAAAAGCTCTGCTTATTGAACAGTATTCAAGCTATTTGAAGAGATGACTGAAAATGCAGATGAGGGCAGGGCAGTGGACTTTGCCTATTTGTAGTTCAGTGAGGCCTTCGACAAGATCTTGTAAGGTTGGGTCATTTGGATGGTTAGGAATCCAGTCAAGATTGGTGGATTCACGATTGGTTTGGAGGACGAAAGCAGAGGGAGGTGGTTGAAGGTTGTGTTTCGGAATGGAGGCTGCTGATGAGCTGTGTTCTGCAGGGATCAGTGTTGGGTTTCTTTCATTACTATTTTGAGAAATGATTCGAATGCCAGTGCACAAGGCTTGATCAGTGTATCTGTGGTTGACACAGAATTAAATGGTACTAATTATAGTGAAGAAGGGTGTTGTGGAATATAGAATGGAGGAGTAAATAAAATCACTGGGGCAAGATAAGGTGCATGGTAACAGTCTTTTCCCCAGGACAGAGGAATCCACAATTAGAGTCCCTGGGTTCAGGGTGAGGGGGAGAGAGTTAAAAGGGACAGTGGAGAGTATGTGAAACTATTATAGTTATTATTCTAATATGGATTTATTGAGTATTCCAGCAAGGAAATGAATCTCAGGGGTGTATATGGTGATATATATGTACTTTGATAATAGCTATGCTTTGGGCTTTGATCTTTTTCACAGGGGAAGTGGTTGAGGCAGGTACAGGAGTGTCCTTTCAGAAGCACTGGGATAGGTACATGGAGGGGGGTGGGACTTGGAGAGATACAGTTGTAATGCAGACAATGTGGACAATCTGGATGGGCACCATGGCCATTTAGGAGTGGTTGGGCCAAAGGGCCTGTATGCTGCTGTATTGTCCGATGTCTCGATGGGCTGAAGGGCCTCCACAGGGCACATCCTGCAGTCTCCCGGTGACAGATCCCTGTAGATTGGATGTGGCTCTGTATCTGTGAACCCGATGCTTCCAGGGATGGTATTCTGTATGTTGTGAGAGTCAGAGTGCTGACTGTCTCACCCAGGTCAATACCTCACCCTGTCGGTGTGTCTGTTTTCCCTTCCCCTCCGTTCCCTACACACATCCCACTCTCTGAACCCAAATGGACCCTACAGCAGTTCCATTCTCTGTGACCCTCAGCAACACTTACAACACTCCAGTATCTGTGACCCCTCCCCATCTCTCTGACCCACTCTGGAACCTACACTCCTTGTCATCTCTGCGGTCTCCACGGTCTGCAACACTCCTCCCCGCCTCCGTAAACTACCCCACTTAACCTGCTGCTTTCACACCCCTTGAGAACTGACATTTGCTGACAGATTGACAGTGAAACAGAGCCCATTCCTATGCTGATGCATGTCCATCCCTGAGCTCGGAGGAACATTAAATCTTCTCAATGGTTAAATTGCAAAGAAAAAACAATTATCCGAGTCTAATCTAAGAATTAAACAATGTTCTCCTACCTAAACATGGGGTTTCCCTTCTAATTTTATCACCCACATCTCCTCCATTTCTCACACATCAGCCCTCACTCTAAGACACCCAACAAAACAGGATCAGGATCACAACAGGATTCTCGGATACCACCCATGAGCACCTCATCCAACACATCTTTTGAGGTGTGGAGATTGGGGCATGGAGTTTGAGGGGTGGGCTTTTAGGGGTGGAGTTTGAGGCCTATGGTGCATTGGCCTTCATCAACAGTGGGATTGAGTTTAAGAGTTGAGAGGTAATGTTACGGCTATATAGGACCCTGGTCGGACCACACTTGGAGTACTGTGCTGAGTTCTGGTCACCTCACTACAGGAAGGATATGGAAACTATAGAAAGAGTGCAGAGGAGATTTCCAAGGACGCTGCCTGGATTGGGGAGCATGCCTTATGAGAATAGGTTGAGTGAGCTCAACCTTTTCTCCTTGGGGCGATGAAGGATGAGAAGTGACTGATATAGGCGTATAAGATGATGAAAGGCATTGATCGTGTGGATAGTCAGAGACTTTTTCCCAGGGCTGAGATGGCTAGCATGAGAGGGCGCAGTTTTAAGGTGTTTGAAGCAGGTACAGATGAGATGTCAGGGGTACGTTTTTTTAAGCAGAGAGTGGTGAGTTTGTTAAATGGGCTGCCAGCAACAGAGGTGGAGGCGGATACAATAGACCCTTGGATAGGTATACGGAGCTTAGAAAAATAGAGGGGTATGGGTAGTCCTCCGTAATTTCTAAAGTAAGTACATGTTCGGCACAGCATCATAGGCTGAAGGGCCCGTATTGTGCTGTAGGTTTCCTTTTCTTTGTTTCTATGTTTCTACCATTCACAAAAGGACTCCAACTCCAGACACAGCTTCTCACCCACTCTTGATCCCCTTCCACAGGATCGCTCACGCGCGCTCTCTCTCTCTCCCTCCCTCTCTGCCCCCCCCCGCTGTCACTCCATTGCGTACCCTTTCCCCACCATTGATCCCCCCCCCACTAGCACTTATCCCTGTAACTGTGCCAACTGTTAAACTTCCCCCTACACTTTCTCCCTCACTGGCATACAGAACCCCAGTCACTCATTCCAGTTCAGGAAGTACTTCAGCTGCAAGTCTGTCAGGGTATTTCATTGGATACCGTGTGACCTCTTCAGCGATGAGGCTCGAGATTGATAGGGGTCCTTTTCATTGACCTTTATTCTGTCAATGATAACAACGGGAATCTCCCGGTGGTCAGGTTTTAATTCCATTACCCGCTCCCATTTCAATAAGTCTGTCCATGGTCTCCTCTACTGATATTGAGGCATGTGCAGGTTGGAGGAGTGACTCCTCATGTTCCACAGGGTTAGCCTTCACCCTGACATCGATCTGTGTCCTCCTGTGATCGCAAGACGATGTTGGTGGTGTGGAATATTGCAAGTCCAATTCATTTGTTTATTCGCCAACAGCAGGGGAGCTGCATGGCCTCGGTCGTAGTAATAACGAGACCTCGATCCGTGATGGTTGTCACTGCCCCGGGGCAGGTGTCAGAGTCAAGCGCATCACTGAAGTGCCGGAGATAGCCTGGCACGGCATCTATGCTGGAGTCAGTGCTCAGCAGAAGATGAGCCTGTATTGTGTTCGACTACAGACTGCTACAACACTCACGGACTCTGGAACTGTCGTGTATTTTTGGTGTGACTATATTTTACTGCTATCTTATATGTGCTGTATGTGCCTTGTGCTGTGTGTGACTGTTGCTAATGCATTTTGCACTTTGACCCTGGAGTAACACTTCTGTATTCATGAGTGTTCATATACCCAGTCTGAATGATCATTAAACTTCAACTTGAACCATCTCATTTATGTCACACTTCCCTGTTTTCCTTTTCCTGCCTTTACTTTTCCTCATTACTCTGGACCCCTCACCCCTTCTCAGTTGCTTCTGAGTTTACCGCTCCTTCCCCCTCCCACATTGCCTCGTCGCTTCTCTTCCTTCATCGCTACGGAGAAGACACACATCAAACAAAATGCTTGATAACTGTACAACCCAATGACTCTTACAGATATTCTGTCTCCACAGATTCTGCCTGACCCACTGAGTTCTTCCAGCTTTCTGCTTTTTTCTTTAATGGGAATGGTTGGGGAAACTTGGAGTTACTTTCATTATTGAGAAACTATCCAGCCCCTGGAAATGACTGTTTTTCGGCAACATTTCATGCGTTGAGCAAGGACTGACTGTTGATATATTGCATGGAAACTTACTTAACTTTAATATTCATTTGAACTGATGGTCAGAGACACACACACACACACACACACAAAATTTTGCGGATTCTGGGAATTGAGAGCCACACACACAAATTGCTGGAGGAATTGAGTGGGTCAAACAATGTCTTTGGAAATGATTTCTGTAATCTCAACGTTTCAGACCGAGACCTTCCTTCAAGACTGGAAAGAAATCTAAAGGCTGCTGGAATATAAATGTGGAGGGAGGGGAAGGAGGATAGCTGGAAGGTGAGAGGTGAAACCAGGTGGGTGGGAAAGGTAAAGGTCTGGAAAAGAAAGAAACTGATAGGAGGGGTACCAGGGGAGGTCATAGCAGGTGAGGAGAAGAGGTAAGAGGCTAGAGTGGGGACTAGAAAAAAAGGGAAGGGGAAGGAGAAATCGATGTTCATGCCATCAGGTTGGAGGTTGGACAGAATATGAAGAGTTGCTCCTCCACCCTGAGAGTGTTCACGTATCTTGTTAAACAACAGTGGAACAACACTGGGGTGCAAATCAGTGACCCCTGACCCAATGCATCTCCATTGGTTAGTGATGTTCTTGTGGCCTTTGAGTGAAGACCACTGGCTCATGGAGCTTCAGTCAGCTGAACACATTCAATGATTTGATCAGTGCTGGCTGATCTGGCTCAGGCAGCATTTGAACAGAAAGGAATTGGCACTGTGGCTCAGAAGAGAAGTGTAAAGGACTGCAGTGGTGATAGGAGATTCCATCAACAGAGGAATAGAGACTAGATTCTCTGGGCACGACAGGGACACCCAGATGGTATGTTGCCTCACTGGTGCCTGGGTCAGGATGTCTCGGATCAGATCCACGACATTCTAAAGGGGGAGGGTGAGCAGCCAGAACTCCTTGTACATATTGGCACACATGACATAGGTAGGAAAAGTGCAGAGATCCTTGAAGAGAGATTTAAGAGAGTGAGATACAAAGCTGAAAAGTAGGACCTCTGGGGTAGTAATCTCTGGATTGTTGCTGGTGCCACGCACAGAGAGGGTAAAAATAGGATGATTTGGCACGTGAATGAATAGCTAAGAAACTGGTGCAGAGGGCAGGGGTGCAGATTTCTGGATCATTAGGATCTCATCGAGGGAAGGTACGATTTGTACAAAAGGGACAAGTTACACCTGAACCCAAGGGCACCAATATCATTGCAGGGAAGTTTGAGAGAGCTCTTTCAGAGGTTTTAAACTAATTGGCAGGGGGATGGGTACCAGGGTGATAGGACTGAGGATGGGTCAGTTGGTTTACAAGCAGAAGCAGTGTGGAGTGAGACTGCTAACAAGGAGAGTCTGATGACAGGGCCAAATTGCAGTCAGCAAGATGAGTTGCAATGTAAAAGGGGGACAAAATAAACAAGTGATGAATACACAGTGAAGATGTTATATATGAATGTACGCAGTATACAGAATACGGTCAATTACTTTCATCAGTTTCAGATTGTCATATGTGACGTTGTGGGCATCAATGAATCATGGCTGAAAGAAGATTATAGCTGGAAGTGTAACATCCAAGGTTACACTTTGAATTGAAAGGACAGGTGGATTATAAGGTTGTTCTGTTTGTAAAAAATGAAATCAAATCATAAAAAAAGAGGTGACATAGGTTCAGAATGTGTAGAATCGTTGTTGGTAGGGTGAAGAAACAGCAAAGGTGAAAAGACCCTGATGAGAGTTGTATACATAACTCTGAACAGTAGTAATGATGTGGTCTACAAGTTACAATGGGAGGTAGAAAATGTGTGTCAAAAGAGCAACGTTATGATAGTCATGGGGGATTTCAGTATGCAGATAGACTGGGAAAATCAGGTTGGTGCTGGATTCCAAGAGGGGAATTTTGCAGAATGTCTATGAGTTGGCTTTTTAGAGCAGCTCATGGTTGACTCCACAAGAAGATCAGCTATTCTGGATTGGGTGTTATGCAATGAACTGGAATTGATTCGAGAGCTTAAGGTATAGGAACCCTGATGAAACAGTGGTCATATTATGATATTATTCATCCTGCAAGTTGAGAAGCAGAAGCTAAAGTCAAATCTATCAGTGTTACACTGGAGTAAAGAGAATTACAGTGGTATGAGAGAGGAGCTGGCCAAAATTGATTGGAAAAGATCACTGGCAGGGATGATGGCAAAGCAACAATGGCTGGGATTTCTGAAAGCAATTTGGAAGGCACAGATTATATACCTCCCAAACAGGAAGATGTATTCTAAAGGCAAGATGGCACAACTGTGGCTGACAAGTCAAAGCCAACATAAAAGCCAATGAGAGGGCATATAATAGAGCAAAACTGAATGGGAAGTTAGAAGATTGGAAAGCTTTTAAAAACCAACAGAAGGAAACTAAATTAGTCATGAAAAAGGAAAAGATAAAATATTAACCAACATTATTAAAGGAGATACCAAAAGTTCCTTTAGATATATGAAGTGAAAAAGAGAGGCCAGAACAGATATCAGATTGCTACAAAATGCTGCTGTAGTAGTAGTAATGGGAGATCCGAAAACGTTTATTTTATCAGTCTTCACTGCTGAAGACACTGACAGTATGCCAAAAGTTTGAGAGTGCCATGGGACAGGAGTGTGTGAAGCTACCAGAAGGGAGAAAAGTCTTGAGAAACTGACAGGTCTAAGAATAGATGAATCACAAGGACCAAATGGATCTATTCCACTGTTCTAAAAGAGGTGGCTGAAGAGATTGTGGAGGCATTAGTATTGATCTTTCAAGAATCAATAGATTCTGACATGGTCCTGGAGGACTGGAAATTTGCAAATGTCACTCCACTATTCAAGAAGGGAGGGAGGCAGAAGAAAAGAAATTATGTGCAATTTAATCTGACCTCAGTGGTTTGGATTTGATTGTTAAGGATGTGGTTTTGGTATACTTGGGGGTGCATGATAAAATAGGCCATAGTCAGCACAGTTTCCTTCAGGGAAAATCTTGCCTGGAAAATCTGTTGGAATTCTTTAAAGAATCACAAGCAGGATAGACAAAGGAGATTCAGTGGATGTTGTGTACTTCAATTTTGAGAAGGTGTTTGACGTGGTGCCACACATGAGTCTGCTTAACAAGAGCCCATGGTATTACAGGCAAGATACTAGCATGGATAGAGCATTGGCTGATTAGAAAGAGGCAAAGAATGGGAATACAGGGAGCTTTTTCTGGCTGGTTGCCGGTGTTTCGTGGTATTCCACCGGGATCTGTGTTGGGACAACTTTTTATGATAGATATCAATGATTGGATGATGGAATTGATAGATTTGTGCCAGGTTTGTGGCCAGTATAAAGATAGTTTTGAGGAAACAGAGAGGCTATAAAAGGACTTAGATTCAGAAAATGGACAAAGAATTGGCAGGCGGAATGCAGTGTTGGGAGTGTATGGTCACACACTTTGGTAGAAGAAATGAATGTGAAGACTATTTTCGAAATGGAGAGAAAATTCAAATATCTGAAGTGCAAAGGGATTTGGGAGTAGTTGTGCAGGATTCCCTAAAGGTTAATTTGCAAAATGAGTCTGTGGTGAGGAAGGTAGTGCAATGTTAGCATTCATTTTGAGAGGACTGGTATATAAAAGCAAGGATATAATGTTGATGTTTCATAAGGCAATGATGTAGGCTCACTTGGAGATTGAGTGCAGATTTGGGCCCTTGTCTAAGAAAGGATGTGCTGACATTGGAAATGGTTCAAAGGAGGTTCATGAAAATGATTCCGAGATTGAAAGGTTTGTCATATGAGGAGCCTTTGATGTCTTCTGGCCTTTCAACATTTAATAGACTGGTTGTGGAGAGGAAGTTTCCCATGTTGGGGAAGGCAAAGACTAGAAGATGCAGCCTGAGAATACATAGAGAGATATCCATTTATAATGAAGAGCAGGAGGAATTCCTTTAGCCAGAGGGTGGTGAGTCTGTTGTGTTCATTGCACAGGTATCTGTGGTGGCCAAGTCATTGAGCATATTTAAGGCAGAGCTGTTGATAGATTCTTGATTGGACAGGACATGAAGGAATACGGGGAGAAGGAAGGAGATTAGAGCTGAGAGGAAAATGGAACAGACATGATGAAATGAATAGAGCAGACCTGATGGGCCAAATGGCATAATTCTGATCCTCTATTTTATGGTTGAATCCCTGAGTCAGGAATAATTCCACATTGTAGCATCTTTAACTTCTCCGCCTTCATTTCTTCTCTACAGTCAACATTGTGAAGTTTTCTTGCTGAAGTAATTTCCAAGTTTGCCGGCATTCTGAACTGTCCTCTTTTTGGCTAAATAGGCTTCAGGAAATTTACTGAATATTTCTATGTAATCAATAAATCCTCAGCTTCCAATCCCCTACATGTTGCACCTCAGCAGATGGAGGGTTGAAGGGTTTGAGCTATTGAGCCAGGCTAAGGCAGAGAGTGTGGTCTGAAGCTGGATCATTTTTACAGCTGCTGCTCTGAACCAATTGAATCCTTCTTGAAAACTTCTAACAGTCTCACTGGATGATCTCCCAAGCAACACCAATCTTATGTTCTCTTTCCCCAAAAAGGCCACTCCCCCGCCTCCTCTCTTACCTGTACCTCAATCACACCTGTAGCATCTGTACCTGGAGCATTGAGCTGCCCACCCTACCCTTTCCTCAGCTATGTTTCTGTTGTTGGTTGTGATATCCCAGTTCTCAGTGCCAGTCCATATCCTGAGTCCATCCGACAGTTTTGGACAGTTGAGGAACAGTGGAATACTTTCAAAGAGATTTTTCACAGTGCTGAACAAAAATATATTCCAGTCAAAAGTAAGGACAGTAAGTGTGGGGAGAGCCAGCATTGGATTACGAAGGAAATAAAAGATAGTATCAAATTAAAAGTTCATGTGTACAAAGTCGTGAAGAGTGGTGGGAGACTGGAAGATTGGGAAAATCTTAAAAAACAACAGAGAACAAATAAACAAGAAATAAGGAAAGGGAAGATAGAGTATGAAAGTAAATTAGTACAACATATAAAAACAGCCAAAGTTTTTATAAATATAGAAGCGGAAGAGGGTGGCTAAAGTCAAAGTAGGTCCCTTGGAAGACAAGAAGGGGAAATTGATAAGGAAATGGCTGAGGCACTGAATGACTATTTTGTCTCGGTCTTCATGGTGGAGGACACATCTAATATGCCAAAGAAGGATGTTATGGACAAAATGGGAGGTGAGGACCTCAATAAAATCACTGTCACTAAAGAGATAGTGATGAGCAAACTAGAGGGCCTGAAGGTAGATAAGTCCTTTTGCCCTAATGGGATGCATCCCAGGGTGCTGAAGGAATTGGTGGAGGTTATTGTAGAGGCGTTGGTAATCATTTATCAAAACCCTCTAGACACAAGCACTCCCAAGTACCTCTGTACAACAGCATGCTGCAATCTTTCACCATTTAAATAATAATCTGTTCTTCTACTATTTCTTCTAAAGTTCCATTTACCAACATTGTATTCCATCTGCCAGACCTTGGCTCACTCTATTAACCTATCTGTATCCCTCTGCAGACTCTCCTCATCTTCTGTACAATTTGCTATTCCAAATCATCAATATAAATGGTAAACAGCTGCTGGCCCAGCACTGACCCCTGTAGCACCCCACTCACCACTGACTGCCAACCGGATAAACACCTATTTATACCAACTCTCTGCTTTCTATTGGTTAAACAATTCACTATCCATACCAATACATCTTCCAGTGGATTGGAAGACAGCAAATGTCACGCTACTTATTAAAAAAGGATGTAGGCAAAAGATAGGCAACTATTGGCCAGTTAGCTTAATGTCTGTAGTTGGGAAAATGCTTGAAGCTGTCATTAAGGAAGAAATAGTGGAACATTTAGGAAGGAGCGGTTCCATTAGACAGATGCAGGCAAGGATTCAGAAAGGGCAGGTCCTGTTTGACAAACTTACTGGAGTTCTTTGGGGACATAATGAGTGCAGTGGATAGAGGGGTACAGGTGGATGTTGTATACTTGGATTTCCAGAAGGCATTCGATAAGGTGCCGCACAAGAAACTTATAAATAAGATACGGATGCATGGAGTCGGAGGAAGTGTATTGGTATGGATAGTGAATTGTTTAACCAATAGAAAGCAGAGAGTTGGTATAAATAGGTGTTTATCCGGTTGGCAGTCAGTGGTGAGTGGGGTGCTACAGGGGTCAGTGCTGGGCCAGCAGCTGTTTACCATTTATATTGATGATTTGGAAGAGGAGACTGAGTGTAGCGTAGCAAAATTTGTTGTTGACACTAAACTGAGTGGAATAGCAAATTGTACAGAAGACGAGGAGAGTCTGCAGAGGGATACAGATAGGTTAATAGAGTGAGCCAAAGTCTGGCAGATGGAATACAATGTTGGTAAATGGAACTTTAGAAGAAATAGTAGAAGAACAGATTATTATTTAAATGGTGAAAGATTGCAGCATGCTGTTGTACAGAGGTACTTGGGAGTGCTTGTGCATGAATCGCAAAAAGTTGGCTTGCAGGTACAGCAGGCACAGCAGACTATTAAGAAGGCAAACAGGATGTTGGCCTTCATTGCTGGAGGGATTGAATCCAAGAGCAGGGAGGTCATGCTGCAACTATATAGGGTACTGGTGAGGCGGCAGCTGGAGTACTGTGTGCAGTTCTGGTCTCCATTCTTGAGGAAGGATATACTGGCTTTGGAGGCAGTGCAGAGGAAGTTCACCAGGTTGATTCCAGGGATAAAGGGGTTAACCTATGAGTAGAGATTGAATCGCTTGGGACTATGCTCTCTGGAGTTCAGAAGAATGAGAGAGCATCTTATACAAACATACAAAATTTTGAAAGGGATTGATAACACAAAAGTAGGAAAGTTATTTGCATTGGTAGGTGAGACTAGAACATTGCCTCAAGATTCAGGGGAGAAGATTTAGGATGGAGATGAGGAGGAACAGTTTTTCTGAGAGAATGGTAAATCTGTGGAATTCTCTGCCCAGGGAAGCAGTTGAGGCTTCCCCACTAAATACGTATATTTAAGAAACAGTTAGTTAGGATTTTACATAGTAAGGGAATTAAAGGTCATGGGAAAAAGGCAGGTAGATGGAGCTGAGTTTACGGACAGATCAGCCATGATCTTATTGAATGGTGGGGCAGGCTCGATGGGCCAGATGGCCTACTCCTGCTCCTATTTCTTATGTTCTTATGTTCTTATTGCACTGAAATAACCACAGCTTCAAGCTGTGGCCTCTCCCTCCCTTACTGTGTTACTGTCTATTCTGTTAGTGTTGCAAGGATGTAGCGGTGGTACGAACCCAAGTACGAACCCATGAACACAGGCGCAGATGCTGAGTCGGGAGGCGCTATGGTCGTAGCGTGCGTGGAATTGGTGTCCAGAGAGAGTCTTTAGCTGAAGTCTTGGTTTTAGTAGAGAATTCAGGAACAATGCTAGACTTAGAACTGATAGTCCTAAGAACCATGGAACGAGGCTACTCATACAAGAGTCGACCAATAGAGAGCCCTGGCTGGACAGGGCCTGTTGTACAGGATCCGTGTCCGCTAGGTTCACCATGGCAAGTTCGTTCTGTTGCAATGGGGCGTTGGGAACGGATCCAAATGCAAGACACAGACACTGAAGTACAAGGAACAGGACTTGACTAGAGTAGGGACGTGACAGGATTCAGACAAGGAGCAGGGACAAGAATGCAGATTTGGGCTAGAGAAAACTGGACCAGGACTAGAAACCATGGACTAGGAGACAAGGCTCGATTCCGAGCCTGAGACTGGAAAAGGATTCAGAACCTGGGTCTTACCTCAGGCTCGAACCCCAGAACCAGGCAAGGACATGACATGGCTTCAGGACAGGACGTGGCTGGGGTCTAGAGGCCTGAGCTCAGAGACAGGCTGGGGCCTTGGGTCTTGAACTTGGCTGTGGGATACTCGAGGCTTCGGTTCTTGGAGCTTGGCTGCGGGATCCTCGAGGCTTGGGTTCTCGGAGCTTGGCTGCGGGATTCTCGAGGCTTGGGTTCTTGGAGCTTCTCCTGGGCAGGACGTGGATCTCCTGTGCAGGACGCAGAATGCAGAACTCCTGCACAGGACGCAGAACTTCACCCCACGGAGGCAAGGACAGGGAGGGAGGGAGGGACCCAACCGCAGGGTAACGGCAAACGGCCTGCTTACCCGACAGAGGCAAGAGACAGAACCAACCGCAGGGTAACAGCAATCAGCCTGGCTTACCCAATGGAGGCAAGGAACAGGAAGGGACAGAACCAACCGCAGGATAAAGGCAATTACGGCCTGGCTTACCCAACGGAGGCAAGAACAGGAAAGGAGCTCAATCCAGGGTGGCTCTCAGTCTCAGGGCAGCCAGCAATCTTGGCTGGCTACAGAAACAGCCAAATCCATACCACAATAACTGCTCCGACGAGTGGCAACAAGGCTCCATGAAGCGGTGGTCCTCCAACCAGGCCTAGAGATCACGAATAGTTTCACTAGCCTTCCATCAGCAGGTTGCTCCAAGGGGAACTGACAAGACAAACCAGCAGCCGACACTTATATTCCAAGCCCAAAGATGGGAATCAGGTGCCTCTGATTAACTCAACCAAACAAAGGACAGCTGGAAGACCTGGAGTCTTGAGTCCACGGACCGCACCGTGATCCAGAATGTGGACTTCACGGACCGGACCATGACAGTTAGATCTGGGGCTGATGTCCAGTAGCTTCTTCAGAAATCAAGAATGAGGCCCAAATCTTATGTTTACCACAGTTTCGTTAGATGTTTATAGTGGTACAGGTCAGATAGGGTCAGTCAATCTCAGCAGGTAAGGCGGAGAAGGAACAAGAGAACAGCAGCAGTAACAGCCGTGACTGACAGTAACAGTGAACGGCTGTACCAGTGGCCAGCTGAAAAGCAGTGATTGGCAATAACTGTGACCATCTGTAACTGTAACTGTCTGCAACAGTCCCCTGCTGTAACAGTGACTGTCTGTAACTGTGACTGTGACCGGCTGTAACTGTGACTGGCTGTAACAGTCCTCTGCTGTAATAGTGACTGGCTGTAATTGTGACCATCCGTAACAGTGACTGGCTGTAACTGTCACCATCTCTAACTGTGACTGACTGTAACAGTCCCCCGCAGTAACAGTAACTCACTGTGACTGTGACCGGCTGTGACAGTGAATGGTTGTGACTGTGACTGGCTGTAACAGTCCCCTACTGTAAGAGTAACCATCTGTAACTGTGACAGGCTGTAACAGTCATTGACTGTAACATTGACTGGCTGTCCCAGTAACCGGTTGTACAAGTCACCTCTGAACCAGTAACTGTGACTGACTGTAACAAAGGTAGATGAAAACATGGTGTGCTTTTATTCTGCCAAGTGGGCTGAGCCAGTTTATTTGAGAAACCCTTTCAGCAGATACTAACTTATTCCCCCTTCAACTTTTCAAGGATAGAAACTACAGAAGAATGGAACTACTAATACAGCAAGTTACTAAAAGTCTACAGACAAACAGGTGATTGTACAAATATATAAACAAGCATAAAGAATGCTAAACCTATGGGGAAAACAATAAAAACATCAATCCCACAGCAGTGTCCGTGCTGCTGAAACTAGAATGAATTCAAAACGCTGGACAAGGTCAGCTGTGATAATTACACTGCTTTGAGAAATCGGTCAATATTTCTGACCATATTATCCAGAACATACAGGGCCAGGATGCATTTTATCATCTCGATCTGTTCACCTCTCCACTGATTCGAAACCACAAACATGGAACGCCTCTCCATCCCAGTGCGTTTTGCCAACTGGTCAAACTGAGGGAAAGGAAGGAGAGAGAGGGTATTAATGGAATTATAAACTCCACAAGCTTCAGATTCACGGGCAATGGTAGCAGTAACGGAGATGGAGAGAGCTGTTCCATTGGGATGGGCTTCAGCTGAACTGTGTTGTGACCAGTGTCCTGGGGAATCACGTGAATACTGTGTAGACCAGGCTTCAGACTAGACAGAAAGGGGAGGGTTCCGAGGCCAGAATGCTTAATAACTGAAGAGGAGGTGAGAGACTGGTGGCTCAGAGGAGTTGAGGGTGGGGGGGGGGTGGATTTGACAAACAAAGTGTGACAGGAGGGGGCAGAAAATATCAGTAAAATGAGGCAGCACAAAGTAAAACCTGAGTAATAGAGTTTAACACGTGGCTAAGGAGATGGTGCAAGAGGGGAAGGGCTTCAGGTTATTGGATCATTGGGCTCTCTTCCAGGGAAGGTGGGACCTGTACAGACGGAATGGTTTGCACCTGAACTGGAGGGGAATGAATATCCTAGCAGGAAGGTCTTCTAGTGCTGCAAGGGCGGGGGGGAGGGGGGGTGTCGGTGGGGGTGGTGGTTAAACTAGAAATGCACAGGATGGGAACCAGAGCGCCTGAACAGAACGTGGAGTGGTTGTGGGGAAAGATGTTGCTGAGCCTACACACAAGGTCAGAAATCAAAAGTTTGACCATGGTGGGACTAATGTTCTGAGTTTTGTCTACTTCAATGCAGGGAATATTGTAGGAAAGGCAGATGAGCTTAGGGCATTCAAAGGATACAAAGTATATCAAAGTATTATCAATGTATGCATAAGTTATAGAACCTTGAGATTTGTCTGCTTACCGGGAGCCACAAAGCAAATATCTCCTGTGTTTACCTCTCTGCTGTCAGTG
This sequence comes from Mobula birostris, assembly GCF_030028105.1. Classification (NCBI taxonomy): domain Eukaryota; kingdom Metazoa; phylum Chordata; class Chondrichthyes; order Myliobatiformes; family Myliobatidae; genus Mobula; species Mobula birostris. The sequence goes on from NC_092377.1 coordinate 120,421,068, forward strand.
CAAACATGCTATTCACAGATTGGGTGCTATGTTTCCCACATCAATGTCAGTTCTCAGATTCTACATATTATTACCTTCTGCTGCAGTGGCTTGTATTCATAAATCCATGCATTGTGTATCTCTGGTATCCCTAATAATTCAAACTTGGTCCCAATCACAACCCTGTGAACATCTGGAAAAGAGAGATGATCCAGATATCAATATGAAGCTGCAATGCTGAGGTGACAAAGTTACACAGAACAAAAGAAAGCACTTACATTTCTGTGCCACGATTGTCTGTAGCTCCTGAAACTCTTCCATTTTATCGTCACTGACCAAGTCTATGGTGCTGATGTCAAATATGAGTGCGACTCCGTGAATTACATTTTTCGGAGTAGCAGGGTAGGTGGAAGCATCTGAGTCAGGATCGAAATTCTGTAACTAAGTGAGAAAATGAAGAACTGGTTACAGAGGAAGCAGCAGGAATACTGATGATCACAATCACACAGCACTGAGGTGAACAATGGAGGAGGGACCAGTCCCCTTAGACAAAGCCCAGTTGTCATGGTCACTCATCTACTGATCTACTAAGACGCAGATGGGCCCCAAAACCAGTGGAGTCCATCTGTCCCTGTCAGTCTCCGGCTGCTTTCCCCAGTTCGCTGTTACTTTTCAATTCCTTTCATTGTGGGTCCACTCTGTCCCCACGAGCTGCTTGAGAATTTGTTCTGAGCTCTTCAATACTCACACCCTTGCACTGTTTAATGAATCAACATTTTTAACTAAATGTCGGGACTTGATAACAAAGTTTTCAGATGATTCAGAAACTGTTTGGTCCTTCACACCTCAGGATGATACAAATGGTTGGTCAGTATGTAAACTGATGGCAAATTGAATCCTGAGGAGTGTGGGTTGTTCAGTCTCCATCAGTAATGTGGGGGAGACAATCGTGTGTATTGTGTCCAGGTTACTGGGTGATAGGAAGGTAAATGGTGAGTTCATCAGCTTTTGTTCATGTTTGTTTCCTGAGGCTATTCAGCCAGGCTAGCCTATGCTAGTTCTCTGTCAGTTCACCAATTACTCATCTCCCCACCCACTCTCTGCCATTCTGACAACCCACCGGAAACAACAGCAGCAGACTGACCCAATGACCTACATGCTATTGGGATGTGGGAGCCAGAAACCAGGATCATCAGGGGGAAACCCACATCATGACAGCAAGAGCCTGCAAACTATACATTGACAGCACCAGAGGCTGGGATGGAATCGGAATCACTGGATCTGCGAAGCAGCACTACTAACTGCTCCATCACTGTGTCACACAGTAGTACAGACGACTTGCTCCAATTCTATTGGGTCCTGGTGAGGCTTGTGCACAGTTCAGGATTCCTTACCCAAGGAAGGATTGCAGCAATGGCTGACCAGACTGATCCAGGGATGGTGGGTTTGACGAATGAAGAGAGATAAGAACAGGAACGGGAACAGACTGTAGGGGAATGTAATAGGTGACAGATGGTACATATTGTTCATCATATAAACTGTTTTACATGATTCATAAACTCCATCATTGAGTTGTTGAGTTCATTTTAAGAAACAGTGTCTGATACAATGACATGAGTATAAGGTGACTTGTTCTTCTGCAATGGAAGTAAAGGACTGCAAATCTTGTTAAACGCATAAGGTGACTCTCAATTGTTTTACTCACAAAATCCTACAAGGGCAAACACACCACAAACCACCCCCCTCCCCTGTCATCCCTCCACTAACCCCAGCCTTCTCCCCCAATTCAGTAAGCAGAACTGATCTAGTCTGGACCTCAACACCCTTCTTTTGTTGGCCCATGGCCATTGACTCCTGAGTGTCTGTTCTCACCTCAGTTTGGAAGTAAGACAAGATTTCATGGCCACACACAGAATTCCAACATCAAACCCCACACGGTGGAGTTGTTGGCTGATAATGGATGCCAGCAGAAGACAACTGGTGGGAGACAAGGAGGTGCTGCTCTAGGTGAGTTTGAGCAGAGGGTCTGACCAAGATAGAGGCTGATGAGCCTGTGACCTTCACTAGCAGTGGAGCGGATTCTGGGGTCATGTGTTGCTGGGATTGATCCATTTCCCCATCACTGCTCTGTCTCCTGACCTGTACCATGTGGAGGATGTCAGAACAACACTCAGTCCCCCCTCACTTGGAAAAGAGCTCTAAGTGTCCCAGCAATGTGTCGAGGTGGAGACAGCTGGCAGTGAGACACCAAGGAGAGTGGTGTGTAACCCCCTGATGAATCTCTGTCAATATCTCCTCGTGGGTAACTCCAGAACTAATGTCTGTCACTGTGTACCACTGTGTTACTCCAGGAATAATATCTGTCACTGTGACCCTGTGTGTTACTCCAGTACAAACATCTTTCATTGTATCCCCATGTGTAACTCCAGGACTAATCTCTGTCCTGTGTCCCTGTGTGTTACTCCAGGACTAATCTCTGTCAATGTGTCCCTGTGTATTACTCCAGGACGAATCTCTGTCACCGTGTCCCCATGTGTTACTCCAGGACTAATATCTGTCACTGTGTCCCTGCATGTTGCAGCAGGATTAATCTCTTTCACTGTGTCCCAGCGTGTCACTCCAGGACTCATCTCTGTCACTGTGTCCCGGTGTGTTGCTCCAGGACTAATCTCTGTCCCTGTATCCCAGTGTGTTACTCTGGGACTAATCTCTGTAACTGTGTTCTCATGTGTTACTCCAGGACTAATCCCTGTCATTGTGTTCCTGTGCGTTACTCCAGGACTAATCTCTGCCACTGCATCCCTGTGTGTTACTCCAGGACTAATCTCTGCCACTGCATCCCTGTGTGTTACTCTGGGACTAATCTCTGTCACTATGTTCTCGAGTGTTACTCTTTGTTTGGTATTTCTGTGTAACTTCTTTTACAGAGTGCCACCTCCCTCGGCCTAGGCTATAGTTTAATTCCAATCGGAACATGGGCCTAGTCTTCAGAACCATGGCTGTTTTGTCTGAAACTTTGCTTGGGACCATTTCTCCCTTCTCTCTCTGAGGTTGTTCAGTGTTTAATGGCTTGTGGAAATCAGGAGTATGAAGTAAAGGAGGAAACTCACGTTTGTTCCTTTGGGAACTCTCCCTTCCAGGATCATCTGTAACACTTTCTTTGTCTGACCACGGTTCTTCATAGCATTCCATCCAGCCGAATCCCAAAAGTTTAAACTCCCTGCTCTGTAGGACCTGAGCTGTAAATTTTTAAAAAGATGTACATTTGTATGGCACCTTTCATGGAGAGTAAAGTTCCGGGTAATGTAGAACACAGGGTAGATGGTATTTACGCAACAAGATCCCATAAACAGTGGAATGGTGATCAACTGAAGATCTGCTTTGTGTTGTTAACTGCTGGCTAAGATTATGTATCGGGACATGGGAGAACACCCTGCTTTTCCCTCAGTGATGGGACAATCCAATCTGCGGGAGAACTCCTACCTCTTCCCTCATTGACAGGACATCCCAGACTGTGGGACATCTCCCTGATCTTCTCTCGGTCACGTGATATCTCATGACACAAGAAAACTCCTCTTCCCTTGCTGCCCTGGGTCTGTTTACGTTCCCCTGAGAGGGCAGGTGAATCCCTGGTATACAGACCCAGAGACACTCTGACTGCAGCAATGTTATCCTGAATCTCTGGATTCCCCTTTCAAACTAAAACGTTCTAGTTCACCAAGAAAACCAAATTAACAAGGACAGTCTTGGGGTGAAAGAGCAAAAATGTGGAGAATACTCAGCATATCAGGCAGCATCCATGGAAAAAGGAACAGGGACTGTTCTCAAAGAAGGGATTTGTGGTTAAGTTCTTTTGGGAAAAGGTCATTCTGGATTAGGTGTTGTGAAATAAACTGTATTTGATTTGGGAGTTTAAGGTAAAGAAACCTTTGGAGGCAAGTTTCATAATATGATTGAAGTCACCTTGAGGGTTGGTGGGGGGGGGAACAAGGAAATGATGTATCGATATTATAGTGGAATAAAGGGAATTATAGAGGGATGAGAGGGGATCCGGCCAAAGTTGATTGGAAGGAGACACCGGCAGGGACGATAGCAGAACAGCAATGGATGGAGTTTCTGGGAGCAATTCAAAAGGTGCATAATAGATTCATCCCAAAGTAGAAGGAATAATCTAAAGATGGGGTGAGGGGTGGTGGGGGTGTAAGGAGGTAACCATGACTGACAAGGAAAGTCAAAAGCAAAAAATCAAAAGAGAGAGTATATAATGTAACAAAAACTAGTGGGAAGTTAGACTGGGAATATTTCAAAATCAGTAGAAGGCAACTGAAAAAAGCCACAAGAAGAGAAAAGATGAAATTTGAGGATAAGCTATCCAACACTATAAAATTATAATAACAGATTTTTTCAGATATATAGAGTCAAAGAGAGGTAAGAGTGGATATCAGACTGCTGGAAAATAATGCAGGAGATAATGGGGGACACAGAAATGGCTGATGAACTGTATTTGTCCCTAAATGTATTGGTCCGGTCCGTAAATGTCCGCATTCTGGTTCACGCTCTGGTCTGTGGACTCAGGACTCCGGTTCTTCCTGCTGTCCCTTGTTTTGGTTGAGTTAATCATAGGCATTTGATTCCCATCTTGGGGCTTGGAATATAAGTAGCCTTGGGGACGACTGGTGGCTGCTGGTTTGTCTTGTCAAGGTTTCCTGGGAGCAACCTGCCGGTGGAAGGCTGCAGCGGCCACTTGCCATCTTTAGGCTGTGTTGGAGAACCATCGCTTCATGAAGCCTTGCTGTTGGTAGTCGGAGCTGTCTTTTCGGTATGGATTCGGCTGTTTCCCGGGCCAGCTGAGTGGCTGCTGGCCACTTCGAGCTAGGTGGGGATCCGGCTGTTTCCATAGCCAGCTGAGGTTGCTGGCCGAACTGTGACTTGGAGCAACCCCGATGCAGAGATGGAACTGTATGTCATTCTTCGGTGTTTGTCTCTTCTTGTCCTTGCCTCTGTGGGGTAAGTCAGGCCGTTCTGCCATTGCCTTGTGGGGGATCTGTCTTGTCCTCACCACCAAGGGGTAACTCAAGCGGTTCTGCCATTGCCCTGCGGGGGTCCTGTCTTGTCTTGTTTTGTGTTTGCCTCCGTTGGGAAAGTCCGGCCGTTCTGCCTTTAACCAATGGATGGACCTGTCACACATTGGTGTGGAGATAAAGTTGAGTCCCGGCTTGTCTAAGGATAGGTCCAGGCTCTATGACTATGTACTATCCAGTCTCATGTTAGTAATGTGTTAAAGATGAGTCCCGGCTTCTCAAAGGATAAGTCCCGGCTCTCTGTTGATGTACAGTTCCCAGTCTGTCTCCGAGCTCCAGCCTCCAAGTTATCAGCCTCCACATTCCAAGACCAAGACCCCAGCCTGTCTCAAGACCAAGACCCCAGCCTGACTCCAAGCTCAGGACCAAGACCCCAGCCTGTCTCCAAGCTCAAGACCAAGACCCCAGCCTGTCTCCAAGCTCAAGACCAAGACCCCAGCCTGTTCTCCAAGCTCAAGAACAAGACTCCAGCCTGTCTCCAAGCTCAAGACCAAGACCCCAGTCTGTCTCCAAGCGAAAGACCAAGTCCCCAGCCTGTTCTCCAAGCTCAAGACCAAGATCCCAGCCTGTCTCCAAGCTCAAGACCAAGACCCCAGCCTGTCTCCAAGCTCAAGTCCAGGACCCCAGCCTGTCTCCAAGCTCAAGACCAAGACCCCAGTCTGTCTCCAAGCTCAAGACCAAGACCCCAGTCTGTCTCCAAGCGCAAGACCAAGACCCCAGCCTGTTCTCCAAGCGCAAGACCAAGACCCCAGCCTGTTCTCCAAGCTCAAGACCAAGATCCCAGTCTGTCTCCAAGCTCAAGACCAAGACCCCAGTCTGTCTCCAAGCTCAAGTCCAGGACCCCAGCCTGTCTCCAAGCTCAAGACCAAGACCCCAGTCTGTCTCCAAGCTCAAGACCAAGACCCCAGTCTGTCTCCAAGCGCAAGACCAAGACCCCAGCCTGTTCTCTAAGCGCAAGACCAAAACCCCAGCCTGTTCTCCAAGCTCAAGACCAAAATCCCAGTCTGTCTCCAAGCTCAAGACCAAGACCCCAGTCTGTCTCCAAGCGCAAGACCAAGACCCCAGCCTGTCTCCAAGCTCAAGTCCAGGACCACAGCCTGTCTCCAAGCTCAAGACCAGGACCCCAGCCTGTCTCCAAGCTCAAGACCAAGACCCCAGCCTGTATTCCAAGCTCAAGACCAAGACACCAGCCTGTCTCCAAGCTCAAGACCAAGACCCCAATCTGTCTCCAAGCGCAAGACCAAGACCCCAGCCTGTTCTCCAAGCTCAAGACCAAGACCCCAGCCTGTCTCCAAGCTCAAGACCAAGACCTCAGCCTGTCTCCAAGCTCAAGACCAAGACCCCAGGCTTTTTCCAAGCTCAAGACCAAGACCCCAGCCTGTCTCCAAGCTCAAGACCAAGACCCCAGCCTGACTCCAAGCTCAAGACCAAGAACCCAGCCTCAAGCCTCAAGCCTCTGGACCCCAGTCATTTCCTGTCCTGTAGTCATATCATGTCCTTGCCTGGTTCTGGGGCCCGAGCCCGAGGGAAGACCCAGGTTCTGGGTCCTTGTCCAGTCTCTGGCTCAGAGCCCAAGCCCAGGCTCCTAGTGCCTAGTTCTTTGTCTGGGTTCCCTGTCTTGTCCATGTCCTAGCCCAAGTCTGCATTCTTGTCCCTGCTCCTTGTCTGTAACCTGTCACGTTCCTACTCTAGTCAAGTCATGTTCCCCGTACTTCATTGTCTGTGTCTTGCATTTGGGTCCACTACCAGCGCCACCCATTGTGACAAGATTTGTATTTTACATCAGCCTTCTCTGTGGAAGACACCAGCTGTATGCCAGAGAGTCAGGGACCAAGTGTGAGTGTAGCAGCTGTTGGTAAGGAGAAGGTGATGGGAAGTGGAAAAGTTTGAATGTGGGTAAGTTGCTGAAACCTGAATAACTGCAGCCCAGGCTCTGGAAAGTGTTCCTGAAGAGATTGTGGAGGCATCAGTAGTTGTCTTTGAAGAAACACTAGTTCTAGATTGGTTCTGAAGGACTGAAAATTGCGTATGCCACTTTATACAACCATTCTCCCAATCTGTCTCAGTTCTTCTGCAGATTCTATGCTTCCTCAAAACTAACCACCCTCCACCTATTTTTCTATCAGCCACAAAACTGGCCACAAAGCCATCAATTCCATCTTCCAAATCTTTTGCATATAACGTGAATAAAAACAGTCCCAATATCGATCTCTGTGAATACCACTAGTCACCAGCAGACAGCCAGGAAAAGCCCCATCTATTCCTACATTTTGCATCCTGTCAGTCATCCAAAATTCTATCCATGCCAGTAACTTTATTGTAATACCATGGGCTATTAACTACTTCAGCAGTTTCATCTGTGGCTCCTTGTCAAAGCCCTTCTGAAAATCCAAGTAAACAACATCCACTGTCTCTGCTTTGTCTCTCTGGAATGCTATTTCCTCAAAGAATTCCAACAGATTTTACAGGTAAAATTTCCCCTTGAAGAAAACGTACTGATTTTGGCCTATTTTGTCATGTGACTCCAAGTGTATTGAAACCTTATGCTAATCAATGGAGTCTAGCATTTTCCCAACCATTGACATCGGGCTAATTGGCCTATAATTTCTTTTTTGTCCCTCCCTTCTTAATTCCGCAGCTAATTGATATCACGCACTTGGATTTGAATTCACATTTCCCATAGGGTGACCATTTCCCAATTTCCAAAAAGGAGGACATTGCATATGTGGTCATGGATTACCATATATATACAGTGCGTTTCAAAACAAAAATTATAAAATTTAAACCATATTGCAAAAACAATAAATGCAAACAGATGACCACTTTAGTTATTTTATTAAATAAAAATTCTAACATGATACTTTTTTGCCTATATAAATCCAGCAAAAACCTAGCTATTTCATCATTAATCCGTGATTTTCTGCCAGAGCCCTTATTCCTATTCAATTATTCATCATTCTGCATATTACATACATGCATTCATACAGTTTAAATAAAGAATTGAAAGAATTGAATATTCATTTTTACTCCTGCTGAAGCAGATATGCTAACCAAATTAATTTACTTCATTTCTTCAGTTGCTTGAGCTGGGGAGAAAAATGATAATAATGATGGTGTTCCAAGCAGTACGAGTGTTAACTTTATATTTATCTGTGGTACCGTGTCGTTCAACTGCACTTTTTCCCTTACTGCCAATCTTCACGTCACAACGGTATAGTGTACAAAAAACATGAAAATTATATTTTCTGCTTTTAGCAATAAATCCAAATTCTTTGGCCCATTCATGGTTGAATATAGTTTTTTCTTTTCAGCAATTCTTTAGGGTCTTGAAACAAGAACAAAAAGTCAACCACTCTCCACTGCAGTCTTGGGTTAACGGTTGTTATAGCTTTCAGTTTCCACTGTTTTAAGTATATCCGAGGTAATTTATATAAGTTTTTTAGTCAGACGCAAAAAGGAGGACAAGTTAGTGCAAACATGAGAAAATCTGCAGATGCTGGAAATTCAAGCAACACACACAAAATGCTGGCCAGACAGCATCTATAGGAAGAAGTACAGTCAACATTTTGGGCCGAGACCCTTCGTCAGGACTAGCTGAAAGAAGAGATAGTAAGAGATTTGAAAGTGGGAGGGGGATGAGGAGATCCGAAATGATAGAAGAAGACAGCAGGAGTTGGGATGAAGCTAAGAGCTGGAAAGTTGATTGGCAAAAGGGATACAGAACAGCAGAAGGGGGCGGATCATGGGACGGGAGGCCTAGGGAGAAAGAAAGGGGGAGGGGAGCCCAGAGGAAGATGAAGGGCAGGCAAGGAGAAATTGTGAGAAGGACAGAGAGAGAACAAAGAGAGGAAAAACGGAGGGGGGTGGGGGAGAAGAGAGAATAAATAAATAAATAGATAGATAGATAAATAAATAAATAAATAAGGGCTGGGGTAAGAAGGGGAGGAGGGCTTTAATGGAAGTTAGAGAAATCAATGTTCATGCGATCGGGTTGCAGGCAAATTAACATCCGGCTCCAGATGGCGCCAGACGGAGGCCTAAAGCCGGAGTTCTGGCCTCCCTACTTTCCCAGCCTCGGGACCTCCCGACGTGCTTACCAGCAAATAGATTGGAGTGAGGTGACCTCTCACTACCTCTGATGTGGACATCAGGGAGACACATAAAGGACGGTGAATTCACAGTTAATAGAGCAACATATACCGCTTGTGCGTTTATATTAAGTTGACAGCAGTGTGTGTACCTCTGGAGTGAGAGACCCGGGATTGTCTCCTGTCGGGACACAGGTTATAGTCGTTCCTTGTGGATCCAGAGCCGAGAGAAATGTGTTGATGGTCGATGATTTCCCAACCCCAACCATGCCGAAGAGCAGGATATTTATACAGTCTCCACAGCCCTCAGGGGGGTTGTAGTTTAACAAGAGGTTCTTCAAATTGTCCAGATTCCTGCCAAAGACCAGGGAGACAGAGCATCAGCTGTCTGGCTGAAACGGGTTAACGAAATCATCATATTTACCTCTGTCCGATTGGGATGACACACCCTGATTATGCGAACCTACCGCTTGTCCATGGCTGGGAAGTGAAAACAGCGGTCCTTTGAAAAATCTGAAATACAATGTGAAAGTATTAATATCTTTGTTTTTATCTCGCGGGGGGGGGGGTTTCAGTAACGGATTGAAGATATAAACTCACGGCTTCCCATGTTTGGCGTTGTATAAACCCAGTGATCTGCGCCGGAGTGTTGACTGTGCTTCTGCCTGCGGGAATCCAAATCTTTTTCTTGATGTACTTTCACTTTCCCTTGCTACCGGTTGATGAGCAAATTTGGTCAGGATGATCAAAGTGAGGCAGGAACCAAGAAGAACTTTTACAGTGACATTACATCCATTCCGATTTTACTGTTCGTCGGATTCAGCGACACCACGCAGGGCGTACACGTTAACTAACATATAAAAGCCCGTTCTGTTTATAATACTATCACCCACGAAAAGGAAATCATGACGGGAGTTTCCACCAGGAAAACTCTGTTGCATTATTCTATAAGACCATGAGTCCATAAGATATAGGAGCAGAAGTAGGCCATTCGGCCCATCGAGTCTGCTCTGCTGGACAGATCCAATTCTTCCAGTCATCCCCACTCCCCTGCCTTCACCCCATACCCTTTGATGCCCTGGCTATCAAGAACCCATCTATCTCTGCCATGAGTACACCTAATGACTAGCCTCCACAGCCACTTGTGGCAGCAAAGTCCACAAATTTACCAACCTCTGACTAAAGTAATTTCTACGCATTTAGTTCTAAAAGGCCGTCCTTCAAACCTGAAGCCGTGCCCTCTTATCCTATAATCCCCTACCATGGGAAATAACTTTGCCATTTCTAATCTGTTCAGGCCTTTTAACATTCGGAATGTTTCTATGAGATCCCCCTCATTCTCCCGAACTCCAGGGAATACAGCCCAAGAGCTGCCAGACGTTCCTCATTTGGTAACCCTTTCATTCCTGGGTCCGACTCACACTGCAGGTCACGTTTAAGGTATCTTGCACAAGGACTCCTAAGTCCCTTTGCACCTCTGCATTTCGAATTCTCTCCCCATCTAAGTAATTGTCTGCCCGTTTACTTCTTCCACTTTCCAACAATGTATTTCACTTCTCACTTATTTGCCCATTTCCCTAAACAATCTAAGTCTCTGTGCAGGCTCTGTTTCCTCAACACTGCCCGCTCCTCTACCCATCTTTGTATCATCGACAAATTTAGCCACAAATCCATTAATACTGTAGTGCAAATCATCCACATACTTTGTAAAAAGCAGCCGTTTCAACACTGACGCCCGTGGAACTCCTCTGGTAACCGGCAGCCAACCAGAATATGATCCTTTTATTCCCACTCTCTGTTTTCTGCCGAGCAGGCAATGCCCCACCCATGCTAGTAACTTCCCTGTAATTGCACCGACTCTTATCTTGCTAAGCAGCCTCATGTGCGCCACCTTGTCAAAGGCCTTCTGAAAATCCAAGTACGCCACATCCACTACATCTCCTTTGTCTACCTTGCTTGTAATTTCCTCAAAGAATTGCAGTAGGTTTGTCAGGCAGGATTTTCCTTTCAGGAAACCATGCTGGCTTTGACCTATCTTGTCATGTGCCTCCAGGTATTCCATAATCTCATCCCTAACAATCGATTCCAACAATTTCCCAAACACTGATGTCAGCCTAAAAGGTCTATAGTTTCTGTCTATAGGCTGAGTAACATTTGCAATTTTCCAGTCATCCGGTACAATGTCAGAATCTATCAATTCTTAAAAGATCATCGTTAATGTCTCCGCAATCTCGCCATCTACTTCCTTCAGAAGCCTAGGATGCATTCCATCAGGTCCAGGAGATTTATTCGCCCTCAGAACATTAAGCTTCCTGAGCACCTTCTCAGTCATAATTTTCACTGCACAAACTTCACTTCCCTGACACTCTTGAATGTCTGGTATACTGCAGACGTCTTCCACCGTAAAGACGGATGCAAAATAGGCATTCAATTCCTCTGCCATCTCTACAACTCTCATTATACTATCTTCAGCGCCATTTTCTATTCGTCCTTTATCTACCCTCAACTCTCTTTTACCCTTTATGTACTTAAAAAATCTTTTAGTGTCTTCTTTGACATTAGTTGCCAATTTCTTCTCATAATTCATCTTTTCCCTCTGAATGACCTTCTTAGTTTCCTTCTGCAAGTTTTTGAAAGCTCCCCAATCCTCTATCTTCCCACTAGCTCTGGCTTCCTTATATGCCCTCACTTTTGCTTTTAATTTGGCTCTGACTTCACTTGTCAGCGACAGAAGTGCCCTTCCCTTTGAAAATTACTTCTTATTTGGAATATATCTGTCTTGCACTTCCCTAATTTTTCACAGAAACTCCAGCTATTGCTGCTCTGCTGTCCTTCCTGCAAATATCCCTTTCCAGTCAACTTCGGCCAGTTCCCCTCTCATGCCTTTGTCATTTCCTTTATTCCACTGAAATACCGACACATTGGATTTTATTCTTTCCCTCTCAAATTTCAGTGTGAATTCGATCATATTGTGATCACTGTTCCCTAAGGGTTCATTAACCTAAAGCTCTCTTATCACCTCCGGATCATTGCACAACACACAAACCAGCACAGAGAATCCCCTAGTGGGCTCGAAACAAGCTGTTCTAAAAACCCATCCCTTAGACACTCTACAAATTCTCTCTCTTGAGGTCCAGTACTGGTAAATCCACTTTCATGTTATAATCCACATCAATTACCATGACATTGCCTTTCTGACATGCCTTTTCTATCTCCTGCTGTAACTTGAAATCCACATCCGGGCTGCTGTTTGGAGGCCTGTATGCAACTGCCATTAGGGACCTTCTACCATGCCATTTCTTAACTCAACCCATAGGGTCTCTAAACCTTCCAATCCTATGTCATCTCTTTCCAATGATTTAATATTATTTCTTATACACAGAGCCACACCAACCCCTCGGCCTACTAACCTATCTTTCCAATATACTGTATATCCTTGGACATTCAGCTCTCAGTGGCAGCCATCCTTTAGCCAAGTTTCACAGATGGCCAGAACGTCATATTTGTCAATCTAAACTTCTAGATCGTACATTTTATTCCTTATGCAGCGTGCATTCAAATACAACGCTCTCAGTCCAGTATTTGTTGTCTCTGTTTTAACTGCACCACGCATCTATTGCCCTATGTAAGGGGTTTCTTCTTTTATGTTACTGCTAAGGTTAATAAAATGGCTTCTTTGTTATGTTAACTGCTAAGAATGTTCTCAAAACTAGCAGCTTGTTTGGGTTATATTACTGATAATGAGAATTGTATTCATTTGCTAACCAATTGGGATAGATGTAATTCTTACTTGTGTGTCTATAAGCTATTGTTTTCGCGGGCTTGGGGGAGAAGGCACGATGGGGACAGATAGAGGAGACGCGATGCTTAAGCTGGGCGACGAAACGGACCCCGAGCGGTAGTTCGAGGCTCAGGGTCTTTGGCGAGGAGAGGAGACGAAGACAGACTCATGTGGAGCGTCTGGCCGACCACCGTGGCTGGTCCCAGGCGGCGGGTCGAGGGGATCGGAGGGGATCGAATGGTGGAAAGAGGACTCCGTTAATTGAGCTCCAACGGTTGTGCACGAAGTGGTTGAACTTTGATAAGTTTGGCGCCTTTTATTTTCCTTTTATATTTTATCTCTATTAATGACATAGTTCCAGTACGATCTATAAAGTGTAATCTTTTAATCGCACATGGAGGTAGTGTCTGTTATTGGCGGAGTGGGTACATCACACAGCATCCACACAAACTTGACAAATCCAGTTTGGCGGGGCCGAAGGCTGCTCCCCCTAGACGAAACCGAGCTGAGCGGGCCTGAGGCTTACCAGGGGGCTACATAGTGGGGTTACTCGTCCGGAATATAGATTTTTGTTGGAAGCTGTGTGATCACCCTCTTTAAATTATGCATGCTGCGGGGACGGAACCTGGTGTGCGTGTGTGGAATTGCTGGTTGTTACTGCATGTGTGTTGGGTGGGGTGGCTGTTGGTACCCCGGAGGTCTTTTTTCAAGTTCAGACTAGCGCTGACGAAATGGTGGTGGGACTGCCAGTGTCTATTGGTACCCCAGGTGAGGCGGGACAATGGGCTGTCCATACTGTTAGGAGAGAGAGGAACGAGTGGTCTGATTCGGAGGTAGTGTCTGCGAATAAAAGTTCTTGCTATGGCAGGCTCCGCCTGTTTTTTCGGATACGGTAAACCCCTAAAGGGGCGGAGGCGTACGAGACGTGGGCGGAACGGATCTCTCAGTTGTTAGACGAGTGGCAGTGCTCGGTTGAGGGAGAGCGGCAGGGATTGGTTGGAAGTTTGAGTAGGCGGGCTGTTGACGGTGTTAGAACTGTCAGGGCCAATTACCCCGTAGTGACAGCTGCCAATTATGTGAAAGCGGGGGAAAATGCGTCTGGTTCGACTAGAAGTAAAATGCAGCGCCTGGGGCGCTTTCTATACCTGTGTCAGGAGATTGGGGAAAAGCTTTCAATGTATCTTCTCTGGGTAGGGGGGCAGCTAAATTGCTTGCAGTGCCAGGGGGATCATTTAGGGGATCAGCCCCTCCCTCAGTTGTTCAGCTGATCAGAGAGGTGTCGGGAAACTTAGTGGAGGCCCAGTGGGGGAACGGCTTGGGGTCTCTGGGGGAGCACGTTCCCAGCAATGTACCAAGGAGCTTCCGAAAGGAAAAGACTCTATTCCTGAAGGCTTAAAGGGACCACGCCCTCGGGTATCATTACGGATAGATGGAAGCTATGCTAAAGCCATCCTCGACACCGGGGCGCAGGTCAAGTTGTTGTACATTTCGTTATACAACCGGTTACTGAAGCACTTACCCTTGACAACATTAAGGGCACTGGAGATCTGGGGTACCAATGCCGGTGATTATCCTTATGACCGTTACTGGTCAGTGAAACTGGAGATTTTGGAGGCCAATGTGTGGGAGTCAAAGGGCGGTGAATCGTTAATGCTGATGTGTCCGGACCCTGGTGCGACGGGAAGTGTTTTGCTTCTGGAGGGGACCAACACCTCGCTGATGAGGAAGCGCATGGGGGCCTGCCAGGAGGAGGCGGGTGAGAGCTGTTTGGGGGCACTGTCTGTGCACCCAGTGTTTCGAGCTGCTTGTGAGGACGTGCGTAGCAGCATTGGGCCGGTACCGAATTTAAACGAGAGCCGATTGTGGTACGGCCTGGCGGAAGTATCTGAGGGTGAGACCCACTTAGTGAACGCTCGGAAATACCACGGGGAGGGGAGTTGACCGCTGAAGACACCTCGGTGAGAGAGAGGTCGCGGCGACTGGCCCCTGCAGCCGTGAAAGACATAGGCAGCGAGTGTGTGGATTATAGGACTCTGAACAGGCGCACCGTCATCGACCAGAATACAGTCCTGAGGGCCAAAGACGCTATGGTCTGTCTGAATGGTGCGACGTGGTTTAATGTGCTGGATCTGAGAAGTGGATGTTGCCAGATCCCGATGAGTGAGGCCAACAAGGAGAAGACGGCCGTTAGAGGTCGCCTAGGATTCTTCCGTTCCGAAAAGGTGCCACAGGGCGTATCCGGAGTCCCAGCAATCTTCCCGCAGGGCATGGGGACCACCATGGGGGATATGGAGGTGCGTGGAGTATTGGTGTATCTGGATGATCTCCTAGCATTGGGATTCGTCTTGGAAGACTATGAAGGGAGGCGAGTGACGGATCCTGGGCGATTGGGGATTAACGAAGTAAAACTTCCTTCGGACGAGTGCCAGGTCTGGAGAAGGACGCAACTCCTGCGAGAGGATATTTGCATCGCTGAACTGAACGCTCAGAAATGCAGGATGTAGACTGAGTGCTGCAATTCTGGGACAACTATTGAAGAATTGGAGTTCAATCTCGTCAAACTGGAGACGGGGAAACGGAATTCCGAGCCGAAACTTCTGTCATTTACTGATGAATTTTCCAGAGAGACGAAACAATGACCAACCTTCGAAAGGATAAGCAGGAACTCAAGAAACCGATCCAGAACAGATTGGAAGAAGCTGGTGGTGTAATTGCGTCCCAGATGGAGATGAACACGAAGCGTGAGTCAGAACTGCTGAGACTGGGGCGAGCGGCGGAGTAGACAAAGAAGAAACTGATGTTTCGATTGCAGGAGGCTGAAGAGGCTGCAGAGGCGGCCCAGGCTAAGTGCTTGCGTTTGGAGAAAATCAAACAGCAGATTCTAATCGAGGAAAGGGGAAGAGTACGGATTCGAAACATGATGTGCTGGATGTGTGGTACATGCTGCCTTTCGCTAACTTCCCCTTGACTGAGGAAGGGACTTTTAGCCCTTCTCCCACTGAGTCAGGGGCAGTGAGGAGGGCTAGCTGTGGGCAGCCTGGGTTACAGCTGGATCCTGAAGCAAACGAAGCTGGTTCCTGGACATGGGACAGGGGGATCCGAGTTGCAGTGGGGGCATGAGTGAGAGATTGAGAGGATTTGACAGGCAGACCCGAGGTATCCTCAGGAGTGTCCGAACCTGGAGGGTTTAGCTGAGGGGGAACGGATGTCTCGGAGGATTAGGAAACGCCCAGATAGGTTGGGCTATGTACCGTCCGTGGAACAGGACGTAAGGTCTACTGATTGGGGATCAATGTGACTGTTTGTACCTGGATTGGGTTTTTGTGTCTGCAAGAATGGTTGGCGAGTTATTTAGAAGTCATGAGGACATGACTAATTTGGTGGGGGAGAGTGTAAGGGGTTTCTTCTTTTATGTTACTGCTAAGGCTAATAAAATGGCTTCTTTATTATGTTAACTGCTGAGAAAGTTCTCTCTCTAGCACCTTGTTTGGGTTATATTACTGATAACGAGAATTGTACTCATTTGCTAATCAACTGGGATAGATGTTATTCTTTCTTGTGTGTCTGTAAGCTATTGTTTCCGCGGGCTTTGAGCAGAAGGCGCGATGGGGACAGATACTGCAGACGCGATGCTTAAACTGGGCGACGCAACGGACCCCGAGCGGGAGTCCGAGGCCTAGGGTCTTCGGCGAGGAGAGGAGACGAAGACAGACTCGTGTGGAGCGTCTGGTCGACAACCGTGGTTCATCCCAGGCGGCGAGTCGAGGAGGTCGGAAGGGATCGAATGGTGGATAGAAGACTCCATTAATTGAGCTCCAACTGTGTGCACGAAGTGTTTGAACTTTGATAAATTTGGCGCCTTTTACTTTCCTTTTATATTTATCTCTATTAATGACGTATTTCCAGTAAGATCTATAGAGTGTAATCATTTAATCGCATATGGTGTATTGTCTGTTATTGGCGGGGTGGGGTACATTACACAGCATCCACACAAACTTGATTACTCAGTTTGGTGGGGCCGAAGGCTGCTCCCCCTAGACGAAAGCGAGCTGAGTGAGTCTGAGGCTTATCAGGGGGCTGCACTTGTAACTCATGCCATAGGCTCTGATTAAGCCTCATCTCCTGCCTGTTCTTTCTCTAATCTCTGTTTATTTATGTTTCCCCCTTCCTCAGCCTTATGACTCCAGTTTCCAGCCTCTGCCAAATTAGTTTATACCCTCCCTAACAGCTCTATTAAATGTGCCTGCTAGGATATTGGACCCCTTTGGGTTCAGGTGTAACACGTTCTTTTTACATAGGTCGTACCTCCTCCAGAAGAGGCCACAATGATCCAGAAGTCTGAAGCCTTTGCCCCCAACACTAGTCTTTCAGCCACACATACTATTGTTGCTCTCTCTAGCACGTGGTACAGGCAGCAATCCTGAGATTACAACCCTAGAGGTTCTGCCTTTCAGCTTCCTACCTAACTCCTTGAATTCCCTCTTCAGGTCCTCCTCCCGTTTACTACCTATGTCATTGGTACCAACGTGTACCAAGACTTCTGGATGGTCACCCTCTCCCTTCAAAATAATCTGCACCCGATTCGAGACATCCCGTACCCTGGCACCTGGGAGGCAACAGACCATGCAGGTATCTCTATCAGGCTGACAGAACCTCCTGTCTGCTCCCCTCACTACAGAATTCCCTATGACTATCGCATTCCTTATTTTCCTCTTTCCCTTCTGCACCACGCAACCAGGCTCAGTGCCAGAGCCCAGATTCCTGTGGTCGTCCTCTGTCAGGTCATCTCCCTCAACGGCATCAAAAACGAGAAAACGATTATTGAGGGGAATGGCCACAGTGGTGCTCTCTACTAGCTGAGCTCTTTCCATTACTTCCTGACCGCCACCCGTTTATCTTAATCCTGTAGCCTCGGGGTGACTAATTCCCAGTATCTCCTTTCTATCTCCTGTTCACTCTCCCTAAAAAGCTATAGGTCATCGAGCCAGAGCTCCAGATCCCTAACACGGTCTATCAGGAACTGCATCTCAGTGTACTTAGTGCAAATGTGGCCATCTGGGAGACTGGAAGATTCTCAGGATTCCCACATCAGACACCCAGAGCAAAATATTAACCCTACATATATGTTCTCTATTCCTCAAAAAATGCAAAGAAAAACCAAAAACGAAGTCCACTTACTCACCTACCTTGCCGAAGCCTGAATGTGCAAAAGCCTGTCACTTCTGCTCTCACCACTGGCATACACCCGACAATTGCCGCTCCGTTATCTCTTCTGTACTTCTATTTATTTCAGCGAACTTAGTTGCCGCCGCTGATAGGCCTCGCACAATGGACTAACGCTCGCGAAGCTCTCGTTTTAAATCACCGCCTCTGACCTGCGAGAAGCTGTACTGACCTCCAGACCCTACAGTACCACCGGGTGAATTCCCATTCCTTCACCTTCCCTGTGAGTCTGTGGACATTGTGCTGAGTCTCCTCGCGTCCCCTCCCCTGTCCAACACGTCAGCTTCATCTTTGCTCCTTGATCAGATGATGTTGTCATCGTTTCCCATATCACTCAATCCCTGATGGAGGCCCTGCCTTCCCATGGGAGCAGTGGCTTCCCAGAGTCATGTGCACCTTGTCTGCGAATGGCTTCAGGAAATGGAGGAGTCACTTCAAATTAGAAGCGGGTGAGGACTGTGGAAATGGCCAACTCCAATGATTTTGTTCTTGCCTTTTACTGAAGGAATGTGAGATTGTTCTCCAACCTACATTTTGTGAATCATCGTGTGAGCAGCTTATTCTCGGGAATACATGGAGTCATCGAGAGGTACAGCACAGAAAATGGCCCTTCAGCCCATCTAGTCCATGCCAATCATTTAAACTGCCTAGTCCCATTGACCTACTCCTGGACCATAGCCCTCCATAGCCCTACCAGTCACGTACTGATCTAAACTTCTCTTAAACATTGAAATCTAGTTTGCATGCACCATTTGTGGTGGCAACTCATTCCACACTCTCACAACCTTCTGTGAGAAGAGGTTTCCCCTCATGTTCCCCTTAATCTTCTCACCTTTCACCCTTAACCCATGACTACTGGTTTGTAGTCCCACCCAACAAAAATGGAGGAAGCCTGCTTGCATCTACCCTATATATACCCCTCATAATTCTGTATACCTTCATCAAATCTGCTCTCAATCTTCTCTGTTCTAAAGAATTCTGTCCTAACCTATTCAATTTTCCTTATAACTCAGATCCTCCAGAACTGGCAACATCCAGTTTTCTCCATACTCTTGCAGCCTAGTTTACATCTTTCCCTGAAGATAGGTGACTAAAACTGTAAACAGTACTCTAAATTTGACTCACCAACAACTTACAGAACTTTAGCCTGACATCCCATCTCCTGTACTCAAAACATCGATTTACATGAAGGCCAATGCACCAAAAGCTTTCTTTATGACACTATCCATCCCAAATCCCTTTTTTTCTACCTCAGTCCTCAGTGCCCTACCATTCACTCTGTAGGGCCTACCCTGGTCCAACCAAAGTGGAACAGCTCACACTTGTCTGCATTAAATTCCACCTGCCATTTTCAGCTCATTTTCCAGCTAATGGGTGGACACTGGGAGATCCCACTTTTTCTGTTGGAGGGACCACCTGCCCCTACACCTTCTCCCTCACGACCATGCAGGGCCCCAAATTGTCCTTCTAGGTGAGGCAACACTTTACCAATGAGCATTTTGGGTCATGTACTGTGTCCAGTAACCTTGGTGTGCCTCCTGTATATTGATGAGATCAGACGTCCTGTTGATTGGGAGACCGCATCGCCAAGCACCTACGCTCCATCTGCCAGAGAAAGTGAGTGGCCATCCTTTCTAATTCCACTTCCCATTCCCATACCAATATGTCTATCCATGGCCTCCTCTACTGTCACAATGAGACCACACACAGGTTGGAGGAACAGCACTTTATATTCCATCTGAGTAGCCTTCAACCTGATGGCTTGAATATCAATTTCTTGAACTTCTGATAATGCCCTACTCCCCCACCTTCACCATTCCCCATCACCTTTTCCTTAATTCCTTGCCTACCCATTGCCTCCCTCTGGATCTCCTCTCCCCTTTACGTTCCTCCATGACCTTTCTTCCGATAAGACTCATCCTCTTCCGGCCTTTGACCAATCAACTTCTCAGCTCTTTACTTCATCCCTCCCCCTCAATGATTCACCTATCACGTTCTGTTTCTGTCTCCCCTCCCCCTCACCCTTTTAAAGCTACTCCTGATCTCTTTTTTCTCCAGTGTAGCTGAAGGGTCTTGGCCCGAAAAGTTGCCTATACTCCTTTCCATAGACGCCGCATGACCTGCTGAGTTCATCTGGCATTTTGTGTGTATTGCTTGGATTTCCAAAATGAGTATAAGCCTAGTCAATCCAGTCTTTCATCATATGAAAGTCCTGCCATCACAGGAATCAATCTGGTGAACCTTCTTTGTACTCCCTCTATGGCAAGAATGTCTTTTCTCAGATTAGGGGACCAAAACTGCACACAATACTCCAGGTGTGGTCTCACCAATGCCATGTTCAACTGCAGTAGTACCTCCCTGCTCCTGTACTCGAATCCTCTTGCTATGAATGCCAGCATACCATTCGCCTTTTTCACTGCCTGCTGTACCTGCATGCCCACTTTCAATGACTGGTGTATAATGACACCCAGGTCTCGTTGCACCTCCCCTTTTCCTAATCAGCCACCATTCAGATAATAATCTGTTTTCCTGTATTTGCCACCAAAGTGGATAACCTCACATTTATCCACATTAAATTGCATCTGCCATGAATTTGCCCACTCACCTAACCTATCCAAGTCACTCTGCATCCTCTTAGCATTCTCCTCACAGCTAACACTGCCGCCCAGCTTTGTGTCATCTGCAAAGTTGGAGATGCTGCATTTAATTCCCTCATCTAAGTCATTAATATGTATTGTAAACAAATGGGGTCCCAGTACTGAGCTTTGCGGTACCCCACTAGTCACTGCCGGCCATTCTGAAAAGGTCCTGTTTATTCCCATTCTTTGCTTCCTGTCTGCCAACCAATTCTCTATCCACATCAATACCTTACCCCCAATACCGCGTGCTTTAAGTTTGCATACTAATCTCCTGTGTGGGACCTTGTCAAAAGCCTTTTGAAAATCCAAATATACCGCATCCACTGGTTCTCCCCTATCCACTCTACTAGTTACATCCTCAAAAAATTCTATGAGATTCGTCAGACACGATTTTCCTTTCACAAATCCATGCTGACTTTGTCCGATGATTTCACCGCTTTCCAAATGTGCTGTTATCACATCTTTGATAACTGACTCCAGCAGTTTCCCCACCACCGATGTTAGGCTAACCAGTCTATAATTCCCCGGTTTCTCTCTCCCTCCTTTTTTATAAAGCGGAGTTACATTAGCCACCCTCCAATCCTCAGGAACTAGTCCAGAATCTAAAGAGTTTTGAAAAATTATTCCTAATGTATCCACTATTTCTTGGGCTACTTCCTTAAGCACTCTGGGATGCAGACCATCTGGGCCTGAGAATTCATCTGCCTTTAATCCCTTCAATTTACCTAATACCACTTCCCTACTAACATGTATTTCCCTCAGTTCCTCCATCTCACTAGACCCTCTGTCCTCTACTATTTCCGGAAGATTATTTATGTCCTCCTTAGTGAAGACAGAACCAAAGTAGTTATTCAGCTTGTCTGCCATGTCCTTGTTCCCGATAATCAATTCACCTGTTTCTGTCTGTAGGGGACCTACATTTGTCTTAACCAATCTTTTTCTTTTCACATATCTATGAAAGTTTTTACAGTCAGTTTTTATGTTCCCTGCCAGTTTTCTCTCATAATCTTTTTTCCCTTTCCTAATTAAGCCCTTTGTCCTCCCCTGCTGGACTCTGAATTTCTCCCAGTCCTCAGGGGAGCCACTTTTTCTGGCTAATGTGTATGCTTCTTCTTTGGAATTGATACTATCCCTAATTTCCCTTGTCAGCCATGGATGCACTACATTTCCTGATTTATTCTTTTGCCAGACTGGGATGAACAATTGTTGTAGTTCATCCTTGTGATCTTTAAACGCTTTCCATTGCATATCCACCGTCAACCCTTTAAGTATCATTTGCCAGTCTATCTTAGTTAATTCATGTGTCATATCTTCAAAGTTACCCTTCTTTAACCTTTGTTTCTGAACAGTGGGGAGAGAAGACACAGATGGGAGAGGTTCGTAGACCCGCAAAGTGTGGCCTCAGAATGAACCACAACATATATAAGGAAAATATGAAAGGTGTATTTGAGGAGACTGTGCTATTATGCGGGGACATACTGACTGGACAAACCAAACACACAGGGTGTGGTACAGAAATGTGTGGCGTGTGTCAGGCTCCTTAGACCAGTTAAGTCATAGAGCTTAATCAACAACAACACACACAAAATGTTGAAGGGACTCAGCAGGTCAGGCAGCATCGCTGGAAAAGAGTAAACAGTCGACATCTTGGACTGAGACTCTTCTGCAGTACAAAGACGAAAGGGGAAGATGCCATAAAAAAGGAGGGGAAGCAAGCAAGCTGGAAGGTGAGAGTTAGGTGAGAATCTGAAAAGGGAGGAGAGTGGACGACAGGAGAAAGGGAAAGAAGAGGGGACCCAGGCAGGTGAGAGGAAGTGAAAGGTCAGAGTGGGGGATAGAGGAAGTGGGGGTGGAATTTGTTCACCGGAAGGAGAAATGGGTATTCAATCCATCAGAGTGAAAGGGACCCAAACTGAAAATATCGTGTTTCTCCTCCACTCTCAGGGTGGCATCTTGGGCAAGAGGAGGTCATGAATCTACACGTTGGAAAGGGAATAGGAAGTGAAATTAAAATGTTTGCCCACCAGGAAGTCATGCTTGTTGTCGATGGTGCTCACCCTATCTTCCTGCCACTTTAATAGTGATAGAGTCCCTCTTATCATTACCAACCATCCCATCAGTCCCCACATCCATCATATTATCATCCACAAATTATGTGATTTCCAAAGGGATTCCACCACTATATGGAGTCCAGGTAGGCAGATACAAAATTGGGGCTGCTTCCTTCACCCATACTGAGCTCGTAATACTGGTACTGCTCCCCAACTTTTCCTTTGCTACATTGATGACTACATTGGGACTGCGTCCTTCACCCATACTGAGCTCGTAACTTGTATCTGCTTACCTGGACTCCATTTTGTCACCCATAGTTCAGTCCCTCCCCACCTACATCCCGGATAAATCCCATGCCCTCCACCTCTTCAATAACTTCCAGTTCCCTGGTCCCAACCGCTTCATTTTCACTATGGATGTCCAATCCTTATAGAATTCCATTCCACATCAAGAAGACCTCAAAGCCCTCCACTACTTTCTGGACAACAGACTTCACCAGTACCCCACCACCACTACCCTCCTCCAGTTGGCGGAACTGGTACTCACACTGATAACTTCTTCTTTGGCTGTTCCCACTTTCTTCAGACAAAGGGTGTAGATATGGGCACTCGCATGGGCTCCAGCTATGCCTGCCTCTTCGTTGGTTATGTGGAATAATCTATGCTCCAAACCTATACTGGTACTGCTCCCCAACTTTGTCTTCGCTACATTGACAACTACATTAGAGCTGCTTCCTGCACCCATGCTGAGCTCATCAATTTAATCGACTTTGCTTCTTGCTTCCACCCAGCCCTCAAATTCATTTAGTCCATCTCGGCCACTTCTCTCCCCTTTCTCGATCTCTCGGTCTCCATCTCTGGAGACAGAATGTCCGCTGACATCTTCTATAAGCCCACTTACTCTCATCACTAACTCGACTACACATCTTTCCATCCTGCCACATGCAAAAATGCTATTCCCTATTCCCAGTTCCTCCGTCTCCATCGCATCTGCTCCCACGATGAGGCTTTCCGTTCCAGGACATGTCAAATGTCCTCTTTCTCTGAGGATTGTGGTTTCCCTTCTACCGTCATCCATGATGCCCTCACCCGCATCTCCTCCATTTCCCACACTTCGGCCCTCACCCCATCCTCCCGCCACCACAACAGGGACAGAGTTTCCCTTGTCCTCACCTACCTCCCCACCAGCACATTATCTTCCACAATTTCTGCCCCCTTCAACAGGACCCCACCACTAAGCACATCTTTCCTTCTCTATCCCTCTCCGTTTTCTGCAGGGATCATTCCCTCTGTGACTCCCTGGTCCACACATCGCTCCCCATGGATCTCCCACCCGACACTTATCCCTGTAAGTGTAAGTGCTACACCTGTCCCAACAACTCCTCTCTTGCCACTATTCAGAGCCCCAAACTGTCCTTCTAGTGAGGCAACACTTCACTTGTGAGTCTGTTGGGGTCACCTATTGCATCCAGTGCTCCCGGTGCGGCCTCCTCTACATCGGTGAGAGCCGACGCAGGTTGGGGGACCGCTTCGTCGAGCACCTCCGTTCCATCCGCCAAAACAGAGAGGATCTCCCAGTAGCCACCCACTTCAACTCTGCTTCACATTCCCATTCGGATATGTCCATACATGGTGTCCTCTACTTTCATGATGAGGTCAAACTCATGTTGAAGGAGCAACACCTCATATACCGTCTCGGTAGTCTCCCTTGGTATGAACATTGAAATCTCCAACATCCGGTAATTCCCTTCCCCTATTCCAGTTTCACTCTGCCCCTCTTCTAGCTGCCAATCACCTCCCTCATTGTTCTGCCTCCTTCTACGACCCATTGTGCTTTCCCGAATTCCTTCTTCACCTTTCCGGCCTATCCCCTTCCTGCTTCCCTTCCCCTACCCCTTGAACTTTCCCCTTACTGGTTTTTCACCAGATGCCTACCTTCCTTCTCCTTCCCACTCTACCCCCAGCTTCTTTATAGGGCCTCTGCCCCCTTCCTCTACAGTCCTGACGAAGGGTTCCGGCCTGAAACGTCGACCAATCTTTTCCACGGATGCTGAATTCCTCCAGCGTTTTGTAAGAGTTGCTTCCCCCCAGCATCTGCAGATTATTCTGTGTTTAAACCAGTATGGTAGGGGGATGGGAACCCATACAGAACAGAAGAGGAAAGTGATGCAGTGACCAAAGCTAGAGTTAGTGAAGAAAAACGGAAGAGTAGAATGCATAAAAGTAAAAAGCAAAAATCGCAGAGGTCACTAGATTAAAAAAGGACAATGAGTATCAGGTCACTTTGTCTAAATGCCTGTAGTATTAGAAACAAGATTAGTGAATTTGTGACACAGATCAGTACCAAGGCATATGATTTAGTGGCCATTACAGAAACCAGGTTGAAAGGTGGAGATGACTGGGAATTAAATATCCAAGTATATCAGGTAATATGGAAAGATAGGCAGGAAGGCAAAGGAGGTGGGATGGCGCTGTTAATTAACGATGAGATCGGGGCGATGGTGAGAGATAACATAAGATCTACGGAGCAGAATGTTGATTCCATCTGGATAGAGATTAACAATAGTAAAGGGAAAAATCACTGTTGAGAGTTGTCTATAGACAACCTAATATTCTTTTTTGCATTGGCAGAAGCAATTGACCAAGAAATAACTGAGACTTGTAAGAATGGAATGGCAGTTGTTAGGGGATTTTAACTTCCATATAGATTGGGTGAATCAGGTTGGTCAAGGAAGTCTTGAGGAGGACTTCATAGAATACATCTATGATGGCTTTCCTGAGCAGCATGTTAGTGAACCTACAAGGAAATATGCTATCTTAGATCTAGTCCTGTGCAATGAGACAGGTAAGATTAACTATCTTGTACTCAGGGATCCTCTTGGAAAGAGTGATAAGAGTCTGATTGAATTTCGCATACAGATGGAGGATGAAATAGTTATATCTAAACTAGTGTATGCTTGAACAAGACAGACTACAACAGGATGAGGGAGGAGTTGGCTAATGTGGATTGGGAGCACAAGCTGTTTGGTAGGACATTTGAGGAACAGTGGGATACTTTCAAACAGATTTTTCACAGTGCTCAACAAAAGTATATTCCATTCAAATGTAAGGACAGTAAATGTGGGGAGAGCCAGCCTTGGATAATAAAGGAAATGAAAGATAGTATCAAATTAAAAGCTCATGTGTACAAAATCTCAAGGAGTAGTGGGCGACTGGAGGATTGGAAAACTTTAGAAAGCAACAAAGAACAACTAAACAAGAAATAAGGAAAGGGAAGTATGAAAGTAAATTAGCACAAAATATAAAAACAGATAGCAAAAGTTTTTATAAATATATAAAGTGGAAGAGGGTGGCTAAAGTCAATGTAAGTCCCTTGGAAGAGGAGGAGGGGAAATTGATATTGGACGATAAGGAAATGGCTGAGGCATTGAATGACTATTTGATCTCAGTGTTCACGGTGGAGACACATTTAATATGCCAAAGAATGATGTAATGCACAAAATGGGAGATGAGGACCTCGATAAAATCACTGTCACTAAAGAGGTAGTGATGAGAAAACTAGACGGCCTGAATGTAGATAAGTCCCCTGGTCCTGATGGGATGTAACCCACAGTGCTGAGGGAATACACGGAAGTTATAGTAGACGTGTTGGTAACCATTTACCAAAACTCTCTGGGCTCTGGGCAGGTCCTGGCGGATTGGAAGACAGCAAATGCCACACCACTTTTTAAAAAAGGATGTGGACAAAATATGGGCAACTATAGGCCAGTTAGCTTAACATCTGTAGTTGGGAAAATGTTTGAAGCCGTCACTAAGGAAGAAATCGGGAAACATTTAGAAAGGAGTGGTTCCATTAGACAGACACAGCATGGATTGAGAAAGGGCAGGTCCTGTTTGACAAACTTACTGTAGCTCTTTGAGGACATAATGAGTGCAGCGGATAGAGGGGTACAGGTGGATGTCGCATACTTGGATTTCCAGAAGGCGTTCGATAAGTTGCCACTCAGGAAACTTATAAATAAGATACGGATGCATGGAGTTGGAAGAAATGAATTGGCATGGATAGTGGATTGGTTAACCAATAGAAGGCAGAGGGTTGATATACGCAACACACATCAATGTTGCTGGTGAACGCAACGGGCCAGGCAACATCTCTAGGAAGAGGTACAGTCAATGTTTCAGGCAGAGACCCTTCGTCAGGACTAACTGAAGGAAGAGCTAGTAAGAGATTTGAAAGTGGAAGGGGGAGGGGGAGATTCAAAATGATAGGAGAAGACAGGAGGGGGAGGGATGGAGCCAAGAGCTGGACAGGTGATTGGCAAAGGGGATATGAGAGGATCATGGGACAGGAGGTCTGGGGAGAAAGTCAAGGGGGGGAACCCAGAGGATGGGCAAGGGGTATAGTCAGAGGGACAGAGGGAGAAAAAGGAGAGTAAGAGAAAGGATGTGTGTATAAAAATAAATAACAGATGGGGTACGAGGGGGAGGTGGAGCATTAGCAGAAGTTAGAGAAGTCGATGTTCATGCCATCAGGTTGGAGTCTACCCAGACGGAATATATATTCTTTCCCTCACTCTCCTTTTTCTTCCTCTGTCCCTCTGACTATACCCCTTGCCCATCCTCTGGGTTCCCCCCCACATCTTGTCTTTCTCCCCGGACCTCCTGTCCCATGATCCTCTCATATCCCCTTTGCCAATCACCTGTCCAGCTCTTGGCTCCATCCCTCCCCCTCCTGTCTTCTCCTATCATTTTGAATCTCCCCCTCCACCTCCCACTTTCAAATCTCTTACTAACTCTTCCTTCAGTTAGTCCTGACGAAGGGTCTCGGCCTGAAACGTCGACTGTACCTCTTCCTAGAGATGCTGCCTGGCCTGCTGCATTCACCAGCATCTTTGATGTGTGTTACTTGAATTTTCCAGCATCTGCGGAATTTCTGTTGTTTGAGAGGATTGATATAAATGAGTGTTTCTCCAGTTGGCAGTCTGTGGTGAGGGGGGTGCCACAGGGGTTGATGCTGGGCCCGCAGCTGTTTACCATTTACACTGATGATTTGGAAGACGGGACTAAGCATAGTGTAGCAAAATTTGCTGATGGCTCTAAACTGAGTGGAAAAGCAAATTGTACAGAAGATCTGGAGAGTGTGCAGAAGGACATAGATCAGTTAAGTGAGTGCGCCAAGGTTTGGCAGATGGAATACAACATTGTTAAATGCAAGATCACCCACTTTGGAAGGAATAGTGGAAGAGCAGATTATTATTAAAATTGTGAAAGATTGCAGCATGCTGTTATGCAGAGGGACTTGGGAGTGCTTGTTCATGGATCTCAAAAAGTTGGCTTGCAGGTACAACAGGTTACTAAGAAGACAAATTGAATGTTGGTCTTCATTACTAGAGGGGTTGAATTCAAGAGTAGGGAGGTCATGCTGCAACTATACAGGGTACTGGTGAGACCGCACCTGGAGTACAGTGTGCAGTTCCGGTCTCCGTACTTGAGGAAGGATATACTGGCTTTGGAGGCAGTGCAGAGGAAGTTCACCAGGTCGATTCCAGAGCTGAAGGGGTTAACCTATGAGGAGAGATTGAGTCTCCTGGGACTATACTCTCTGGAATTCAGAAGAATGAAAGGGGACCTTATTGAAACATGCAAAATTTTGAAAGAGATAGATAAGATAGAAGCAGGAAAGTTGTTTCCATTGGTAGGTGAGAATAGAACTAGGGGACATTGCCTCAAGATTCAGGGAAGAAGATTTAGGACGGAGATGAGGAGAAACTGTTTCTCCAAGAGAGTGGTGAATCTGTGGAATTCTCTGCCCAGGGAAGCAGTTGAGGCTTCTTCACTAAAGATATTTAAGATACAGTTAGAGAGATTTTTACATAGTAGGGGAATTAAGGGTTATAGGGAAAAGGCAGGTAGATGGAGCTGAGTTTACGGACAGATCAGCCATGATCTTATTGAATGGCGGGGCAGGCTCGATGGGCCGGATCGCCTACTCCTGTTCCTAGTTCTTATGGTCTTATGTCAGCAGACCATGAAGAAATGTTGGTTGTAGCCCTGTACAATGACCAGAAAGAAGGTGACCTTGGTAGGTCAGGTGACCTTGAGCCAATGTGATGGAGATCCACCAGCTGGATTGAGAAACACTATAAGAGTCAGGAGCTCCAAATACACGGGGGCGATAGCTCTCCAGCAACCAGAGACCAACCATCACGGATAAGGAGGACCCCACAGACATGTGGAGATCAGGACCACGAGGAATGCCTGGCCAGTGTAGACTCCTTTCCTGGGTAATAATTTTCTCTTCATTGACTGTTCATGGAGGGTCAGGGATTCCAGTAGGGTGCACACAGATAGCTAGTGCACCCACCTGCTTTTCAGTTCGGACAATAAAAGTTTCTTCTCGGTAAATACAGATTCTCTGTGCCTCACTGATCATTATTACAAGTGGTGATTCTTGTATCATTAGAAAAATCTTAATTCTACCTCAGACTATATTTCCCTCTTGGTATTTTATATTTCTGATCATTGTGAATTCACATTAAGTTCATGTAAAAGCCAGATCGAATGATATTTATTTGCTGAGTACGTATGACCATGAGAATAAACTCGGAGTTGACATTGAAGAATTACGAGGAAGGTCACAGGGATAAAGGGAAAATGTTGGCACCACAATCTGATGATCTGCACCCAGTGTCACGTGCCCTCCCTAGCTGATGACACTGGGAGCAATCCAGAAGTCATTCCTCAAGATATCCTACATTTAAACATCTTTCCTAACTCCTATCCTCACTCCCAATGAGGATCTCATTCCTTCTTCTACCCATGACATTGTACCAATATCTACAACAATCTCTTGTCATTCTCCTTGAGAATGTCTTGCAAATGTTCAGGGACATCCTTGACTCTCACACTCGAGAAGCAACACACCATCCTGTTGTCTATTCTGTGCCCCTCGTGTCTGCCCCCTCACTATTGAGTCTCCTATCACTATCACTCTGTCTGACTGTTGGCTATTCTGCACCCCTCCTGTCTGCCCCCTCACTATTGAGTCTCCTATCACTATCACTCTCTCTGACAGCACCCTTTGTCTCCCAGCCACTGCACAGAGTTATGGACAGAGCTCAGCAAATCACAGAAACCAGCCTCCCCTCCCCTCCTTACACTTGTCACTGTCTCAGTAAAACAGCCAGTATAATCAAAGATCCCACTCACTGGAGACATTCTCTCTATACCCCTCCCTCATTGGGCAGAAGATACAAAAGCCTGGAAGCCTGTACAACCAGGCCCAGGAACAGCTTCCATCCCACTGCTATAATGAATGGTTCCCTCAGACAGTAAATTGGTCTCTTGACCTCACATCTGTCTCCTTATGACCTCACACCTTATTGTCTGCCGGCTTCACTGTCTCTGTAGCTGTTGTACCTTATCCTGCATTGTTATTGTTTAATCTTGTACAACCTCAGTGCACTGAGTAATGATTTGACAGCTTCTTCCCCTCGGCCATCAGATTTCTGAACAGTCATGAACATGACATTGTTATTCCTCTTTTCCACGATTTAGTTTTTATTGTAGCTTAAAGTAATACTTTTTATGTATTGCACCGAGCGTCTGTAACAAAGCAGCAGATTTGACGACATATGTCAGTGACAATCAGCGTGATTCTGGCTCTGGTTCACTGCACCTCGGTACATCTGACGATAATAAATTGATTCCAATTGAAGATGCAGGGACCCACACTGAGGATAGAGCGACCTGTACTGGTCGATTTAAAGTGCAGAGACCTGCACTGATGTGACACCTTTCTGGGTCTTGTCATGTCTCAACATGTTTTCCTGCAATGTTGCAGGCTGTCAGCACCAGGCTGGTGTTGAGAACCTCACCCATACCAGCCCCATCAGAAACCGGCTACAAGATGTTCCGAGAATATTAATGGCTAAAGAAGACGTTAGCAGGTACGTTCAACAGACACTGCAGTCAAATGGCAAGATAGCCTTGATTTGCAAGGGTTTAGAGTTTAAAATAGAGAGGTTTTGTTGCATTTACATCATCTAGAACAGATTGGAGACAGTGTAAAGGAGATTCACCAGGCTAATTCCTGACACGAGAGGGCTGTCCCACAGACAGATAGTAGAAAGATTGTGGTTGCATTGATTGGACTTTCAAAGAATGAGAGGTAAATTTATCTTTCCCGTCCACTCACAATCCGGTCGCGTGCTGAGTGGCTCCCACTGGATCCAGTGGTATCGCAGCACGGAGCGGAGGGTCTGCCTCCAAAGTTTGAGAGAACATGGAAATAACAAGAGCAGATCAGAGATATTGCAGAGGAAAATGGGGAATCGGTGGAAAGGTGGGTACCGGGGCGGAGGATTTGGATGAGGGATGAGGGACGGGAGGAGAAGAGAGGGATGACTTATCCTCTTCTTTGCGACCCCTCCAGCTCCAACACCTCTCCCTGTTTGTGTCCGGGAATGGGCGAGGGGAGAGGTTTATGGGACTGCGAGCAGGTGGGTGGGGTGAGGGAGCTGGGTCTACTCCCAGTTCTGTGGGCATCGGTCCCTCCACTCTCTGGACTGCACACTGCAATTCCTGCCCTCGGATGCCCCAGTGAAGCTTCACGAGGATGCTTTCTGTGGGAAGATCACAATTAACCTGTTGTGTTCACGTCCCTCGGGATCTCTTGTTCCCAGGACATGGTCTATTGACCCATGACAGTTGGCGCCCATCACCGAGCTCAGAGGAATGTTAAATCAACCCCATTCCTTTCCATTAATCAGAATCACGTTTAAAGTTACCGGCATGTGACGTGAAAAATTGTTAACTTCATGGCGGCAGTGCAATGACATATATGATGAATATAGAGGAAAAACTAAATTATACATATATACAGTGATCGGGGGAGCGTAGTCGACAGCCCACCCCTGCATTTCTAATGACCAGCTCTTGGCTTAAAATGCTTTTGTGGAATTATGGCTGGAAGTTCCAGCTCATTTATTGTTGCATCTTAGCTTGGTTTACCGTATGCGGTTATTCGCTTTTGTATTTGTGGGTCACCCTAACACCGAGGGTCGGCTGGTGGCGCAGTGACATCAGCGCCAGGCTCGAGAACGGAGGTTCCCGAGTACGATCCAGTGACAGATCGCTCCCGAACGCGCTCTCCATCTGTGCCGGGTTAATGTCGAGCAGATGCTGGAAACCCGAACACACACACAAAATGGTGAAAGAACTCAGAACGCCAGACAGCATCTATAGAAAAATGTGCAGTGAATGTTTCAGGCCGAAACACCTCAGCAGGACTGGAGAAAAAAAATGAGGAGTAGATTTAAAAGATGTGGGAGGGGAGAGAAAAACACCAGGTGAAACCAGGAGGGGTAGAATGAAGTAAAGAGCTGGGAAGTTGATTGGTGAAAGAGATACATAGCTGGAGAAGGGAGAGTTCGATTGGAGAGAACAGAAGACCATGGAAGAAAGAAAAGTGGGGAAGAGATTCAGAGGGAGGCAATGAGCAGGCAAGCAGATAAGGTGAGAGAGGGAAAAGGGAAAGTGAATTGTGAAGGAGGGGGTCCATTTCCAGTAGTTCAATGAATCGACGTTCATGCCATCAGCTTGGAGCCTACCCAGATGGAATATAAGGTGCTGTTCCTCCAACCTGAGTATGTCCTCATCGTGACTGTAAAAGAGGCCATGTATCGTTAGATTGGAATGACAATGGGAAGTGGTATAAGAATGGGTGGCCACATTTTTTCTGGCAGATGGAGTGCAGGTGCTCAGCGAAATGGTCTCCCAATCTATGTTGGGTTTCACCGATGAAACAGGAGGTCATACCTGGAGCACCAGACACAGTATATGAGTCCAAAAGACTCACAGGTGAAGTCTGGAAGGACTGTTTGGGGCCCTGAATGGTAGTGAGGGAGGAGGTATAGGGGCAGGTGTAGTACTTGTTTCGCTAAGTGCCAGGAGGGAGATCAATAGGGAGGGATAAATAGACGAGGGAGTAGCATAGAAAGCAATCTTCGATGACGTCAACTGGAATGTCTTCCATGATGAGGATGTCTCCAAGTTCACTGATGGAGTCACAGCTTCACCCGGAAGTGCATCAACGATGTTGTCCCACTGAAGTCGGTCAGCGTCTTCCCGAACCAGAAACCTTGGATCAATTGTTCCATGTGAGAAACACTTACAGCGAGACATCGAGATCACATCGCTGGAGATCAACTAGAGCTCAAGAAATGCAGTTATGATCTGCGCAAAGCTATCAAGACTGCGAAACAGTATAGGGAGAAGATTGAGTGAAGATTCACAACGAATAGCACACGCGACTTGTGGTGAGGGCTGCATACCATCGCAGACTTCAAAACCAAACGTTATGGTGCCCCCAACATTGCGGCCTCTCTCCCAGATGAGCTCGATTGATTTCACGCTCAGTTCAACATCGCTATCTCTAAGCCTCCAAGGAAAGCCACCGCTACAACCTGCAACTTGGTCATCTTTGAGGCTGAGATATTCAGATGTTTCCAACGAGTGGACAGTCTCAAGGCTTTGGAACCGGACGGCAACCCAGGGCAAGTACTGGCAGGTGTGTTTACAGACATTTTAATCTCTCCCTGTCCCAGTGTAGAGTGTCCTCCTGCTTCACTTTACCCACCATCGTCCTTGTACCAAAAAAAGACCAAGATATCATGTCTGAGCGACTGCTGTCCTGTCGCACTCGCCTCATTAATAAGCAAATGATTTGAGAGGCTGGTCAAGGATTACATCTGCAACTTGCTACCATCCAAGCTGGACCTCCTACAATTCACCTTCCGACACAGCCGTTCGACAGATGACGCAATAGCCACTGCTATACGTACCGCTCTTGCACATCTGGAGAAGTAGGATGCTTATGTGAGAATGCTGTTCTTGGACTACAGTTCAGCATTCAATACCATAGTTCCATCCAGGCTCGACAAGAAGCTTCGAGACCTCGGCCTTGACCCTGCATTGTGCAGCTAGATCTTGAACTTCCTGTCAGTTCGCCAGCAGAATGAAAGAGTGAGCTCCCTCACCTCCAAACCTGCGACTCTCAATGCAGGAGCCCCTCAGGGCTGTGTACTGAGTCCCCTCCTTCATTCCCTGTGCACCCATGACTGTATCGCCACCCACAGCTCCAATCTGTTAATTAAATTTGCCGACAACACAACATTGATTGGACTTATTCCAAACAATAGCGAGGTGGCCGACAGGAAAGAAATTATCTCTCTGACACAGTAGTGTCAAGAAAACAACCTCTCCCTCAATGTCACAAAAACAAAGGAGCTGGTTGTGGATTACAGGAGGAATGGAGACGGGCCAACCCCTATAGACATCAATGGATCTGGGGCTAAGAGGGTAAACAGCTTTAAGTTCCTCGGTGTCCAAATCACTGAGGACCTCACGTGGACCGTACACACCGGCTGTGTGGTGAAAAAGGCACAGCAGTGCCTCTTTCACCTCGAACGGTTGAGGAAGTTTGGTATGGGCCCCCAGATCCTAAGAACTTTCAACAGGGGCACAACTGAGATTATCCTGACTGGCTGTATCACTGCCTGGTATGGGACCTGTACCTCCCTTAATCGCAGGACTCTGCAAAGAGTGGTGGGGTCAACCCAGCGCATCTGTAATTGTGATTCAGGACATTTACAAGGACAGGTGTGTAAAAAGGGCCCGGAGGATTATTGGAGACACAAGCCATCCCAACCGCAATCTATTCCAGCTGCTACCATACGCAGCATGAAAGCTAGGACCAACAGGCTCCGGAACAGCTTCTTACACCAGGCCATCAGACTGATGAACTCACATTGATCTGAGTGTACTCTATATTATATTGACTGTCCTATTTATTATAAATTACTATGATTGCACATTGCACATTTAGTTGGAGACTTAAAGACTTTTACTCCTTATGTATGTGAAAGATGTAAGAAATAAAGTCAATTCAATTTAATTCAATTCAATCCCTGCAGAAAGCAGAAAATTGGGAAGGGAAAGATGTGTTTGGTGGTGGGATCCCCTTGGAGATGGTGGAAATTTCGGAGAATTGTGTGCTGGATGCAGATGCTGGAGGAACCCTAACCCTGGTACAGTGACGGGTGGATGGGGTAAGAGCAGACGTGTGTGAAATGGAAGAGATAGTGGAGGAAGAGAAGCCACTTTTTTTTTGAAAAAGGAGGACATCTCCATTGTTCTGGAGTGAAAGGCCTCGTCCTGAGAGTAGATGCACTGAAGATGGAGAAATTGAGAGCAGGGGATGGCGTTTTTACAAGTAACAGTGTGGGAAGAGATATAGTCCAGGCAGCTGTGAAAGTCTGTGGGTTTAGAATAGACATCAGCAGATAAGCTGTCTCTGGAGATAGTGAGATCGGGGAAGAGGAAGGAGGTGTTGGGAATACACCAGGTAAATTTGAGGGCAGGGTGGAAGTTGGAGGCAAAGTTGACGAAGTCAACGAGATCGGCATAGGTGCAGGAAGCCGTACCAATTCAGTCGTCAGAGTAGTGTAGATGCACCTCTGTTGATTCTCAGTCACAAGCTCTCTACAGTACATATGTAGACATTTACTGGTTTTAGTGACATATCAAGTCTCCTCTATCCCCACATGTAGCACATATAAGATAGCAGTAAAATATAGTCACACCAAAAATGCACTACAGTCCCTGAGTCCGTGAGTGTTGTAGCAGTCTGTAGTCGAACACAATACAGGCTCATCTTCTGCCGAGCACCGACTCCGGCAAAGATGCTGTGCCAAGCTATCTCCGGCACTTCAGTGATGTGCTCGACTCTGACACCTGCCCCGGGGCAGCGACAACCATCATGGATCGAGGTCTCGTTATCACTACGACCGAGGCCATGCAGCTCCCTGCTGTTGGTGAATAAACAAATTAATTGGACTTGCAATATTCCACACCACAACATCCAACAGGGTCTTGCGATCACAAGAGGACACAGATCGATGTCAGGGTGGAGGCTACCCCTGTGGAACATGAGGAGTCACTCCTCCAACCTGCACGTGCCTCAATATCAGTAGAGGAGACCATGGACAGATTTATCGGAATGGGAGCGGTTAATGGAATTAAAACATGACTACTGGGAGATTCCCGCTGTCATGGTGGACAGAATAAAGGTCAATGAAAGGGACCCCTATCAATCTCAAGTCTCATCGATGAACAAGTCACACAGTATCCAATGAATAACCCTGACAGGCTTGCAGGTGAAGCACTTCCTGATCTGGAATATAGTGACTGGGGCTCTATATGCCAGTGAAGGAGAAAGTGTAGGGGGAAGTTTAACAGTTGACACAGTTACAGGAATAAGCACCAGGAGGGGGGATCAATGGTGGGGAAAGGGTACGCAATGGAGTGACGGGGGGGCGTGGCAGAGAGAGCGAGAGAGAGAGAGAGCGATCCCTGCGGAAAGGGATCAAGAGTGGGTGAGAAGCTGTGTCTGGAGTTGGAGTCCTTTTGTGAATGGTAGAAACATAGAAACAAAGAAAACCTACAGCATAATATGAGCCGTTCAGCCCACGATGCTGTGCTGAACATGTACTTACTTTGGAAATTACTGAGGGCTACCCATAGCCCTCTATTTTTTTTCTCCATATACCTATCCAAGAGTCTATTGTATCCGCCTCCACCTCTGTTGCCGGCAGCAGATTTAATACACTCACCACTCTCTGCGTAAAAAAAAAACTTACTCCTGACATCTCCTCTGTACCTGTTTCAAACACATTAAAACTGTGCCCTATCATGCTAGCCATCTCAGCCCTCGGGAAAAAAGCCTCTGACTATCCTCACGATCAATGCCTCTCATCGTCCTATATACCTATATCAGGTCACTTCTCTTCCTTCATCGCCCTAAGGAGAAAAGGCTGATCTCCCTCAACCTATTCTCATAAAGCATGCTTTCCAATCCAGGCAACGTCCTTGGAAATCTCCTCTGCTCTCTCTCTATAGTTTCCATATCCTTCCTGTTGAGAGGTGACCAGAACTCAGCACAGTACTCCAAGTGTGGTCCGACCAGGGTCCTATATAGCCATAACATTACCTCTCAACTCTTAAACTCAATCCCACGGTTGATGAAGGCCAATGCACCAGAGGCCTCAAACTCCACCCCTAAAAGAACATCCCTCAATCTCCACCCTAAAACTCCACCTCTCAAACTCCATGTCCCAATACCCACGCCTCAGGAGACATGTTGGGTGAGGATGCTCTTGGGTGGTAGCTGAGAATCCTGATCCTGTTGTGTTGGGTGTCTGAGAGTGAGGGCTGATGTGTGAGAAACGGAGGAGATGTGGGTGAGGCAGCTTTGATAATAATAGAAGGGAAACCCGCATGTTCAGGTAGAAAAACATTGTTTAATTCTTAGATTAGACCTGGATAATAGTTTTTTTCTCTTTGCAGTTTAACCATTAATTATCTGTTTGTATTTTAAATAGTTCTATATGCACATAACCGTTTAATATGCTATACGTATAACCACTATATGCTAGTGGCTATACGAGATATAATTCTGGAAAGCTCAAGAATTATCTTTGTTCTGCATTACTTGAATAAGTGTTTCCTGATTGGTTATCTTGGTGGTGGAGTACTGAACAATAACTTTTTATTTGATGAACTCTTATCTACAGATGTCATGGAATTTTCCTCTAAAATAAGGCCCATTGTTGGTTGGGGTCAACCATGGATGAAGTATCCTGACTGTCTATGTCAACAGTAACTTCCTATCTGATGAACTCTTATCTATAAATTTGAATGGAATTTTCATTGTCAGTGAGGCCTGGCCCCCTGTTGGTTGGGGTTGACCATGGACGCTGCATCCTAGCTGTCTATGTGATACACAAGCTCGGGAAGTATGACCTGGAGAGCAGGTTGTTTCCCACGCAGCAGCTCCCCGTCTCCACACAGCAAACTAATCCAAAGGAGCCGCAGAAACTGATACCTTAATCCTGGGACATCACTACCTATCTACCAGTTATCTAGTACCTCACTTGTCACTAAGGATGATTTCAATATCTCTGTTAGGGCCCCTGCAATTTCTGCACTTCCTCCCAGAGAGTCTGAGCGAACATCTTGTCAGGCTTTGGGGATTTGTCCACTGTAATTTGCCTCAAGATGGCAACCACCTCCTCCTCTGTTATCTGTATATGGTCTATGCCCTCACTGTTGTTTTGCCTCACCTCTATAGACTCCATGTCCATCTCCTGATTAAATACAAATGCAAAAAAAAATCCATTTAAAATTTCTCCCATCTTTTTCAGCTCCACACATAGAGTACAATTCTGATCTTTCAGACGACCAGTTTTTCCCCCTTGCAATCCTTTTGTTCTTCACATATCTGTAGAAGCCCTTAGAACTCTCCTTCATCTAGCCCGCTTGAGCAATATCAGGCATCCATCTGAATTTTTCTCTTTAGTGTTCTCATGCATTTCTTCTACTCGATACCTCAATTGTTGCTACCTGCTTGTACCTGCTATGAACCTCCTGTTATTTCCCAACCATGGCCTCAATATTTGCCAAAAAACAATGTTCCCTAAACCTGTTATCCTTGCTTTTTATTCTGACAGGCAGATACAAGATGTGTGCTCTCAAAATTTCACTTTTGAAGGCCTCCAATTTACCACCTTTGCCAGAAACGAGCCTGTCCCAATCCACACTTGCCATATCCGTTCGGCACAGCCAAGAAGGGCCAAAAGGCCTGTTTCTGTACTGCAGTTTCTATGGTTTCTATAGTTTTTTCTGTTTTTCCTGTTACAAGGGGGGCTTTGGGAGTGGACCCAAATGCAAGATACAGACATTGAAGTACTGGGAGCTGGACAAAGTTTATCAAGACTGCAAGGGAAGTCGGGTAGAAATGAAGCTGGACACGGACACAGGCCATATACTAGACAGGGACACAGGGCCTGGGCTTGGTCTTGGACTAGGAACGAGGGATCTGGATGAGGAACTTGGAAGTAGAAGCCTGGTTTAGGACTCCGGACAATAGACTGGATAGGAACCCGGAACCTGGGTCTTGACTGGGACTCGGAACCTGGCTGTAGGCTAGGGTTCGGGACAAGGCCCTTGGACAGGCTTGGGCTGGATGAGGCCCATGGACTTGGCTTGGGCTGGACGAGGCCCTTGGACTTGGCTTGGTCTGGACGAGGCGCTTGGACTTGACTTGTTCTGGACGAAGCCTTTGGACTTGGCTTGGGCTGGACGGGGCCTTGGACTTGGCTTGGACTGGACGAGGACTTGAACCTGGCTTGGACTGGACAAGGCTCTTGGAATTGATGTGGAACTCCAGCAGAGGACGAGGTAACCGCTGGACTGGACGAGGAAACTCCTGGACTGGACTGGAACACGAAGCCTGGAACTTGGACTTGGTACACGGAACACAAAGTCGGGACCCCTGTTGGGTACTGGACATAGGGCCCGGGCTCTACACAGAGTCAGGACCCCTCCTTGGGTATAGGACATAAGGCCGGGACTATTCTTAGACATGGAGCACTGAACACGAGTACACAAATAGACAGTTTCAAACTCAACGATAGAAAGTTACTTATCTTGGCGCAACAAGGCTCCAGTCTAATGCTGAACTTCCTGGAAAGAGTTCTGTAGCTGAGCCTTTGGGTGTGGGTTATGATGGGGACGGAGACAAGGAATGATGAGGTTTCTGACGGGAAATCGGATGGGGATGGTCCAGCCAAAAGAAGCTGAGTCCTGAAGCTATATAAATAGCCAGCTCGAAACGAGAATCAGGCGCCTCAATCAAGGAGCCCAATGGAACTGGGGAAAACAGGAAAGCCCAGAATAAGGATCGACAGACCGGACCGTGAACCAGAATGCAGACTTCACAGACCGGGCCATGACATTTCTCCACTTTAGAATCTCAGGCTGATGACCAGAGCATCCTTTTCAATAATTGAAACTAATGGCATTATGATCACTGGATGAAAGTCTTCCCCTAAACAAACATCTGTCACCTGTCCTGCCTCATTTCCTAACAGAAGATCAAGTATTGTGTACACTCTTGTTGGGATTTCTATGTACTGATTAAGGAAGCATGCCTGAATACATTTGACAAACTCTATCCCATCCATCCTTTTGCAATACGGGAGTCCCAGTCATCATGTGGAAAGTTAAAATGATCCCCAACACAACCTTATTTGTTATAATAGATTTAGGTTCCTTTCATATCACAGAATATATACAGTATATAATCTGAAATATGAACTTTTCATAGACATCCACAAAAGAACCCATATAATGAGCGACAGCACAATGAAGCTCCACCCCTTCACCATTTGCAGAAGAAGCAGTGAAAGCAACAGAACCCCACCGTGCAGACAACAGCAAAAAACAATCTGTGATCCCTCTACAAATTTGTTCCTCTAAATCCTGTGAACTGGATTAGCAGTAATATGGTCATACCTTTCCTAATTCTCAATTCCCCCCATCCCATAAAGCCTCACTAGGTGAGTTGTCCAGTCTGTCTGTGCACTGCCGTGACATCTCCCCTGACTGGTACCACGACTCCGCACCATTTAATCCCTCCTACTCTATCATGTTTAAAGTAATGGAACCCCGGAATATTGAGCTGCCAGTCTTGGCGCTCCTGCAAGCCAGTCTCACCAATGACAATATCTTAATGCCATGTGTTGACCTATGCTTGACTTGGTTGTCAGAGGTATTTGAGACATACACCATTGGGACCATTTAACAGGTAATGGGAGCTTATCCCCACTTCTTCCTCCGCCTATGACAGCCGTAAGAAACCATTTTCTAATCTCTATGGGTATAAAATAGCTAAACAGTGCCATCTTAATTTTACTTAACCTCAGCTTTTCTTGTCATTGTGTTCAGTTTTCTTCTGTTCTATCAATTCTTAATAAAACATTCGTAAAACAATAAATTATGTGCCTCTTTCCTGACTTCTGAAAGAACCTTGGATTAGAACATCAGAGTCCAACAGTATCTTGAATATCCTTGAATGGGAAAACTCAACATGAGGACAGATGAGGTGGAAGCAAAGGAACTGATGTGAGAAGGATAGTCAAGATGAAGTTCAAATTTCAGAATACATTTATTATCAAACTATGTGGATGCAACCCCCTCATCGGACCTTGTATAACAACATGGCTCGTTAGCTAACTTTGTTAACAGCCACGTGACTCAGTGGTGAGAAGGGCATCTACCATAAGCAAAATACGTCTAGAGTCAGAATGATTCGGGATTCAACCAAATTGTAACATTGGGATGTTCCAATTAAGTGTATGGGGTCTTTTTTTGTATGTTAAAGTTAAAATGTCTTCTTTGTTATGTTATGCTTGGGAATGCTTCTTTGTAATGTTAAATGCTGAGAAAGTCTCTAGATAGATATTTGCTTGGGTTAATACAGATAGCAGGGTGCTGTTAGACAATGGGTATTCATATTATCGTTTTTCTCGGGTGATAATGCTGTCTCATATGACTGGGAATGGGGGTTTTTGGCGGGGAGTCAGAGGAGAGACGGGGAGGACAGAGGACATGCGAAAGGCTCTGGTCGATCACTCCGGGTGGTCCCAAGCTGTGAGTCGACAAGATCCAGGTGGTCGTCAGGAATTTGTTGAGCTCCAACGGTTGTGCATGAAGAACTTGGACTTTGATAAGTCTGGCGCTTTTTTCCCCCCATTACTTCCTTTTCTGTATTTCTCCTAGACATATACGAGCCAATATAACTGAGCGTTACAAGTGGGGGCTCGCCCGGGATTTGGTTTTTCGGTAAAGCTGTAATAGTCGTCGCGTTAAGTAGTGCAAAGATGGATCGAGATAAGATTGTAAGTTAGTGTGAATTAGAGGATGTACCGGTGAATCATGCGTGCGTGCTAAGTGGGGTGGATTTCCGCATTTCGGCAGATGTACTAGCGCGAGGGTTGAGTTTGATGAAAGGTATCGGGCAGGTAGAACTTATAGCTAGAAGGCATGGGAAAGAACTGGAGTCCAGCTGGATGTTGGTTCGGACGAGTGCCGACATCATGAACTACCAGCGACAGTCCACGTGCAGGGGGAGGCGGGGCCGTGGGGTCTCCATACCCTCCCGGAGGACGAAAGTGAGGAGGTGCCGGAGGAGGAGCTAGATGAGGTCCTAGGGGAGGTGCCAGTCGCCAGGGGTGGAGGCGTGGAGTGGGAAGGTTTTGCCAGGCCTTGTCCCCCAGTTAGGGGTGAGGCCTCTGAGTTACCTCCCTGGTGAGAAGGGTTGAGGGGCCCCGTCCGAAGCTGAGAATTTTCTCAGGAGCCATGCCCACCCCGGAAGGGGAGGATGACAATGAGGCATGGATTGAGAATACATCTCAGTTGTTAGAAGCGTGGTCAGTTTCGGATGAGGAAGTTACAGAGATTGGTGAAAAGTTTGATGGGCGGGGCGGCCAGTGTAGTCCGCGAGTTGAGAGCGGAACGTCTTTCGGCTTCCTTGTCGAAGTGTTTGGATGCTTTGGAGGAAGTGTTTGGACTGTCAATAGATCCCTGGCGACTTTTAGCGGAGTTTCAAAAAATGGGGCATGGAAGAGGGGAAAAGCTCTCAGAATACATTTTCCGGCTGGAAGGAAAGCTTACAGGGCTGCGGCGCCGAGGGGTAGTGAAGGCAGACGAAGTGGCGAAGTTAAGGATGAGCCAGATATGTAGTGGTTCCCGGGAGGATGACAGGGTGGCTTGGAATATCCAGCAGTCATATAAGAGGAGCCCCCCTCCATCATTTGGGCAGCTGATTAGAGAGGTGCGGGAGGAGGAGAGTGCTTCGGGCCGAACAGGGGGCTCGGACCCCTGGGTACGGTCTTCAGCGGTTCAGGAGGTGGTAGCTGGGGAGAGAACAGAGAAATCCAAGGGGTCCCGGGGTGGGGCGAGGGTCTCCCTGCTTGAGGGGATGGACGGGGGGGGGGTACCCCCTTCGGGGGACGTCACCGGAGGAGAGAGGCGGCAAGTTGCGGGTGCTGTAACTGTGGGAGGGAGGGGCATTTCTGGCGGGAATGTAAGTGGTTGGGGGTGTGCTACAGCTGAGTGGAAGCAGGTCACTTGCGG
This sequence comes from Mobula birostris, assembly GCF_030028105.1. Taxonomy (NCBI): domain Eukaryota; kingdom Metazoa; phylum Chordata; class Chondrichthyes; order Myliobatiformes; family Myliobatidae; genus Mobula; species Mobula birostris. The sequence goes on from NC_092377.1 coordinate 120,463,947, forward strand.
AGGGATTGTGAGAGACTAGATGCTCCGAGGAGGGAGGGCCCTCGGGCCACTAAGAAGGGAGAGGTGTCGGGAAATTTAGGAGAAGCTCAGTGAGGGAACGGACTGGAGTCTCAGGAGGAACACGTTCCCAGAAAGCAGCCATAGAACCCCCGAAAATACAAGCTCTTACTCCGGATGGACTGGTGGGACCCCGTTCCAGCGTATCCCTACGGATAGAGTAATCTTTGCAAAAGCCATCCTTGACACAGGATGGCAGGTTACCTTACTGTACCAGTCGTTCTACAACAAATATCTGTAGCATTTGCCAGTAACCCCTTTCAGTGCACTGGAGATTTGGGGCATAAGTGACGGTGATTACCCGTACGATGGGTACCTGTCAGTGAGACTGGAATTCTCGGAGGGCGATGTGGGAGTTTCAGAAGCCCTTGAGACGCTGGTTTTGGTCTGTCCAGACCCAGTAGAAACTGGTGGCGCTGCCCTGCTAGTGGGGACTAACTCCCCTCTGGTGCGACGGCTCTTGGGAGCCTGTAAGAAGAAGGCGGGGGAGAACTTTCTGGAGACCCTCTCGGTACACCCAGTGTTTCGAGCGGTGTTCGAAGGAGTGGGTGACCCCCAGGGGCTGGATCCTGAGTGCAAACGAGGGACGGTGTGGTGTACTCAGGCGCTAAGATGATACGGCCAGGGGAGGTGGCATTAGTGATGGGGACCCCCAGATTCCCCAGAGTACCGGCGGGCGAGGCCCTGCTAGAAGACGCCCCCAACGACCTGGAAGGGGAGTCCCGGTTCCCGGCTGGGGCGCTGGTGAGACCTGAATTGCAGAGGCCCTCAGCTGTACAGGCACGGTGGATGGGGGTGATGGTAAGGAACATAACGGAGAGGGATTTCACCTTTAAGTGCAGGATGCCCCTTGCGCACTTGTTCCTGGTTCCCGTGAGACCCAATGGAGAAAAACTATTGGAGAACAGGGGGGCTGACGAAGGAGGCCTTTAATTTTGAAGACCCCCCTGTACCGCCGGCGTATAAGAGCGGGCTGGTGGAGAAGATGCTGAGGTTAGGGGATGTCTTTTCTCAGGGCGAGTTTGATGTGGGATGTTCCAAGAACACTCGGCACGCTATCCGGGTGACAAATGACACCCCGTTTAGAGAGAGGTCGCGGCGGTTGGCCCCAGCAGAGGTGGAAGATGTGTGGCAGTTGAAGGATGCAGGGATTATTGCGGAGTCCCAAAGCCCCTTTGCGTCCCCCATATTGGTGGCAAGGAAGAAAAATGGGAAGATACACATGTGTGTGAACTATAAGACCCTGAACCGACGCACTGTTCCCGACCTATATACGGTCCCAAGGATGGAAGACGCATTGGCCTGTCTGCGTTGTGCACAGTGGTTCAGTGTATTGGATTTGTGGAGTGGGTATTACCAGATTCCGATGAGCGAGACCGATAAAGAGAAGACGGCCTTTATCTGCCCCTTGGGATTTTTCCAGTTCGAACGAATGCCCCAAGGCATATCGGGGGCCCCAGCCACCTTCCAGTGGCTCATGGAGCGGACAGTGGGGGATATAAACCTGCTGGAGGTACTGGTGTACCTGGACGACCTGATAGTGTTTGGATCTCCGTTGGAGGAACATGAGGAGCGGCTGCTGAAGGTGCTGAGTCGGCTGAAGGAGGGAGGGTTAAAACTTTCCCTGGATAAATGTCAGTTCTGTAAGACGTCGGTCAGCTATGTCGGGCACATAATCTCGCGAAATGGAGTGGCCACTGATCCGGGTAAGATAGCCGCTGTAACCAACCTGGCCGAGACCCCAGAAGGTGAGCGCCTTACGCTCGTTTTGAGGGGTTTTCTAGGTATTACCGGCGATTCGTGAAAGGATATGCGGAAATGAGTCACCCATTAAGCCAGCTGTTGTGTGGTTATCCACCTGTGAGGAAGAGAGACCGAGGGCCGGAGGTAGGAGGATAATTGAACCCGGGGGAGCCTTTTGGATCGAGCTGGGATGCTCAATGTGAACAGGCGTTCCAATCTCTAAAAAGAGCGCAGACACAGGCACCGGTGGTTAGCGGCCTTGTCTGCGTATGAGTTCAGCCTGAAGTACCGCCCGGGGAGTCGGAACATCGATGCAGATGCTCTATCCCTTCGGGCGCATGACGTGTCGGGCACGGCTGAGGAGTGGAAGAGTGTCCCTGCTCCGGGAGTGAAGGCCATGTGTCAAGTTGGGAGCGAGGGGGAAGCAGGAGCCCCGATGGAGACGCATCGGGCAGTGGATGAATTGGGGTTTGACGATGACGCGCTACCCACTGTTTACTGTAATGTGACTGCTCTGAGGAACAGGCAGCTGCCGGAGTTGAGCCCCCAGGAAGTGGGGCAGCTCAGCGTGATGACCCGAGCATTGGCACTATCTGGTACGTGGTTAGACAGGGTGATATGGCCCAGGTGGAGAAGGCGAAGCATGCCTCCGTTCCCCTACTACTGAAAGAGTGGCCTCGGTTGAAGCTGAAGAACCACGTCTTGTACCCGGTCACGTCGTCCCCGGACTACCCCAGGCGCTGGCAGCTGGTCATGCCTCAGAAGTATCGGAAGACTGTGCTCCAGGCACTACATGATGATTTAGGGCACTTAGGGGTAGAGAAGACCTATGAATTACGCAAGGACTGGTTTTACTGGCCCCGGATGAGGGGGTAGGTGGAAGAATACTGTAAGACCTGTAGCCGTTGCGACAGGAGGAAGACCTTGCCTGCGCAGGCGGCGCCGTTGTCCCATTTGCAGAGTGCGGGACCCATGGACCTGGTGTGTATGGATTTCCTGTCTATTGAGCCAGACACCAGCAACACCGCCAATGTCCTGGTCCTCACGGATTACTACACTAGATATGCGCAGGCTTTTCCTACTAAGGACCAGAAAGCGACTACAGTGGCGAAGGTGTTATGGGAGAAGTACTTTGTCCATTATGGCCTTCCCCGGCGGATCCATAGTGATCAGGGACGGGACTTCGAGAGCAGGTTTATCCATGAATTACTGGCTATGCTTGGGGTTGAGAAATCCAGAACCACCCCCGATCACCCGCAGGGTGATCCTCAGCCCGAGAGGTTTAACCGGACCCTGCTGGACATGCTCGGCACTTTGGAGATCAGACAGAAAAATAAGTGGAATCAGCACATCGGTCATTTTGTTCACTGTTACAATTGTACTCGCAATGACGCTACTGGCTACTCGCCCTATTATCTGATGTTCGGACGGGAAGCGACGTTGCCCATTGATCTGTGTTTTGGGACTGAAGCGGGTGAAATACCTTCGAAGCCATATCTGAAGTACGTGTCCGATATGAGGAGAGAGTTGAGAAGGGCGTACAAGTTGGCTGAGGCAGCGGCCACCAAGCAGATTCAGCGGAATAAGAAGAGGTATGATCAGAAAATAAAGTTCGTCCAGCTATTGCCGGGAGACCGAGTCCTTATCCGGAATGTAGGACTACCTGGTAAACACAAGTTGGCGGATTGTTGGGCAGCAACCCCTTATGTGGTGGAGAGTCAGATGCCGAATCTCCCGATTTACCGGGTGAGACCCGAGAATGGGAAGGGGCCCGTCAAGGTATTCCATCGGAACCACCTGTTGCCTTTGGGTCGCGAGGTGAAGGTAGACCCAGAGCCCGAATGGGAGTTTACGGCTAGTACGAGGACTCTGCGAGGGAAGAGCCCGCTGCGAAAGAGACGGGGCCGGTCCCCACCTCGAAAAGGGATACGTCATCGGAAGACGATGATTCGGACATGTGGTACCTATTTCCATTCGCTGATTCCCCGGTGCCGGGAGAAAAGGCTCCTGGCCCTTCCCTCACTGAGTTAGGGGAGAGGAGGGAGGGTGTTGCAGAGCCTCCTGTAATACAGCCGGGATTGGGGGAGGAGAGGGTGGAGCCAGAACCTGAGGCAGAGGGCTCGCAGGTGCCGAGGGGTCCCCGTGAGGGTGAGGGTCCGACAGGTAGGCCCGGGGTGTCACCTGGGGTGTCCGAACCGGAAGAGTCAGCAGAGGAAGTACAGAGATCTCAGAGGAGTAGGCACCCCGCGGAGAGGTTGACTTATACAACGCCGGGAGAGCAGGGTGTGATCTCTACAGCCCTGGGAAGTTATGGCACTGCTTTATGCACCTGGGTTGGGTTTTGTGTTTTACAAGGAGCACTGGTGAACCCTGTTAACGTCATGAGGGCATGACTTTTATTTGGTGGTGGGTGGGGGAGAGTGTACGGGGTCTTTTTTTTGTATGTTAAAGTTAAAATGGCTTTTTTGTTATGTTATACTCGGGAATGTTTCTTTGTTATGTTAAATGCTGAGGAAGTCTCTAGCTAGACATTTGCTTGGGTTAATACAGATAGCAGGGTGCTATTAGCCAATGGGTATTCATGTTATCTTTTTTTCGGGTGATAATGCTGTCTCATATGACTGTGGACGGGGTTTTTGGCGGAGAGTCGGAGGAGAGACGGAGAGGACGGCGGATGTGCGAAAGGCTCCGGTCGATCACTCCGGGTGGTCCCGAGCCGTGAGTCGACATGATCCGGGTGGTCGCCAGGAATTTATTGAGCTCCAACGGTTGTGCACGAAGAACTTGGACATTAATAAGTCTGGCGCTTTTTCCCCCATTATTTCCTTTTCTGTATCGAATCTATATTAATTTCATAGACTTAGTAATATCTATAAAGTGTGCTTGGTAAAACGTACTGTGTGTGCTGGCTGATGATGTTTGGGATTGATTCGGGCTGCAGGGGTGCAGCAACCGACCCAGCGGGAAGCGTTGAGGCAGGTGCTGGGTGGGATTTCCCCTAGACATATATGAGCCAATATAACTGAGCGTTACATAAGGATGTTGTTTGCTGTAGAAAAACTACCCATACACAATTATCGGTCGCCAATGAATGACAGATCGTACACTAGTATAAAATTACAAAGAAAGTAAATTTACCAGTTTCCAACTATATCGAACAGTTAACACAAAAAGGGGGAAAAAGGGCCTATTACAGTTAAACCAGACAAAATGTGCACATCAGCATTGGAGCTGGTTTCTGTAGTAACTGTGTGTATCACTTTACTTATGGCGCTGAGTTCCCATCGCCCACCACAGGTGGAACTTCCCTTCTTGGAATCCTTTGACCCATAAAACAGCCCTTGCATTAGGTGGAATCCTCCAGGTGTCTTCCCTGATGCTCTTCTCTGCACACCTCCTACCAAAGGACTCCAAACTAGACTAACTGTCCTTCAGAAATCTCATCCCACCCAGCTGTCTTGCCTCCCATGGGCAGAAAGTTACCACATATACCAAGACAATCCTGATGGTCTGACATAAGATTCGTTAGTTGGACAACATAGCTCCTTATCTTTAGCCAAAGCCAGAATACTCTTACTAGCAGCACACATTGCTTTTGTAGAAAACTAATGAAATAAAATACCTCACAGCATAGCAGTGAAACCCTAACCAGGGCCTTACGTATATTATTTACAACTTTGAGATTTATCAGCCTGCAGGCAGCCACAAAACAAAGAAACACCCTGGGATTCATTTGAAGAGAAACCTCACAGAACAGGACCATCAAACACGGTGTCTGAAAAAAAGGGAAGGGAGGTGTTGCAGATGGGCCAAGTTATTTTCAGGACAGGGTGGAAGCTGGAGGCAAGGTTTCTGAAATTGATGAGATCAGAATGGGTGAAGGAAGCTGCATCAATGCAGTCAGCAATGTCGTGGAGAAAAAGTCTGGGTGTGTTACTGGCGTGAACTTGGACTGTGGAATCTTCCATGCCATCAATGAAGTTAAAGTCGTGCCCTGAAAACACATTTGGTTTACTCCTCCCCCTGTCCACCTCCTTATTCTGGATCTGCCCTCTTCCTTCCCATTCCTGATGATGGGTCTTTCCCAGAACCCGACTGATTACATCCATTGATGATGCTGTCTCATCTGATGAGTTTGGCCAGCATTTTGTCTATGTTCCCCTCTCCCCACTCCCCCACTCACCATGTTGACTGATCATCAGCAGATGGGCTGTTCAGGGTAATTTTCATCACTGACAGAGGGTAGTACACATCACAGGAGTCACATCACTATCACTCTTTTATTGACCATCAGTGGGGCAGACAGAGGGTCTGAGCAGGCAACACAAGACATTTTCAGTGCAATAACTGTGATTAAACACCATTGGTTCAGGATGAGGGTCTCCAGTTTGTTTCTGGAGTCAGAGCTTCTCAGAACCGGATGAGTTGTATTCAGTGATGTGTTCAGAGCAGGTCAGGGCAGACGAGGGGAGCAGCAGGTTTTCAGGCTGGGTCTGGGCAGCAGATTCCCCAGACGGTGGGTGTGTCAGGTGATCACTGGCCTCCTCCTGCAGGACTTCCTGCAACAGGAAATACAGACGATCTCTATCAGTTGTACACTAACTGACATTCCTCCCTGCAGGAGTGGGAGCACAGTGCAGGAACACTGCACTGTGTGAGAAGACAGAGATGATACACACTTCCCCACTCCAAGCCTGCCCACTGGACCCGCTGTGCTCAGTGACACCGACACCGACGGAGATTAATAACATCACACAGAAGTCAGCAGAACCCTCGGATCCTGACCAGTGGAACAGAATGGAAAGTGGAGGGATATGTCGACTTTGTAAAGAGCTTTGTTCAGGCAATCCTTGACAGACTACACATAGCTCTGGTCACCGTGGTGAATTAAAGGTTCACACTAAATAGTCACAGATCAGAATCACAGCACTGGCTGGGAAAGGGAAGTCTCAGGGTTGTCTTGTGGGACAGAAGGTTACAGACATGTTTGATGGGGAGAAGATACCTCCACTTGTGTCTGGAACTGGACACAGGGTCATTAATACAGGGTATTCACTGAGAGATCAGATAGAACTCAGGGGAAACTTCTCCCACAGAGAGAGAGAGAGAGAAGGTGGAACTAACCCCAACCCCACTGGGAACGGCTCGATAATCAGATTATGGAGGAATTAGAAGCATAGTGAGGGGTGTGATGGACAGGGGCGGGAGAAAGCTAGTGTTGCACAGAAACACCACCATTAACCAGTGAGGATAATTGTTCCGATTCCCTGCTCTAAACACCATTGAACCCTGCCCAGTGCAGAATGTGGGACTGAGTCACTGAAGATACAGGTAGATGAGCAGCAGTGGCCAACAACTGGAGAACAACTGGACTCTCCCGCCCTGGCAAAAGGCTGTGGCCACCTTTACCCTCTTGTGATTTTATATACGACTGTATATATCTTCCATTATATACCATTAAGTTCCAAGGAATCTTTGCCTGTTCAACCTCTTGCTATTAACTTTCAGGCTTGGCAATATTCTTGTAAAGCTTCACTGCACTCTTTCCAGTCTGAGCAAACCTTTTCTATAATAAAGTGACCTAAGCTCCACACAGTACTTCTAATGCAGCCTTACCATTGACAGAGAGAAATTCAGCATAACGTGCCCAATCCCCATACTCAGCGCACTGACTGATGCAGGCCAGCATGCTAAAAGCCCCTTTCAACACCATCTCTATCTGTGATGCTCCTTTCAATGAACTGTGTACTCATACTCTGTCCAATTACACTCCCTGTGTGCTAAGTGTTATTTCTCCCAACATGTTCCTGCAGCTCAGGGCATAAACAGACTTTCTTAGCTTCTGAAGTGAGCTATTTCTCCTTAGTTATTATTTTAATCTTAAAATAGTGACAGATCAGATTAAAGATCTGTTTTTGTGTTACATCTACGTTGAATCACTGAAACATTCAGTGAAATGCTCGTGTGTCTTGATGAACAACACAGTACAAGGATGAGCTGGAGGCAGCCGTAAGTGTCACCCTGCTTTCAGTGCCAACGTAGCAAGCTCACAAGTTACTAACACTAAGCTTTAGCACTGTGGCAGGAATCTAGAATGCCCAATGGAAACCCACTGCAGTCGCAGGGAGAGAGTACAGACTTCTTAAAGACAACAGAAGGCATTAAACACACATGGCTGCCCCTGTAAAGTTTATGCTAAACACTATAGAACTTCTTGGGTTTTATCTTAATCTTATCGGCCAAATCCATCTCACACTCTCACTCTTTGCCTCCTGATTTTACCTTGTCCTTCCATATTTTCCTTGACCAAACTTGAATATCTCTCATCTTGTCAGGTTTACCCTCCTCTTCATAGAGCACAGAATATTACAGTGCAGCACAGTACAGGCCCTTTGGCCCACAATGTTGTGCCGACCATCAAACACTGCCTCCCATATAACCCCCCACATTAAATTCCTCCATATACCTGTCTAGAAGTCTCCTAAATTTCACTAGTGTATCTGCCTCCACCACCTACTCAGGCAGTGCATTCTACGCACCAACCACTCTCTGAGTAAAAAACTTTCCTCTAATATCCCCCTAGAACTTTACCTTAAAGCCATGTCCTCTTGTATTGAGCAGTGGCGCCCTGGGGAAGAGGCGCTGGCTATCCACTCTATCTATTCCTCTTAATATCTTGTATACCCCTATCATGCCTCCTCTCATCCTTCTTCTCTCCAGAGAGTAAAGCCCTAGCTCCCTTAATCTCTGATCACAACCCATACTCTCTAAACCAGGCAGCATCCTGGTAATTCTACTCTGTACCCTTTCCAATGCTTCCACATCCTTCCAAGAGTGAGGCGACCAGAACTGGACACAGTACTCTAAATGTGGCCTAATCAGAGTTTTATAGAGCTGCATCGTTACGGTGCGACTCTTAAACTCTATCCCTCGAATCATGAAAGCTAACACCCCATAAGCTTTCTTAACTACCCTATCTACCTGTGAGACAACTTTCAGGGATCTGTAGGCATGTACGCCCAGATCCGTCTGCTCATCCACACTACCAAGTATCCTGCCATTTACTTTGTACTTTGCCTTGGAGTTTGTCTGTCCAAAGAGTACCACCTCACACTTCTCCAGGTTGAACTCCATCTGCTACTTCTCAGCCCACTTCTGCATCCTATCAACGTCTCTCTGCAATCTTTGAAAATCCCCTACACTATCCACAACACCACCAAACTTTGCGTTGTCTGCAAACTTGCCAACCCACCCTTCCACCCCCACATCCAGGTTGTTAATAAAAATCACGAAAAGTAGAGTCCCAGAACTGGTCCTTGTGGGACACCACTAGTCATAACCCTCCAATCCGAATGTACTCCCTCCACCACGACCCTTTGTTTTCTGCAGGCAAGCCAATTCTGAATCCACCTGGCCAAACTTCCCTGGATCCCATTCCTTCTGACTTTATGAATAAGCCTACCATGTGGATGCTTGTCAAATGCCTTACTAAAATCCATGTAGGTCACATCTACTGCACTACCCTCATCTATACGTCTGGTCACCTCCTCAAATAATTCTATCAGGCTTTTTAGAGACGATCTGCCCTTCACAAAGACATGCTGACTGTCCCTGATCAGACCATGATTCTCTAAATGCCTATAGATCCTATCTCTAAGAATCTTTTCCAACAGCTTTCCCACCACAGACGTAAGGCTCAGTGGTTGATAATTACCTGGACTATCCCTACTATCTTTTTTGAACAAGAGGACAACATTTGCCTCCCTCCAATCCTCCGGTACCATTCCCGTGGACAACGAGGACATAAAGATCCTAGCCAGAGGCTCAGCTATCTCTTCCTTCGACTCTTGGAGCAGCCTGGGGAATATTCTGTCAGGCCCCGGGGACTTATCCATCCTAATGTATTTTGCACCTCCTCTCCCTTAATATCAACATGCTCCAGAGCATCAACCTCACTCATATTGTCCTCACCATCATCAAGTTCCCTCTCATTGGTGAATACTGAAGTGAAGTGTTCATTGAGGACCTCGCTCACTTCCACAGCCTCCAGGCACATCTTCCCACCTTTATCTCTAATCGGTCCTACCTTCACTCCTGTCATCCTTTTGTTCTTCACATAATTGAAGAATACCTCGGGGTTTTCCTTTACCCTACTCACCAAAGCCTTCTCATTCCCCCTTCTTTCTCTCCTCAGCCCCTTCTTCAGCTCCTTTCTTGCTACCCTATATTCCTCAATAGACCCATCTGATCCTTGATTCCTAAACCTCATGTATGCTGCCTTCTTCCACCTGACTAGATTTTCCACCTCACTTGTCACCCATGGTTCCTTCACCCTTCCATTCTTTATCTTCCTCACCGGGACAAGTTTATCCCTAATATCCTGCAAGAGATCTCTAAACATCGACCACATGTCCATAGTACATTTCCCTGCAAAAACATCATCCCAATTTACACCCGCAAGTTCTAGCCTTATAGCCTCATAATTTGTCCTTCCCCAATTAAAAATTTTCCTGTCCTCTCTGATTCTATCCTTTTCCATGATAATGCTAAAGGCCAGGGAGCAGTGGTCACTGTCCCCCAGATACTCACCCACTGAGAGGTCTGTGACCTGACCTGTTTCATTACCTAATGCTAGATCTAGTATGTCATTCCCCCTAGTTGGCCTGTCAACATACTGTGACAGGAATCCGTCCTGGACACACTTAACAAACTCTGCTCCATCTAAAGCCTTGGAAATAATCAGGAGCCAATCAATATTAGGGTATTTAAAGTCACCCATGATAACAACCCTGTTATTTTTGCAACTTTCTAAAATCTGCCTCCCAATCTGCTCCTTGGTATAACTGCTGCTACCAGGGGGCCTATAGATTGCCCCCAACAGAGTAACTGCTCCCTTCCTGTTCCTGACTTCCATACCGACGCAAAAAAGGATCCTGCTACGTTACCCACCATTTCTGTAGCTGTAATACTATCCCTGATCAGTAATGCCACCCCACCTCCCCCTTTCTCTCCTCTCTATCCCTTTTAGAACACTGAAATCCAGGAACATTGAGAATCCATTCCTGCCCTGGTGCCAGCCAAGCTTCTGTAATGGTCACTACATCATAACTCCATGTACATATGCAAGCTCTCAGTTCATCACCTTTGTTCCTGATTCTTCTTGCACTGAAGTATACGCGCTTTAGCCCTTCGACCTTACTACCTTTACACCCTTTATTCTGCTTCTCTTTCCTCAAAGCCTCTCTATATGTTAGATCTGGCTTTACTCCATGCACTTCTTTCATTGCTCTATCACTTTGGGTCCCATCCCCCTTGCAAATTAGTATAAACCCTCCCGAACCATGCTAGCAAACCTACCTGCAAGGATATTGCTCACCCTCAAGTTCAGGTGCAACCCATCCATTCTGTACAGGTCCCACATTCCGCAGAAGAGATCCCCATGATCCAAAAATCTCAAACACTGCCCCCTGCACCAACTCCTTAGCCATGCATTCAACTGCCATCTCCTCCAGTTCTTATCATCAGTATCATTTAGCACTGGCAGCAGACCTGAGAACGCCACCCTTGAGGTCCTGTTCTTCAGCCTTCTGCCTAGTTCCCGAAACTCACACTTCAGGACCTTATCCCTCTTCCTGCCTACGTCGTTGGTACCAACATGTATCACGACTTCTGCTTGCTTTCCTTCTCGTACCAGGATGTTGTGCAACCAGTCAGATACCCCCGACGCTGGCACCCGGGAGGCAACACACCATGTGGGTGTCCGTCTCACGTCCACAAAATCTCCTGTCTGCTCCCCTGACTATAGAGTCTCCAATGATGGCAGCTCTCCTCTTCTCCGTCCCACCCTTCTGCACCACAGGGTCAGACTTAGTGCCGGAGGCCCTGCCACCGTGGCTAACCCCTGGTCGGTCCTCCCCGCCAACAGTATCCAGGACGGTAAACTTCTTATTCAGGGGAATGGCTACAGGGGTGCTCTGCACTTACTGTCTATTCACCTTCGTCTTCCCCCTCTGACTGTCACCCAGTGACCTGCTTCCTGCAGCCTAGGTGTGACTACCTCCCTGTAGCTCTCATCTATGACTGCCTCATTCTCCCTTATGAGTGGAAGGTCATCCAGCTGCTGCTCCAGATTCCTCACACGGTCTTCCAGATCACCCAGCCGCATGCACTTCCAAGAATCCAATTGTTCACTCACCACCAAAGTCTCGCTCTGCCCTCCTGAAAAGCACACACATCATTCCGAAGCACGTAAACTGGGAATTGTTGCTAAATTGACTTCAGCACCCAAGGAAGTTTTGTACTGTGAAACTCCATCCCTCACTCTCCCCTGCAACAGCCACTGACTGACCAGCTACAGTTCCATCATTTTCCCAGCCAAGACACACATTGGACATGACCCTCACATTCCAGGTGGGAAGGTTACATTGAAATATGAGGCGTGACAAGGAGAGGCAGGTTTTCCCTTCGGGAAACAAACATCTTCTGGATCTGGTTCTATCACTGAGGTTGTCTGATGGCCAACATTTCATTTGGGCACCGATAGTCAGCTGAGTTCATTTGAGAATATCACTGATTCCTTCAGAACCTTCTCATGGACGTCTCCTCGATTGTAACATTGCATTGTAAAATATAGAACCTGTGTTCGCTCAGTCTGTCCCACACCAGGCACAATTCACTAAGGGTGATTCTCCATAACGGAAAGGAAGGGAGGTGATTTAATGTTCCTCTGAGCTCAGAGATGGACACCCTACCAAAGAGAAGGCTATGAAAGCAAAAAGTTAGCTGTGGTTCGCAGTGGCAGGGAGCGGTTAGGAGTCAAAGAGATGGGCAGGAGCGTAGGGGTTGCGGGGGTGGGGGTGGGGCGGTTTCCTAAGGGTTTAAAGGCTGTAGGGGTCAGAGGTGAAACTGACAAAGCTACAGATGAGGCATGGACCTCGCAGAAGAGGGTTAGAACTTCAGTTCAACTCACATTCCACAGAATCCCCTCCCTGGAAGCAATTGGGATTCTAATTATGAGGCCACACCCAAGGACATAGGTTAAGTCATTCAGAGACAGAGGAATGTACGTAATGCAGGCCATTCAGCCGAGCACTTGATACAGCAGGATTTAGGACATTCATTCCAATGTGTCTGTAATGATCTCTCTGCCCAGCTGGATAATCCCAATTTCTGTGGTCAACTTTATCCATTCTAACCCTGCCTTTCCATACAGTGTCCCTTCAATGATACCATTATACTTGCTGCTCCCACTTTCTCTGGGAGCTCGGTCTAGAAACTCACCACCCCACGGGTGAAAGAATTGCCCCTCATGTCCTATTTAGATCCTTCCTCTTCACCCTAAACATATGCCCCAAGCTTTGGGCTCTCCTGAACTGTGGAAAGACATCCACCTCATCCTTGCCACACCATGATTTTATATATTTCTACATTATCATCACTTCCTACATTACAAGAAATAATCACCTGGAGTGGAAAACTCAGCAGTGGTAACAGCCTTGCAATTCTCTGCCCAATTTGCGGTTTCACTACATCTTTCATATCAAAGGGTGACCAAAACTCTACACCATGTTCCAATTGCAGCCTCGCCAATAACTTATTCAAGGGCAACCCAATGCTCTAGTTCTGTATTTAATGCCCAACTGATGAATGTCAATGTGCTAAAGCTTCTTTTCTCTCAACATGTTTCTGCGGCTCAAGACATAAGCAGACCTTCTAGCTTCGAAAGTGAGCTAATTCTCCTTGGGATCCATTTTAATCTTAAAATAATGAAAGATCAGATTAAAGATCTGTTTTATGTGTTACATCTGCATTGAATCATTGAAACATTCAGTGAAATACTCGTTTACCTCAATGAACAATACAGTACCAGTATGAGCTGGGGGTAGCCCTGCCTCCAGTGCCAAATTAGCATGCTCACTAACTACTAACACTATGTCATGTCCGGATCAGGGTCTCTTTAAATTTACTTTGTTTATGTTACGATCCGGACCGTTTACTCCCTGTTCCCCTTTGGTTCCCTGTTTTCCCGTGTCCCTCGGCCTTGGTGATTGGAGGCAATTTACTCTTGGCTGAACCGGTAGTTTATAGTCTCCGGCTTTTAGCTGTTTGGCGCGGGAGCGTCAGCAAAGTCACCAAAGGTACGGCGTGCCAATGTCATCTGGCCGGAGCAAGCGTTGTCTCCGCCCGAAGTGAGTGCCGGTAATTCGCCTTTCCTCACCGGAGCTACCCTGTCAAGTTACCTCGTCAAAGCGAGGCTGCAAAGTTTCCACCGAGGTGGGTCCGTCAGTTAACCCGCCGGAGGGAATCAAGAACCGCTATCTACTGTTCCCGGGCCGAGTCGAGAGCTCGCCACTACCCGGAGGCTCCAAGTCAAATCCCGGCCCTGGCGGCATCTAAGTTCCGAGTCGAGTCCCGGCCCTGGCGGTCTGTGATTCCTGTCCTACCCTGCTGTCTCAATCCCTTCTCTGCCCCTCTTGCCTCTAGTCCTCGTCTGCAGCCCTCGACTGCACCTCGGTCTAGTTCTATCGCCGGAGCTAGACAGGTACTGTCTGGTGTTCTTTCGTGTTGGTCTTGTCTTGTCTTCGCCTCCGTGGGGTAAATCAGGCTGTCTTACCGTGGCCCTGCGGGGGGTCATGTCTTGTCATGTCTTGTCCTCGCCTCCATGGGGTAAGTCAGGCCGTCTTGCCGTTGCCCCGTGAGGGGTCATGAGTCATGAGTCCCGGCCCTATGTCCTGTACCCAAGGAGGAGTCCTGGCTATCTGTTCTGTGTGCGAGTCCCGGCCCTATGTCCTGTACCCAAGGAGGGGTCCCGACTCTGTGTTCTGTGTATGTGTCCATGGTTCCCTGCTCTCCGGAGACAGAGGCTTTGTTTTTTCCATGTTCCTCCTCTCCCTAGCACATGTCATGTGCATGCCTGGTTCTGGAGTCCGAGCCCGGGGCACGACCCAGGTACTGGGTCCTTGCCCTGTCTCTGGCTCAGACTCCATACCGTAGCCTCTTCATGTCGCCGCTAGTTCTGGGGTCCAAGTCCGAGTCCTAGCCCAGACCCCTAGTCCCAGCCTAGTTGTAGTCCTGAGTCCTTGTCCAGTGCGCTATTCCTGCTTCTGCTTTGCTCTCCTGGTATCAAACAATAAACTCAATTTAATTACCTTCACAAGATGTGTCTTTCATTTGGGTCCACCCTAGCTCCCAATGCCCCACCATTGTGACACACTAAGGTTTTTGCACTGTGGTGGGAAACAGGAATACCCAGTGGAAACCTACTGTAGTCACGGGGAGATAGTACAAACTCTTTAATGACAGTAGAGGGAATTGAACACACATGACTGCAGCTGTAAAGTTCAGCTAACCACGACAGAACTTCTTGGGTTTTACCTTAACTTTATCTGCCAAATACATCTCACACTCTCTCTCTTTGCCCTCCTGATAGTATTCCTAGTCAGGTCCAAAATAGGGATTTATCCACCAATACACTGGAAGGTTGCAAATATCACCCTTTCTGGATGAGCAGTCTCCAAAACAACTGTACTTAATTCCCTTGAGTAATCATTATTATCTCCTCAGTGAAAAAAGGGAAATATTCATTAAGGATCTCACCCATGTCCTGCAGGTCAAGATATAGGTAGCCCTACCAATGTTTAAAGGGATCTACTCACTTAGTAACCACATTTTACTCATGATATGCTGCAAAATCTCTTGGGATATTCCTTTACCTTTTCTGCCTGATCCATCTCACACCCTCTCTTTGCCCTCATGATTTTGCTCTTGATTGTTTTCTTAGTCATTTGGCATTAAAGGATTCTCTGACACATGACCTAATTGAACTATGTCCTTCCATATATTTCTTGACAACGCTTGTATATCTCTCATATTTTTGTATCCACAGAACTGTCTCTCCAGGATTTCATGCAATGTTTCCTACTAGACCAACCTACCATTGTAGGTTCTGCTAAATGGATGACATTCTAAGGCCAAACCTCATCTATAATTTTGGTCAGTCTGCAAACAGCTCTGAGAGGTTCAACTGCACAACTTTCCACTCACAACACCATGCAAACTCCTCCTAATCAGTCTCTGTATACCCAAATACTGGGACATCCTTTCCCTCCGATTGCCCACCACTAACTTCCACACAATTGTCGTCAGATTCACTACTCTGTCATTCCTTGGCTTATCCCTTCTATCATTCTCAAACAACGGAACAACATCCCCCTTATTCCATCCTTCAGTGGCATCGTTTCCCAGTGACAAACGATGAAGCAAATATCTCCATAAGGGCCTCCGCTGTTTCCTCTCTAGCTTCCCACGAGTCCCAGGAAGCACTTAGTAAGCCCCAGGGGATTTATCCACTAGAAATCACGGTAAGACTACAAATACTTTCGCCCTGGGAATATGTATGTTCCCCAATCTGTCTTCACCTTTTTCTGTCATCTCTTGAGCAATTGTGATTTTCAGTAAATCAGTTCAGCAATCATTGAGGAGAAATATTTCTTATAATTTCAACCTATCTGCCTCCTCAAGTTACAGACAGCCTGCTGATCCCCAACAGGAACTCCTCTCTGACTAACCATCCTTTTAATTGTTACTGAGCTAAAGGACCTCCTAGAATTTTTCTTAATCTTAGCTGTCAGATCCATCTCATACCCTCACTTTGCCCTCCAGATTTACCTCAAGTGCATTCTTCATATTTTCATAGTCATCATGAGGTTAAATTGTTCCCAAATTAAAAACAATGTACAATGTACCAAATGATGGAGGAACTCAGCTGGCCGGGCAGCATCAATGGAAAAGAGTAAAGCCAATGCTTCGGACTGAGACCCTTCTTCGGGACTCCTGTTTGTGAACACAATGTATACTTGCCTCTCCTCTTGACTGGAACTTCAATCTCTGTCGTCAGCCAGGGCTCCTAGACCATCCCGGCTGTGTACACAAGAGGAACTTAATACATCTACACCCTTGATATGTCATGAGTCGTGCCCCAATCCTTGCTTCTCACCGTTACACTGAAGCTTCTCTGAGCTCTTTTTGTCCTTCTCTTGTGTGCCAGTTGAAGATGTCAAATGATCTGGTTGCTCAGTGCACAATGAGGGAGTCTCACTGCCCTCCGGATCCTCGCTCGACCCTAGGGCACAATACACACATCAATCAGTAACCTGTAACCTGGGAGTTGGTGTTGGGGTTACCTTAGAACCAATGGGGATTTACAGCTGACCCTTCCACCCTCCCACGCCCCCATCCTGGTGTGTCACCGACTGACTGGGATACAGTTCTGACAGTTTCCCATCATGCCCACCCTAGACACATCTGCCATAGGGCATGTAATTGGAGACCGATGGAGGTGTAGAATGAGGATATTCAGCTAATCGTTTAGTACACCAATAAAGAGGTTATTTGCCCAATGAGTCTGCGGTGACTAATATGCCCAGCTAGGTAAACCCAATTTCTTGCAGTCAACCTTTTCCGTTCTAACCATACCTTTCCATGCATCTATCCCTCAATACCAATGTACCTGCTGCACCCACTTTCTCTGGCAGCTCGGTCTATATACTCACCACCGTATGGGTGAAATAATTGCCCCTCAGGTCCTATTTAGACCTTTCCACTTCACCCTAAGCAAATGCCCCAAGTTTTGGACTCTCCTGATGTGTGGGAAAGACAGTTAGCATCCAACTTGTCCTTGCCACGCCATGATTTTATATGTTTCTATATCATCACCACCTCCTGCATTACAAGGAATAATGACCGAGACTGGAAAAACCCTCCCTATTACTCAGCACTGGTAACAGTCTTGCAATTCTCTGACCAATTTCCAATTTAACCACACCTTTCCTATAAAAGTTTGTCCAAAACTCTACACTATGTTCGAATTGCAGCCTCACCAATGACATATTCAATGGCAACATAATGCTCTAGTTCCGTACTCAATGCCCAACTAATGAATGTCAGCATGCTAAATGTTATTTTCTCCCAACATGTTCCTGCGGCTCAGGACATAAGCAGACCTTCTGAGTTTCTAAAGTGAGCTATTTCTCCTTAGTTATCATTTTAATCTTAAAATAGTGACAGACCAGATTAAAGATCTGTTTATTTATTACATCTACACTGAGTCATTGAAACATTCAGTGAAATGCTCGTTTTCCTCACACGGATGAGCTGGGGGCAGCCCGTACGTGTCACTATAATTCCACTGCCAACATAGCATGCCATCAGCTTACGGACACTAATCTTTGCAAAAAGCAGAAACTGGAATACTCAGTGGAAACCTACTGCAGACACGGGGAGAAAGCACAAACTCCTTAAGGGCAGTGGTGGGAGTTGAACACACATGGCTGCTACTGTAAAGTTTATGCTAATCACTACAGAACTTCTTGAGATTTTCCTTAGCCTTATCTTCTAGATCCATCTCACACCCTCTCTCTTTGCCCTCCTGATCTCCCTCTTGATAGTATTCTTAGTCATTAGATGTGAAGGGATTGACTGGGAAATAACCTAATTGCACCTTGTCCTTCCATAGTTTTCTTGACCAAAGCTTGAATATCTCTTGTCTTGACAGGTTTACCCTGCACTTCGACAGGAACATACTGCCTCTGCAGAGTTGCTATTTCTCAGCTCCTACCTCAAACGCATGTTTACAAGCCTACATTCTCACCATTACTCTTCTCTGAATTCCTGCTTCTCTTCCTTTGGTTGCATCCTGAAGAAATCGAACAATCCAATTTTTCAATCTCCATCGAAGTCTCGTCGCCCGGCAGATTGCCGCCCTGCCCTACTGGAAAGCAGACACATCAGTCAGAAGCCTGTAAGCTCGGAATTGTTGCTAAATCGACCTCCGGACCCAAAGACTTTTCGTACCGTGGACCTACCTCCCTCACTCCCTCCCGCAGCAGTCACTGCCGGACCGACTACAGTTCGTTCCATCATTTTCCCACCTAAGACCCACATTAATCACATCCCTCACATTCCATATAGGAAGGTTACAGTAAAACGTGAGGCATGACAGGGAGAGACAGGTTTTACCCACCGGAGGAGGAATGTTCTCTGGATTTGGTTCTGTCACTGAGACTCTGTCTGATGGCCCGAATCGTATTTGGACACTGGCAGTCAGCTTTCGTCCTTTTGAGAATATCGCTGGTTTCTCTCCAAAGTACTCGATGAACTGCAGTTCCTTCGTGGAATAATCTTGCATCGGTCCTTATCTTCCCCTCTCCCACATCTAGGGATTTCTGCAACAGAATCACGGCACAAATGTCTTCCTTCCGCGCTCTTCTGCCTCCTGCAACACAGAGTAACAGGGTGTCTGGGTGCTGCTATGGTATGGGTGTGTGTCCCACCCACTGGGTACATCAGCCCTGAGCTCAGCACCTTCCACCTGGGGCTGTGCCCACCTTCCTGTCCCTGTGTGTGTCCACTTGATGCTGACTATGTACAAGACAGCCCTCCCATCCCACTATTGGCATTCATCTCCCCACAGGAGGTACAGCACTAACAGTAGCATCATTTTTCCACTGGGACTTCCATTGCAGGAATGCCCTCCCCACTCAGGGGCACAGAAAGTTCCAAACACCTTACACACAGAGGAAGGGAACCGACCCGTGTCCTGGACAATGTTACACCAGGATCCACAGTCCATTACCTCACAGCTGTTTGTGGGAGCTTGCTCTGCACCATTATACATCCCCATCACAATGATAACTACTGTGAGCTTAAGTGGCAGGGCAGCACAGGACATGGCAAGGATAAGGAAGGTGCTACATCAATGCAGAGCCACTCTCCTACTGTGAACCAAATCTTAGGATGACACAAATTCATAATTATTGTACCTCAGAGGAAGGGAAGAGCCAGCAGTCAGCAGAAGTCTCCAATGGGAAGGGGATACCACGGAAGCGAACTGACTTCATGACATTCACCTGTGGAGAGGACAAGGGTATCTACCTGTGATCCACTGCAGGGCATTTCGAAAACCCTCAATTTCACGAGACACATTGTAGACAAACAGGACACAGGGAATCCTTGGCCCTTCACACTCGTTGATATTCAGCTCCTTCACAATCTCTTTATGGATGGCTCCTCGACCGTAACATTGCACTGTAAAACACAGAACCTGTGCTCACTCAGTCTTCCTCACATCAGTGCACTTCACTCAAGGTGATTCCTAGTAACAGCAGGAAAGGGGATAGATTTAATGTTCCTCCGAGCTCAGAGTTGGACACGCATCAGCATGAGAATGGGCTCTGTTTCACTGTCAATCTGTCAGCATATGTGAATTCTCAAGGGATGTGAAAGCAGCAGGTTAAGTGGGGTAGTTTACAGAGGCGGGGAGGAGTGTTGGAGACAGTGGAGACCGTGGAGATGACAAGGAGTGTAGGTTTCAGAGTGGGTCAGTGTGATGGGGAGGGGTCACAGATACTGGAGTGTTGGTCCAGTTGGGCTCAAGGATTGGGATCTGTGTAGGGAACGGAGGGCATGGGAAAACAGACACACCGACAGGGTGAGTTATTGACCTGCGTGAGATATTAAGCTCTCTGACTCTCACAACGCACAGAATACCATCACTGGAAGCATTGGGTCCATAGATACAGAGCCATGTCCAATCTACAGGGACCTGTCATCGGGAGACTGCAGGATGTGCCCTATGGATGCCCTTCAGCCCATCGAGACATTAGACAATACAGCAGAATACAGGCCCCTTGGCCCAACCACTCCTCACTGGCCATGGTGACCATCCAGATTGTCCAAATTGTCTGCATTACAACTGTATTTCTCCAAGTCCCACCCCCTCCATGTACCTATCCAAGTGTTTCTGAAAGGATACTCTTGTACTTGCCTCAACCACTTCCCCTATGGAAAAGACCAAAGACCAAAGTACAATTATTATCAAAGTACATATATATCACCATATAAAACCCTGAGATTAATTTCCTTGCTGGCATACTCAATAAATCCATATTAGATTAATAACCATTATAGTTTCACATACTCTCCACTGCCCTTTATAACTCTCTCCCCTCACCTTTAACCCAGAGACTCTAATTGTGTACTCCTCTGTCCTGGGGAAAAGACTGTTACCATGCACCTTATCTTGCCTCGATGATTTTATTTTCTCCTCCATTCTGTATTCCACAACACCCTTCTTCACTATAATTAGTACCATTTAATTCTGTGTCAACCACAGATCCACTGATCAAGCCTTGTGCACTGGCATTCGAATCATTTCTCAAAATAGTAATGAAGGAAACCCAACACTGATCCCTGCAGAACACAGCTCATCAGCAGCCTCCATTCCGAAACACAACCTTCAACCACCTCCCTCTGCTTTCGTCCTCCAAACCAATTTTGAATCCACCAATCTTGACTGGATTCCTAACCATCCAGTTTACCCTACCTTGCAAGACCTTGCCGAAGGCCTTGCTGAACTACAAATAAACTACGTCCACTGACGTGCCCTAATATCTACGTTTTCAGTCATCTCTTCAAATTGCTTGATTGCTGTTCCACAAGCAAAGCTTTTCTTGAGCAAAGCTGTGCTGACTCTATTTAATCTGACTTCGTCCAGTCAAATGCTGGTACACCCTGTCCCTCAGAACTCCCGTAGGTAACTTCCCCACTACTGATTTCACACTGACTGGTGTGTCATTCCCGGGCATGACCTTCATGCTCTTCTCAAACAACCAAACATGAGCTTCCTTCCAGTCTTCTGCAACTTCTCTGGTGGCAAAAGATGAGGCAATAATCTCAGCAACAGACTCCACAATTTCTCCTCTCACCACCCACAAATTTCAAGGAAGCACTCGCTCTGGCCCTGGGTATTTATCCACCAATACACTGTAAAGTTGCAAATATCATCCTTTCTGGAAATGTGAGCAGTTTCAAAAACATCTCTACTTAATCCCCTTGAGTAATAATGATCATCTCCTCAGAGAAAAAGGGGAAATATTCATTAAAAATCTCAGCCATGTCCTGCAGGTGAAGACGTATCTACTCGCTTAGTAACCACACTTTTACTCCTGATATGGCTGCAAAATCTCTTGGGATTTTCTTTTACCTTTTCTGTCAGACCCATCTCACTCACTCTCTCTCTTTGCCCTCAGAATTTCACTTTTGATTGTTTTCTTAGTCATTTGGCATTAAAGGATTCACTGTCACATGACCTAATTGAACTATGTCCTTCCATATTTTTCTTCACCAAATATCCCTCATATTTTTTGCATCAACCGAACTGTCTCTGCAGGATTTTATACAACGTTTCCCACTAGACCAGCCTACCATGCGAGGTCTTATTGTTGGTTCTGCTAAATGGACTACATTCCCAGCCTGAGCCGCATCTACAATTTGGGTCATTCTACAAACATCTCTAAAGAGGTTCAACTGCACCATTTTGCACTCACAACACCATGCAAAAACCTCCTAATCAGTCTCTGTTTACCCGAATACTGGGACATTCTATCCCTCTGATTGCCCACCACTAACTTCCCCACAACTGACGTCAGGTTCACTGGTCTGTCATTTCTTGGCTTATCACTTCTATCGTTCTTAAACTGCGGAACAACAATGACCTCATTCCATTCTTCAGTGGCATCATTTCACAGTGAGAAACAATGAAGCAAATATCTCCATAAGGGCCTCCACTGTTTCCTTTGTATCCTCCTATTGAGTTCCAGGAAGCACTTCGTAAGGCCCTGGGGATTTATCCACTAAAATGCACTGTAAGGCTGAAAATACCTTCTCCCTGGGAATATGAATGTTTTCCAATTTGTCTTCTCCTGGTTCCCTCAACTCTTGAGCAATTGTGATTTTCAGTAAATCAATTCAGCAATCATCGAGGAGAAATATTTCTTATAATTTCAATCTATCTGCCCCCTCAAGTTATAGGAAGCCTGCTGATCCCCAACAGGATCTGCTCTCTAACTAATCATCCTTTAAATCCTTACTGAGCTATAGAACATCCTAGAATTTTTCTTAATCCTATGTCACAATGGGGGCTCTGGGAGCAGACCCAAATGCAAGACACAGACACTGAAGTACTAGGAACAGGACTTGTCTAGAGAGCTAGGACAAAAACATAGACTTGGGCTAGGACATTGGCGAGGCAAGCAGGTCCAGGACCAGGAACTGGGAACTAGGAGCCTTGGCTTCGACTCCTAGCCGGAGACTGAACATGGACCCAGAGCCGGGGTCTTGACTCGGGCTCGGACCCCAGAACTAGGCAAGGACATGACGTGGCTACAGGACTGGACGTGGATTGGGTTCCTCATGGCTTGGGCGCTTTGAGGCGAGGACATGACGAGGTTAGGGTTCGGACTCCGAGCCAGAGACTGGACAAGAACCCAGAACCTGGGTCTTGACTGGGACTCGGACTTCGAAACTAGGCGAAGTCATGACGTGGTCCTGGGAGACAGGACTATCCGAGGCTACAGGACAGAACGAGAGACTCCTGGGCAAGACAAAGGAAATACTGCAACGACCGGACCTACCAAGCGAAGGCATGGATACAGAAACAGTTATAACTCAACAATAGACAGTTCCTTATCTTGACAAGTCAAGGCTCCGGTCTCACTCTGGTGGGTAAACTTGACAAGGTTGCAGGGCAAAAGGTTCCAGACACAGGTTGCATGGTAAGGCTGCAGAGACAGGTTGCAGGCAAGGCTTCAGAAGAAAGGGAAAGGGAAGGGAGCAGCCCAGCCTGAGGGTAATGGCAAAGATGGCCTGGCTTATCCAATGGCGGCAAGGACAGGAAGGGACAGATCCAACCGCAGGGTAATGGCAAACGACTTACCCATGGCGGCGACGACGGGATGCTGAGACGAACCAGCAACCATACTTGATCCCAGGGCCGCTTATATTCCCAGCCTCAAGACAAGCATCAGTACCTATGATTAAGCCCAACTGAAACAAGGGATAGCTGGAAGACCCGGAGTCTGGAGGCCACGGAACGGACCATGACATCTTATCAGTCAGATCCATTTCACACTCTCGCTTTGCCCTCCAGATTTACCTCAAGTATATTCTTGATATTTTTATAGGCATCATGAGGTTATCTTGTTCACAAATTAAAAACAATGTCTGATGTACAAAACGATGGAGGGACTCAGCAGGCCGGGCAGCATCAATGGAAAAGAGTACAGCCGATGCTTCAGAATGAGACCCTTCTTCGGGACTCCTGTTTGTGAACACAATGTATACTTACCTCTACTCTTGACTGGAACTTCAATCACTCTCGTCAGCCAAGGTTCCTAAACCACCCAGGCTCTGTACACAAGGGGGACACAATACATCTACACCCTTGATATGCCATGAGTCGTGCCCCAATCCTTGCTTCTCACCGTTACACTGAAGCTTCTCTGAGCTCTCTTCGTTCTTTACTTGCGTGCAGGTTGAAGATGTCAAATGATCTGGTTGCTCACTGCACAATGAGGGCGTCTCACTGCCCTGTGGATCCTTGCTCGACCCTAGTGCACAACACACACATTAGTCAGAAACTTGCAACCTGGGAATTGGTGCTGATGTTCCCTTAGAACCGATGGGGAATTTCTGTTCTGACCCTCCCTCCCTCCCATAACCTCCAGCCCAGAGCGGTTACTAGTTGACTGGGGTACAGTTCTGATAGTTTCCCATCACTCCCACCCCAGACACATACGTTCCATATGGGAAGTTTACAGTGAAACATGACGTGTGGACGGGGAGAGGCAGGTTTTACCCACCGGGACAGGACCCTCCTCTGGATTTTGTCTTGTTGATGAGACTCTGTCTGATGGTCTGAATCACAGTGTGGCCTTCATCAGCACTTTGCCACGTAACACTCGCTTCTGTCCAAAATATCTGAAAAACATTGGTTTCCTCATGGAATAACCCTGGATCAGTCATCATCTTGTTTACTCCAAAATCTCCAGATTTCTGCAACAGAATCACAGTGCAAATGTCTTCCTTCCGCACTGTCCCGCCTCCTGAAACACAGAGTAACAGAATGAAACACAGAATAACGCTGTGGCAGTGGTGTGTGTCCCACCCACTGCAGGAACCCACAGGGTGCATCATACCTGGGGTCAGCACCTTCCATCTGGGTTGACACCACATTACTGGTGTGTGTGTGTGTGTGTGTGTGTGTGTGTGTGTGTGTGTGTGTGTGTGTCTGTCTGTCTGTCTGTCTGTCTGTCTGTCTTTCTGTCTGAGTGGTGTAGGGGTAATGCTGCTTGTGTACAAATCAGTCATCCCACCTCCACTCCTGTCTTGTCTGGGACTTTCAGCCCAAAGATCAGCTCTCCTCAGGTGTAGAGAAAGATCCACAAACATCATTTTGGACAGAGGCAAGGGAACCCACCATGACCCAGATAATTTTGCAACAGGATCCCCGTTGATTGCTTCTCTGCTGTTTGTGGGTGCTTGCTATGCAACAATCTCCCATCACAATGAAAACTCTTGTGACCTGTAGAGGTAAAACCTGGTAAAACAATGCAAGTGCCTTCCATTGCAATGGAAAGAAACACAGGGTCCCGCACAATAATTACTATGCCTCAAAGGGAGTTTAAGAGGCAGCGGTCCAGAAAAGGAAACAAAAGACGAGAGGGTTCCAGGGTAAGGTTTGATTCGGTAGAGTTACAGATTGACAGAAGATGAGTGTATTTACCTGTGACCCACTGCAGGGCATCTCGAAGATCCTGATTTTCATGAGACACTTTGTACACAAACAGAACACAGGGAACCCCTGGCCCTTCATACTGGCAGATTTTCAACTCCTTCACAATCTTCTCATGGACGTCTCCTCGACCGTAACATTGTACTGTAAAACACAGAACCTGTGCTCAGTCAGCCTGCCTCACACCAGGCACATTTCACTCAGGGTGATTCTCAGCAGTGGAAAGGAAGGGATGTGATCTAATGTTCTTCTGAGCTCAGAGATGGACACCCACCAGCATGGGTGTCCTATGTCCTGAGAACAGGCTTTGCACCGGTGAGGATCAGTGTGAGGTACAGGAGATCCAGAGGAAAGTGAAAGCAAAAAGCTTGTTTTGCATTGCAGTGATGGGGAGTCAAAGAGATGGGGACAAGTGTAGAGGAAGGAAGGGTTCCCAGAGATTTAAAGGCTGTAAGGGTCAGAGATGAAAATGACATAGCTACAGGCGACGTATGGACGTTGGGGAAGACATTTTGAACCTCAACTCATACATTCCTCAGAATCCCCTCCCTGGAAGTGATGGTGTCTCTCTTTATGAGGCCACATGCAGGGACCTAGGGTATGACACAAGGACCGATGGTATGTCATTGAAGACAGAAAGATGTACACAATGCAGGCCATTCAGCCCATCATTTAATACAGCAAGATAGAGACTATTTGCCCAATGAGTTTGTGATGACCACTATGCCCAGCTGGATAATCCCAATTTCCTGCAGTCAACTTCATCCGTTCTAACCCTGCCTTTCCATGCATTTATCCAGGTGCCCCTTCAATGATAACATTGTACCTGCTGCACCCACTTTCTCTGGCATACTCACCACACTATGGGTAAAAGAATTGCCCCTCAGGTCCTATTTAGATCATTTAGATCAGCTTCCAGTGCGAAGGTAACATGCCCACAAATTACTAACACTAAGGGTTTTTTGCAATGAGGCAGGAAACTGGAAAACCCAGTTGAAACTCACTGCGGTCATGGGGAGAAAGTGCAAACACCTTAAAGACAGTAGTAGGATTTGAGCATACCACTCCAAATTTTCAGCTAACCTCCGCAGAATTTCTTGGTATTTTCCTTAACTTTACCTTCCAGATCCACATCGCACCCTCCTAATTTTCCCCTCGATATTATTCTTAGTCATGTGAAGTTACGGGATTCACCGTGTTACATATCAGCAGCAATAGATATGCAATTGAGTCAGGTTTTTAGAAATAAACAACAAAATTTATTAAGCTCTAATCAAAACATAGGAAAGTCAACAAACGACTAACTTAAATGGGAGTTAATGGTGTTATGTGTCTATAGTTATCAAGCAGTCAAACTTAAAGACAATTCTTAACAGATCTCACTTAAGCACAGTCTTAATGTGGTAGTTCAAACAGTCCAAGTGATTTATGAAACAAATGAGAGGACAGGCTTCCCAAACTAGCGATGGAGAAAATACGACACTGCTGACGCAGTTTACAGCCAAGAAATGTCTTTTTCCGAAGATACAATGAAGAGCGAGTTTTCTCAAAGTAACTGACCTTTCGCCAAAAGTGGTCATGACACAACACCCGAGACCATGCAGGGGTTAACCAAAACTGTGTGCCACAATTCACATCAATCTCTGCGAGACACACAGAGCGCCATTGATTTCTACCCAATTCTGCAGGTTCGCACGAAGCTGGAAATTCTTCTCTCTCTCTCTCTCCTTCTGCGATTGCGCAACCACCGACTGTGACACCCCAACCAAAACAACAGCTACGCAACCAACTGCGATTTCCCTTTTATGTGGATGGAATCTGTCATCACGTGACATCACATCACCCCGCTATCATGAGACAATTACATCATTCCCATCGCGAGATAATGACATAATGCTCATAAGATAATTACATGATGCTCACAAGACAGGTAACACCTTCCCCTAAAAACACAGAAAATTTTGTTCTATCGAGAGTAAAATTTTAACTACAATTTTTCAAAAAATCACAAACGTATAAAATTTACAAAATGCACCACACATATACAGTTATCATACAGTACTAATAAAACATATAGCCGGAGTGTATACAAATATCAAAATTCCACTCAAAAATATTACATAGCAAGTTGAACATCTGGACAGACAGTCGGCAATTACATTATCTTTCCCATTAATGTGAGTTATTAAGAGATCATATTCGTGTAAGATCAAACTCCAATTTATCAACCATCTATTTTAATTTTTCAGCTTATTCAAAAATACCAATGGGTTATGATCGGTGTGAACCATGAGTGGTTTCTGAGTTGCGCCAACATACACATCAAAATGTTGCAGAGCTAACATAAGAGATAATATTCCTTTTCTATGGTTGAATAATTTCTTTGATGCCCATTAAATTTCATGGAAAAATAAGCCACAGGATGGTCAACATCATCGTAATTATACCTTTGTAGTAACACTGCTCCTGCAACCCCGTCACAGACAACCACAGCTAGGGAAAATGGCATTTCAAAGTCAGGTGAACTGAGCACAGTTTGGTGACATAGGAAAGATTTCAATTTATCAAATGCTTCCTGACAAGTATGTTTCCAAATAAAATTTTCACCTTTCTTCAGGAGGTTAGTCAATGGAAGGGCAATCTCGGCAAAGATCTTACAGAACTTACTGTAATATCCTACCATTCCCAAGAATCTTGTGAGAGCTTTTTTACCAGTTGGAGTGGGAACCTCCAAAATTGCTTGATCTTTTGCCTGAACAGGAGCCCACCTGCCTTGACCCACAACGTAACCAAGACAGGTCACAGTGGCATGGCCAAATTCACCTTTAGCTAGATTAACAGTTAGGGTGGCTTGTGATAGCCTTTCAAACAGCTTTTCCACTGCAGGTATATGTTCTTCCCAAGTGTCATTCCCTGCGACTACATCATCAATATAGGCATCTGCATGTTTTAACCCTCAAATTACAGAATTAACCATTCTCTGGAACGTTCCTGGAGCATTCTTCATCGCAAATGGCAGATCATTGTATCCATATAACCCAGACGGCGTCACAAATGCAGAAGTTTCTTTACCTTTATCCATCAGTGGAACACACCAATACACTTTTAACAGATGAACCTTTGTAAAAAAACTTAGTTTTTCCAACTTTATCCACATAATCATCTACCCTAGGGATTGGTTACGCATCAGTCTTTGATACAGCATTCACCTTTCTGTAATCATTACAAAACTGAATACTTCCATCTGCTTCAGGCACCATGACACAAGTTGAACTCCAATCTGAAGTAGAAGGTCTAATAATATCATTTTCTAACATATACTTGATTTCTTGTTCGGCCAGTGTACATTTTTCCACATTCATTCGATATGTATGTTGCTTTATGGGTTTGGCATTTCCAACATCTACATCATGTGAGGCTACATACATAAAAGTTGCTGGTGAACGCAGCAGGCCAGGCAGCATCTAGCAAGAGGTACAGTCGATGTTTTGGGTCCTGAAGAAGCAGTGTTGGCCTTCGTCGATCTGGTGTTTTTACCATATAGTCCACATTATTAACTTTAGATATGATCTCGTAAGGACCATGAAATTTAGCTTGTAATGGGTTCGTTTGTACCGGGAAAAGAACCAACACCTTACCTTCCAGCAGAAATGACCTCGGTCTAGCTTCCTTTCCATACCAAGATTTCATTCTTTCCTGAGCAGATTTTAAACTTTCCCTTGCTAACCTGCAAGCTTTTTGCAATATCTCCTTAAATTTTAAGACATAATCCAGTAAATTAGTATGTAGTTCTTTGTTAACCTACTGTTCTTTTAACAATGCCAAAGGTCCCCTGACTCTGTGCCCAAACACAAGTTTAAAAGGGCCAAAGCCTAGGAACTCCTGCACTGACTCCATCACTGCAAACAAAAGCAAATGAACTCCCTCATCCCAATCCTTCTCATTTCCAACACAGAACATCCTAATCATGGATTTGAGGGGAGAATGGAACATTTCTAAGGCTCCTTATAATTCTGGGTGGTACGCAGACAATGTAACCTGCTTGGCTCTCAGTTTATAAACTAACTGCTGGAATAATCCAGACATGAAATTATTTCCTTGATCAGACTAGATTTCTGTAGGCAAACCAAATAAAGCAGAGAACTTTGACAGCTTTCATCACAGTTTTAGCTTTTGTATTATCCAAGACGTATTGCTTCTGGAAACCTAAATGCTGTACGCATGATCATCAGAAAATATTGATGGCCAGCTTTAGTTTATGGAAATGGACCAACACAATCTACAATAATTTTAGAAAACAGTTCACCAAATGCAGGAATAGGTTGCAATGGGGTCATTGAGTTGACTTGATTAGGTTTACCCACAACCTGACAAGTGTGACAAGTTCGGCAAAATGTTGCCACATCCTTCCTCAAACCAGGCCACAAAAAGTGTTTTGTAAATTTTTTCATAGTTTCTTTCACACATAGATGGTCACCTGAGGGCATACTATGAGCCAAAGTTAAAATTTCATTCCTATAAAGCTCAGGAACGACTACTTGGTGAACAACTGCCCAGTCGTCATTTGCCGGAGTCTCAGATGGTCTCCGCTTCCTCTTTAAAACTTCACTCTTAAAATAAAACCCTACTGGCACCTTCTCAATCTTGTTATCTGGGACAGCGTTCTCTCTCAAGGTGGCAACCTCAAGCTCTCTTCTCTGCTCCGCTATAATCTCCTTCCTAGACAATGACAAGTCTTTATGGACAGACTCACAACAAGGAACTTGATCAAACAAGAAAGATAGGAAAGTTCCTGAGGAATCACCAGAATCTGCATCACGATTTGAGCTGTCCTGGGTAGCAGACCCATGCTGCATTAAACCATTTGCCTTGGCAGCCTTTTTGGCCATAGCTCGAGTTACTGCACAAGAGGGATAGATGTTAGAATCCATCTTTCTATCATCAGTGATTGGCTTAGTTGTCAGCTTCACTGCAGGAACAACCTTTCCACCTGCTAGGTCATTCCCTAACAATAAAGAAACACCCAGCACCAGTAAACTGGGTCGTAGTCTGATTTTAGCAGATCCTGAAACTATCTCTGACTTTAAAACTACTTTGTGCAGAGGTACAGGTGTCAGGTTGCCTTCAATACCTTGTATGAAATTTACTTCACCAATGTCAGTCTCATCACTAAACTCTCGAACATTGTCTTACATAAGTGACTGAGAAGCCCCAGTATCATTAAGATTTTTTACTGGTACTTGGATGGACCCTTCATTCACGGAAAAAAATCCATCTGACATGAAAGGATTGAATCCATTTCTAACTCTGTCAGACATTGACAGAGCTTCCTTTGAATGTCCCGAACCCTGTGGGTTTATGGGTATTTCAAAGTGTTGAACACAGGCATCTGGACTGCCTGCTTTTCTTTCTCTTTCAGATGGAATTTGTTCACCATAAATTGACCAGTTCTCCTACAATAGTGACAAATAGGACCAAAATGTTTTTCTTTCACCTGCTTCCCTTCATCCTTACCTTTATCACTAGCTTATGATTTAGTTTCTGGTTTACCCAGACCATCCATGTGACTTCTTTGTAAAATTTTACTCAGAGTAAACTTACTCTTATGAGTTAGATCATACTCATCTGCTACTTTAGCAGACTCT
This sequence comes from Mobula birostris, assembly GCF_030028105.1. NCBI lineage: Eukaryota > Metazoa > Chordata > Chondrichthyes > Myliobatiformes > Myliobatidae > Mobula > Mobula birostris. Next base: position 120,495,021 of record NC_092377.1, read on the forward strand.
GGCAACATGGCAGGGTCCTCGCCATTCAAATATTTCTCTATGCCATTAGGGACGCAACTTTTAAATTCCACAACCAAAAGCTGCTCCTTTAAGTTGTCACAATCTTGATTCACAGTTTTAGATGTGCACCATCGCTCAGAACACACAGATTTGTCATAGGCAAATTCCACTTAACTCTGGTTCGCATGTTTCTTCAGACTCTTAAATCTCTGTCTATAAGCTTTTGGAACGAATTCATAAGCTTTAAGTATAGCCTGCTTCACTGTATCATAATCAGCTGCCTGTTCACTAGTACAGGGCATATAAACTTGTTGTGCTTTACCTTTAAATACGCTTTGTAAAAGGACACAAACCAGCCCTCTTTCGGCCACGATGAACTCTGAGTAACCTTCTCAAAATGCTGGAAGTGTCTATCAACATCTGCCTCATTAAATGGAATGACCAGCAATAACAGTATAACCAATTTCTTTGAACCAGCTTGCTTCTCGAGCCTTCACCTCTCCTTCGCTAGCTCAAATTCCCTCTGTTTTACTCCAGATTGCCTCTCTTTATCTCTTTCCCTTTCTGCTATCTCCTCTTTAAATCTCTCTAATTTCATTTGTTCCATTTGTAGCTGCATCTCAAGTTTACTTACTGGAAAATTCTCTAACACCTCCTCATCAAACACTTACACAGCTGTATCTTTCTGAATCACTGCCTTTGTCGTAGCTGTGGTTATCCCTGTAAGCTTCAGTTCTTTAGCAATTTCCCGCACCTCACCCTTTTTCACATTCACTAATGACACAGAGGTTGGTGATTACAGAATGTCCCAACATCCATTGCTGCTGATTACCACACATAAACCAATCAAACAAAAAGAAACCAATCATTTCTTCTTTTCCAATCGGATCGATAATTAAATAAAAAAAGGTCTAAATTTGTTCAAATCTGGACAAGCCCCCACATATGTTACACATCAGCAGCAATAGATATGTAATTGATTCAGGTTTTTATAAATGAACAATGAAATTTATTATGCTGTAATCAAAACATAGAAAAGTAAAACAAAACGACTAATTTGAACAGAAGTTAATGATGTTATGCATCTATAGTCATCAAACAGTCGACCTTAAAGACAATTCTTAACAGATCTTACTTAAGCACAGTCTTAAGGTGGTAGTTCAAACAGTCCAAGTGATTTATCAAATAAATGAGCAGAGACTTCCTGAACCAGAGATGGAGAAAAGACAACGTTGCTGACGCAGTTTCCAGCCGAGAAATGCCTTTTTCCGAAGATACTGCGAAGAGTGAGTTTTCTCAAAGTAACTGACCTTTCGCTGAAAGTGGTCATCACTCAGAACCCGAGACCATGCAGGGGTTAACCAAAAGTGTGCCACAATTCACATCAATCTCTTCGAGACACACAGAATGCCATTGATTTCTACCCAATTCTGTAGGTTCACACGGTGGTGGAAAATTATTTTCTCTTTCTCTCTCTCTCTCTCTCTCTCTCTCTCTCTTTCTGCCATTCGCAACCACTGACTGTGACACCCCAACCAAAACAACAACTATGCAACAAACTGTGATTTCCCCTTTATACCGGCTGGAACCTGCCATCACGCCACCCCGCTATCGTGGGACAATTACATCATGCCCATGATGAGATAATGACATAATGCTCACAAGGTAATTACATCATGCTCACAAGACAGGCAATAACTGGCAAGTGACCTAAATGCACCTTGTCCTTTCATATTTTTCTTGCCCAAAGTTTGAATATCTCTTGTTTTGCCAGGTTAACCCTCCACTTCGACAGGAATATACTGCCTCTGCAGTCTTGATATTTCTCAGCTCCTGCCCCAATCGCTCAGGTCGAGCCAAAAGCCTGCATTCTCACCGTTACACTGAAGCCTCTCCGAGTTCCAGCTGCTCTTCCCTTGGCTGCATCCTGAAGAAAATGATGAAGCCGATTGTTCACTCACCACCAAAGTCTCACCTCCTGGCAGATACTCACTCTGCCCTGTTGGAAAGTACACACATCAGTCAGAAGCATATAAACTGGGAGATGGTGCTCAATTGACCTCAGTACCAAAGGACGTTTGTGCTCCGAAACTCCCTCCCGCAGCAGTCACTGACTGACTGTCTATTGTCCCATCATTTTCCCACCCAAGACAAACATCAGGCAAGACCCTCATGTTGCATGTGGGAAGGTTACCGTGAAGCGTGAGGCATGACAGGGAGAGACAGGTTTTACCCACCGGCGGAGGAATGTTCTCTGGATCTGGTTCTGTCATTGAGACTCTGTCTGATGGCTCGAATCGTATTTGGACACTGGCAGTCAGCTGACCTCCTCTTGAGAATACCGCTGGTTTCTGTCCAAAGTACTCGATGAACTGCTGTTCCCTCATGAAATAACCCTGGACAGGTCCTTATCTGCCCCTCTCCCACATCTTGGGATCTCTGCAACAGAATCACGGCACAAATGTCTTCCTTCTGCGCTCTTCCGCCTCCTGCAACACAGAGTAACAGAGGGTCTGGGTGCTGCTGTGGGATGGGTGTGTGTCCCACCCACTGGGTACATCAGCCCTGAGCTCAGCACCTCCCACCTGAGGCTGTCCCACTTTCCTGCCCCTGTCTGTGTCCAGTTGATGCTCTGTGTGTACAAGGTAGCCCTGCCATCCCGCTACTGGCACTCACTCGACTAAAGCACGTACAGTACTGCCAGAGGCACCATTTCTCCACTGGGATTTTCAGTCAAGCCCCAAACCCCTCCCTCACTCAGCTGCACAGAAACATCCACACACACGTCATTTGAGACAGAGCAAGGGAAGCCACCTGTGCCCCAGACAATGGGATCTCCAATCTATTGCCTCACTGCCGCTTGTGGGAGCTTGTTATGCACCAATACACATCTCCCATCACAGAAATAACCTCTGTCCCCTCAACAGATACAACTGGGTGGGACATTATCTTCTTCAGAAAGTCATTGCATCAGTGCATGTCCCTAATTCATAAATGAATCAATCCTAAGGAATACACACAGTGTTTATGTGCTCCTCAGATAGGGAATAGCCAGCAGAGATCAGAAGTCCCCAAAAGAGAAGGACTTTCAGGGAAATGTTATCACTCAATGATTTCACCTGTGCTAGAAGAAATAAACAGGTAGACTATTTTCTAACTAGTGAGAAAATTCAAAAATCTGTAGACTTGGGAGACCTTGTGCAGGTTAATTTGCAGGTTGAGACATTGGTGAGGAAGGCAAGTGCAATGTTAGCATTCATTTCAAGAGGACTAGAAAATAAAAGCAAGGATGTAATGTTGAGGTGTTATAGAGCACTGCTGAGGCCTCACTTGAAGAATTGAGAGTGGTTTTAGGCCCCTTTTATAAGAAGGGATGTGCCGACATGGCAGAGGACGTTCATTGAAACAATTCCAGGATTGAAAGTCTTGTCATATGAAGAGTGTTGATGGCTCTGGGCCTGAACTTACTGGAATTCAAAAGAATGAGAGGTGGCCTCATTGAAACCTACAGAATGTTGAAAGGCATTGACTGAGTCGATGTGGAGAGTATGTGTCCTGTGGTGGTGGAGTTTAATACCAGAGGACACAGCCAAAAAAAAGAGGGATCTCCTTGTGGAATGGAGATGAGATATTTCTTTAGCCAGAGAGTGGTGAAACTGTGGAATTCACTGTCACAGATGGCTGTGGAGGCCAAGTCATTGGGTATATTTAAGCTTCTTGATCAGTCAGGGCATGAAGCGATACGGGGAGATGGTAGGAGATTAGGGCCGAGAGAAAGAATGGATCAGCACGATGAAATGGTGGAGCAGACTTTATGGGCCAAATGGCCTAACTCTGCTCCTATATCTTATGGTCTTATTAAGTATTCGAGTCTGCTTCCCATTCCATCTTGGCTGATTTAACTATCCCTTTCAACCCTACTCTCCTGCCTCCTCCCTGAGGGAGTGAACAGCCAATAGTCAGCAGAAGTCCCCACAAGGGAAGGGGACTCTTAGGAGAAAATTCCACCCACCTGTGAAAAACAATGAGAGTATCTACCTGTGACCCAGTGAAGAGCATTCTGAAGATCCTGAATTTCACGGGACACTCTGTAGACAAACAGAACACAGGGAACTCCTGGCCCTTCACAGGGGTAGATACCCAGCTCCTTCACAATCTTCTCATGGACGTCTCCTCGGCCGTAACACTGCACTGTAAAATCGAGAACCTCTGCTCACTCAGCCTGCCTCACACCAGGCACATTTCACTCAGGGGGATTATCAGTAACAGAAACGGAGGGGATGATTAATATTTCTCTGATCTCAGAGATGAACACCCACCAGGTTTTCACAATTTGGATCAGTCAGGGCAACAGTAGATCTCGAGGGACGTGCAAGTGACAGACAATTGCTGGTGGTTTACACAGACGGAGAGGAGTATAGTCGCCAGAGTGGGTCTCGGAGACAAGGAAGTGTGCAAAATCATGAGGGGACAGAGACACGGTGAGGGGATAACAGGTGGAGAAGGTTATGGAGAAGGGAAGGGATGTTGATGCCGAAAGTGGTCACAAAGACTAGTAGGGGTGTAGGCACTGGAAGGGTCACAAAGCATGGGAGGTGTGCACAGACTGGGGGTGGTTACAGTGAGTGGAAATGGTGTAGGGCTGGAGGGTAACGCAGACATTCTGTACCTGGAGGGTGAGCTATGGACCTGGGGGAAATAGTGAGTCTCACGATTCTCACATGCCACAGAATCCCCTCACTGGAAACAGAGGAGCCACTGCTGCGAAGCCAGAGCTGAGGGCCGGAAGCCAGTCACCAGCAGACTGCTAGATGTGTACTGAGGAGGTGTTTTAACCCATTGAATCACAGAGCAATACAGCACAACAGAACATAGAACAGTACAGCACAGTACAAACCCTTCAGCACAATGAGCCCACACTGACAATGGCCCCCAGACAGGCATTCTAAACTTCCTTCATTCAGTCTGCATCTCTCCGAGCCTCACCCTGTTACAGGTTTTCCCGAACAGTGCACAGTACTCCAAGTGTGACCTCACCAATGATTTATAGCGTCCCAATTCATCCTCTCAATTGCTTCACCAATCAAGGCCAGTGTGCTCAACACCTTTGTTACAAGCCAGAATACCACCTTTGCTCCCACGTCAAGTTGTTTCCGAACTGTTGTCTCAGTCCATGTTATGCTCAGATATAACTGTTATTTCTTTTAAGCTCGTAGGGACGGTTCTGTGGAGTTAGGGGTTAGAGTTGGGTTCAGGGAGAGAGATGCTGAGGAATTATAAAGTCGGGCCAAAGAATACACCGCCACTCTGTGATTGAAAACCAGTAGCATGGATGTGCAACGAAGGACAATTATGAACCTTGAGCTGGCAAACACCATGGAGAAGGTTGACAAGGGTTGTAGGCCCCTGGATCAGGTGTTTGTGTGAGCAGGGGGCACAAGAGCCTATGACCCCCTAGGTATGCGAGACAGTGACTCCGGAGATCAGGGACTGGAGTTCCAATGCCGTCACCACGGTTAATACCAAAGTTTGAAGCACAAGGGTTGAACAGACACCCTCAAGTTGCAGCCTGGTGCCTGAAGCCCTTGGTCAACGACACAGGGGAAGTCAGAGGCTCTTTGTCTGTGAGTGTTCTGGCGACTCAGAGGCCTGACCTTGGGTTGGAGGGCCGTCTTTGTGTGTTGGGAGGAGAGAGGCTTTTCTGATGTTGTTACTTTCTTCTGTGTTGTTCTGCTGAAGAATGTTGGTTTACTATGTTTGCGCCAGAATGCGTGGTGACACTTGTGTGTTACCCCAGCACATCCTTGGCTTCTACCATTTATTACTACGAACAACACAAGCATGTTTTTCTGTATACGTGATAAATAAATGAATCTGAGATCCCCCCCATTCCACGACGTTCACCTGTAACTGATCACTCATAATTATCCTCTGACCTGACTTTCCAAAATGCATCGTCTCACACTCATCTCCATTGAAATCCATTTGCCGATTGTTGACCTGCTTCCCTAACCATCCAAGATACTTTTGTTTTCCATGCAGGGAAATAGCAAGGGAAATAGCAAGCAACTGCAGGAAACATAAAGTTGTGGTGGTAGGGGATTTTAATTTTCCATATATTGATTGGGACTCCCATACTGTCAGGGGTCCAGATGGCTTAGAGTTTGTAAAATGTGTTCAGGAAAGTTTTCTAAATCAATATATAGAGGGATCAACTAGAGGGGATGCAATATTGGATCTCCTGTTAGGAAACGAGTTAGGACAAGTGACGGAAGTCTGTGTAGGGGAGCACTTTGGTTCCAGTGATCATAACACCATTAGTTTCAAGTTGATCATGGACAAGGATAGATCTGGTCCTAGGGTTGAGGTTCTTAACTGGAAGAAGGCCAAATTTGAAGAAATGACAAAGGATCTAAAAAGCGTGGATTGGGACAGGTTGTTCTCTGGCAAGAATGTGATCGGTAGGTGGGAAGCCTTCAAAGGGGAAATTTTGAGAGTGCAGAATTTGTATGTTCCTGTCAGGGTTAAAGGCAAAGTGAATAGGAATAAGGAACCTTGGTTCTCAAGGGATATTGCAACTCTGATAAAGAAGAAGAGGGAGTTGTATGACATGTATAGGAAGCAGGGAGTAAACAAGGTGCTTGAGGAGTATAAGAAGTGCAAGAAAATACTTAAGAAAGTAATCAGGAGTGCTAAAAGAAGAAATGAGGTTGCATTGGCAGTCAAAGTGAAGGATAATCCAAAGAGCTTTTACAGGTATATTAAGAGCAAAAGGATTGTAAGGGTTAAAATTGGCCCTCTTGAAGATCAGAGTGGTCGCCTATGTACGGAACCAAAGGAAATGGGGGAGATCTTAAATAGGTTTTTTGCGTCTGTATTTACTAAGGAAACTGGCATGAAGTCTATGCAATTACGGGAAACAAGTAGTGAGATCATGGAAAATGTACAGATCGAAAAGGAGGAGGTCCTTGCTGTCTTGAGGAAAATTAAAGTGGATAAATCCCCGGGACCTGACAGGGCGTTCCCTTGGACCTTGAAGGAGACTAGTGTTGAAGTTGCGGGGGCCCTGGCAGAAATATTTAAAATGTTGCTGTCTACAGGTGAGGTGCCGGAGGATTGGAGAGTGGCTCATGTTGTTCCGTTGTTTAAAAAAGGATCGAAAAGTAATCTGGGAAATTATAGGCCGGTAAGTTTAACGTCGGTAGTAGGTTAGTTATTGGAGGGAGTACTAAGAGACAGAATCTACAAGCATTTGGATAGACAGGGACTTATTAGGGAGAGTCAACATGGCTTTGTGAGTGGCAGGTCATGTTTGACCAATCTATTGGAGTTTTTCGAGGAGGTTACCAGGAAAGTGGATGAAGGGAAGGCAGTGGATATTGTCTACATGGACTTCAGTAAGGCCTTTGACAAGGTCCCGCATGGGAGGTTAGTCAGGAAAATTCAGTCACTAGGTATACATGGAGAGGTGGTACATTGGATTAGACATTGGCTCAATGGAAGAAGCCAGAGAGTGGTAGTAGAGAATTGCTTCTCCGAGTGGAGGCCTGTGACTAGTGGTGTGCCACAGGGATCAGTGCTGGGTCCATTGTTATTTGTCATCTATATCAATGATCTGGATGATAATGTGGTAAATTGGATCAGCAAATTTGCTGATGATACAAAGATTGGAGGTGTAGTAGACAGCGAGGAAGGTTTTCAGAGCCTGCAGAGGGACTTGCACCAGCCGGAAAAATGGGCTGAAAAATGGCAGATGGAGTTTAATGCAGACAAGTGTGAGGTATTGCACATTGGAAGGACAAACCAAGATAGAACATACAGTGTTAATGGTAAGGCACTGAGGAGTGCAGTGGAACAGAGGTATCTGGGAATACAGATACAAAATTCCCTAAAAGTGGCATCACAGGTAGATAGGGTCGTAAAGAGAGCTTTTGGTACATTGGCCTTTATTAATCAAAGTATTGAGTATAAGAGCTGGAATGTTATGATGAGGTTGTACAAGGCATTGGTGAGGCCGAATCTGGAGTATTGTGTTCAGTCTTGGTCACCAAATTACAGGAAGGATATAAATAAGGTTGAAAGAGTGCAGAGAAGGTTTACAAGGTTGTTGCGGGACTTGAGAAACTCAAATACAGAGAAAGGTTGAATAGGTTAGGACTTTATTCCCTGGAGCGTAGAAGAATGAGGGGAGATTTGATCGAGGTATATAAAATTATGATGGGTATAGATAGAGTGAATGCAAGCAGGCTTTTTCCACTGAGGCAAGGGAGAAAAAAAAACAGAGGATATGGGTTAAGGGTGAGGGGGGAAAAGTTTAAAGGGAACATTAGTGGGGGCTTCTTCACACAGAGTGGTGGGAGTATGGAATGAGCTGCCAGACGAGGTGGTAAATGCAGGTTCTTTTTTAACATTTAAGAATAAATTGGACAGATACATGGATGGGAGGTGTATGGAGGGATATGGTCCGTGTGCAGGTCAGTGGGACTAGGCAGAAAATGGTTCGGCACAGCCAAGAAGGTCCAAGAGGCCTGTTTCTGTGCTGTAGGTTCTATGGTTCTAGGTTCTATGGCAAACTTTTCGCCACAACAGCACCTTTAATTTTGTGCCATCCACAAAGTTACTGATCAAGCCTTTTGCACTGGCATTCGAATAATTTCTATAAATAGTAATCAAAATTAGGCCTAACACCGATCCCTGCAGATTTCTGCTCGTCACCAGTCTCTATTCCATTAAAAAAAAAGTACCACCCAGCCCTACGTCCAAACCAATCATGAATCCACTGGACTTTCTCACTCTAGATTCCATGAGATGTAAACTTCCAGACCAACATAATATAAAGAATGTAAAATGAATCTTAAGTAAGAAGTTAGAAAAGCTAAAAGGAGATATGAGGTTGCTTTGGCAAGTAATGTGAATATAAATCCCAAGGGTTTCTACCATTATATTAATAGCAAAAGGATAGTGAGGGATAAAATTGGTCCTTCGGAGAATCAAGAGTGGACAGCTATGTGTAGAGCCAAAAGAGATGGGGGAGATTCTGAACAATTTCTTTTCTTCAGTATTCGCTAAGGAGAAGGATGTTGAATTGTGTAAGATAAGGGAAACAGGTAGGGAAGTTATGGAAACGATGATGGTTAAAGAAGAGGAAATGCTGGAGCTTTTAGAGAATATAAAAGTGGATAAGTCTCTGGGTCCTGACAGGATATTCCCTAGGACCTTGAGGGCAGTTAGTGTGGAAATAGCAGGGGCTCTGACAGAAATATTTCAAATGTTGTTAGAAATGGGGATGGTGCCAAAGGATTGGTGTATTGCTCATGTTGTTCCATTGTTTAAAAAGGGTTCTAAGAGTAAACCTAGCAATTATCGGCCTGTGAGCTTGTTGCCAGTGGTGGGTAAGTTGATGGAAAGTATTCTTAGAGATGGTATATGTAATTATCTGGATAGATAGGATCTGATTAGGATCAGTCAACATGGATTTGTGCATGGAAGTTCATGTTTGACTGTTCCTATTGAACTTTTTGAAGAGGTTACTGGGAATGTTGAAAAGGGTAAAGCGGTGGATGCTGTCTATATGGACTTCAGTAAGGCCTTTGACGACGTTCCACACAGAAGGTTGGTTAGGAAGGTTCAATCGTTCGGTATTATATTGAAGTAGTAAAATGGATTCAGCAGTGGCTGGATGGGAGACGCCAGAGAGTGGTGGTGGATAACTGTTTGTCAGATTGGAGGCTAGTGTGCCTCAGGGATCTGTACTGAGTCCATTGTTATTTGTCATATACATTAATGATCTGGATGATGGGGTGGTAAGTTGGATGAGTAAGTATGCAGATGATACTAAGATAGGTGGTTTTGGATAATGAAGTAGGTTTTCAAAGTTTGTGGAGAGATTTAGGCCATTTAGAAGAGTGGACTGTAAGATGGCAGATGGAGTTTAATGCTGATAAATGTGAGGTGCTACTTTTAGGTAGGGCTTATCAAAATAGGACATACATGGTAAATGGTAGGGCATTGAAGAATGCAGTAGAACCGAGGGATCCAGGAATAATGATACATAGTTCCCTGAAGGTGGAACCTCATGTGGATAGGGTGGTGAAGAAAGCTTTTGGTATGCTGGCCTTTATAAATCGAGCATTGAGTATAGGAGTTGGGATGTAATGTTGAAATTGTACAAGGCATTGGTGAGGCCAAATTTGGAGTATCATGTACAGTTTTGGTCACTGAATTATAGGAAATATGTCAACAAAATAGAGAGAGTACAGAGAAGATTTACTAGAATATTATCGGGGTTTCATCACCTAAGTTATAGAGAAAGTTTGAACAAGTTGGGTCTTTATTCTTTGGAGCGTAGAAGGCTGAAGGGGACTTGATAGAGGTAATTAAAATTATGAGGCAGATAGATAGAGTTGGCATGGATAGGCTTTTTCCATTGAGAGTGGGGGAGATTCAATCAAGAGGACATGAGTTGAGAGTTAAAGGGCAAAAGTTTAGGGGTAACATGAGGGGGAACTTCTTTACTCAGAGAGTGGTATCTGTGTGGAACGAGCTTTCAGCAGAAGTGGTTGAGGCAGGTTCGATGTTGTCACTTAAAGTTCAATTGGACAACTACATGGACAAGAAAGGAATGGAGGGTTATGGCCTGAGTGCAGGTCGGTGGGCCTAGAGGAGAGTAAGAATTCGGCATGGACTAGAAGGACCAAAATGGTCTGTTTCCGTGCTGTGGTTGTTATATGGTTATATGGCACCACACAGGACCTTGTCAAAGTCCTTTTAAACTCCATATAGACATTAGCCACATCCCTACGCACATCATCCTTTTAGCACACACGTTCAAGAAACCGCTAGAAAAATTCAAGAAGCACCACTTTCTACACACAAATCCATGCTGACTGATTGTGATCAGACTCTGTCTACACAATTCCAATTCCTGGTAGATCCAGTCCCTCAGAATTCCCTCCCCCGCCCCCCGTCACTTCTCTACTGAGGATATCAGTCTTACCGGTCTGTCGTTCCTGGCTCATCCTTGTTGTTCACCTTAAACAATCAAACAAGTTCAGCCCATTCAAGTCTTACACAACTTCACCAATGTGGTGAAGGACATTGCAATTTCTGCTAGGAATCTCCACAAATATTCCTCTGGCCTTCCATAAAGTCCCAGAAGATACTTGGACAGGCCCTGGGGATTTATCTACCTTATAGCACTGTAAGGCCGTCAATACCACCTCTCTGGTCATAACACCGTCCACCAAAACATTTCCATGTTTCTCTTATTTCTTGAGCATGCTCAGTAAACACTGAGGAAAAAAATACATTTTAAAACCACACCCATCTCCAGCTGCAGAAGACATCGGCAACCTTGCTGATATCTAAGGGGACCTACTCCCTCGCCAGCCTAAATTTTACTCTCGATTCAACATCTTGGGATTTTCTTAACCTCACCTGCCAGATTCATCTTTTACTCTCTCTTTTCTGTTCTGATCCACCTCTTGAGAGTATCCTGAGCATTTCTAATTCAAGGGATTCACAAGTCCGAGACCAAAACACTCTGAGTGTTTCATTCTTTTTCCTGATCAGAACTTGACAATCTCTCATCATCCAGAATTCCCCACACTTGCCAGGTTTACCGTTCACCTCAAAGGAACATATTGACCCTTAACTCTCAATCTCTCTGCAGTCATGCCCCAAGCCTGCCCTCTCACCGTTACAGTTAAGCTTTTCCGAGCTACTGTCGTTCGTCTCTGGGCTCCAGCTTGAAGAACTCCAGGAAGCCGATCGTTCATTTGGCACTGATAGGGTCTTACCACCCTGCAGATCTTCACTCCACCCTATTTCAAAACACAAACAGTATATTGTTACCTGGGAATTGGTACTGAATTGACCTCAGGACCCATGTGGGATTCCTTCTCTGACCCACCCACCCTCCTTCCTGCTGTATCTTCTGACTGACTGGGGTACAGACCCATCACTCTCCCCCCACTACCACCCCAGACACACATCTGACACGTCCCTTATGTTCGTAGTGGGAAGTTTACAGTGCAAGATGAGGTGTGAGTCAGATTTTACCCACCGGAGCAGGAACCTCCTCTGGGTCGGGTCCTGTCGATGAGACTCTGTTTGACAGTCTGAATCACTGTGGGGCACTGGTACGTCTTCGATCCACTCCACCAGCTACTGGAATCCATCCAGAATACACGAAAAACTTTAGTTCCCTCATGGAATAACCCTGGATCTGTCATCTTCTCCTCTCCGACAGCTGTGGATTTCTGCAATAGAATCACGGCACAAATGTCTTCCTTCTGCACCGAACCTCCTCCTGAAACACAGAGTAACAGAGTGATCTGGGTGATGCTGTGGGAGGGCTGTGTGTCCCACGCACTGCAGGAGCCCTCAGGGTACATCAGCTCCTTCTACCTGGGGCTGTGCCCACCCTTCTGCCCCCTGTGTGCCCGGGTGGTGTTGTGGAGTTGCTGTCTGTGTACCAGGCAGTTCTCCCAGCCCCACAACAGGCACTCACTTCCCACAGGAGGTACAGCACAGGGATTTTCAGCCCAATCTCCAGATTCCCCAGTCAGGTGCACAGAAAGATCCAGATACACCATTTCACACAGAGCGAGGGAGCCCAAGTGTGTCCCAGACAAAACTGCGTCAGAAGACCTGGTAGATTGCCCCACTGCTGTTTGTGGGAGCTTGTTGTGCACCAATACACATCTCCCATCACAAAAATAACCTCTGTCCCTTCGACAGAAACAACTGGGCGGGGCATTATCATCTTCAGAAACTGATTGCATCAGTGCATTTACCTGATTCATAAATGAATCAATCCTAAGGAATACACACAGTGTTAGTGTGCTCCTTAGGTACGGAAGAGCCCACAGAGATCAGAAGTCCTCAAAAGGGAAGGATTTTCAGGAAATGTTATCACTTAAAGACTTCACCTGTGCTAGGAGAAATAAACAGGTAAACTATTTTCTAACTAGTAAGAAAATTCAAAAATCTGAAGACTTGGGAGACTTCGTGCAAGTTAATTTGCAGGTTGAGTAATTGGTGAGGAAGGCAAGTGTAATGTCAGCATTCATTTCAAGAGGACTAGAATATAAAGGAAAGGATGTAATATTGAGGTTTTATAGAGCACTGATGAGGCCTCACTTGAAAAATTGTGAGTGGCTTTGGGCCGCAAAATTGAGGGATGTCATTGTGGAATGGAGATGAGAAATTTCTTTAGCCAGGGAGTGGTGAATCTGTGGAATTCATTGTCACAGGTGGCTGTGGAGGCCAGGTCATTGGGTCTATTTAAGGTTCTTGATTAGTCAGGGCATGAAGAGGTACGGGGAGATGTCAGGAGATTGGGGCTGAGAGAAAGAATGGATCAGCATGATGAAATGGTGGAGCAGACTTTTTAGGCCAAATGGCCCAATTCTGCTCCTGTATCCAATGGCCTTGTTAAGAATTTACCTGTGACCCAGTGAAGGGCATTTTGAATATCCTGAATTTCACGAGACACTCTGTAGACAAAGAGGACACAGGGAACTCCTGGCCCTTCACAATGGGAGATGTCCAGCTCCTTCACAATCTTCTCATGCATCTCTCCTCGACCATAACACTGCACTGTGAAACACAGAGTGTGAGTTCATCTCCCAGATTCAGAGTGTCGCCCAGAGATGCGCCCGGACCCACTTCTCCCACATGTGGGGTCAGACATTACAGAAGGCTAGACGAGAATTTAGTGGGGGTAGATGGAGGAGAGTGGGGTTAAAAGGGTGGGAAGTGTGGGGCAGGAGGGAATGGTAGAGATTGGGATGGAGAGGTGAGGAGCATGGGAATGGAGGTACTGTATGTGGGTGGTGAGGGCAGTATCCTCCATCCCTCTTCCCACTGTCACTCACCCAACGCTCTCTGCACAAACTCAGTCTCAGTCCTCTCCCTCTGTCAAATAGCCTTAATTCGCCCCATGTCATTGTCCGGTCTCTGAAGTCCGCATTCCGGTTCACGGTCCGGTCCATCGACCCTTGCTCCAGGTCTTCCTGTCCACCCCGTTTCTGTTCCTATTGAGCCCTAATTGAGGCAGCTGATTCTCGTTGGGGCTGGCTGCATAAATACCTCCAGAGACCAGGACGGGGCTGTTGGATTGTTCTTGTCCTCATTGCTTGTATCCCTTCCCCTGCCTTCTGTTTCCTCGCCTGAAGTCCTGCCTTGTCTTGCCAATAACTCTCGCCTCGCCTTGCTGGTAACTCTCGCTTCAACTGCAGTTCTTGTCTCACCTTGCATTGCCTGAAGCCTTGCCTTGTCTTGCTGGTAACTCTCGCCTCGTCTCGTCTGCAGCCTTGTCCTGGAGCTACCCTGTACCTAGCTGCCTTCCTGTCCCTTGCCTCCGTCCGGTAAACCAGGCCAGATTGCTGTTACCCTGCGGTGGGTTCTGTCCCTTCCTGTCCATTGCCTCCGTCGGGTGGAGATCCGTGCCCTGCCCAGGAGGAGCTTCAAGACCCCTAGCCTCTAGTCTCCAGACTTGCCTCAAGTCTCAAGACTCCAGCCTCGACCGGCCTGCCAGCCAAGTCACGTCCTTGCCTAGTTCTGGGGCCCGAGCCAGAGGCAAGACCCAGGTTCTGGATCCTTGTCCAGTCTCTGGCTCGGAGTCCAACCCCGGGCTCCCAGTTCTCTTGTCCAGTCCTGTTCCAGGTTCACGGTTTTCATGTCCATGTCCTAGCCCTCACCCTGTATTCTGGTCCTGTCCCTAGTACTTCAGTGTCTGTGTCTTGCACTTGGGTCCGTCCCCAGCCACCTCCCTATGACACCCCATCGCATTTCCATCACACCGCCCTCCCTCTGCTTCCCCCAACGCCTCTCCCTCACCCCATCCGACCCCTCGTCCTGTCGCTCCGCCTTGTTCTCCCACACTCACCGACTCCTCCTTCCCCTCACCCGCCGCCCAGTCACCCCCACAAATCACCCTCACCTACCGTTGCACCGATTCTCCATCCTGCGTTTATTTCTTCCACTTTCTGCTCGGTCATTTCTCTGATAACGCACTTGGACACGAGGGCGGGTCCTTCCACCATACTCTAATTCTATTCGTCTGAGGAGCTGGCAGTCAGCGCGACAGCTCTCTGGAATTAAATCTGAAAGGACTCTGACAGCTTTGGGACTCTCCCGCTTGACGCGGGCTGACGCTGCCCTTCTCGTGGTGCGTGGGGCGCTGGGTTGTTATGATGTATACATGCGGGGTGCGGGTGGTGGGCGTGGGCGCGATTGGGACACCCGCACCCCACATATAGACATCATAACAACCCAGCGACACCTTGAAACCCCACCGACTGTCATTGTGTAGAGGCGGGATCTGGGCTACAGCACCACCCCGTGGTGCCGAGGCGTTCTATTGCAGGGGCACAAGATCGGCTCCAGGACAAGAATTGTTTCAGTAGAAATACGAGAAAATCTGTAGCAACACACACACACACACAATGCTGGAGGAACTCAGCAGGCCAGGCAGCATCTATGGAAAAAAGTATAATCAGGCCGAGACCCTTCAGCGGGAATGGAGAAAATGATGAGGAGTAGGTTGAAAAGAGAGAAGAGAGGAACACCAGGTGACAGGTGAATCCTGGATAGGAATGAATTTAAGAGTGGGGAAGTTGATTGGTGAAAGAGACAGAAGGCCATGGGTCAAAGAAAAGGTGGGGGGGAACACCAGAGGGAGCCGATGGGCGGGCAAGGAGATAAGGTGAGATAGGGAAAGGCGGTTGGGAAATAGTGAAAGGGGGCATTACCATAAGTTTGAGAAATTGATGTTCATGCCATCAGGTTGGAGGCTACCCAAGCGGAATTTAAGACGTGGGTGGACGTATCTGAATGGGAATGGGAAGTGGAATTAAAGGTGTTCCTGCGGCGGACTGAACGCAGATGCTCAGTGAAGCGGTCGTCCAATCTACATCAGGTCTCACCGACATACAGGAGGCCACACCGGCAGCACTGGACACAGTATATGACCCCAACAGACTTATAGGTGAAATGTAGTCTCACTTGGAAGGACTGTTTGAGGACCTAAATGGTAGTGAGGGAGGAGGTGTCGGGGCTGGTGTAACACTTGTTCCACTTGCAAGGATAAGTGCCAGAAAGGAGATGAGTGGGGATGAACGAATGAACAAGGCATGTGGTATGTGGAGGTGTGGATGGTAGGTGCAGGCGAAGGAGGGGTGCAGATAACGGTAATCTGTTTTGTTCTTTATGTGTTGAACTATAGGGGAAGGAGAACTATAGGGGAGGTGTTGGCACTGCGGGAGCATTTAGTGTCTTGGTACCTGGGCTGGTGTGCAGAGAGGATGTGACAGGAGGACGTTGTCAAACCTATTGAAGAACTGGTGCATCTCTACTGTGCACCTGCAGAGGGATGTGTGCATAGATAGAACATAGAATAGTACAGCACAGTACAGGCCCTTCGGCCCACAAT
The DNA here is from genome assembly GCF_030028105.1 of Mobula birostris. Lineage (NCBI taxonomy): Eukaryota > Metazoa > Chordata > Chondrichthyes > Myliobatiformes > Myliobatidae > Mobula > Mobula birostris. Next base: position 120,511,459 of record NC_092377.1, read on the forward strand.
GTTGTGCCGACCCTCAAACCCTGCCTCCCATATAACCCCCCACCACCTTAAATTCCTCCATATACCTGTCAAGTAGTGTCTTAAACTTCATAGTGTATCTGCCTCCACCACTGACTCTGGCAGTGCATTCCACACACAACCACTCTCAGAGTAAAAAGCCTTCCTCTAATATTCCCCTTGAACTTCCCACCCCTTACCTTAAAGCCATGTCCTCTTGTATTGAGCAGTGGTGCCCTGGGGAAGAGGTGCTGGCTATCCACTCTCTCTATTTCTCTTATTATCTTGTACACCTCTATCATGTCTCCTCTCGTCCTCCTTCTCTCCAAAGAGTAAAACCCTAGCTCCCTAAATCTCTGATCATAATGCATACTCTCTAAACCAGGTAGCATCCTGGTAAATCTCTTCTGTACCTTTTCCAATGCTTCCACATCCTTCCTATAGTGAGGCAACCAGAACTGGACACAGTACTCCAAGTGTGGCCTAACCAGAGTTTTATAGAGCTGCATCATTACATCGCGAATCTTAAACTCTATCCCTTGACTTATGAAAGCTAAAACCCCATAAGCTTTCTTAACTACTCTATTCACCTGTGAGGCAACTTTCAGGGATCTGTGGACATGTACCCCCATATCCTTCTGCTCCTCCACACTACCAAGTATCCTGCCATTTACTTTGTACTCTGCCTTGGAGTTTGTCCTTCCAAAGTGTACCACCTCACACTTCTCTGGGTTGAACTCCATCTGCCACTTCTCAGCCCACTTCTGCATCCTATCAATGTCTCCCTGCAATCTTCGACAACCTCTACACTATCTACAAAACCACCAATCTTTGTGTCATCTGTAAACCTGCCAACCCACCCTTCTACCCCCCCCATCCTGGTCGTTAATAAAAATCACGAAAAGTAGAGGTCCCAGAACAGATCTTTGTAGGACACCACTAGTCACAATCCTCCAATCTGAATGTACTCCTTCCACCACGACCCTCTGCCTTCAGCAGGCAAGCTAATTCTGAATCCACCTGGCCAAACTTCCCTGTATCCCATGCCTTCTGACTTTCTGATGTGTACAGACCAGCTCTCTTCAGCCTCCTCAGAAAGTGAAGGCATTGGTGAGCTTTCCAGTGGAGGATGTGTTCTGGGACCATGTGAGATGTGCTTTCCCAGGACTCTGAAACTGCCCAACTTTCTGTCAAAGTATAACCAATATAAAGAGGGTGTGTGTTCTCCATAATAACCATCTCTTTTTTTATCTTGTTGACATTGATAAAGAGGTTATTTACCTGGCACCAGGCCTCGAGCTGTTCAACCTCCTCTCTATAGGCCATCTCATTGTTGTTGGAGTGCTCCACCACTGTCATATCATCAGATTTGGGTCAGTACTGATCTCTGCTGGTCTTCATTCCTCTTCTGTTACCTTACTCCATCTCCTCTGCTTCTTCAGCCATCAAGTGTTCACTCCCCCCTCCACTTTATCCTTCCCCCACGATGTAGTCTCCACACGCAGACTTGCACTACCCTCTGTCTGAAGAGGTCCTGACACATCAGTCTTAAACCACCAGCCCATTGTCAATAGTTATGTCCCCTATTCCAGACCCTGATGAAATGATCCAACATCTCCCCTGTCAAAACAGAGACTTAGACCTTTGAACAAGGTCAACCCTCATTCTTCTAAAGTCTAAGCAATGCAGACACAAACTCTTTAGTCTTTCTTGGCAGCACAGCCTTTTGCCAATCTGGTGTTCCCAAACCAGAAACCATTGGATGAACCACGACATCCATTACCCACTTGTCATAAGGTGGTGGCTGGGAATGGACCCAAGAGCAAGACATAGACACTAAAATACTAGGGACAGGGCTAGGATACAGGCTGAGGGCAAAGACATGGACATGAAAAATGGGAACCCGGAATAGGACTGGACAAGAGAGCTAGGAGCCCGGGCTTGGACTCAGGTGCGGGCTTTGAGGCTGGATCCTTCATGCTTGAGGCTAGGCAGGAGGCTGGAGTCTTCAGGCTTGAGGCTAGGCAGGAGGCTGGAGTCTTCAGGCTTGAGGCTAGGCAGGAGGCTGGAGTCTTCAGGCTTGAGGCTAGGCAGGCTCCTTCTGGGCAGGGCACGGTACTCCTGGGCAGGGCGTGGATAACCACCCGACGGAGGCAAGGAACAGGAAAGGACAGAACCAACCGCAGGTAACGGCAAGACGGCCTGGCTTACCTGGGCGGAGGCAAGGGACAGGAAGGGAGCTAGGTACAGGGTGGCTCCAGGACAACACTGCAGGCGAGACGTGGCGACAGTTACCAGCAAGACAAGGCAAGGCTTCAGGCAATGCAAGGCAAGACGAGAACTTCAGGTGAGGCGAGAGTTACCGGGAAGGCAAGGCAAGGCTTCTGGCCAAGCAAGTCGAGACGAGAACTTCAGACGAGGCAAGAGTTACCAGCAAGACAAGGCAGGGCTTCAGGCGAGGAGATAGGAGGTAGCGGAAGGGATACAAGGAGTAGGACAAGAAAAATTCGGCAGTCACGCCCTGGTCTCTGAAGGTATTTATGCAGCCAGCCCCAACGAGCATCAGCTGCCTCAATTAGAGCTCAACAAGTACAGAAACAGGGTAGACAGGAAAACCTGGAGCAAGGTCAATGGACTGGACCATGAACCGGAATACGGACCTCACGGACCAGACCATGACACCACTACAAATCGGATGACCCTCACCTTGACAAGAAACCAAGATACGACCTCAGGAAATTAATCAGTGATGCCATGAGACAATGCCAGTGTAAAATCAAGTTCCAACATGATGTCTGTTATGTCAGGGCTTACATGTTAGAAAAGACTTCAAAATGAATTTCAGCAGCATCGTGTCAAGAACACATCCATTCCAGATGAGTTTTATGTGTTCCATGCACACTTTGAATAGAAGTCACCACCCAACCGACAGACTCCAGGGCACCTGAATCTACAATTACCATTGTAAACATAAGATCAGTATTCAGGAGGGTGAACTCACAGAAAGCATCCAGCCTGGATAGTGTTACTGCCCAGATCCTTTGATCATGTACGGATCAGCTGGCAGGGTTATTTGGAGGTATTTTTAACCACTTCCTGCTGTAATTTGATGTTTGCCCCCACTGTAGCAAGACCACGGGTACTGAAGAAAAACTGTGTCCCTTATCGATTAACACCTGGTAGCTCTGATATTATCATCACAAAGTGCTTCGAGATGTTGGTCATGGCTCAAGCTAATATAGCTTTCCAAACAATCTCAACCCATTATGATTTGCCTATCACTGCAACATATCCATATGTGCACGGTGTGTGCCAACACCCCCTCCCTCCTCCTCCCCCATTCTATACTCAATTCCGGGGCAATTTAACAGTACAGACACCCATGCCAGGCTGTTGTTTGTTGTCTACCATTCTGCCTTCAGTACCAGAATTCCAAGCACGCTCATCACCAAACTCTCAGATCTGAGAGTCAATGCCTCCCTCAGTAACTGGATCTTTCACTTCCTGACCATCAGACCACACTCAGGTAGGACAGGCAGCAACATAAATACCATGATTATTCAGAATATTAATTCTTCACAGGGCTGAATGCTCAGCTCCTTACTCTACTCTCTGTACACATTTAGGACTGTCATCTACTGTCTCTGACATCCACTATTATGAGGTGGTTCTAGAGGTTTGTAATGACGCACATTAACTCCAGCCTCCCAGACAACCTCAACCTACTGTAATTCACCTACCATTGTAAATGTTCTCTGGTAAGCAGCATCTCCCCGGCCCTGTACTCATCCCTGGAGCATCAGGACAGTAAGAACACGAACTGTAGTGATTGGTTGCCATTACAGTCCTTTTTTCAGTACCATAATTCCAAGCAAACGTATCTCCAAACAGAGCTGGTTATCAACACCTCCATTAGATTGGTGACTTCTTGACCAACAGCTCACAATAAGTAGGGATAGGCAGTAACCGCTGTCACAATATTCTCAAAACCAGAACTGAGGTCCTATCTTGGTTTCTTGTCAAGGTCAGGGTCACCCGCTTTGTAGCGTGTAATGGATCTCGAGGTTCAAACAATGGTTTCTGGTTTGGTGATCCACAAGACTGTGTCCACAACCCCAAACTTCACTCCCTGTACACGCATGACTGTGTGGCCATCTACAAGTTTGTAGATGATACCAGCATAGTGAGTTGTATCTCAAATAACAACGATCTGGAGTACAGGAAGGAGATAGAGGGCCCAGTGACCTGGTGTCATGACAACAACCTTTTCCCTCAATGCCAACAGAATGAAAGAGCTGGTGACTGACTAGAGAAAAAAGAGTAGTGTACAGGTTCCTGTCTACATCAAAGATGCTGATGTTCAGAGATTCAAGTTACCAGGAGTGAACATCACCAGTACCCCTGCTGTAGTCCACCCACATTAGCATCACTTCCAAGAAAGCTCTCAAATGCCTCGAATTCCTCAGGAGGTTGAAGTAGCTCACAGTATCTCCTTGATGCTCACAAATTTTTATCGATGCACCATAGGTAAAAAAGTATCCTATCTGGATTCACCACGGCTTGGTACAGCATCTACTCTGCCTAAGACACAAGGAACTGCGGAGAGTTGTAGCCACAGCTCAGCACATCACGGAAAACAATCTCCTCTCTGTGACCTTAGTCAACACTTACTGCTGCCTCGGTAAAACATCCAGCAGAGTCAAAGACTCCACCCACCCCGGGCATCCTCTCTTCTCCCTCCTGCCATCAGGCAGATGATTCAAAAGTTTGAAAGAAGCTACAAGGACAGCTTCTGTTTTAACACTATCGAATGATTCCCTGGCGAAATAAAACGGACTCTTATCCTTGCTGTGTACCTTGTTATCACTTCTACCTTATTGCCTCCCCACACTGCACTTTCTCTGTAATTGTAGCACTTTATTCTGCATTCTACTAGCAGGGGGCTTCTTCACACAGAGAGTGGTGGGAGTATGGAATGAGCTACCAGACGAGGTGGTAAATACGGGTTCTTTTTAACATTTAAGAATAAATAGGACAGATACATGGATGGGAGGTGTATGGAGGGATATGGTCCGTGTGCAGGTCAGTTGGACTAGGCAGAAAATGGTTCGGCACAGCCAAGAGGGGCCAAAAGGCCTGTTTTTGTGCTGTAGTTATTCTATGGTTTCTATTGTTTTCCTTTGCACTGTGAAATGAATTGATTAGTATGAACAGTAATCAATAAAAAACTACTGTGCTGCGTCAATGGCGTTTGGGACCTCCTGGTGAAGGAAGTCATTGGAATAAAACTAGAGAGAGAGAATTTTAACAAAGACAAAGCTTTCTTTTAAAGTAAGAACTGGAATTTGATTGTAAGCAAGGTGGGATAGTGGAGACATAATTGGATATGTATTAACATATCAGGAGGGACGCATGAAGGGGGTATAAATACCACCAGACTACTCATGCCCAGCAATAATCTCTGATGAAGATGGCAGAGTTTGTCTTAAAAATGTTGGTTAAAATTGATACATGTCCCCAGCTGGAAGCCCGAGGAGAGTTTATTTGCCATAGATGTGGAGAAAGCTCTAGATGCTTTTTCAATACAAAGCTGCTCACTGTACCTTAGTACAGGTGAAAATAATCGATTAAATACAGTTCGATTTCCTCTCTTCTACCAATTAGATTGATGAATGTTATTTGCATTGCCCCTGTGTAACCTTTAACACTATCCACAACACCACCTACCTTGGTGATATTTGAAAACTTCCTAACCCATCCTCTAGTTCCTCATCCAAGTACTAGTTTATGAGAATTACAAAAAACAGTTGTCCAGGAATAAATCCCTGTGAAATACCCCTTAAAACTGACCTCCAGGCAGAACATGTTCCTTCTACTATCCTTGTCTGCCTTAAGAACATTCTGAGAAGAAATACCTTATTTGTGTTAGTCCTTATGGGTTTGTGAGGAGTCGGACGTGTCTCATTGCCCTAACTGGGTTTTTCAAAGAGGTGACAAAATATTGATCGAGGTAGAGCTCAAGTTATGATGTATATAGATTTTACTAAGACGATGCAAGGTATTTCATGGCAAGCTCATCCAGAAAGTCATCTGTTATGAATCTATGGAAACTTGGCTGCAAACATTCGGATTTGGCTTAGCCACATATTCACTGATCAGAATCATGAAATTCTGCCCTTCAGAATCCTGTCCATCAGTTTCTCTGTCACTGAGGTAAGTGTCACTGATGTATAAATTCCAGGATTATCTCCATTACCTTTCTGGAACAATATTTGTTTTCCACCAAACATTCTGCATGAGATTGCAAAGATCATCGTCAATATAATATATCGATTACAGCTCGGCATTGGTACTGCCCTGCAGTGTTTGATCAGTACAATGACAAACTGAATTGCATGCATGTGTTTGTCTGCGGACTGCCGAGAACCGCACCATCAATTTGAGGACACATTACTCAGAGTCAGGCTATCTTTACATAATTTTTGCACGACTCTATATATGCCCACTAACTTCAATGTGCCAGGTATGTTTTTTACCTTGGTCCCAGGGGAATGTTGTTTCATTTGACTGTATTCATGTACGGTTGAATGATAATTAAACCTGAATTTGAATTCGATTGAATTTGATTCCTCCACAACATGCTTTCTTTCGGCAGCTGTATTCCTATCACTGATTAGCTATGACTTTGCCCCACATGCTTCCACCTATTTTACCTTCCCTTTGAATCATATAATCTCTGGAACAAACAACTACTTGAGTCCTTGTGACAGCCAAATCTCTGTAATAGCCTCGGCATCGTGGATTGATCCAAGCTCTCCGCTTATCAATTTTGTTCCTAATACTTCTTGCATTAAACACATTTAATCCCATCCACATGACTGAATTTATGCCCTATCCACTGGCTATCCTTCTTCACAGTCCCGCTGCACAAGGCAGCTCTCTTTACAACAACTGCACCAGCATCTGACCTGACACTTTGGTTCCGCTGACAACCTTGTTTAAAAACCCTAGCAAACCTGCTCACAAGGACTTTCATCCCTTCGACTTTAGGTGTAAATAACTCTTTTGTGTAGGTTACACCTGCCCCAGAGATCCCAGTGATCCACAAATTTGAAACCATGCCTCCTACATTAATTCCTCTAGCACACACACACCTACCAGATCATCCTATTCTTACTGTCACTGGCATGTGGAACAGACAACAAACCAGTTACAGTAAAAAATATTACCCTTGAGATCATGCATTTTAGATTCCATCCTAACTCTCTACATTCACTTTTCAGGTCCTCATCTCTTTTCCTATCTATGTTGTTGGTACCAAAGTGTATGAAGTCTTCTGGCTAGTCACCTTTCCACTCAAGAGTATTCTGTACTAGATGTGAGATCTGACACCTGGGTGGCAACATGCCAGTTGCAAGTCTCTTTCGTGTCTGCAGAATCTTCTGTCTGCTTCTCAGCCAATGAACTGCGCCATCGCTGTCGCTCTCCTCTTTGAAAAGGTGCTTTACAAGGTAACCAATGGCAAAATGGTGAAACTAACAAGACTTAGGTTGGAGCATTGTGGGTTAAACAATTATTTAAAGTTAATAGGAAAACACCCTACTGGATTATGTGACTGTGGTAGTCCAGAGACAGTCCAGCATGTTTTGCTGAGCTGTAATCGATACAATATTGAAAGAAGCATGTTGTTCAAGAGGCTGTCTGGCTTAAATTTATTTTGGTTTTCTATTAAATCTTTGTTTGGCCATCAAGAAAATCAACATCTGATTGAAGAGTTTATTATCCAGTTTATATGTGAGACTAGGTTGTATTCGAGAATTTGAGTTCCTTGAAGTTCTATAATTAATTATATATGCTGCGGAGGGGAAGAAGGAGAACAAGAAGAACAAGAACAAGAAGAAGAACAACAACAACAACCACCACCAGTCAGCGATTCGGAAAATGATCCTGATGCTTCAATTCGTGGCCGGCTTCATCAAGAGTCTCAATACAGTTTGTGGATTACGAGACCAAACTAAGGAGTTAAGCAATGAAAATACTTGTGAAACTAAAGGGTTAATCAGAATTAGGTTTATTATTACTGAGATATGTTATGAAGTTGGTTGCTTTATGGCAGCAGTACAGTGCAAGACACAAACATTACTGTAAATCACAATAAATAAATAATCTTGCAAATAAGGAATAGTGGGAAATGTTCATGGGTTCATGGACCATTCAGAGTTCTGATGCCAGAGGAGAAGCTATTACTGAATGTCTGAGTGTGGGTCTTCAAGTTCCTGTACCTTCTCCCTGATGGCAGCAGCAGCAGAGAGAGTGTCCAAGGTAGTGAGGGTCCTTAATGATGGATGTTTGAGGCACTGCCTTTCGAGACCATTCTCAAAGCTGGGGAACATTGTGCCCATGATGGAGCTTTCTGAATGAGTCTGTTGTGAAACGAGATAGAGAATATCTGAATTGTTTAGCCAAATCTGAATCAGTAAGGTTGTCATGGTCCGGTCCATGAAGTCCGCATTCCAGTTCACAGTCCGGTCCATGGACTCAGGACTCCGGGTCTTCCAGCTGTCTCTTGTTTGACTAAATCAAAGGCAGCCAATTCCTATCTTTCGGCTTGCAATATAAGTAGCCTTGGGATTGAGTGTAGGCTGCTGGTTTGTCTTGTCAGTCCCCTTGGAGCAACCTGTGAGTGGAAGACTAGAGCAGCCAATTGCTATCTTTAGGCCACGTTGGGGAACCATCCCCTCATGAAGCCTTGCTGTCAGTAGTTGGAGCTCTCTTTGCAGTATGGATTCGGCTGTTTCCTGGGCGAGCTGAGTGGCTGCCAGCCAGTCCAAGCTAAGTAGGGATCTGGCTGTTTCTGTAGCCAGCTGAGGTTGTTGGCTGAACTGATACTTGGAGCTACCCCAGAGCAGAGATGGACCTGACTGTCGTTCTTTGGTGTTTGTCTTTTCTTGTCTTCGCCACTGTGGGGTAAGTCAGGCCGTCTTGCCATTGCTCTGCGGGGGAGCATGTCTTGTCTTTGCCTCTGTTGGGTAAGTCTGGCCGTCCTGCCATTACCGAAGAGGTGGACCTGTCCCACCTTGGTGTGGAGAAGTTGAGTCCTGGCTTGTCTGAGGATAGGTCCTGGCTCTGTCTATGTTCTGTCCTGTCTCATGTTAGTGTTGTGTTAAAAATGAGTCCTGGCTTGTCGAAGGATAAGACCTGGCTATATGTTGATGTTTACTTCCCAGTCTGTCTCTGAGCTCCAAGAACCCAAGCCTCCACGATCCCGCAGCCAAGCTCCAAGAACCCAAGATCCAAAACTCCAGCATCAAGCCAAACCTCGAGACCCAAGACCCCATCCTCAAGCCAAGCAATGCCTCGAGACCCAAGACCCCAGCCTCAAGCCGAGCCGAGCCTCGAGACCCAAGACCCCAGCCTCAAGCCGAGGCTCGGCTCGAGACCCAAGACCCCAGCCTCAAGCCGAGCCTCGAGACCCAAGACCCCAGCCTCAAGTCGAGCCTCGAGACCCAAGACCCCATCCTCAAGCCGAGGCTCGGCTTGAGACCCAAGACCCCAGCCTCAAGCCGAGCCTCGAGACCCAAGACCCCATCCTCAAGCCGAGGCTCGGCTCGAGACCCAAGACCTCAGCCTCAAGCCGGCTCGGCTCGAGACCCAAGACCCCAGCCTCAAGCCGAGGCTCGGCTCGAGACCCAAGACCCCAGCCTCAAGCCGAGGCTCGGCTCGAGACCCAAGACCCCAGCCTCAAGCCGAGGCTCGGCTCGAGACCCAAGACCCCAGCCTCAAGCCGAGCCTCGAGACCCAAGACCCCAGCCTCAAGCCGAGCCTCGAGACCCAAGACCCCAGCCTCAAGCCGAGCCTCGAGACCCAAGACCCCAGCCTCAAGCCGAGCCTCGAGACACAAGACCCCAGCCTCAAGCCGAGCCTCGAGACTCAAGACCCCAGCCTCAAGCCGAGCCTCGAGACTCAAGACCCCAGACACAAGCCGAGCCGAGCCTCGAGACCCAAGAGCCCAGCCTCAATCCGAGCTGAGCCTCGAGACCCAAGAGCCCAGCCTCAAGCCGAGCCTCGAGACCCAAGACCCCAGCCTCAAGCCGAGCCTCGAGACCCAAGACCCCAGCCTCAAGCCAAACCTCGAGACCCAAGACCCCAGCCTCAAGACAAGCAATGCCTCGAGACCCAAGACCCCAGCCTCAAGCTGAGCCGAGCCTCGAGACCCAAGACCCCAGCCTCAAGGCGAGCCGAGCCTCGAGACCCAAGACCCCAGCCTCAAGCCGAGCCGAGCCTCGAGACCCAAGACCCCAGCCTCAAGCCGAGGCTCGGCTCGAGACCCAAGACCCCAGCCTCAAGCCGAGGTTCGGCTCGAGACCCAAGACCCCAGCCTCAAGCCGAGCCGAGCCTCGAGACCCAAGGCACCAGCCTCAAGCCGAGCCGAGCCTCGAGACCCAAGACCCCAGCCTCAAGGCGAGCCGAGCCTCGAGACCCAAGACCCCAGCCTCAAGCCGAGCCGAGCCTCGAGACCCAAGACCCCAGCCTCAAGCCGAGGCTCGGCTCGAGACCCAAGACCCCAGCCTCAAGCCGAGGTTCGGCTCGAGACCCAAGACCCCAGCCACAAGCCGAGCCGAGCCTCGAGACCCAAGGCCCCAGCCTCAAGCCGAGCCTCCAGACCCAAGACCCCAGCCTCAAGCCGAACCTCGAGACCCAAGACCCCAACCTCAAGCCGAGCCTCGAGACCCAAGACCCCAGCCTCAAGCCGAGCCTCGAGACCCAAGACCCCAACCTCAAGCCCAGCCTCGAGACGCAAGACCCCAGCCTCAAGCCGAGCCTCGAGACCCAAGACCCCAGCCTCAAGCCGAGCCTCGAGACCCAAGACCCCAACCTCAAGCCGAGCCTCGAGACCCAAGACCCCAGCCTCAAGCCGAGCCTCGAGACCCAAGGCACATTCTTGTCCCTGCTCCTGGTCTGAATCGTGTCATATCCCTACTCTAGTCAAGTCCTGTTCCTTGTACTTCAGTGTCTGTGCCTTGCATTTGGGTCCATTCCCAGCACCCCATGTGACAAAGGTATAATTGTTAGGCAAAGTAATTGTTTTGTGTGCTGCATTAATGTAAATAACAATTTCAGGCCACTAGTCACCTCCACCCAGTTTGAAAAAGACCCTTCACTCTATCCACTGAAAACAGAATTTCCCAGTGGCCATCCATTTTAACTTCCATCCCCAGTCCTATTCCGTCATGTTGGTCCACGGTCTCCACTTCTGCCACATTGAGGTAACCTCCAACCTAATGGCATGAGCATCGATTTCTGCTCCCAATAATTATTTTTTTTTCTTTTTTCCCCTAGGATTGGGGGGCATGCCTTATGAGAATAGGTTGAGAGCACTTGGCCTTTTCTCCTTGGAGTGGCGGAGGATGAGAGGTGACCTGCTAAAGCTGAACAAATGATGAGAGGCATTGATTGTATGGATAGTCAAGAGGCTTTTTCCCAGTGCTGAAATGGTTAGCAGGAGAGGGCACAGTTTAAGGTGCTTGGAAGTAGGTTTTGAGGAGATGTCAGGAATAAGGTTTTTACGCAGAGAGTGATGAGTGCATGGAATAGGCTGCCAGCGACTGTGGTGGAGGCGGATACGATAGGGTCTTTTAAGAGACTCTTGGATAGGTATGTTTAGCTTAGAAAAACAGAGGACTATGGGTAACTTTAGGCAATTTGTGTTTCAATATTTCTATTATTTTTTATTAATATAAATTACATGAATATAAATTATATTACATTTAAATCACAGTATCCCATATTTCAAATCAATCATGAAGAAAAAAAATAAAGTATGGAATGAAATAAAATAATGTAATTTTATTTTATTAAAAAATCTACCCCCACCACCAAAATGAGCTGGTTGGTAAAAAAAAAACGAGAAGAAAAAGTAGTACGTTACCATGTAATATTATAATAATGGCTCAGATCCATACTTTAATAACAGTTCAAAGATTATGAAAACAACTCAGAAAGTGTCCCCTTAACATTAGAATATCATGTTTAGAATCAGAAATCGAACAACGAATTTTCTCCAGATCAAGGTACAACATAACATCAGATAGCCATTGAGCATGAGTGGATGGGGCGGCCTCCTTCCACTTGAGCAAGATCGCCCTCCTGGCCATGAGAGACATAAAGGCCAATACCCACAAATTAGATGGCTTCAGCATTGTTGCACTATCCTCAACAACACCAAACATAGCAGTCAAGGGATAGGGCTTAAAACTAACATTGAAAAGTACAGAAAAAGTTTGAAGTACATCCTTCCAGAATTTTTCCAAGGCTCGAACATGTCTAAAACATATGAGTTAGTCTGGTTACTCCATCAGTACATCTATCACAAGAAGGTGAAATATCTGCTTAGAAATGAGAGAGCGTGTCTTTAGACTTATGAACTCTATGTACCACTTTGAATTGTAATAAAGAATGATGAGCACATAATGATAAAGAATTAATCAATTTTAAAATAATTTTCCAGCTCTCTTCAAATACAGAAATCTGTAAATCCTTTTTCCAGTCTCCTTTAATTTTATCTAAACAAGCCTTTTTTTCAGTCCCAACAGCAGACCATAATGTAAGATATTGAACCATTGTCAAAGGGCTTCAGATTAAAAATTATATATTTTATATTCGTATCTGGACTTGCAGGGAATGTATATAATTGGGATCTTAAAAAATCTCTAATCTGTAAGTAATGAAAAAAGTGGGTATTGGAAAGGATAAATTTCGTTGAAAGAAAAGAGATTCCCTCCATCAAACAAATCCTGAAATCGTTTAATACTCAATCTATCCCATTCTTTAAAAGATAAGTCAATTATAGATGGTTTAAAAAAAAAACAATTAGAAAAGATGGGACTCGAGAAGGAGAATCTCAATAAACTGAAATGTTTTCTAAACTGTAACCAAATCCTCAAATTAAGTTTGACCACCACATTGCCAGTTAGTTTATTTAAAAATAAAGGAATCGAGGATCCAAGTAAAGAAATAATGGAAATTTCCATAACAAAGTTGACTTCCAAAGTGACCCATATAGGACAATTCTCATGGTTAATGTAATATATCCAGAGCGTAATATTTCGTATATAAACTGCCCAATAATATAGTCCAAAATTGGGTAAGGCAAAGCCTCCATTCTGTTTGTTTTCTTTTAAGGTGAGCTTTATTCATTCGAGGATTTTTTTTTCATTCTTCCATATATAGGAAGAAAGAATTGAGTGCAAAGAGTCAAAAAAAAATTTAGGAATAAAAACAGGGACAGCTTGGAAAAGGTATATAAATGTTGGTAAGATATTCATTTTAATGGAATTAATTCGGCCATTCAGTGAGAAAGAGAGAGGTGACCAATAAGAACGTGTTTTTTTAAAAACATAATTCATTAAATTAAAAAAATCCTTAAATAAATCTTTATAATTCTTAGTAACCCTAACCCTAGTGAGTCAGACCAAATTCCCTCCTGTCCCCCAATCCCGGATGCAAATCCAAACCACTGTAAGCTACAACCAAAAGTTCCTGTCCTTGTCTGCCTTGATGGACTCCGGTTGCTGAGGGGAATCTGTTGGATGAAAACTTAGCTTTCCAGGTCGGAATTCCTTGGGAGACGTTGAGTACCCCTCTGGAAGCCCGGACACTGGATGGAAGACTTCTGGCCAGAGTCCCTCACTGTACCCCGCCACTGTCTGGGAACCATCGGCAACAGGTACCATTTAACTTAATGTCCTCTCCTCAAGCTCAAATAGTTCTTGGGTACGCCTGGTTAAGCCGCCATAACCCTTACATTGATTGGTCCACGGGGAAGATAGCCAGCTGGAGTCCGTTTTGTCACGCCACTTGTCTACAGTCGGCCCTTTCCCCCGTAAAAACCACCACGACCTCACCTGCCGTTGAACCCCCCTGACTTGTCCAGGGTTCCAGCGGATTACCATGACCTGGGGCAAGAGTTTAGTAAACAACGCGCCCTTTCCCTGCCTCCACACCGACCATACGATTGTGCTATCGACCTTCTCCCCGGAGCTCCTCTACCCACCAGTCGGCTGTATAACTTGTCCCGGCCAGAGAGGGAAGCAATGGGGGGTTACATCAGTGAATCTCTCGCGGCGGGCATTATCCGACCCTCATCCTCCCCGGTGGGCGCAGGGTTCTTCATTGTGGGGAAGAAGGATGGTTCACTACATCCCTGCATCGACTACCGAGGCCTAAATCATATAACCATAAAGAACAAGTACCCACTGCCTCTGATAAGTTCTGCGTTCGAGCCACTTCACCGAGCCACCATAGTCTCGAAGTTAGACCCGCGAAGCGCCTACCATCTGGTCCGAATAAGAGAGGGGACGAGTGGAAGACGGCATTCAATACCCCTTTAAGCCACTTCGAGTACTTGGTCTTGCCTTTTGGCCTCACCAAAACCCCCGCAGTTTTTCAAGCCTTGATTAACAATGTACTAAGAGACTTTATTAACAGCTTTGTGTTTGTCTATCTGGATGACAGCCTGATGTTTTCCAGCAGCCCCCAGCAACATGTTCATCGTGTCCGCCAAGTCCTGCAGAGACTGGGGGAGAATAGGTTATTCGTAAAGGCGGAGAAGTGCGAATTCCATGTCCCCTCGGTCAGCTTCCTAGGTTATATCATCGAGAGCGGACAGGTGAGAGCTGCTCCCGAGAAGATCTGGGCTGTGGTGGAGTGGCCCAAACCCACGGACCGCAAGCAGCTCCAACAGTTCCTGGGGTTTGCGAACTTCTATCGCCAGTTCATCAGAAACTACAGTCAAGTGGTGGCTCCTCTGACCCGCCTTACCTCACCTGCCACACCTTTCCTTTGGAACTCCGAGGCGGACTCGGCATTCGGGGAAATAAAGAGGCGTTTCACGTCTGCTCCCGTTCTGATTCAACCGGACCCCTCCTGTCAATTCATTCTGGAGGTTGACGCCTCCGACCCCGGGGTGGGAGCGGTACTATCCCAACGTTCGGGCCCGGATCAGAAACTACATCCCTGTGCCTTCTTCGCTCGCCGACTGCCTCCCACTGAACAAAATTATAACGTGGGGAACCGGGAGCTACTGGTGGTCAAACTGGCGTTGGAAGAATGGAGACACTGGTTGGAGGGGGCGGAAGACCCATTCATCATCTGGACAGACATAAGAACCTTGAATATATCCAGATCGCCAAACGCCTGAATTCTCGCTAGACCTGTTGGGCATTATTCTTTGGCCGGTTCAGGTTTAGACTCACCTATCGCCCGGGGTCCAAGAACGGGAAGCCCGAGGCTCTCTCACGTCAATACATTTCCGAGGAGGACCTTCCCAACCCCGAGACCATCCTTCCATCATCCTGTGTAATGGCTGCCCTCACCTAGGAGATCGAGTCCAGAGTCAGAGACCCAACGGATTCAACCTGACCCAGGCATCGGACCTCCCAATAGCCTCTTTGTACCTGATTCTGTCCGATCGCAGGTTCTCCAGTGGGGGCACACTTCTCGTTTCGCCTGCCATCCCGGAATCGATCGAACGCTGACTCTTCTGAAGAGACATTTCTGGTGGCCCTCCATGGACGCTACCATCTGTTCCTATGTCTCTACGTGTTCCGTCTGCGCCCGTGGAAAAGCCTCTGATCGGCCACCTGCGGGATTGTCTCGTCCCCCGCCTGCCCCCGGTCGTCCCTGGTCACAAATCGCTCTGGATTTCATCACCGGGCGACTCCCTTCACGCGGAAACACTGCCGTACTAACTGTGGTTGACCGTTTCTCCAAGTCGGTGCATTTTGTAGCCCTCCCTAAACTCCCTTTCGCGCAGGAGATCGCAGACCTTCTCGACACCCACGTTTTCCGACTTCACGGAATCCCTTCGGATGTTGTCTCCGACCGGGGACCTCAATTCATTTCGCAAGTTTGGAGATTTTTTGTCGAGCCCTTGGTGCCTCAGATAGCCTATCGTCCGGTTTTCGCCCACAGACCAACGGGCAAACGGAGCGTGTCAACTGGGAGTTGGAGGGTGGCGTTATGTTGTATAACAACCAACAACCCATCTATCTTGAGCAACCATCTCGCATGGTAGAATACGCCCACAACTCTCTGGTCAGCACCGCTCTGGGAAAATTTCCTTTTGAATGCTCTCTTGGTTATCAACCCCCGCTGTTTCCCGCCCAGGAAGAAGAGATTGTGTTGCTGTCAGTCCAGGCCCATATACACAGGTGCCAAAAAATCTGGGAAGACACATGTACGGCCCTGCTTCCCTCAGCCAAAGGTAACCGAAAAATTGCCAACCGCCATCGTACCCCTGCTCCTGAGTATCGACCTGGGCAGATGGTGTGGCTCTCGTCTAGAGACATTCCTCTGAAGAACCAGCCCAAGAAGCTCGCTCCCCGCTTCCTGGGACCTTTCAAGGTTGAGAGCATTATCAATCCCAGGACAATCTGGGTCAAACTACATACGTCTATGCAGATCCATCCTACATTTCACGTCTTCCAGTTAAAACCGGTTTCTATCAGTCCCTTGTGCCCTCTGACCGAACTCCCTCCACCCCCCACCCCCGGATCAACGACAACCAACTGGCGTACACCGTCCTGCGGTTATTGGATGTCCGCCGTCGGGGCAGGGATCTCTAGTACCTGGTCGACTGGGAGGGATACGGCCCGAAGGAACGTTCCTGCATTCCCCTCTCCTACATTCTGGACCTTTCCCTTATCCGGGATTTCCATCGGGACCATCCAGACAAGCCTGGGGGATCACCAGGAGGCTCCCGTTGAGGGAGGGTTACTTTCGTGGTTCCGTTTGGCTGTTCTCCTTTAAGGCTCCTTTCTCCCTGATTATGCCCTGATTTCAGCCATTAGACTTGCAATTGCTGCTAATTTACTTAATTGCAGTACACCTGGTTTGCATCAGGGATTGTGAAATAAGTACGATGGCGTCACTCCCTCGGTCGCCAGTTTGTTGGTCCATTCTTGTGTAATATTTCGTTCTCTTGTCCGATTAGAACCCTCAGTTCTAAGTTTAGTTCCAAGTTCAGCTGTAGTTTCCAGATAGTCCTGTAAATCCCGTCTCCTTGTCAAGGTTCCTCCGGGTTGCTGTTCTACGTCTATGCCAGCATCGCCAACTCAGTCGCCGTGCTGGTGTCCTGCACTTGGGTTCTCCTCAGTTGCCCCGTGCAATAAGCACATCCTCTTTCTTAACATCTACATTCTCAAGCTTTTCAGTCTACTGCAAGTCATTCCTAAAAGTGCCAAGTTCTTTTTCCATAGTGAACAGTGAAACGAAGTACTCATTAAGAACTTCTGCTATTTATTCCGGATCTATACACACTTTTCCATTGCCACAATTGATTGGTCCTATTCTCTCACGTTTTATCCTCTTGCCCTTCACATACTTGTAGAATGCCTTGGGGTTTTTCCTTAATTCTGTCCACCAAGGGCTTCTCATGACCCCTTCTGGCTTTCCTAACTTCATTCCTAAGCTCCTTCCTGATCGCCTTATAATATTCTAGATTCAGATCATTGGCTAGTTTTTTGACACTTTCGTAAGCTCGTCTTTTCTTCTTGACTGGATTTACAACAGCCTTTGTGCACCATGGATCTTGTACCCTACCATCCTTTCCATGTCTCATTGGAACGTGGCTACTCAGAACCCCAGGCAAATATCCCCTGAACATTTGCCACATATCTTTGGTATGTTTCCATGAGAACATCTGTTTCCAATTTATGCTTCCAAGTTCCTGCCTGATCGCCTCATAGTTCCCCTTACTCCAATTAAATATTTCCTTAACTTGTCTGCTCCTATCCCTCTGCATTGCTATGGTAAAAGAGATAGAATTGTGATCACAATCTCCAAAATGCTCTCCCACTGAGAGACCTGACACTTGACCAGGTTCATTTCCCAATACCAGATCAAGTACATCTTCTCCTCCAGTAGGCTTACCTACATATTGTGTCAAAAAACCTTCCAGAACGCACCTAACAAACTCCATCTATCTAAACCACTCTCTCTCAGGAGATGCCAATCAACATTTGGGAAATTAAAATCTCGCACCACAACAACCCTGTAAGTATTACTCCTTTCCAGAATCTGTTTCCCTATCTGCTCCTCTATATCCCTGTTACTATTAGGTGGTATATAAAAAATACCCAGTAGAGTGATTGACCCCTTCCTATTCTTAACTTCTACCCACAGAGACTCTGTAGACAAACCCTCTATGATTTCCTCCTTTTCTGCAGCTGTTTACCTCCCCCAGCTTCCCCTTACGCATTGCTGACTGACTTATGTTAGTGAACTCTATTGGTGTAGTGTAAAATTGGAGGAAAATTTTCATTCAAAAGGAGGAATTTTTAGGTGTTGTGACTCAGCCTGTTACTTTGTTATTGTAAGCATTGCAAAATTTGGATAGTGCTGGTTAGAAGTGAATTATACTGTGAAGTTTTCATTTTTTATGTGGTTTTCTCATTTACTTATTTATTACATCATTGTGCTTTTATATTGAATAACCTTTGTGTCTTTACAGACATGCCTGATGGTCCAATGTGGTGAATTTTGAAGAGGAGGTGTGAGATGGAAGAGGAGGATTCTAGACCTCGCCTACAGACAATTCTGATCAGGTTAGTGATGAAGAATTACAATCTTCTGATTCATTTCACTGTGCCAGTGAAACAACAGTCATAAAAAAGATGCATTTTTACAATGCAATCTACTTATCAATCGGTTTCACATGGACTGGTGATCAAAGTTGTCCGATTTCATTGTACCCAGTCTGTGACAAACAACTTACAAATGCAGCAATGGCTCCAGCAAAATTCAAAAGACACTTCACTGCACATGACACGTAAAGGTACTTATCATTTGAAACAGCTATTGGAAGAGAAACATAGAAGCATACAAACCTACAGCACAATATAGACCCGTCGGCCCACAAGCTGTGCCGAACATGTCCTTACTTTAGAAATTACCCCATGTACCTATCCAAGAGTCTCTTAAAAGACCCTATCATTTCCGCCTCCACCACAGCCACAGGCAGCCTATTCCACGCACTTACCAATTTCTACATAAAAGACTTAGCCTCAACATTTCCTCTGTACCTACTTTCAAGCACCTTAAAACTATGCCTCTCGTGCTAGCCATTTCAGCTCTGGGGAAAAAAGCCTCTGACTATCCATATAGTTCATGCCTCTCATCATCTCGTACACCTCTGTCACGTCACCTCTAATCTTCCATCGCTCCAAGGAGAAAAGGCTGAGTTCACTTAACCTATTCGCATAAGGCATGCTCCTCAATCCATGCAACGTCCTTGTAAGCCTCCTCTGCACCCTTTCTATGGTTTCCACACACATCCTGCAGTGAGGCGACCAAAATTGAGCATAGTACTCCAAGTGGGGTCTGACCAGAGTCCTGTATAGCTGTAACATTACCTCTCGGCTCTTGAGCTCAGTCCCATGGTTGATGTATGCCTTCTTAACCACAGAGTCAACCTACACAGCAGTTTTGAGTGTCCTATGGACTCAGACCCCAAGATCCCTCTGATCCTCCACACTGCCAAGAGACTTACCATTGATACTATTTTCTACCATCATATTTGACCTACCAAAATGAAACACCTAATACTTTATCTAGGTTGAGGTCTATCTGCCACTTCTTAGCCCAGTTTTGTATCCTATCAATATCCCACTGTAACCTCTGACAGTCCTCCACATAATCCACAACACCCCCCAACCTTTGAGTCATCAGCAAATTTACTAACCCATCCCTCCACTTCTTCATCCAGATCATTTATAAAAGTCACGAAGGGTAGAGGTCCAAGAGCAGATCCCTGAGGCACACCACTGGTCACTGACCTCCTTGCAGAATATCACCCGTCCAGAGCCACACTTTGCCTTCTGTGGGCAAGCCAGTCCTGGATCCACAAAGCAATGTCCCCTTGGATACCATGTATCTTTACTTTCTCAATAAGCTTTGCATGGATTACCTTATCAAATGCTTTGCTGAAATCGATATATACCACATCTGCTGCTCTACCTTCATCAATATGTTTAGTCACATCCTCAAAAAAATTCAATCAAGCTTGTATGACACGACCTGTCTTTGACAAATCCATGCTGAATATTCCTAATCATATTATGCCTCCTCAAATGATCATAAATCCCGGCTCTCAGAATCTTTTCCATCAACTTACCAACCACTGAAGTAAGACTCACTAGGATATAATTTCTTGGGATATCCCTACTCCCTTTCTTGAATAAGGAAACATCCGCAACCCTGCAATCCTCCAGAACCTCACCTGTCTCCACTGATACAAAGATCGTTGCCAGAGGCTCAGCAATCTCCTCCCTCACTTCCCACAGTAGCCTGGGGTACACCTCATCTGGTCTCAGTGACTTACCCGACTTGATGCTTTCCAAGAGCTCCAGCACATCCTCTTCCTTAATATATACATGCAGAAGCTATTCAGTCCACTGTAAGTCATCCCTATAATAGCCAAGATCCTTTTCCGTAGTGAATACAAAAGCAAAGTACTCATTAAATACCTCTGTAATCTCCTTCGGTTCAATGCACACTATTCCAGTCACACTTGATTGGTCCTATTCTCTCACGTCATAGCCTCTTGCTCTTCACATACTTGTAGAATGACTTAGTTTTCCTTAATACTGTCTGCCAAGGCCTTCTCACATCCCCTTCTGACTCTGCTAATTTCATTCTTAAGCTCTCAATTGCTAGCCTTACAATCACGATCTCTATCATTTCCTAGTTTTTCGAACCTTTTGTAAGCTCTTCTTTTATTCTTGACTAGTGTTACAACAGCATTTGTACTCCACGGTTCTCCTACCCTACTATCCTTTCCCTGTCTCATTGGAACGTACATATTCAGCGCTCGACACAAATATCTCCTGAACATTTGCCACATACTTTCTGTACTTTTCCCTGAGAACATGTTTTCAATTTACGCTTCCAAGGTCCTGCATGATAGCCTCATATTTCCCCTTACTCCAATTAAACTTTTCCTTAACTTGTCTGTCCCTATCCCTCTCTAATGCTATGGTAAATGAAATAGAATTGTGATCACTGTGACAACCGACCAAATTATCAGAAGATTGATGCCAATAAGAGGACAATAGGGGAACATTCAGAAATGTTAATGGGGGGGGCGAGAGAGATTAATGAAAAGGAGACACAGTTCCGTGTACTGTCAAGACCGGTTGCTTTGAACCTGAACTGTTTGAAGTTTAATGGACAGGCGATACCCCAGCAGGGGGATAAAAGGGACAGGTTCACTAAGGCAAGACACACCATGACACCACGAGGTAACAAGACCCTGGAAGCGGTGTGGCCCCACCAGTTGGTGGGAGTTTTGGAGGTCTGTCATGGGACCAGCCAGAGATGCACAGGGTGGAAAGGTACAGTCGGCGGGAACCTGGTGTGTGTGTCCGCCCTTGCCTGGGTGCCGGGTTCACCGCAGAAGAATGATCGTATCTGGAATGGAGGGGTCACAGTCGGTGACCTCAGAAGACATTACAAAGGCCTCGCCTGAAAGCTAAATGCGAGGAATATTGAAGATCTGTTTGGAATCCGATTTGCATATTCATTTGCTCTCTCTCCCTCCCCAACGGCACAACAGTGATTACTGCGAACTGAACTAAATTGAACTGAACTCTGTCACTTGAGACTTATCATTTTGCCCCTAGACTGTGATAGAGCTTGATTGATCCTATTATCCTAGTTCTCTGTACATGTGTTTTATCATTGCTAACCTGTTGCATTTATATCCTTATGATTAGAGTACTGTGTTGCTTATTTCTTTAATAAAACTTTCTTAGTTCCAGTAATCCAGTCTCTAACTAAGTGGTCCATTTCTGCTGGTTTGGCAACCCAGTGACGGGGTACGTAACATCACAATCTGCAAAATGCTTTTCTACTGAGAGATCTGACTCCTGACCAGGTTCATTTCCCAATACCAGATCAAGTACAGCCTCTCCTCTTGTAGGCTTACAAGCCTCCTTTATACAGTCGCCTGTATCTATATATTGTCAAGGAACTTTCCTGAACACACCTAACAAACTCTACTCCATCTAATCCCTTCACTCTAGGGAGATGCCAATCAATATTAGGGAAATTAAAATCTCCCACCACAACAACCCTTTTATTATTATTCCTTTCCATAATCTGTCTCCCTATCTACTCCTCGTTGTCCCTGTTACTATTGGGTGGTCTATAAAAAAACACTGAGTTATTACCCCCTTCCTGTTCCTACCTTCCATCAACAGAGACTCTGTAGACAACCCCTCCATAACTTCCTCCTTTTCTGCAGCCGTGACTCTATCTCTGATCAACAGTGCCAAGCCCCCACATCTTTTGCCTCCCTGCCTGCCCTTTCCGAAACATCTAATGCGTGGCTCTTGACGTAGCCGTTCCTGCCCGAGCCATCCAAGTCTCTAATCTCAAAACAAGCAGAGTAAACCTTTTGTTACTGAAGTCACGGTTAGTAAAATGATTCAGGAAACAAGTTATATAGTAGCAGAACTTATTACCAGAAAAGAAAAAGTCACACTGTTCTCCTGTTTAAGAAGCATCAAAAGTAAGGATAGAAATAATCTCATTTCAGTTGAAAGTTGAAATCTGTGTGTGCCTATCTCAAGTGTGCCCCAGAATTAAGTATTTGTGCAGCAAGAAAACAAGCACAGATTTCATATGCTAGGCTTCTGTTTGACTGTAATCATGTCACTTAGTAAGAAAATGCTTTTCCAAAGTCTTGTATAAAATTGTGTCTCAGGCTATTTTTAAAATTCAGATTGCTTTGGCTTATGGCTTTTAGTAACTATATTGAATTGAATTACCTACATCTTTCATATACATGAGAAGTAAAAATCTTTACATTACATCTCCGTCAAATTGTGCAATTATAGTAAATTATAACAAATAATATATACAACAGATGGCCTCGTGGAAGAAGCTGTCCCGGAGCCATTTAGTCCTGGTTTTTATACTGTACTACTACTTTCTGGATGGTAGCAGCTGGAACAATGTGTTTGGGGAGACTTGGGTCCCCACTGGTCCTTCAGGCCCTTTTTACAGACCTGTCTTTGTAAATATCATGAATTGTGGGAAGTTTACATCTACAGATATGCTGGGTTGTCCACACCACTCTCTGCTGAGTCCAGCGATTAAGGGAAGTGCAGTTCCCATACCAGGCAGTGATACAGCCAGTTAGGAGGCTCTCAATTGTGCCCCTGTAGAAAGTTCACAGGATTTGGGAACCCATACCAAATTTCTTCAACCATCTGAGGTGAAAGAGGAGCTGCTGTGCCCCTTTTACCACACAGCTGGTACGTGCAGACTACGTGAGATACTCAGTGAGATGTATGCTGAGGAACTTAAAGCAGTTCACCCTCTCAAACCCAGATCCATTGATGTCAATAGGAGTTAGCCTGTCTCCATTCCTCCTGTAATCCACAACCAGCTCCTTTGTTTTTGTGACATTGAGGGACAGGTGTTTTTTTTATATGAAGTATTCAACATTGTCAAATTTCCCTGTTTTAAATGGCATTAATTAAAATCAATTTGCTAGTTTTATTTAAATTAAATCTATGAAGCTTATCTTTAGAACAGTTAAATGCCCTTTTTATTTAACAGAAATGTATTATGTTTGCCTAAGGGAGTTCTTAAAACTTATGAAATGGAAAGATTAATTTCAAGAAAGGTAAGCTAAGCTTAAGTACCTGTTTTTCAAGAAAAGTGAGCTAAAATTCATTCTCTACTCAAAAAAAGAATTGATAATTATTTTGAATTGTTACATCTGTCATGGTCCAGATCAGGGTCTCTTTAAATTTACTTTGTTTATGTCACGATCCGGACCGTGGACTCCCTGTTTCCCTTTGGCCTCCTGTTTTCCCGTGTCCCTCGGCCTTGGTGATTAGAGGCAATTTATAGTCTCCGGTTTTCAGCTGTTCGGCGCTAGAGCGTTTGCAAAGTAACCAAGGTATGGCGTGCCAATGTCATCTGGCCGGAGAAATACTGGTAATTCACCTTTCCTCACTGGAGCAACCCTGTCAAGTTACTTCGCCAAAGCAAGGTGGGTCCGTCAGTTAACCCGCCGGAGGGAATCAAGAACCGCAGTCTACTCTTCCCGGGCCGAGTCGAGAGCTCACCACTACCTGGAGGCTCCAAGTCAAGTCCTGGCTCCGGGGGCATTCAAGTACCAAGTCAAGTCCTGGACCTGGCGGCATCCAAGTTCGAGTCAAGTCCCGGTCCTGGCGGCATCCAAGTTCCAAGTCAAGTCCCGGCCCTGGCGGCATCCCAGTTCCGAGTCAACTCCTGGCCCTGGTGGTCTGTGATTCCTG
Source organism: Mobula birostris (assembly GCF_030028105.1). Classification (NCBI taxonomy): domain Eukaryota; kingdom Metazoa; phylum Chordata; class Chondrichthyes; order Myliobatiformes; family Myliobatidae; genus Mobula; species Mobula birostris. The sequence goes on from NC_092377.1 coordinate 120,535,788, forward strand.
TCCTACCCCGTTGGCTGAATCCCTTCTCTGCCCCTCTCACATCTCGCCCTTGCCTGCACCTTGGTCTAGTTCTATCGCGGGAGCTAGATAGGTACTGTCTGGTGTTCTTTTGTGATAGTCTTGTCTTGTCCTTGCCTCCGTGGGGTAAGTCAGGCCATCTTGCCATTGCCCCGCGGAGGGTCATGTGTCCCAGTCCCATGTCCTGTACCCAAGGAGGGGTCCTGACTCTGTGTTCTGTGTATGTGTCCACGGTTCCATGTACCTGCTCTCCCCGAGACTGAGGCTGTGTTCCCATGCTCCTCCTCTCCCTAGCCCAGGTCATGTCCTTGCCTGATTCTGGGGTCCGAGCCTGAGGCAAGACCCAGGTACTGGGTCCTTGCCCAGTCTCTGGCCCAGAGTCCATACCCTAGCCTCTTCATGTGTCCTCTAGTTCTGGGGATCCGATTCCGAGTCCTAGCCCAGACCCTTAGTCCCAGCCTAGTCGTAGTCCTTGTCCAGTTCACTATTCCTGCTCCTGCCTTGCTCTCCTGGTATCAAACAATAAACTTAATTTAAATAACCTCACGAGATGTGTCTTGCATTTGGGTCCACCCTTGCTCCCAATGCCCCACCATTGTGACAATATCCACAACTTACTGATCACTATAATGTACCATGAGCTGAAGATCGCATTCTTATGCAAGAATTCTGAGCCTGAAAATTATTTCAAGGGTTCCTCCATTTACAAATTCCATCTCTTGGGACCCAGCAATCTACTTGCATATTGAAATGCCACATGCCTATTGTACCTTGGCCTTTTTATATGCTTTTACTATCCTCCATTGTAAATTGTACCCCACACTTTTGACTAAGGCCCTTCAGAAGGTTAGTCTATCTGCTGCATATCCTACTGTGCCCTTTGGCACAGGGACACATGAACCACTAGGACTTCTGCTGTGACTCCAGAATGATTAACTGTGCTCCTGTCTGTCTGGAGATGATAGAAACCATAGAAACGACAGCACAGAAACAGGCGTTTTGGCCCTCCTTGGCTGTGCTGAACCATTTTCTGCCTAGTCCCACTGACCTACACATGGACCACATCCCTCCATACGCCTCCCATCCATGTATCTGTCCAATTTATTCTTAAATGTTAAAAAAGAACCCACATTTACCACCTCATCTGGCAGCTCATTCCATACTCCTACCATTCTGTGTGAAGAAGCCCCCCCCCTAATGTTCCCTTTAAACTTTTCCCCCCTCACCCTTAACCCATGTCCTCTGGTTTTTTTTCTCCCCTTGCTTCAGTGGAAAAAGCCTGCTTGCATTCACTCTATCTATACCCATCATAATTTTATACACCTCTATCAAATCTCCCCTCATTCTTCTACGCTCCAGGGAATAAAGTCCTAACCTATTCAACATTTCTCTGTAAACAACAGGAATTCTGCAGATGCTGGAAATTCAAGCAACACACATCAAAGTTGCTGGTGAACGCAGCAGGCCAGGCAACACCTCTTCCAAAACATTTCTCTGTGACTGAGTTTCTCAAGTTCTGGCAACATCCTTGTAAACCTTCTCTGCACTCTTTCAACCTTATTTATATATTTCCTGTAATTTGGTGACCAAAACTGAACACAATACTCCAGATTCGGCCTCATCAATGCCTTATACAACCTCATCATAACATTCCAGCTCTTATACTCAATACTTTGATTAATAAAGGCCAATGTACCAAAAGCTCTCTTTACAACCCTATCTACTTGTGACGCCACTTTTCGGGAATTTTGTATCTGTATTCCCAAGTCCCTCTGTTCTACTGCACTTCTCAATGCCTTACCATTAACCCTGTATGTTCTACCTTGGTTTGTCCTTCGAACATGCAATACCTCACACTTGTCTGTATTAAACTCCATTTGCCATTTTTCAGCCCATTTTTCCAGCTTGTCCAAATCCCTCTGCAGGCTCTGAAAACCTTCCTCACTGTCTACTACACCTCCAATCTTTGTATCATTAGCAAATTTGCTGATCCAATTTACCACATTATCATCCAGATCATTGATAATAGATGACAAATAACAATGGACCCAGCACTGATCCCTGTGGCACACCACTAGTCACAGGCCTCCACTCAGAGAAGCAATTCCCTGCCACCACTCTTTGGCTTCTTCCATTGAACCAATGTCTCATCCAATTTACCACCTCTCCATGTATACCTAGCGACTGAATTTTCCTAACCTCCCATGCGGAACCTTGTCAAAGGCCTTACTGAAATCCATGTAGACAATATCCACTGCCTTCCCTTCATCCACTTTCCTGGTAACCTCCTCGAAAAACTCCAATAGATTGGTCAAACATGACCTACCACGCACAAAGCCATGTTGACTCTCCCTAATAAGTCCCTGTCTATCCAAATGCTTGTAGATTCTGTCTCTTAGTACTCCCTCCAATAACTTACCTACTACCGACGTTAAACTCACCGCCCTATAATTTCCTGGATTACTTTTCGATCCTTTTTTAAACAATGGAAGAACCTGAGCCACTCTCCAATCCTCCGGCACCTCACCCGTAGACAGCGACATTTTAAATATTTCTGCCAGGGCCCCCGCAATTTTAACACTAGTCTCCTTCAAGGTCCAAAGGAACACTCTGTCAGGTCCCAGGGATTTATGCACTTTAATTTTCCTCAAGACAGCAAGCACCTCTTCCTTTTCAATCTGTACAGTTTCCATGATCTCACTACTTGATTCCCTCAATTCCATAGAGTTCATGCCAGTTTCCTTAGTAAATAAAGATGCAAAAAACCTATTTAAGATCTCCCCCATTTCCTTTGGTTCTGCACATAGCCGACCACTCTGATCTTCAAGAGCACCAATTTTATCCCCTACAATCCTTTTGCTCTTAATATACTTGTAAAAGCTCTTTGGATTATCCTTCACTTTGACTGCCAAGGCAACCTCATGTCTTCTTTTAGCCCTCCTGATTTCTTTCTTAAGTATTTTCTTGCACTTCTTATACTCATCAAGCACCTGATATACTCTGTTTCCTGCACATTTCATACAACTCCCTCTTCTTTAGCAGAGTTGCAATATCCCTTGAGAACCAAGGTTCCTTATTCCTATTCAATTTGCCTTTAATCCTGACAGGAACATACAAACTCTGCACTCTCAAAATTTCCCCTTTGAAGGCTTCCCACCTACCAATCACATCTTTGCCAGAGAACAACCTGTCCCAATCCACACTTTTTAGATCCTTTCTCATTTCTTCAAATTTGGCCTTCTTCCAGTTCAGAATCTCAACCCTAGGACCAGATCTATCCTTGTCCATGATCAAATTGAAACTAATGGTGTTATGATCACCGGAACCAAAGTGCTCCCCTACACAGACTTCCGTCACTTGCCCTAACTCATTTCCTAATAGGAGATCCAATATTGCATCCCCTCTAGTTGGTCCCTCTATATACTGATTTAGAAAACTTTCCTGAACACATTTTACAAACTGTAAACCATCTACACCCCTAACAATATGACAGTCCCAATCAATGTATGGAAAATTAAAATCCCCTACCACCACAACTTTATGTTTCCTGCAGTTGCCTGCTATCTCTCTGCAGATTTGCTCTTCCAAGTCTCGTGGACTATTGGGTGGTCTGTAGTACAATCCCACTAATGTGGCCATACCTTTCCTGTTTCTCAGCTCCACCCATAAGGACTCAGTAGACAAGCCCTCTAATCTGTCCTGCCTGAGCACTGCTGTAATATTTTCCCTAACAAGCAATGTTACTCCCCCACCTTTCATTCCTCTGCCTCGATCACATCTGAAACATCAGAACCCTGGAATATTAAGCTGCCAGTCCTGCCCCTCCTGTAGCCAAGTTTCACTAATTGCTATAATGTCATAATTCCATATGTCAATCCACGCCCTCAACTCATCCGCCTTCCCCGCAATACTCCTAGCACTGAAATATATACACCTCAGAAGATTTTTACCACCACTCATGATGTTACAAGGAAGGAATTTTAGAAGTCAATAACGAGGCACCTATTACAATTCCAGCTATTTCATTAAAGTATGGTACAGGACAGACAGGGTCAGATTGCACTGACAAGCAAGGCAGAGAAGGAACAAATAGTGACCGGCTGTAACTAGGAAATGCAAGCACCTGGTTTGCTTTCATATCATCAGCCAGTCCAGGCCAGCTTAGATAAGGAAAGTGTTCAGCACAGGCTGATTGATTGACCCTTCAACTTTACAGGAAAAAAAAAGACAGAAATATAGAACCAAATATGGTTCCAGTTACAAAAGGTTTATGACAATGGCTGATTATAAAGATATGTGAACGAATGTGAAGAATGCTAAAACTACAAGGAAAAACACAATTAAAATAACAATCCAGCATTAGTGATTGGGGTTCTGAGACTGTGTCAGTTCCACGCTCTGCAGAAGTTCAGAAGTGATGGTTACAAAGTCACTCTGATATTACTGTAGATGTTTCTGACCATATTAACCAGAACATGGAGGGTAAGGATGCATTTAATCATCTCTATCCATTCACCTGTCCACTGACTTGAAATCGTAGATGTGGAGTGCTTGTCCATCCCATTAATCACAGACAACTTCTTAAACTGAGGAAAGGAAGAAGTGAGAGATATTAATGAAACTATAAACTCTGCAGGCTTCAGTTTCGCAGGGCAGTGACAGCAGTAATGGAGAGTTGTTACTGTGCTAGGATCAGTGTCCAGGGAAAATCCCAGAATAAGGCTATAAACTGGATTAGAAATGAAACAGGAAGTGGGAAGAACCCCAGGGATAGATGTGCAATAGTGGAAATAAGGGAGTGGTGACAGAATTATGAGAGAGGGACAGGATTTACAATACTGTGTGACAGGAAGTGGTAGAGAAACACACAAAATTTTAGAGCAGAATAAATCCTGATTAATTGTCAAAACAAAAACAAAGGTTAAAGTAACACACATCAAAGTTGCTGGTGACCACAGCAGGCCGAAGTTACCTCTTCTAGGAAGAGGTACAGTCGACATTTCAGGCCGAGACCCTTCATCAGGACAGGTTAAAGTAGCATGGTTGCAGGGTGTCCAGAACTGGGTGCTTCACATTTAAAAGTTATCAGTTCCCACAGAATAAGCTAAAAGGAGGCAGGAGATTGCTTTTCATCACAGGAGGTATCGGAGCCATGCTCTCTGGAGATGTAGATGCAGTAATCACTGATTAGGCAACTATTGAAGAGGAAATAATGAACACGGGTGGGGGGGGGTTGAGGAAGAGATAGGTGGGGCTGGTCTGTAGACTTCAGACTGTGTTTGAATGTACAGCTGTTAAGCAGAACCTTACAGAACCTAATTAGAGACAGGCTGTTTTTGATTAGGTGATGTGAATTGAGGGAGAATTAAACTGAAATGTGTGGAAAAGGATCATGAGGAAGTAGTGAGTGCTACATGGTAGAATTCTAGTTCCAGCTGAGGGAGAACTCAGCTCCAAGAGGAAGATAATGACAACAAATACAATGATAATGTGTTACAGTCCATTTGCAAAGGGGGCTGAGTAAATCAGCTGACTGGCAGGTCAGTAGATGGACAATGATAGATATTCAGACAGTTACACCATAATTCTCAACAGAATTGTATCCCAATCATAGAGAGTGATTCCATCGGTAAGAAGAGCAATCCATGGCTGACAAAGAATGTCAAGGACATGTTAAATGGTAATGGGAGGAAGGAGGGGACCCAGAGGGAAGTAATAGGCAAGAGAGAAGAAAAAGATCCGAGTGGGGAAAAGAGGAAATTACCCCCCAATTAACAACGGGCCTGTTCCTTCATTCCCCACTCTGACATTTTATTTCTTTTCACCTGCCTATTATTTCACTGAGTTCCCTCTTCCTTTCCTTTCTCCTATGGTCCACTCTCCTCTTCCATCAGATCGCTTCTTCTGCAGCTCATGAACTTTCCCGTGCACCTGGCTTCACATATCACCTTCCAGCTACTCTCCTGCTCCTTCCCCCCACCCCCTACACCATTTTATTCTGGCATTTCCCCTTTCCTTCTCAGCCCTGAAGAAGGATCTTGGCCTAAAATGTCGGCTATCTATTCATTTCCATTGATACTGTGACCTGGGATTATCAAGTACAAAAAATGTAGCTTTGAAATCTTTACTCACCATGACGCTTCCTGATGCTCTGTTTGACTTTGCTCATCGCCTCCACATTGTTGGGAACCTCCTGAATCTCATCAGGTGAATGGCAGAGAATTCACACAATCACTGTGTTGGCATCAACCATTCCCTGGTGAGAACTTCAACTGGTTTATACAAATTACCCATAAATTATTCTGACAGGATCACAATCCGCTTTTCCTTTTCACCTTTTGTTTCACTGTGGTGGAATTACCCAGATTTCATTCCCGTGGTTCTGTTTATTACATTTATTCCTGGACAACACAATCCAGAAGGAATATGTCCCAGTGACCCAATGGGAGACTATGCTGCCCAAACAGCTATGTGATCAGACTTTCCAATAGATCTCTGAAACTTCAGTATCCACAGTGAGAATTCCTCCATGGCTCACTGATGATTCTGTATGATGAGGTGTTACATAACCAGCAACAATGAATATTAATCAATACAGGTGTTATGAAAACAACCAAACATTTATTAAACACATATAAACGATAAGAAAAAAAACAAAGGAAAACTTTAACCGGAGGTTAAACAGGTACGCAGCCATTCATCAACTTCACTCGGCTCTGGTTCTTAAAGCGTTAAATGCGAAAAAAGTTCTTAAAGCGATAACTTCAAAAGTCCAACAGTTTTACATATTCAATTGGGAGAGATTTCTCTGGAGTAGGAATTCTTCACCGACGCACCTTCACTGCCGGTTCTGTCCACAGGATTCCTGATGCCAAAAATAAACAGTTTAAATCGACTGACCTTAAATTCCTTTTAGAGAGAGAGAGAGAGAGAGAGCCTTTGTGCATGAACTCATTGCGCTCTTGCAAGAGTTATCTCAATGCAGGTTCTCTTCAACGAAGACTCAATAAGGCCGATCTTTTATTAAACTGCCAAACGATGCTGACTTCTCTCGATCCTTCACTTCGATGAATTCTTCACTCTCCCTTCAAAACTGTCGGAATTGAGTAAATTGGCACTTCCAGCCACAAATTCCCAGTTCCATAATATAAATCTTGTAAGAGAACGCACCTTCCATTTTAAAAATGAAACTGCGTCACAAAAACAAACACGCAACAGAAATGGAGGCACAACGCGTTCTACCTGGAAATCAACAAACTGAAAAACCTACTGCGTCACCTGAGTCGACCCTTATTTAGTCACGGGGAGGGGGGCACATATCATCACGTGACCTCACATCGGCGGGAAGATCACATCAGGTGACCTCTAAAAGACCATTACATCATTCTCACAAAAAAAACAGATCTCCTTGTGTATGTAACACCTCCCTCCAAAAAAAATGGTCTCTTGAAGAACAAATATTTAACAATTTATACAAAAAAAATACAAAGGTATAAAATTTACAAAATACACAATATATACAATCTTATCTTTCAGCACTTTACAAACTATTGTACTGTTGGAGTGTTACAAATGATAAAATATCACTCCAAAAAAACAAATTTTCATTGTACATTTAACATCTAGACAGTCAGCGATCACATTATCTTTACCCTTGATATGGGTGATCAAAATATTGTACTCCTGTAACATTAAACTGGATTATTAAATTGGAGTTTAATTTCATTAACCCTTCTCCTTAACAGTCATAGTGGCAACTTCTCTCTCATAATACAGTTTTATCATATTTATATGACACAACTGTGTTGTCTTCTTTCTACCTGGGGTTTTTAACCACCTAATCCACCTCATTCACTTTTGATTTAATCTCATAAGGACCATGGAATTTGGCTTCTAATGGGTTTGTTTGCACTGGAAAAAGAACCAACACCTCATCCTAGCTTCCTTATCATACCATGTCTTCATCTTCTCTTGAGCCAACTTTAAATTTTCCTTGGCCAAACTCAAGCTTTGTACAATCTGTCTTTAAATTTCAAAATATAATCTAACAAACTAGTGTGTACTTCTTTATTAATCCACTGTTCCTTCAACAAAGCCAAAGGTCCTCAAACTCTATGTCCAAACACAATCTCAAAAGGACTAAAACCTAATGATTCCTGTACTGCCTCCCTGACTGCAAAAAGTAGTAAATGTATACCTTCATCCCAGTCCTTTTCATTTTCTACACAACACGTCCTAATCATAGTTTTTAGTGTAGAATGAAATCTCTCCAAGGCTCTTTGTGATTCTAGATGATAGGCTGAGGAAATAATCTGCTTTGCTCCCAGTTTATAAACTATCTGCTGAAACAACCCAGACATAAAACTACTTCCTTGATCTGATTGTATTTCCTTAGGCAACCCAAAATAAGTGAAGAATTTGATAAGAGCCTTTGTCACAGTTTTGGCTGTTATATTCCGAAGAGGTACTGCCTCTGGAAACCTAGACTCTGTGCACATAATAGTTAATAAATATTGATGTCCAGTTTTAGTTTTTGGCAAAGGACCTACACAGTCTACAATGATTTTTGAGAACGGCTCACCAAATACAGGAATTGGTTGCAATGGAGCCACTGGAGTAACCTGATTAGGTTTACCAACAATTTGACATGTATGACATGTCCTACAAAATGTTGCCACATCCTGTCTGAAACTAGGCCAATAAGAATGTTTAGAAACTTTTTTCATAGTTTTCTTTACCCCCTAAATGACCACCCAAAGGAATACTATGAGCCATCGTCAAAATCTCATTTCAGTAAATTTTAGGGACAACAACCTGATGATTAGCTTCCCATTCCTCACTAGCAGGAATTGTAGGACATCTCCACTTTCTCATTAATACCCCCTTTTCAAAATAATATCCAACTGGTACTTTTCCAATTTCACTATCTGGAAGAGCTTGTTCATTTACTTTAACTATCTCAGGATCCCTACCCTGCTCTGCTATCATCTCCTTCCGAGATAAAGACAAATCTTCCTGATCAGACTTGCCACCAAAATCCTGATCAAATAAGGTAGGTAAGAAAGTTTCTGATACATCCTCAAAATTCAAATCTTGATTTGAACTGTCATGGGTAACAACCACATCCTTTACGTCAGTCTTCTTAGCCATAGCTCTTGTTACAACACAGGAAGAATCTGTGTTAGAATCCCTCTGTGGTTCCTCAGAATGTGAATTTATTGTCAAATGCACGTCAGGAAAAACTTGTCCACCTGCTAAATCATTCCCTAACAAAAGAGAAACATCATTCACAGGTAAACTGGATTGTAGTCCTACTCTAACAAACCCTGTAACTAACCCTGACCTTAAATTTACTCTATGTAAATTTACTGGCATAAGGGCACTCCCTACTCCTCTTATATAATTTACCTCACCAATGTCAGACTCATCACTAAACCTTAACACACTATCTAATAGTAGTGATTGTGAAGCTCCAGTATCTCTAAGTATCCTTATCAGTACTGCATTGGATCCTTCTTTCAAGGATACAAATCCTTCTGTTATAAAAGCGTCATATCCCTTCTTAACCTGGTCAGACTGACACATCTTCATTAATATTTTCTAAACCCTGTGGTTTTACAGGTTTTCCAATACGCTGCACACAAGCATCTGGGGCCACTTCTTTCTCTTTCCATTTCAATTGGAAGCAATTAGCCACTACATGTCCAGGTTTCTTACAATAATTACAAATAATACCAAAATGTCTTTCCTTCACATCTCCTTTAATCCTTACTTTTCTCACTAACTTCAGATTTAATTTCTGATTTACCATGACTCTGTGTTAGTTTTCCTTTAAAAAAAAATACCTGGAGAAAATTTATTCTTGCGAATTAAAACATACTCATCAGCCAATTTAGCAATCTCCTGCAATGTAGCAGTGTCCCGTTCATTTAAGTATGTTCTCACTTCAACAGGAATGCTTCTTTTAAATTCCTCCTGCAAAATCAGCTCTTTCAATTTATACTCCCCATTCACATTTTTAGAGGAAACCCATCTCTCAAAACAGATTTCTCATAGGCAACTTCCACAGAAGTTTTTTTTTTCCACCTATTTCTTTAAACTTCTAAATCTTTCTCTATACGCTTCCAGAACGAAGGAGGAGGAGGAGGGAGGAGGGGGAGGAGGAGGGAGGGGGAGGAGGGAGGGGGAGGAGGGAGGAGGGGGAGGGAGGAGGGAGGAGGGGGAGGGAGGAGGGAGGGGGAGGAGGGAGAGGAGGGGAGGAGGCGGAGGAGGAGGAGAGGACATGTCATCACGTGACCTCACACCGGCGGAAAAATCACATCAGGTGACCTCCAAAAGACCATTAAATCATTCTCACAAAAAAATACAGATCTCCTTGAGCAAGTAACAGAGGTCTCTTTCTTCTGATCTTCCTGAATCATAAGATTCAGTGAGCTGGTCTCCACTGTATGACCTCTGTGACATCTTATGCTCAATTTTACATTTACTCAATCAGGAGCTGTGGATATCACTGATCCAAGCTACTCACCTTTGATGCTGCTCCCCAGTGTTCCCTTAGAGGTGAAAGAACAACTTGGACCAGGACAATCTACAGTAATGCTACTGATTGTCTTGGGCTATGTTATTTCTTTTCTTCATGACTTTGTTTTTCTGAAATCATAACCATATTTAGCAATAGAGTGCAGAACAGACCCTTTGGGCTCTTTGAGCCACGTTGGCCAATAATCCTGAACAAACCCAATTAACCTTACCTTAATCCCAGGAGAGATTACCATGACCAATTAAACTACACGGTAGGCATTTGGTCAAAGGGAGGGCACAAGATAACCTGAACATTCCACGGAGAATATATACAGAGACTCCTTTCAGAAAGGCATCGGAACCGAACTCTGAACACTGGAACTGAACTTCAAACTTCAATAGTGTCACGCTGTGCTTTATGGGTGGAACTGAGAAATACGAAAGGTATAAACACATGAATGGGGCTATATTATTGATCACCCAACAGTCTACAGGATTTAGTAGAAGGAATTTGCCGAGATCAGTCTCTTGCAAGAAGCAATGTTAAAAAGTATTGAAAGTAATTTTAACATTCCGCATATTGACTGGGACTCCGATACTGTAAAAGGACTAGATGGGACAGAGTTTGCCAAATATGTTCAGGAACGTTTCTTTGAGCAGTACATAGATGTACCAATCAGAGGGTTTGCAAGTAGACAAGACCATAAGACAAAGGAGCAGATATTGGCTATTCAGCCCATCACGTATGCTCCGCCATTTCATCATGAGCTGGTCCATTCTCCCATTTAGTCCCACTCCCCCGCCTTTTCACCATAACCTTTGATGCCCTGGCTACTCAGATACATATCAATCTCTGCCTTAAATACACCCAATGACTTGGCCTCCACTGCTGCCCGTGGCAACAAATTCCATAGATTCACCACCCTCTGGCTAAAAAAAATTTTGTTCGCATTTCTGTTCTGAGTGGGCGCCCTTCAATCCTTAAGTCATGCCTTTTCATATTAGACTCCCCCATCATGGGAAACAACTTTGCCATATCCACTCTGTCCATGCAATTCAACATTCAAAATGTTTCTATAAGACTTGATATCCTTTTGAGGAATGAGTCAGGACAGGTGACAGAAGTTTGTGTGTGGGAACACTTTGCATCTAGTGATCATAATGCTAATAGTTTCAAAGTAACTATGGAAAAGGATATGTCTGGTCCATGAGCCAGATTCTAAATTGGAGAAAGGTCAGTTTTGATGGTATTGCAAAGGATCTGGCAAGTGTTGATTGGAACAAGCTGCTCTCCCGCAAAGGGTTGCTTGGTAAGTGACATTTTGCGAGTACAAAGATTGCATGTGCCTGTCAGAATAAAGATAAAGATAACTGGTTTAGGGAACCTTGATTTTCAAGAGATATTGAGACTGTGGTTAAGAAAAAAAAAGGAAGTTTATAGCGGGTATAGGCAGAGAGGAAGATATGAGGTGCTTATGGAGTATAAGAAATGCAAGAGAACACTCAGGGAAGAATTCAGCAGGGCTAACAAAAGGCACAAAGTTGTCCTAGCAGACAAGGTGAAGGAGAATCTTAAGGGATTCTACTGATATGTACAGTGTAAAAAGGTTTCAAGGGACAAAATTCATTTTCTACATGATCAGAATGGTAATCTATACATGGAGACAAAAGAGATGGAGGAAATCTGAAATAGATTGTTTGCATCTGTATTTACTTGGGAGATGGACACAGAACTTGCAGAAGTGAGGCAAAGCAGCAGTGAGATCATAGATCCTATAAAGATTACAGAGGAGAAGGTGTTTTCTATCTTGAGGCAAATTAGGGTGGATTAATCGCCAGGGCCTGTCAATGTGTCCCCTCGGACCCTATGAATTGGCAAGTGTAGAAACTGCAGGGGCCCTGGCAGAGACACTTAAAGGACCCTTCACTACAGGTCAGGTAGCAGAGGATTCTATGATAATTAATGTTGTTCTGCTGTTTAAAATGCTCTAAGAATAAACCGTGAAATTATAGGCCAGCGAGTCTGAAATCAGTAGCGGGAAAGTTACTGCTAGGTATTCTAAGGGACAGGATATAAGAGTATTTGGATTGACAGGTACTAATTAGGGATAGTCAGCATTGCTTTGTGGGTGGGTGGTCATGTCTAACCAATCTTCGAGTATTTCAAAGAAGTTATCAGGAAAGTGGATGAAGGCAAGGCTGTGAATATTCTCTACGTGGACTTCAGGAAGGCTTTTGATGAGGTTCCCAATGGGAGGTTAGCTCAAAAGGTTCAGTCACTTGGCATTCAAGATCAGGTAGTAAATAGGATGGACTTTGGCTTTGCAGGAGAAGCTGGAAAGTGATATTAGATGGCTGCATCTCTGCGAGGAGGCTTGTGACTACTGGAGTGCCGCAAGGATCGGTGCTGGGTCCATTGTTGTTTATCCTCTATATCAATGATCGGGATGATAATATGGTTAACTGGATCAGCAAAATTACAAATAACACCAAGACTGGGAGTGTAGTGGACAGCAAAGAAAACTAACAAAGCCTGCAGGGGGCTCTGGATCAGCTGCAAAAAGTGCTGAAAACTGGTAGATGGAATTTAGTGCAGACAAGTGTGAGGTGTTGCAATTTTACTCCTCATAATTATGAGTAAAGATAGAGTAAATGCAGGCAGGCCTTTTCCACTGAGGTTGGTGGGACTACAACTGGAGGTTATGGAGCAAGGGTGAAAGGTGAAATATATAAGGGGAACATGAGGGAAAACTTCATTCAGTGGGGCGAGGGAGTGTGGAACCAGTTCCAGCACAAATGGTGGAAGCGAGCTCGAATTCAACTTTTAAGCAAAGTTTGGATAGGTACATTGATGCCAGTGGTATGGAGGGCTATGGTCTGGATGCAGTGTGATGGGATTAAGCAGTTCAAATGTATCAGAATGGACTAGATGGGCTAAAGGGCCTCTTTCTTTGCTCTAATTTTCTATGATTCTAACTCCTACGCTATGGATTTGTGCCATGTACTATTTGCAGTTTCCTGTGTGCTGCTAGCAATGTGTTTTGCACTTTGGCACAAGAGGTATGCTGTTTTGTTTGGCTTCATTCATGTATGGCTGACATTTGAACTTATCTCTGACACTCCTAGAATGAACATAAAACACATTTCATCCCAACATTCCATTCTGTCAATTACCTTGCTTACAAATGTACCGGTCATGATAGCTACATTACTCTCAATTCCTCTCCCTTTTGACCCAGTGCACTAGCTTCCAGCCTCCTGCCAAACTAGTTTATAACCATCTGCTCAGCACCTTAGTACCTCACTGCTGGGAAATGCAAACCGTTTCTCATGTATAGTTTGTCCCTACCAGAGAACAGGTTTGAGCTATCCAAGATTTTAACACCTTACCTGTGCACCAGTTCCCCAGCCACTAATTAATTTCTTCTATGTTTCTGTTCCTGTCCGGATCAGCACCAGACACTCTATAATCAAGAAACCAAAACCTTGGAGGTCCAATTTTTCAGCCTCTTTCCTAAATCACTATGCTCACTCTACTGGACCTCTTCCCCATTCCTATCTATGTCATTATACACTATGACCATTGGCTGTTCACCCTCTCCACTCATGGATGGTCTGCAGATGCCTGAACGCATCATCAGTCCTGGTTTATGGAGGCAACACATCATTGACCGAGTTATTCAAGGAGGTGAGGAAGATGACTGGTGAGGGCAGGGGTATGGATGTTGTCTACGTGGAGTTCAGTAAGCTGTTTGACAAGGTCCCTCGTGAGAGATTCAACCTGAAGAATAAAGTGCATGGGATCCACAGTGATGAAACCATTTGTATTTGGCAGATGCTGGAGATATTGAGCAACACACACAAAATGTTGAAGGAACTCAGCAGGTCAGGCAGAGTCCCAGAATAATAGGCAGTTGATGTTTCGGGCCAAAACCTTTCTTCAGGACTTTGGCCCAATACCTCATCTGCATGTTCTCTTTCATAGATGCTGCCTGTTCTGCTGAGTTCCTCCAACATTTTGTGTTTTGTCAGAAATTGGGAAGTTTTGATGCGATTTTATAAAACCCTGGTAAAGATGCATCTAGACTCTTGAGATGTATCTAGTTTCTAGAGTATTGCATTTATTTCTGGTCACACCATTGCAGAAAGGGCGTGGAGGCATTAGAGAGTGTGTAAATGTAGTTTTCAAGCATGCTGTCTGGATGAGAGTGCATGTGTTATGAAGTGAGTTTTGACAAACTAGATTTGGTTTCTCTGGAGCAGTGGTGATCTGATAGAGGTTTTTAAATCTTCAGATGAAAAGAATGGGTAGAAAGAGGTATGTGTCTTTCCTCATGGACAGAATGTCTTCTATTGGAGAACATGCATGACGTAAGAATGCGGCCAATCAAAACATACTACAGTAGAAAGCATGCATTTCAGATGAGGGAGGCAAATTTCAAAGGAGGTGCGCAGAGTAAGTTTTTTGAAAAAAAAAAATTCAGAGTGGTGGATGCCTGGTGGATGACCAATCGGGTCAGCAGAGGCAAACATGAGAGAGGTGTTTAAGAGCTTTTACATGGATGCATGCACGTGCAGAGAATGGAGAAATATGGACATGTAGGAAGGATGGATTTGTGTAGTAAGTGCTTATATACCAATTTAAATAGTTCAGCACAACAAAATTGTTTTTATTAATGCACTTTGAAATAAATGGGAAGTCCATCGGATGGAAAGGGAAACTCAAATGTGATGGTGAGAGACCGAGTGATCTTGGACAACAACTGAGGCCCAATGAGCAGCTTCAGAGTCACTGAGCAATAACAACGCTTCATTGAAAGAGAGTGGAAGCAGGGAATTACTGGCTACTCCATCACTCCATTATATTCCACTCCACAGGAAAACACTGAGAACATTGTCAGGGGAAAATGATTGGGCAGACATGACATCCAGCTCCTGAACAAAAATAGTATTTGGTAAGCCAATTGTCTGAGCATTTCATCACCAGGACAGTTGGAGGAGGTGGAATGTAACTTTATCATTGAAACACTGACAGTGTTCCTCTCTACAGCTGAACTGAGTGGAGACCCTGGCCGGTTCAGGACAGCACAAAGAACTAATATTATGAATCTGGAGTCACCTACAGACCAGACAAAGGAAGTAGAGGGAAGGATGTTGTCACATCACCATTGGGATAAAGAAGTGCAAAAACACTTAGCTTTACAACTGTTACTCACTCTGACAATCCATGATACTTTGTTTGATTCTTTCCTTTGCCTCCCTATTGCCGGAACCCTCCTGAATCCTGTTAATTCACACAACCACAGTATTAGCATCAAACAATCCCTGGTGAACAACTTGCACTGGCTTATTCCGTTTATCCAAAGACTGTTCCAGAAGGACCACAGCACAGATGTCTTCACTTTTCACCCTTTGTTTCTTTGTGGTGGAATTACACAAATTTCATTCACCAGGTTGTACCAGTCTCTGTCTGTTGTGTTTATTCCTACACAACACAATTGGGTGGAGGGACCTCTGAGTGACCCAGTAGCAGAATATCCTGTCCACCCACTTCTGAAATCAAACCCTCTAACTGGTCCATGAACTGTCAGCATCCACCTTGACAATGCCCTCCTGGCTCCCCCTTGTTTCCACAGGATCGCGCCTTTCTTGCGGTCTTCCTCGGTCACTGTCAGGGGACTCAATGAGCTTGGCTCCCTCATGTGACCTCAGGGGTAAGTATATTTACCTTACATTTTCCATGTACTTGATCAGGGCTGTAAACATCACTGGCAATATTGATGGTTACCATCACCTCTAATGCCTCAGAACGACAGAGGGGCTACATGACTCACAGTGAAGGATGTGGCTCCGATACTTTTCAGACCTGGTGATGGTCACAGAGACAGGAGAGGAGTGTGGGGACAAGAGGGGTTACAAAAACAGCAGCAGGTGCAGGGTTAATAGAGTTACAAAAATGGAGGTGGTTCTACTGGAGGGGATTACTGAGATAGAGATGGGTGTAGAGCTTGGCGTCAGTTACAGAGATAAGGAAGGGTATAAGTGTGGCAGGGCGTTACAGATGTTGTGCAGGAGGGGCTTGAAGAGACGGTGAGGGTTGTCAGCGTGGACGGGGGTCACAGAGGTTGGGACAGATGTAGAGAAGCGGTCTCCAACCACCAGGCCGCGGACCGGTACCGGGCCGCAAAGCATGCGCTACCGGGCCGTGAGGAAGCGATATGATTTGGCGATAGGAGTCAGCTGCACCTTTCCTCATTCCGTGTCACGGCCACTGTTGAGCCATTACGCACGCGAGGTCATTACCCACGCGTTATCCGTGTCAGTGCGAGAAGATCAACTCCTCAAGCTTGCAAATGACGGCGGACTGGAAAGTCTGTTTGACATAACATCTCTGCCGGCATTCTGGATCAAAGTCAAGGGTAAAAATCCTGAGATAGCCACGAAGGCACTGAAAACGTTGCTTCCATTTCCAACATATCTCTGCAATGAATGCAACGAAAACTAAATTGTGGAATAGACTGGACATAAGGAACCCCCTTCGAGTATCGCTGTCTCCCATCACCCCTCGATCAGACCGTCTTCTTGCAGGGAAATAAGCTCAGGGCTCCCACTGATGCAGCGATATTTGTGTGTTGCAATGATTTTATATGTTCATACGGGGAAAATATGCGCTGCGTGTTTAATATCCAAATGTTACTTAAAATGTTGTGATGCTATTGACTTATATAACCATTTAAAAATCACAGCATGGAAACAGGCCATCTCGGCCCTTCTAGTCCGTGCCGAACGCTACTCTCACCTAGTCCCACCGACCTGCACTCAGCTCGTAACCCACCATTTTTTCCTGTCCATATAGCTATCCATTTTTTCTTTAAGTGATAATATCGAACCTGCCTCTGCCACTTCTACTGGAAGTTCGTTCAAAACCTACTTCAAGCTCCCCTGACAATTGACTTATCACTATATTCATGCGAGGAAAATATAAATGTGTTTAATATTAAATTCGTTAGATAAACCCATTTAGAAAGGAAATTGAGTGTATTAGCCACTTATCACCGATATTCCGGTCGTGATTAAGACCCCCCTCCCCCCCCCCGAACAGAATCGCCAAAAACGATTGTGGGGGGGCTTACACGCATGCGCGCTGGTGCCCGCGCAAGGCTTCATGGTCATTGTAGTCTTACTCTGGGTAAACACAGCGTATTTGACTGCTACTCTCGTCCGTTGGCAACCCTACCCCCCACCCCACCCGGTCGGCAGTCCGCAAAAATATTGTCAATATGAAACCGGTCCGCAGTGCGAAAAAGGTTGGGGACCCCTGATATAGAGCCATAGCAGGTACATTGAGCGGGCGGGCTATATGGGCTGGGGGGGGTCACAGAGATAACAGTTCTGGTTGAAAGTTTCCATCCCTCTGCATCCGCAGATGCTGCCTGACGCTCTGAGCTCATCCAGCAAATTGCTTTATGCTCCACAATTATTTAGTGACAGGAGAGAAGTGGAATGCCTGAGAGAAACTTTTGCAATACACAGATTGAAGCTGATGGAGAATATTTACCTTTGACCCACTAGAGGGCATTTTGAAAATCCTGAATTTCATGAGACACCTTGTAGACAAACAGTAACACAGGGAATCTCTGGACCTTCACTCTGGTAGATGTCCTTGAGAAGATTGTGAAGGAGCTGGACATCTCCTCGACCGTACCTCAGCATTGGGGGAGGAGAGGGTGGAGGCAGAACCCAACCCAGGTGCATAAAGCAGTGACATAACTTTGCAGGGCAGTAGAGATTACACCCTGCTCTCCCGGCGCTATATAAGTGAGTCTTTCCGGGGGATGCCTACTCCTCTGAGGCCTCAGGACTTCCTCTGTGGACTCTCCCTGTTCAGACACCCCAGGTGACCCCTCGAGCCGATCTGTCGGACCTTCCCCTTCACCGGGATCCCTCTGCCCCGGTGAGCCCTCTGGCTCGGGTTCTGCCTCCACCCTCTCCTCCCCCAATGCTGGCTGTAATACAGGCGGCTCTGCAACACCCTCCCTCGGTTCCCCTGACTCAGTGATGGAAGGGCCAAGAGTCTCTTCTCCTGGCACCGGGGAATCAGCGAACGGAAGCAGGTACCACACGTCCGAATCATCATCTTCCGATGACATATCCCTTCTCGAGGTGGGGACCGGCCCCGTTTTCTTCGCAGCGGCCTCTTCCCGCGCCCCGCGCCCTCGCAGAGTCCTCGTACTAGGAGTAAACTCCCATTCGGACTCTAGGTCCATCTTCACCTCTCGACCCAGAGGCAACAGGTGGTTCCGATGGAGTACCTTGACAGGCCCCTGCCCGCCCTCAGGTCTCACCCGGTAAACCGGGAGATTCGGCATCTGACTCTCCACCACATATGGGGTGGCTGCCCAACGGTCCGCCAACTTGTGCTTACCCTGTAGTCCTAAATCCCGGACGAGCCCCCACTTGTAACGTTCCGTTATTTTGGCTCGTGTATGTCTAGGGGAAATCCCGCCCAGCACCTGCTTCAGCAGTCCCCTCAGGGTCAATCGTCGCCCGAATCAATCACAAACATCAATCATCAGCCAGCACACCCAGTAAATTTTAACACATACACTTTATAGATATTACTAATTCTAGGGCATTAATATACATGTGATACAGAGAGGAAAGTAATGAAAAAAAAAGGCGCCAACACTTATTCAAAGTCCAAGTTCTTCGCGCGCTACCGTTGGAGCTCAAGTTCGACGTCAGACGACCACCCGAATTCCGTCGACCCACGGCTCGGGACCACCCGAAGTGATCGACCGGAGCCTCTCCGCACGTCCGCCGTCCTCCTCGTCTCTCCTCCCGACTCTCCGCCAAAACTCAGTCCACAGTCATATCATACAGCATGGCATCCGAAAACAAAACGATACATAACCACCCATTGGCTAATAGCACCCTCTTATCACCCTCTAAACCACAATAAACTGCTAGCGCAAACTCTCTGCAGCGTTAAAACACAACAAAGCCGCATTCCACAGATTAACATAACAAAAATCGCCATTTTAAATGTAACAAAAGAAAGACCCCGTACATAGTCATGGGCATAAATTCTGTTCCTTCAGGGAATGGTTCCAAACTGCCACATCTCTGGGGTTGAACAACAGAATCACGGCACAAATGTCTTCCTTCCGTGCTCTCTTCTCTCCTGAAACACACAGTACAGAGTGATCTGTGGAAGGGGTGTGTGCCCTACCCACTGTAGGAACCCACGGGATACATCCACTCTTCCACCTGAGGCTCTGTTCATCTTCCTGCCTTGTCTGTGTCTGGGTGGTGTGGGGGTAATGTACGAGGCATTGCTCCCACCCCACTGCCGGCACTCATGTCTACACAGAAGGGACAGCGCTGCTGTAACTGCTGCTTCCTGTGTTGTGTCAAAGTGGAGTAGCAATGCTGGACTGTCCTCTCCAGGGCACAAGCCTGGGTGGAAAATTTGAAAAACCGGCTGTTGCTCCTGCAGCAGGATTCCCCTCTCCACATCACTGATGTACTCGAAGGGAAGAGCAAGTACCGATACAGCTTGGCATCAGTGCCATCTCTGAGGTTGCCAGAGTGAAGTTGTAAACTACATCAAACTCCCTCAGGGACCCGGCTCCAGATTTCTTCCTCGGGGTTTACTCCAAAACCTTTCCCATGGGAGGGGATGGCTGCAAGGCAGCAGAAGTTTGAAATCAGAGAATTCCTTTTCCTAAGCGGCTGCCGTCCAAGGCTGAATGGCCCCACCTACCCAAAGCAGCTGGTTTTGAAGCACCAGTGGTTCACCTTTGCTCTGCTCTGGTCAGCAGAAGCAGCTCCGCTGGGCCTAGTCACTAAGCCACACGTGAAGGCCAAGAGTTGGGACAGCAGTGCCAGAGGCACCACTTTTCACTGGGCTTCCTCACTCAGGTGCACAGAAAGATCCACACACCATTTCACACAGAGCAAGGGAATGTATTCATGTCCCAGACAATGTTGTTAACAGGATCCCCAGGTCTTTGCCTCAGTGCTGTTTCTGGGAGCTGTGAACTAGAACACATCCCTCATCACATTCAGCAACAAAGAATGAGAACATTTACCTGTGACCCACTGTACTGCCCTTTCAATGTCCTCACTCTCACCAGACTCCTTGCAGACAAACAGGACACAGAGGACACCTGGCTTTTCACACTGGGAGATGTCGAGCGCCTTCACAATCCTCTCATGGAAGTCTCCTCGACCGTAACACTGCACTGTAAAACACAGAACCCGTGCTCACTCAGCCTGCAGCACACCAGCACATTTCACTCAGGGTGATTCTCATTACCGGAAGGGATTGGGCTTGATTTAATGTCTGGCTGAGATTCCAGATTGACACTCAGCAGCATGGGTCAACATCTCGTGTCCTGGGAACGGGCTTTGTGCCAGTGTCGATCAGTCAGAGGAACGGGAGATTGTGTGGGATGTGGTAGCAACAGGTTAATGTTGATTTTTACCGCAAGAAACTTCCCCACCATGCTTCAGAGGTGCGTCCGAGGACAGGAATTGCAGTCAACGGCTCAGGCAGTGAAAGACACTTTCACGGAAATTAGGGGTACTTATGGGAAGTACAGGGAAGGGGGATTGACGCACACAGGGAGCTTTGTGGTGACAGTGATTGGAAGGGGCACAGGGGCTTATAGAGACGGGAAGGGGCGTAGTGACCAGACGGGTCAGAGAGATGGGAAAGTGTGTATAGACCAGCGAGGTGCACGGACAACGGGGTGTATTGTACGCGTGAGCCTGGTTTCTCAGCAGTACGTGTTGCCCCAACTCTTGACTCTCACCGTTACACCGAATCTGATCCGACTCCATGCTGCTTTACTTTGGGCTGCCCGTGCCTGTGTGCGGCACCTTCCGATCAGAACCACCGTCCAAGCCCGGCACTGAGTGAGTTACCGCTTCGTGATTCTCACCCTTCCCGATCCCGTTTGATCAGAATTCTGTCGCCTAAAACACCAAGAACAAGTGAAGAGCGGGTTTCTTTTCAGAGCCTCCCACCCTCACACCCGGTGCACTCGGTGACTGACCGGGGTACAGCTCCATCAGTCTCCACCACACATCGGAAACGTCCCTGATGTTGCCTGTGGGAAATTTATGGTGACGGGTGAGTTGTGGCAGGTTTTACCCACCGGGGCAGTAACCTGCTCTCGTCGCGCAACTGTCGACTACGGTGTCGGTCGCTCGGGGACACCGTAACCACAATCATCCGGCTACATTTTCTTTTAAATCATTGTTTTTTTCTCCTCCAACTCCCTCTCGACTTCACCGTACATCCCCCAACATCCAATCCCGATATTCGTTCGCTTCATCCTCCCCTGCAACTGCTTCCCACCCTCTCAAGAAACCTCGATTTCCCTTCTACATCATCCCTCTCCCTCCAGTCCTCCCGCCCGTACCGACTAACCGTTTCCTGGACTCTGAGACTTCCTCTTCCATCGCTACCAAGTGCGAATACTTTCTCTTGTTTTGCCGTGGTTTTGAGGGCGGGCGCTCTGCCTGCAATTACTCCTCCAGTCAGGAGCCAATCACCACGCGGCCGGATTGCGTGTGGGCCGGGCGGAAGGTGAGACACATTGATACCGGAGCTCGGACTGCGATTGGTCGAAGCTGCAGAAGGGCGGATGTAAGCAGCGGCTCTTCCCAGCGTGGAGTCTGCAGTTCAGTCCCCTGGTTCCTATTATCCCACCGGTGGAAACATTCCACCAAGTTGCAAGAGGGCCGGGCTGCAGGGGAAGCTGAAATATTGTGGGTGTGAGAACCCCTCCCAGCATGCTGCTGGTGACGGCCAAGCCATCAAGAACAAAGTTGATGAACTCAGTACGAGACTGACCTTCCGGAAAAAAATGAGGAACTGTTGTAAGACCATAAGATACAGGAGCAGAAGTAGGCTATTCGGCCCATCGAGTCTGCCCCGCCATTCAATCATGGGCTGATCCACTTCATCCAATCATTCCCACACCCCTGCTTTCACCCCATACCCTTGATGCCCTGGCTAATCAAGGACCTATATATCTCTGCCTAAATAAACCCGATGACTTGACCTCCACAGCCGTTCGTGGCAACAAATTCCACAGATTTACCACCCTCTGACTAAAGTAATTTCTCTGCATTTCAGTTCTAAAGGGATGTCCTTCAATCCTGAAGTCCTGAAGTCATGCCCTCTTGTCTTAGAATCCCCTACCATGGGAAATAACTTTGCAATATCTAAATACAAAATAATCTGCAGATGCTGGGGTCAAAGGAACACTCACAACACGCTGGAGGAACTCAGCAGGTTGGGCAGCATCCGTGGAAAAGATCGGTCAACGTTTCGGGTCGGAACCCTTCGTCAGGACTGCAGAGGGAAGGGGCAGAGACCGTATAAAGAAGGTGGGGGGAGGGTGGGAAGGAGAAGGCTGGTAGGTTCCAGGTGAAAAACCAGTAAGGGGAAAGATAAAGGGGAGGGGGAGGGGAGGCGAGGAAGGGAGGCAGGGATGTGATAGGCAGGAAAGGTGAAGAAAGAATAGGGGAAAACACAATGGGTAGTAGAAGGAGGCAGAACCATGAGGGAGGTGATAGGCAGCTAGGAGAGGGGGCACAGTGACATAGGGATGGGGAAGGGAGGGGGAGGGAATTACCGGAAGTTGGAGAATTCTATCTTCATACCAAGGGGCTGGAGATTACCCAGAGGGTATATGAGGTGTTGCTTCTCCGACCTGAGTTTAGCCTCATCATGGCAGTAGAGGAGGCCATGTATGGACATATCCGAATGGGAATGGGAATGGGAAGCAGAGTTGAAGTGGGTGGCTACTGGGAGATCCTGTCTGATTTGGCGGACAGAGCGGAGGTGTTCGACGAAGCGGTCCCCCAATCTGCGTCAGGTTTCACCGACGTAGAGGAGGCCGCACTGGGAGCACCGGATGCAATAGATGACCCCAACAGACTCAGAAGTGAAGTGTTGCCTCACTTGGAAGTACTGTTTGGGGCTCTGATTGGTTGCAAGAGATGAGGTGTAGGGACAGGTGTAGCACTTGTGCTTACAGGGATAAGTGCCAGGTGGGAGATCCGTGGGGAGGGACGTGTGGACCAGGGAGTCGCGGAGGGACCGAACCCTGCGGAAGGCGGAGAGGGGTGGAGAGGGAAAGATCTGCTCAGTGGTGGGGTCCTGTTGAAGGTGGCGGAAGTTGGGGAGGATAATGTGCTGAATCCGGAGGCTGGTGGGGTGGTAGGTGAGGACAAGGGGAACTCTGTGGCAGGAAGATGGGGTGAGAGCCGAAGTGCGGGAAATGGAGGAGATGTGGGTGAGGGCATCATTGATGACAGCAGAAGGGAAACCACGATCCTTAAAGAAAGAGGACATTTGAGATGTCCTGGAATGGAAAACCATTGACATTCTGGCCCGAAACGTCGACCGATCTTTTCCACGGATGCTGCCCGACCTGCTGAGTTCCGCCAGCGTGTTGTGAGTGTTGCTTTGCCATATCTAATCTGTTCAGGCCTTTTAACATTCGGAATGTTTCTATGAGATCCCCCTCATTCTCCCGAACTCCAGGGAATACAGCCCAAGAGCTGCCAGACATTTCTCATATGGTAACCCTTTCATTCCTGGAATCATTCTCATGAATCTTCTCTGAACCCTCTCCAATGTCAATATATCCTTTCTAAAATAAGGAGCCCAAAACTGCACACAATACTCCAAGTGTGGTCTCATGAGTGCCTTATAGAACCTCAACATCACATCCCTGCTCTGATATTCCATACCTTTAGAAATGAATGCCAACATTGCATTCGCCTTCTTCACAACCCACTCATCATGGAGGTTAACCTTCAGGGTATCTTGCACGAGGACTCCCAAATCTCTTTGCATCTCTGCATTTTGAATTCTCCCCCTATCTAAATAATAGTCTGCCCGTTTACTTCTTCCACCAAAGTGTATGACCATACACTTTCCAACATTGTGTTTCATTTGTGTGCTCTGTCTTACTGAACCATGGCTTAACTCTGCTCGACCTGGCTGCGTTATTCATCCAGAGGGCTTCTCAATTCATTGGATGGACCATTGGCATCCTTGGGTATAGTTATGTGCAGCGGGTCTGTTTCCTAATCAACTCTTCGTGGTGTTTGGACGTGGCGGCTGTGGCAAGCTCCTGCTCACCCATCCTGGAATACCTAATGGTGAAGTGTTGACCATACTTCCTCTCATGGGGGTGCACATCAGGTATCCTGACGGCAGCTTACACCCCACCTCAGATGGATACGATGCCAGTCGTCAGTGATCTGTATTCTGAGGCAACAGCTTTGAAACGGGATACCAAGAAGCCCTTTTCATCATTGCCAGTGATTTCAATGGGGGATCTTCAAGAGCGTGATACTACAATACCAGCAGCAACTCACCAGGAACACAAACACCCTCGACCATTCCTATTGAACCATCAAGAATGCCTACCGACACATCCTTCAACCACACTTGGGTAAATCAGACCACCAGCTTGTGCTCCTACTCCCTGTATACAAAAAGAAGCTGAAATGGGATGATCAGGTACAGAAAGTCATACAGTGCTGCTCTGAAGAAACAAATGACCTTCTACACGATGGCTTTGAGTCAGTAGAATGGTTCATGGTCAAAGATTCAGTTCCCAGACAAGATGGGTCTGTTGTTAGCGACAGAAAATTTATCATCAACTGTGTTGAGGACTGTGTACCAAAGAGGCCAATTTTGGTGTTTCCAAACCGGAAACCGTGATTCATTCGCTTCTGAAGTCCAGGACTTCAACATTCAAATCAGACGACATTGACCTTTACAGGAAATCGAGATATGACTTATGTAAGGCTATCAGTGATTGTAAGAGACAGTCTAAGTATAGTATTCAACAGTAGCATGGTTTATATACCATAATGGGTAACAAACTAAGTCAAGCAGCATCGCCAAGGTCAGCACATCCCTTCCCAATGAGCTTAACACATTCTAGGCACATTTTCAACAGAAGGGAACAGATATGGCAACAGCCAGCCTCCAGTGCATCTGAATCTACTGTCACTGTCACTGTAGAGGATGCAAGATCAGTTCTCTGGAGAGTGAATTGTGGAAACCAATGAGGCTCGTATGGTGTCCATGGCCTTGGCCTGAGTTGAATATGGTATTGAATGCCAAACTGCATTCAGTGAAGAGCATCCTGATGTACACATGTTTGCTGTCCAGATGTTCCGAAGCTGAGTGTAGAGTCCATGAGGTGACATCACCCATAAACCTGTTGCTCAGGTAGAATCTAAGTTGCTTCTCAGCCAGGAGTTGATACGTTTCATCACCAACCTCTCAAAACACTTCATCACTGTGGATGTTAGTGCTACTAGGTGCCAGTCATTGAGGCAGATCACCACGTTCTTCTTGGGCACTGGTATAATTGACGCCTGCTTGAAGCAGGTGGGTACCACACACTGCTGAAGTGAGAGATTAAAGATCTCAGTGAACACACCAATCAGTTGATCAGCATGTCTTTAGTACTTGGCCAGGTACCCCGTCTGGGCTGGATGTTTTTCTTGTGTTCACCCTCCTGAAGGTGTCTTCCGCATTGGCTTCAGAGTCTGAAATTATCGGATCATTAGGGGATGTGGGAGTCTGGAATGGCTCCTCCATGCTTTGCTGGTCAAAGCGAGCATAGAAGGCATTGAGCTCATCTGGAAGCGAAGCCCTGTGGTCTCTTATGCCATTTGATTTAACTTTCTTGCCTAAACAGGTATACGGTGTACGCCATATTCCTGGCCCCTCATTCAATCTTGATGTACCTAGACATTAAGGACATCTGTGTTACACTATTGTTGATTGACTGCAATTCTGTAACTAATAATATTATTCCAAACAAATTCATGACCAGACAGCAGACCCTGAGAGTCAATGTTTTTCTCTGCCACTGGATCCTTGAATTCCTGACTAAAAGGCTACGATCAGTATGGTCAGGCAGTAGCACCTCTGCCAAGATTATTCCTACTACTGATGCTGTACAAATCCTCAGCCCATGCTCTACTCCCTGTACCACGTGACCACATTCTGTTGCAAATCCATCTACAAGTCGAATGGTTCCGGCCCGAAACATTGACTGATTGTTTCCACGGATGCTGCTGGACCTGCTGAGTTCCTCCAGCATGCTGTGAGTGTTGCTGTGAATGATACCACCATGGTGGGTCTTGTCTCAAATAATGATGTCAGTATAGGAGAAGGAGATAGTGAGTTTCCTGACATGGTAGCATGACAACAAACTTTCCCTCAACGTCAACAAAACAAAAGAGCTGGTTATTGATTAGTAAAGGGGATGGTGCACATACTCCTGGTTACATCAGTGTTGCTGAGGTTGCAAGGGTTAATAGCTTCAAGTTCCCAGGTAAGAATTTCACTAACAGCCTCCCTTGGTCCGACCACACTGATGCTAAGAAGGCTCACCAGTGGCTCTACTTCCTCAGGAGGCTATAGACATTTGGCATGTCCCCGTCCACCCTTACCATTTTTCATCATTGCGTCACAGAATACATTCTATCTTAATGTACAGAAGGCTTAGTATGGCAACTCTTCCACACGTGACTGTATGTAAATGCAGATTCATGGGCACATTACAGGAATTAGCCTCCCCTCTATGGACTCTGCCTGCTCTTCTCCCTGCCTTAGTAAAGCTTCCAGCATTACCAAAGACCTGCCCACCACAGACATTCTCTCTTGTCTTTCCCATCACAGTGGATGGTAAATTTTAGAAGAATTAAAAATAGCTGAAAGCATGTTCTAACAAGCTCAACAGCAGATTCTATCTCACTGTTAACAGACATTGGAATGTACATTTTGTATGATAATGTCGACTCTTGGCCTCATAATCGACCTCCCTGTGACTTTATCCCTTATCTGCATGCATCTTTTTGGTAGCTTTTACACTGCATTCTGCATTTGGCTATTATTTTACCTAGTTCTATCTTAAAACACTGGATAATGACTTGACCTGTATGAACAGGATGTAAGACAACTTTTCACCTATCTTGGCACATATGATAATAATAAAACAATATCAATATCATATTCCAACCTCTACCCTGCCAAAGGGTCTGAATATGGGCACTATTACAAATTCTTGGGAATTCATGTCCAAACTATCTAGTCATCCCTGGTAATATAATACTCTCATCCTAGGAACTAGCCTGGAGAACCTGCTCGATGCAAGTCGGTCCGATACATTGATCATTTCCATAGATGCTGCCTGAGCTGCTGACTTCTGCTGGGATTTTGTGTGTTGCCCTTGAACCTGTAACCAGTGTGTTTCCAGGTGAAGCCCGCCCTCCAATAGATGATTATCCAATTGGCAGCAACAGGACTGGCCTGCCAAATAACAAATGATGGATGCGTATATGATCAAACCATCGCTGTCGAAATTTTTGGTCTTTTCATGATACGTGACACCATTGGTTGGTCAGTCCTGAGTGACATGTAAATAATCCAATGGAAGCTGGAGCTTCTGTGATTGTCATCTGTATCCACTGGTGGTGTGAAGTGGATGAGTCATGGAAATACTGTGAGGATCTCTGGCCCTAATCTACTGTTATGTCCCGGAGATGGTCCACAGGAGGTACAACAGAAGCAAACTAATCCCAGCCTATTTATCGTGCGTGGGGTATTGATTGTATGAATCCCTTGTGGAAACTTTCTGTTCGACTCTGTCACATCTGTCCACAAAATCAATGTTGCCAAATGGGAAACGCCAGAAGACAAAGACGGCAGCGGGGTGGTGTGGTAAGCAGAATGATGCAGAAATGACCTTACTGAAGCTTTGTCTGACTCACCGAGCTCTTCCAGCGCGTTGTGATTTATTCAGTAAGCTCGCTCGTTTCACAAGATGGAGGTGCTTCATCTTGTAAACACCCCAGGCCACACAGGAATCGCTGTGGCAGCACACATCTCAGCAGCCACCACACACTCACGTCCACCGACCCCATTCCACCATGGTATCCCTGAGGCCCTTTGTTGATCGCGGTCGACCATAGAAGTAATGTCGCAGCTGTCTGCATGATACGTCAGGCAGTAAGACACGGAGAGCAAACTGCCCGTGTATCAGGCTCCCTCTCTCCATGCAACTGATGAGAGTTCAAAGTTCAAAGTATGTATGCAGTACACGACCTTGATACTCGTCTTCTTGCAAGCAGCCATAAAGCAAAGAAAGACCATTGACCCCGTTTAAAGAAACCCCACACAACAATCATCAAACGACTGAAAAAAAGAACAAATCCAGTAAACAAAAAAAAAATGAACAAATAACACGGAGAACATGATGCATCAAACAACGGACTTTCCAAATGTGATTCCATAGCCACGAGCCACACAGGCGAATAAAGCCAGTCCAGGGGCCGATGCCCACGACCGCAGCCAGTGAGATAGTCGGTTCAGCGCTGTGTTTGAAGGCTGCAGGCCACAAACACAGATACTGTTCTGCGCCGAAGTGCCTTGATCCAATCGTGCAAATAGAAAAGTGCTTTCAGTGCTGTGACATTAGACATCAAACCGCAACTCATCCAAAAAGTCAGTCCACAGCCACGAACCACCGAGGCAACCGAACCTTGCAGTGTAGGACCCAAGACTCCTGCACCTTCTGCCGGCAGCAGCGAGGGGGAGAATGGTCAAACGCAGGCAGACAGCACTGAACACCCTCTCGACTCTCAACTCGTCGATGTTAATCTACTTCAACACTTTCATCGGCGTGGAGTAATACAGCCAACCATGGGTTTGCGTTCCGCCATTAGCAATCGAGGCGTCGTAGAGCCCCAGCTTCGGCTGTCCTGCACCCCACGCCGAATCCTCCGGGAGATCACAGATGTGTCAGATTGTTCAGTCGGCCCCTTCATAAAGGGGCAATTTCAGGAAGATGAAGAAGGCGAGGAAAGAGTTATCCCTACTACCAGCACCAGCTACAACAACTTTAAGGAACTATAGCAGCCATGTTGTAACTATTCCCAGCTCACATCAACACACAGAGAATACCCGAACTTAACCGTGGCCCAGAGCTGTGCCCCTGTCCTTTTACGCTCGATTCTATCCTGAATCACAGCACTGATCCCATGTCCCTGACCTTGACCTCAAACCGTAGTCACTGCGGCTCCAGAAGTCAGGAGCAGAAGCTCTGTACGGCAGTGGTATAACCGTCCAGCCCTGCCTCCTTCAGTGGGCAAGTTGACTGGTTGGTTCATCCTGGTCCATCTCTAACCACCTGCTGAAGGAACTCACTGGGTCAAGCAGCATCTGTGAAGGCAAAGGGCTGGTTGATGCTTTGGATCAGCCATCCTGCATCAGGTCTGAGGGTGTAGGGGACTGATAGCCAGTACACAGAGATGAAAGTGGAGGCGAGACAGGGGCTTGTGGGTAAGTGGTGGGATAAAGTGAAAAAGCCGATGCTGGGCCCAGGAAGCTAGGTGGGCAGATGGAAGGGGAAGATACAGACAGAGGCTCACGGGTGATAATTGGAAAGATGATGTACAGATGAAACCGGATGAGGGAGGGGACCGTATGCTTTTAGCATCATTTGCGACCCATCACATAATGAATCAGCCTACATCGAAATGTATTAAATCTCAGCGATGTCCAGACTTGGTGTACTAGGTGACACAAATGGTACTTTCCACCTACTAATAATCCACCCGTGTCAAGACAATAACGATGTCATCCAACAAGAGTATATCCAACAGTGCTGAAGAGTGGGGAGGATTTGAGCTGAATGGTCTGGGCTGTATCCACTATATTTTATAGGATTTTATATTCAAGGTTATTAGGGTCATCCCGAGATTCTGTATCAAGACTGGAATGCAGGGAAATGTAGCAGGTATAAAGAGGTGAAATGGAGGGCTGAGAGAGAGGCAGGTAGGTAAGAGGTGGAAATAGGTGCAGAGGGGTAATGATTCCGGAGATGAGGTGGCTGAGTTGAAAAAGATGAAGAGAAGGACTGAGACTGCTCTGGACTGGAGGATGTGGGAAATTAACAGAAGGGAACATTTGATGCTGATACCATTGGTTTGTGGACGAGGTGCTGCTGTGCAGGTTTGTACCTAACCTCGCCTTGACAGACCAGGAGGCCAAGGACAGAGAGGTCAATACAGAAATGAGAAGGGAAGCTGAAGTGAGAAGCAACTGGAGATTGATGGGGTTATTATGGATAGAGCACAAATGTTCAGCAAAGTAGTTTCGTACTCTGCACTTAGTTTCACTGCTGTAGAGGATAGAACAGAGAACATAGAAAACCTACAGCACAATACAGGCCCTTTGGCCCACAAAGCTGTGCTGAGCATATCCTTGCTGTAGAAATTAGCTAGGGTTACCCATAGCCCTCTATTTTACTAAGCTCCATGTAACTTTCCAGGAGTCTCTTAAATACCCTGTCATATCAGTCTCCACCACCATCACCGGCAGCCCATTCCATGCACTCACCACTCTCTGTGTAAAAAAAACTTTTCCCTGACAACTGTGCACCTAATGCCAAGCACCTTAAAACTGTGTCCTCTCATGTTAGCCATTTCAGCCCTGGGAAAAAAGCCTCTGGCTATCCACATGATCAATGCCTCTCATCATTTTAAACAACTCTATCAGGTCACCTCTCATCTTCCGTCACTCCAAGGAGAAAAGGCCGAGTTCAATCAACCTATTCTCATAAGGCATGCTCCCCGATCCAGGCAACATCTCTGTAAATCTCCTCTGCACCCTTTCTAGGGTTTCCACATCCTTCCTGTAGTGAGGTGACCAAAAATAAGCACAGTACTCCAAGGGGGGTCTGACCAGGGTCCTATACAGCTGCAGCATTACCTCTTGACTCCTAATTTCAATCATGTGGTTAATTAAGGCCAATGCATCATATGCCATCTTAACCACAGAGTCAACCTGAGTAGCTGCTTTGAGTGTTCTATTGACTCAGACCCCAGGATCCCTCTGATCCTCCACACTGCCAAGAGTCTTACTGTTAATACTATATTCTACCATTATGAGTGTTCTATTGACTCGGACCCCAAGATCCCTCTGATCCTCCACACTGCCAAGAGTCTGACTGTTAATACTATATTCTATCATTATATTTGACCTACCAAAATAAACAACCTCACACTTATCTGGGTCGAACTCCATCTCCCACTTCTCAGCCCAGCTTTGCATCCTATCGATGTGCCACTGTAAACTCTGACATCCCTCCACACTATCCACAACATCCCCAACCTTTTTGTCATCAGCAAATCTACTAATCCATCCCTCCACTTTCTCAGCCAGGTCACTTATAAAAATCACGAAGAGACGGGGTCCTAGAACAGATCCTTGAGACACACCACAGGACAACAATCTCCATGCTGAATAGGACCCGTCTACAACCACACTTTGCCTTCTGTGGGCCAGCCAATTCTGAATCCACAAAACAATGTCCCCTTGGATCCCATACCTCCTTACTCTCTCAATAATCCTTGCATGGAGTACTTTAGCAAATGCCTTGCTGAAATCCATATACACTACATCTACTGCTCTACCTTCATCAATGCGTTTAGTCACAGCCTCAAAATATTCAATCAGGGTCATAAGGCACGACTTGCCTTTGACTAAGTCATGCTGATTATTCCAAACCATACAATACCTGTCCAAATGTTCATAAATCCCACCTCTCAGGATCTTCTTCATCAACTTACCAACCATTGAAGTAGGACTCACTGGTCTATAAATTCTTGGGCTATTTCAACTCCCTTTCTTGAATAAGGGAACAACACCCGCAACCCTGCAATCCTCTGGAACTTCTCTTATCCCCATTGATGATGCAAAGATGATGCATGATGCAAAGAGTCTCAGCAATCTTGTCCCTCACCACCCACAGTAGCCTGGGATACATCTCGTTCAGTCCTGGTGACGTATTGAACTTGATGCTTTCCAAAAGTTCCAGCACATCTTCTTTCTTAATATCTATATGCCCACGCTTTTCAGTCCGCTGTAAGTCATCCCTACAATCACCAAGATCATTTTTCATAGTGAATACTGAAGCAAAGTATTCATTAAGTAGCTCTGTAATCTCCTCCGGTTCCAGACACATTTTCCACTGTCACATTTGATTGGTCCTATTCTCTCAGGTCTTATCCTCTTGCTCTTCACATACTTGTAGAATGCCTTGGGGTTTTCCTTAATCCTGTCCAACAAGGCCTCTCATGGCCCCTTCTGGCTCTCCTAATTTTATTCTTAAGCTTCTTCCTGCTAGCCTTATAATCTTCTGGATCTCTATCACTACGTAGTTTTCTAAAACTATCGTAAACTTTTCTTTTCTTTTTGACTAGACTTACAACCGTCTTTGTACACCATGGTTCTGTACCCTACCATCCTTTTGCTGTCTCCACGCATAACTCCACGCAAATAACCCCTGAATATTTGTCTCATTTCTCTCGTACATTTTCCTAAGAACATCTGTTTCCAATTTGTTCTTCCAAATACTTGCCTGATAGCCTCATATTTCCCTTAACTCCAACTAAACACTTCCCTGTCTTGTATGTTCCTCTCCCTCTCCAATTCTATGGTAAAGGAGATTGAATTGTGATCACTATCTCCAAAATGCTCTCTCACTGGGAGATCTGACACCTGACCAGGTTCATTTCCCAACACCAGATCAAGTACAGCCTCTCCTCTTGTAGGCTCATCTCAATATTGTATCAGGAAACCTTCCTGAATACACCTAACAAACTCCACCCAATCTAATCCCACTGCTCTACGGAGATGCCAATCAATATTTGGGAAATTAAAATCTCCTACCACAACAACCCTGTTATTATTACACCTTTCCAGAATCTGT
Organism: Mobula birostris; assembly: GCF_030028105.1. NCBI lineage: Eukaryota > Metazoa > Chordata > Chondrichthyes > Myliobatiformes > Myliobatidae > Mobula > Mobula birostris. The sequence continues at coordinate 120,569,159 of NC_092377.1, forward strand.
CTCCCAATATGCTCCTCAATGTTCCTGTTACTATTGGGTGGTCTATAAAACACCCAGTAGAGTTATTGACCCCTTCCTATTCCGAACTTCCACCCACGGACACTCAGTAGACAATCCCTCCATGACTTCCTCCTTTTCTGCAGCCGTGACACTATCTCTGATCAGCAGTGCCATGCCCCCACGTCTTTTGCCGTCCTCCCTGTTCTTTCTGAAACATCTATAGCCTGGCACTCTAAGTAACCATTCCTGTCCCTGAACCATCCAAATCCCTGTAATGGCCGCAACATCACAGCTCCATGTACTGATCCATGTTCTAGCTCATCCGCATTGTTCATAATACTCATTGCATTAAAATAGAAGCATCTCAAACCATTGGTCAGCACATCTCTTTTCTATCACCTGCCTATCTTCCCTCTCGCACTGTCTATAAGCTTTCTCTATTTGTGAGCCAACCAACCCTTCCTCCATCTCTTCAGTTCAGTTCCCACTCCCCAACAATTCTAGTTTAAACTCTCCTCAATTGCCTAAACAAACCTCGCAGCCAGGATATTGGTCCCCCTGATTCAAGTGGAACCCGTCCACTTCACATGGAGAACATCAAAAACAGCAAACAAGGTTGGAACAGCTGCAGGCGAATCCTTCTCAACTGGAAGGGGTTGTGTTGGTCCCTGGTTGGTTGTGATGGAGCAGGTGACGGGACAGTTGATGCACTTGCTACAGTTGTGGAATAACGTACCAGGGACACGAGGCATGGATGCGGACTGGTGACTAAATCAGGGAGGCACAGAGAGTTTTCACTGCAAAGAGCAGAAAGGTGGGTGACTGATTGTGGGATTGAATTGAAGTTGTTGGAAATGGTGATGGATCTCTTTGTGTTCTAGGGCAAGGTTGGAGGGACATAAAATGGAGGTAACACGTGGATTTCTGTGTCTCTGGAACCATGGGCCAGCAAGTTTAGATAGATCATTGGTAAGATGTTGGAGTCAATAATCAAAGAGGAAATAGGAAATGTATTAAGGCTGAATATAATCAAAACCAGTCAGTGTGGTTTTATGAAAGGTGAATCAGGTTTGACGAATTTGCTCAAAGCAAATGGGTAGTCTATAGAGGAAAACCTGCAGATATAGTGTATTCCAATTTCCAAAAAAGAGCATTTGACAAGTTGTGTAAATTAAAACCTCGTGGTGTCAGAGAGAATCCATTAGCATGGATTGAAAACTAACCATCACATGGAAAACAGCCAGTTGAAATAATGGGCCTTCTTCAGACTGGAAAGGGTTAACAACGGGCTCATTTCATGGCCTAACATAGTTCATTATTATCAAATGGAAGAGAGTGGTGAGAGTAGTACCAGCGGGATGGGTGTGTTCTGCTGTATGAATCACAAAGTAGTGAGCACCTCCAACGGTAGTTATGGAAATAAACAGCATGTTAGCCATTTCTTTTGTAATAGGGTTAGAGTTCAAAAATAGGGTGGTTGTCTTTCAATTACATAATTTATAACCCTGTCTACTGTTTGACCTAACACTGCCACGTGGAGAATGATTGTGTCTACAAAGGCTGACTGACCATATGCATTCCTGGCAAAAGAGATCTCACCTTCAGCTATCCTTCAATGTGGCCGCAAAAGTAGTCATCATAGTGGAAGTAGTATTGTGTGAGGGTTTGAATTATTGAAAGAGGGACAGCAAATAAAGTAAGCAACATATACAAAATTCACAGAGGGCAATAGTCAAGGATTGAAATGAATGGTGGAGAAGCCAGATTAAGATGACTGGGTGGGGCGGGGTAGGGCAGGAGGTCTGGCATAGTTCAAGTTCACAGGTAATATGTTACACTAGATGGGGGAGAAGATGGGTGGGAGAATGGTTGAAATCAAAAGCTGTAAGGTGATAGATGGAAGAGGTAAAGGGAATCTAATTGGAGAGGGCTGTGGACCACGGAAGAAAGGGAATTAGGAGTGAAACCGAAGGAGGTGATGCATAATTGAGTAGAAGTTAAGTGTTGAGAGGGTAACCAGAGCGGGCATTGGAACAAAAAGGAAAGAAGGGGGAGAAGAAAATTTCCCTAAGCTAGAAGAATCGATTTTCATGCCATCAGGTTGTGCATATTGGTATCATAGTCAAGATGGATGAGATAGTTTCCCTAAGCTAGAAGAATCGATTTTCATGCCATCAGGTTGTGCATATCGGTATCATAGTCAATATGGATGAGATAGTTTCTGAGTCCTGCCAACACTTTGATGCCACAGTGAGATCACATCACTTTCTTACGAACTCCAGAGTGTACCAACCAATCTTCCTCAGCCTCTCCTCGCCACAACTCTTCATCCCAGCAATCAGTTGGTTGCTTTGAATGGTGTTGCTGAGAGATACCTTCCTTGGGGTGTTCCAGATATGGCTATTCTCTGTCCCTGAAAAGCTGCAGAACTTCAATAAGGGGCCACACATAGTCATAGTCATAGTCATACTTTATTGATCCTGGGGGAAATTGGTTTTCGTTACAGTTGCACCATAAATAATAGAGTAATAAAACCATAAATAGTTAAATAGTAATATGTAAATTATGCCAGTAAGTTATGAAATAAGTCCAGGACCAGTCTATTTGCTCAGGGTGTCTGACCCTCTAAGGGAGGAGTTGTAAAGTTTGATGGCCACAGGCAGGAATGACTTCCTATGACGCTCTGTGTTGCATCTCAGTGGAATGAGTCTCTGGCTGAATGTACTCCTGTGCCCAACCAGTACCTTATGTAGTGGATGGGAGGCATTGTCCAAGATGGCATGCAGCTTGGACAGCATCTTCTTTTCAGACACCACCATGATAGAGTCCAGTTCCATCCCCACAACATCACTGGCCTTACAAATGAGTTTGTTGATTCTGTTGGTGTCTGCTACCCTCAGCCTGCTGCCCCAGCACACAACAGCAAACATGATAGCACTGGACACCACAGACTCATAGAACATCCTTTGCATTGTCCGGCAGATGTTAAAGGACCTCAGTCTCCTCAGGAAATAGAGACGGCTCTGACCCTTCTTGTAGATAGCCTCAGTGTTCTTTGACCAGTCCAGTTTATTGTCAATTCGTATCTCCAGGTATTTGTAATCCTCCACCATGTTCACACTGACCCCCTGCATGGAAACAGGGGTCACTGGTACCTTAGCTGTCCTCAGGTCTACCACCAGCTCCTTAGTCTTTTTTACATTAAGCTGCAGATAATTCTGCTCACACCATGTGACGAAGTTTCCTACCGTAGCCCTGTACTCAGCCTCATCTCCCTTGCTGATGCATCCAACTATGGCTGAGTCATCCGAAAACTTTTGAAGATGACGTTTCGCTGCCTGACTTCCCACTGGACCAGAGATTCGCTTCATGAACCAATTCTCCCAATTTCAACAACACAGCATCATTGACCAGTTTCTCACCGTCTGAAATGTATTTTATTTCTTATTTCTGCTCCCAGGGCGAAAACATGCATGCTCACACGCACCTATCCTCAACCATGTACGGACAACATTGCCCTCGCCTGGCGGACCACGTTCACTAGGAGATAAGAGCTAGCCCTCCGATTGACAGCTGAGCGGACCAATAGATGCGCTAGTTAGAGCTTCCTGGTTTATCTGCGCAACTGCTGGTGGTGTGGAGGAATTTAAGCAAGGACCGCCATGAGGGGTCCAGAAGAAGTGTTTTAGCCCGAAACTTTGATGTCGCTTGACCTGCTGAGTTTCTCCGGCATTCTGTGTATGTTGCGTTGGAGGATATGGAACCGCTGAAGTTGGCTGGATCTCGGATTTTGCGACCCGTTCTCAGTTCTTTCAGAACCTGTTCCAGTGCTATTTACCGCATGTGTCCCTGCATTGTTTGGGTATTTTCTCTCATCTTGTGCTTCTGTTGTACAGTTCGCGGTCTGTTTTTCCGACCAATCTTCTGTGTCTACCAGTGGTGCTTCTCGCAAACCCTCTGCTGTCAAGGTGGGATATACTACTGGAAGGTCGGGCGGGAGTAATGTCAATGAGGGGTGACCTCACTGAAGAATCATAGGCACTAGGAGCACAGGACAGGGGGCATGTGATGATGATTCCCTCAGTGGAGGAGTCTCAATCTAGGGGTCAGAGTACGCGGTCAGGGGAGGGGTGTGTCATTCCAGACAGATAGGTGAGAAAATCTGGCGGAGGGCGTGGAATACCAGAAATACTCTCCCTGCTGAAAGGTGGAGGATGAGTCATCGTGGTGTTTAAAGAGGAGGGATGTGAATGTTTGGAACATTCGGGGGATTGAATGTGATGAGGACCTGGGACGGAAGGACAGGAAGGTAGGGTGAAATGGATGGCGAATCGGGTTAGAGAGACTGAGTGCTCGTATGGCCTTCTCGTGCTTTTATCAAGTGAGAGGGTACAGGAGGAGCTGGGTTGTTATTGGTCAAGTGAAGAGGAGTGTGATTACAAAATCAGAATCGGGTTTATTATCACCGGCATGTGAGGTGAAATCGGTTAACTTAGCAGTAGCAGTTCAATGCAATACATGATCCAGCAGGAAAAAAAACTAATATTAATAAAATAAAAATGATAATAATAATAATTAAACAAGTAGTGTATGAAAGAAGGTGACGACAACTTGTATTTTTTTTTACCAGTGGCGTGTTATGGTCAGGGGAAAATCCATCACAACATTTTGAAAAAACTGAACATTACTGAAAAACCAGGGGCTCCACTTGTTCTCTTTGTCTACAAAGTGTCCCGTGAAATTGAGGATCTCCGCAACGCTCTGCAGTGGATTGAAGGTAGGATCTTGATTCGAGCTTCTGGAGAGTTCAGTGTCTCTTTGCCCTATAGTAACATCCATGTGTCCCCAGTGCAGCACTGGAGTGCCCTGTTTTCTCTTCTCTCTTGATTGAACGGAATACCCCATTGTTTATAGCCATCTGAGTTATTCCAGGTCTACCTGGCCAGTGCTTATCCCAGATCCAACACTTCAGTGAGTTTTGGTAGACATCCTGGGATGAAACTGGAGAGACCTTTACCAGAAGCACAGTCAAAATAAACCAAATGTGTCAGCGTCTGGTGGAAGATACCTTGAGGCAAGATTCATTACCAACAGTGAATTATGATCTAAAATATGCTTTCTGGAAGGACAGTAGAAGGATATTTAAGAGAAACTGCCAGAATTACAAGTGCACATGATGAACGCTGGCAGGCAGAGGGAACAGACAGTCCAGTCAAAGGTATATTGTTGTCTAAATGGAGTCAGACAGCAAATGAGTGAAGAACAGAATGACTTCTGTATTCTAGTGCATGAAGCATAAACATTCGTGGTGGGTCCAACAAGTAGTTAAGATGGCAAGTACTACATTGGACATTTCTGCAAGTGAGCTGGAGTTTAATAACAGTGTGAGTTCATTGTTTTCGCATAGGGTACTAGTGGGGACACACTTGGAACATTGTGCACAGATTGGTCATCCCACCTAACATAAGGACTAGAGTAGTATCAGAAAGAGATTCACCAAGTGTCAGGCTTTCTCCAAATATGTCCAATATTGCAGAAATGTACAATAAAGCACTTGCCATCTTAATTACATGTTGGGCTTGCCACCAAAGTTTGCGTTTCATGCACTAGAATGGAGGTCTTTCTGTTCTTCATTCATTTGCAGTCTGACTCCATTTAGACCAAAATCATGCAGGTAGAGTTCAGTCTCCACCCAGCCAACAGGATTCACCTGCTGCTTGAGCTATGCTCATCCCCTGCAACCTGTTTAACTGCAGTTCTCATCCACTGTCCTTGTTCACTCTTGAGCAAGCCAGTCTCAAACAGTTGAACCTAGGTTTCATTCCTCCTGCTGAAAGTTTACTCTGTAGCCTGTTGGGATTAGTTTCTGTTCTCTTTTGTTTTGTGGCCCCTCATGGATTGATATTTTGTGTTCTGTTATTAAATTATTGCTCACCGCTGAATCTTCTCTGCTACTCAGCTTTTGAGTCAAGCCTCCTCTACATGTGCTGACATCAAGCTCATTGCAAGAATGAGTAGATTGTCCTCTCAAGATAGCCTGCACTCTTTGTATTTGTATTCCTTGAGGTTCAGAGGCTCACATTCTGAAGCATGAATCACAAAGAAGTAGTTACGATGGCAGTGCATTGCTAAGAGGCCTTTGTACCGTTGTACAGGTCTGTTAATCAGGACAAACCTGCAACACTGTGTACAGATTTGGTCCCCTCACCTAAAATAATGATTTGGGGCATCCAAAGGAGATCTGCCAGGCTGCTTATGGAGATAATCCTCTGGGTCTGTATTCTGTGGAGTTTAGAGCCATGAGGGTATAAGATCCTGAGAAGGCTTGGCATTGAGACATTTCCACCAACAGCAGTGTAATCAATAAAGAATCTTCCAGCTCAGTGGAAATCAATGGCCTGTGGGAAGTACAGACCAGGAGAATCTCAGGTTGTGTATCCTTGAGCAGCCCAGGTGCAGTAAACTGATTTTTGGGGTGAGCAACTGTGGAAAAATGTTTGGCACACACTGGAGTTTAGATGAAAGAGATAAAGTCTCACTGAGGTATCTAAAAGTTGGTAGACAATAGGTGAGGGAGGAGTGGGTAGGAGGGCTGGGGAAGTTGGAGTGGGGTTAATACAGTTAGGCCGAAAAGGTCAGCCTCCTGGTTTGATATTTCTTTTGTAGGATTGAATTTAGGAAAAGGGATAGTTTATATGTAAAAGCTCAAGGTTAAACAACTTAACTGTGGTTTGTTTAAAAATAGGCAGTCAAAGGACGAGAAGACATGACATCTGTACTGTGATTTTTCTGGAAAAGTCTTCGGATAAACAGAAGGTGCCGATGGAAGTTGCTCACCAGGGAATGTTTGCTGATAACACTGTAGTTGTGCGAATTCTCTGGGAACAGTGGAATTCATCTGCTAAGATTCATCATTGTCCCAATAACAGGGACGCAATGGCCAAAGTCAAAAAGAGGATCATGGAGTGTAAAGTTGAATAAACATTTGAAAGCAAACCTCAGTGTTTATTAAAACCCAATGTGTGATGTGTACACTAGATGGTGATGATGCCCTTAGCCTCCTGCATTGTCTCTCGGAGCATTGTAGTTATGGGTTTGACAGGTGATGTTGAGTATCCTAGAGGAATTGCTACAGGTCAGTGCACAGGCTGGTCATGTGATCCTGTGACCACTCCCTCCTTTGGCATTATGGGTAGTCTTCCATCTCATTGTTCTAAAGGTGACCGTGGAAGTCATGATTGGTGTAAAAAATCATGTCCATTGGAAAGTACAAGTGCGGATCTCACTTGATCTGGTCTATAGGTTGCTTGCCAATTCTTTACTGTGCTCTGTACTGGCTAGGGAAAGCATTTAGTTCAGCAGAGAGAGACACTGTCAGTGACTGTCGCATCTGTCAGTGTGTTTAAAGATCCAGTTACATTCCGGCTCTCCATTGTATGTTCCTGTGGCCATATCCACAGATGATTGGCTTCCCAAATATTACATTCCTTTTGGAACTGGATATCGACTCTGTCTAATCATTATTCCATGATCATGTCTTCACAACAGATCCAATGTTTCCCTGAGAAGTCGAGTGATACAGACTAGCCAGTGATTCCCTGTTTCCACTCTACTTCCCTATACTCAATCAACAATTGAGGAGATGGTTGTTTCAGACCGTATTCATATTTCATCACTAATGCTTACAAAACTTTGAGAAGTGGAGCAAGAACCACACTGCTTCCTTGTTAACTCTGTTCTTCAAATCCTGGCCTTTGACAATAATGATGCAATGGACTCATGAAAATTTGACTGTGTGGATTTGGGATTGGGTAGCTCACAGAGTGCAAAGCTGAGAGTAACTTGAGCAACTTCTCCCTGGGGTTCAGTGACTAGTGGTGCTGTGCAGGAGTCTGTTCTGATCCCATGCGCTTTCTGATTTTTATAAATAACTTGGATGAGTAAGTGGAGTAGGGTGTTATTGTCTTCGCAGGTAATGTGAAGGTTGAATTTGTTGTGGAAAGTAGAGAGTTGTGATCTGTTGCATCAGGACATAGACAGGATGGAGAGCTGGACAGAGAATTGCTAGATGGAGTTCAATCCAGAGAAGGACAGAGCGATACACCACTTTGGAAGGTTGAACTTGAAAGTAAAGTACGAGGTTAATAGCAGCACGTTTAGTGGTACGGATCTAGATGTACATGTCCACATGTCCCTCAAAGTTGGAGGCATCTATGCAAAGCTGAAATGGGTGGGATAGTTAAAGCAGTTAGTGTTGCGCTGACCTTCATTAAAATCAGAATCAGGTGTATATTCACTGACATACACTCCATAGCCACTTTATTAGTTCCACCTGAACACCTGCACATTAATGAAAATATCTCATCAAACAGTCACGTGGCAACAACTCAATGCATAAAATCATGTAGGCATGGCCAAGAGCTTCTCTTATTTTCCAGACCAAACATCGGAATGGATAATAAATGTGATCTAAGTAACTTTTACCAGATGGGGGGTTCGACTAGCTCAAACTGCTGATCTCCACAACAATTTCTAGAATTTACAAAAGATGGTTTGATGAAGAAAACATCCAGTGAACAGCAGTTCTGTGGGCAAAAGTGCCTTGTTAATGAGAGGGGTCAGAAGAGATCGACGAGACTTGTCCAAGCTTATAGGAGGGAAACAGTAACATAAATAAGCACATGTTACAACAGTGGTGCGCAGGAGAACATCGAACCCTGAAGTGGATGGACTACAGCAGCACAAGATCACGAACATACACTCAGTGGCCATTTTAGTACGTACCTCCTAATATATTGTGAAATATTTTGTGGCAGCAGCACAGTGCAAGACATCAAAAAGTACAATAAACATACAATAACAAACAAATATCTATATACTGTATAAGTAAATAAATTAACTAATAAATAATTTAACAAACAAAAAATAATTGGTGAAATTTAGGAACAGACTTTTCCCCAATACTCTGATTAGTGTCCCCAAAACATTTGAGTGTGGGTAGTCAATATACTCTACACCATGCACCTATAGAAGTTGTGCACAGGGGAAATAGATTTTGTGTTATGTAGTTTCTTACACACAACACAACTTTTCACAGTGTGTGCGATATACCGTCTCAACGGCTGGTGCACTGCATAGAAACTATTAAGCAAACCTACAACTTGCAAAGATATTGTAGAAGCACCTTCCAGTGCAACCCTCCCCGCTCTCCACCTATTGGGAAGTGAAGAGCATCAGATGTCATCAGCATCTGCAGCAAATGTATCAAAACGCAGAATGTTACAAATACACAGCTGGTTGGGAATAGAAGCAGGATGCGCGTGGGAGTGATTTACTTTTTGAGTTCTACCGATACACTCTCAGTGGAGAAGACTTTTATTGTGTCCCCATTGTTTGCTGCTGCGACATTTCCCTGATTAGTAATGCAATTCCACCCCCTTACCTCCCTCTCTGTCTTTTCGTGGAGGTCCTGATTTTCAGCCTCTTTTCTCGCTCCTTATACTCACTGCGTTGGATGTCTTCCTCCCTATCAACCGATTGTCAAGGTCCGGATCGGGGTCCCTTTAAATTTACCTTGTTTATGTTACGATCCGGACCGTTGATTCCCTGTTTTCCCGTGTCCCTTGGCTTTGGTGATTAGAGGCAATTAACGCTCGGCTGAACCGGTAGTTTATAGTCTCCGGCTTTCAGCTGTTCAGTGTGGGAGTGTCTACAGAGGTGCGGTGTGCCGACGTTACCTGGCCGGAGCAAGCCTAGTCTCTGCTGAAGCGAGTACCGGCAATTCGCCCTTCCTCACCGGAGCAATCCTGTCCGGCTACCTCGCCGAAGTAAGCCTGCAAAATTTCCTCATCAAGTTGAGTCTGTTGGTTAACCCGCCGGAGAGAAACAGGAGCCGCTGTTTACTGTTCCTGGGCCGAGTCTAGAGCTTGCCACTACCCGGAGTATCCAAGTACCATGTCCAAGTCCTGGCTCTGGTGGCATCTGAGTACCAAGTCAAGTCCTGGCCCTGGTGGCTTCCTGGTTCTGAGTCAAGTCCTGGCCCTGGTGGTCTATGATTCCTGTCCTACCCCCCCTGTCTGAATCCCTTCTCTGCCCCTCTTGCCTCTAGCCCTCGCCTGTGCTTTGGTCTAGTTCTATCACTAGAGCTTGATAGGTACTGTCTAGTGTGCTTTTGTGTTGGTCTTGTCTTGTCCTTGCCTCTGGGGTAAGTCAGGCTGTCTTGCTGTTGCCCCATGGGGGGGTCATGTGTCATGTTGTGTCTTGTCCTTGCCTCTGTGGGGTAAGTCAGGCTGTCTTGCCATTGCCCTGTGGGGGGGGGGGTCATGCTCTGTCTTGTCCTTTCCTCTGGGGTAAGTCAGGCTGTCTTGCTGTTGCTGTGTGGAGGGTCATGAGTCCTGGCCCTATGTCCTGTACCCAAGGAGGGGTCCTGACTCTGTTCTGTGTATGTGCCCATGGTTGCATGTACCTGCTCTCCTGAGACTGAGGCTCTGTTTTCCATGTTCCTCCTCTCCCTAGCCCATGTCATGTCCATGCCTGGTTGTGGGGTTTGAGCCTGAGGCAAGACCCAGGTGCTGGGTCCTTGACCAGTCTCGGGCTTGGAGTCCATACCCTAGCCTCTTCATGTCTCCTCTAGTTCTGGGAGCCAATTCTGAGTCCAAGCCCAAACCCTTGGTCCCAGCCTAGTTGTAGTCCTGAGTCCTTGTCTAGTTTGCTACTCCTGCTCCTGCCTGGCTCTCTTGGTATCAAACAATAAACTAAATCTAAATAATCTCACAAGATGTGTCTTGCATTTGGGTCCACCCTTGCTCCCAATGCCCTGCCATTGTGACACTGATGTCACTGAGAGTCTTTAGCAGCTTTTCCAACTCATCCTTAGCCCTGGTGCTCAGAGGGCAACAGATCATCTTGGCGTCCCTTCTGCAGCCCCTAACACTGGAATCAGGGAATATAAAAGTGTCTGCCCACCCACAGTCACAAGTAATCAAACAGTACTTTCACTCTGACACAGACCAGACAAACCAGTTTAATGTAGATAAATATGAGTTTAAAAAGGCAAACATGAGGAAAGCTGCAGATGCTGGAAGTGAAAGCAACACACATCAAAGTCGTTGGTGAACGCAGCAGGCCAGGCAGCATCTCTAGGAAGAGATACAGTCGATGTTTTGGGCCGAGACCCTTCGTCAGGACTAACTGAAGGAAGAGTGAGTGAGAGAGATTTGACAGTGGGAGGAGGAGGGGTATCCAAAATGATAGGAGAAGACAGGAGGGGGAGGGATGGAGCCAAGAGCTGGACAGTTGATTTGCAAAAGGGATCTGAGAGGATCATGGGACAGGAAGCGCAGGGAGAAAAAAAGGGGCGGGGGGGACCCAGAGGATAGGCAAGGGGTATAGTGAGAGGGACAGAGGGAGAAAAAGGAGAGAGAGAGAGAGAAAAAAAGAATGTGTGTGTGTGTATATAAATAAATAACTGATGGGGTACGAGGGGAAGGTGGGGCATTAGCAGATGTTTGAGAAGTCAATGTTCATGCCATCAGGTTGGAGGCTACCGGTTATCCACTTTGGTGGCAAGAACAGGAAGGCAGATTACTATTTGAATGGTGTCAAGTTAGGAAAAGGGGAAGTACAACGAAATCTAGGTGTCCTTGTTCATCAGTCACTGAAAGTAAGCATGCATGTACAGCAGGCAGCCGAAGAAAGCTAATGGCACGTTGGCCTTCATAACAAGGGGAGTTGAGTATAGAAGCAAAAAGGTCCTTCTGCAGTTGTACAGGGCCCTGGTGAGACCACACCTGGCGTATAGTGTACAGTTTTGGTCTCCAAATTTGAGGAAGGACATTCTTGCTATTGAGGGAGTGCAGCGTACGTTCACGAGGTTAATTTCCGGTATGGCGGGACTGTCATATCTTGAAAGATTGGAGCGACTGGGCTTGTATACACTAGAATTTAGAAGGATTAGAGGGGATCTGATTGAAACATTTCAGATTATTAAGGGAGTGGACACACTCGAGGCAGGAAACAAGTTTTCGATGTTCGGGGAGTCCAGAACGAAAGGCCACAATTTCAGAATAAGGGGTAGGCCATTTAGCACTGAGTTGAGGAAAAACTTTTCCATCCAGAGAGTAGTGGATCTGTGGACTGCTCTGCCTCAGAAGGCAGTGGAGGCCAATTCTCCGGATGCTTTCAAGAAAGAGTTAGATAGAACTCAATGATAGTGCAGTCAAGGGATGTGGGGAGAAGGCAGGAACGGGGCACTGATTGCGAATGATCAGCCATGATCACAGTGAATGGCGGTGCTGGCTCGAATGGCCTACTCCTGCACCTATTGTCTATTGTCTATAACCCAGACGTCACCCCTCCCATATGGAAAAGCAATCCCAGAAGCACCTGACCAACGGTGGGGGTGGTGTCCTCAGTAACCCTGTCTCCACTGCTAAGGATTCAACGTTACGGTAGCGCGGCGCGATTACAGCTCGGAGTTCAAACCCGGCATCCCCTATCAGAATCTTGTATGACATTCCCGTGGAACGAGTGGTTTCTTCCAAGTTCTCCTGTTTCCTCACACAGTCTAAAGGCGTACAGGTTGGAAGGTTAATTGGTCATAGTAAATTGATTAGGTTGGAGTGAAATCGAGGGTAACTGGGCGGCGCGGTTCGAAGGACCGGAGGAACTAATCTACGCTGTATCTCTAAACAGACAAATCAATCCTCCAGCATAGCATTCCTTCGGTGCTGTTCCCGCAAAGACTGCAGTTTCGGCTTCTGCAGCGGAAGCAAAGAGAACCTCTGATCAGCAATGCCCAGGACCGGGTTGTGTGTTTGGAGGAAACAATATATATTCCATTCATAGACTTACTGGAGGAAGTGACGCATGATGCTGGAGGGTGACAGGGAAAGGACTCGGTGTGCCGTTGCAGGAAGGGCTCGCAGAGATGAAGAGGTCTGAAAGGACTGTGGGGGGGGGGGTTCATAAGGATGCGGAGGAGTGTAGGGGTTTGTGGAATTCATAGATACAGGCAATGGTTTAAGGGCCGAATGCGTGGTATTAAAGGAGAGGTGTAGAGGCTTGTAGGGTTGACGGAGATGATGTTGTGGGTTCTTCGTTCTAGAGGGGGTTATGGAGACAGGGAAGGATGATACATGGACAACAGATAAATCGCTGCTGGTAAAGGCAGAGGGCTGGGAATTTTCAGCGTCATTGGGGACAGAAACAGAAGTTTTGGGTTACGCAATTAAACTTTTAGCGAAACTTCAACTGCGGGCAGGCAGAGGGTTATATTCATCGAACAGCACCATCGCACCGAGCTCACCTTTCTCTTAACTGTTCAATGCCCCAACTCCAGTCAATACCGGCTGGCAGAGACACATCGAGGGCTGAAAAGGGATACATGGAGGGTCGAGTTCAGTCACTGTTGGCAAAGTCAGACTGTCAAAATGGCCGGATAGAGCTAATGGGTCATGCTGATGAACTTTCAGAAACAAACAGAACCTGTGTACCTGCCTTTGGGAGTACCGATACAGGTTTATCAAGTCATCATCTTAATTTTATGAGGCTGTGTATGTAATAATTTTCGTGCCAAAGATAAATATAGGCCGCAAAAGAGTTTTACCAAGATCATTCTCTGGACCTTCCCTGAGACAGACAACACGTGCTAATTTTCATCGATAATGACAGGGCAAATTACAGGAGTCACATTACTTTTTTTTATTATCCATCAGTAGTGAAGCAGGGGGCTGGAACAGAGAACCCAAGACACTTACAGCGCAATATATGTGATCAAACGCCATTTTTCAGGATGAGTATCCACATTTCGGTTCAGTTGTCTAAGCCTCTCAGAATCTGAACAGTTGTCTTCATTGATGTTTAGAGTAGGCCAGGGAAGCGGTGAGCAGAGGCAGCATTTCTGGCTGGGTCTACACGGCAGATTCTCCATACACTGGGTGGGCCAGGTGATAACGGACCCCCACCTGCAGGAATTCCTGGAATGGGAAACACAGCTGGGCTCCATCAATTGTTCACAGGTTTGCATTCCCCCTTGCAGGACTGACAGCGTAGTGCAGGGACACTGCAGTGGTGTGTGAGAACACCGAGATAATGCACACGTTCCTCCAAACCTGCCCACTGGCACAGATGGAGATCAGCATCAGAATCCGGTTTATTATCACTGGCATGTGTCGTGGAATTTGTTAACTTAGCAGCAACAGTCTAATGCAATACATAATAATAAGGTCATACAGAAATATACAGAACCCCGGGATCCTGTCCAGTGGGACAGTGGAAAGTGGATGTGTTATGTTAACCTTGTAAAGCACCTTGGTCAGACAACTCTTGAGAGACTACATGGTTGGTCATTAAAGATTCACAATGAGAGGCCATCCCACAGAAACACTGAAAGCAATTGGATTGGAACAACAAAGTGTCCAAGGAAACAGAGTGGGTGTTGGTCCACAATCCAGGGCTTTGCAGCCTTTCTGAAGAAATGTAGATTGATCTCAACATTAACCTCAACCATCTGCTAAACTTGGAGCAGTTCTGCCCGTTGAGAACTATTTAGCATGTGGAAGGAGAATGGAAATAGGGAATCCCTAGTTACTCCGTGTCATTTTAGCTCTCAGGAAAATGCTCGGTTTAGTTGTGAGCACAATATCACAAAGTCGCCCACTTTCCAGGAGAATAGTGTTCTACTTGGTAAACATGTTCCCTGAGGATTTCATGACCACAGCACCATAGGGACAGCTGGAATGCAACTTGATCTTTAATGCACTGACAAATGTGACAGGCACTGACGGTGCCCCTCTCAAGGGCTGAACTGAATGGCCACTTCAGAGCACGGTGAGGATTCGAACCCTGTGGACCAGGGTTCACTTACATACTACAGCAGGTGAGGTCAGCATTTGTACTTTCTGCAGCATATCACTGAACCAGGTGAGTCTTTACTAATCGATACCTTCACTACAACCTTCAGGGTTATAGTGAGACTAATCAGACAGGATGGGGACGACCACTCACAATGTCGCAAGTATCCGGGATTACATGACAAGCTCTAGCCAAAAGTATTCAATATATCCTTTCAAATACACAACTCCATCGCCCAGAGAGACAAAAGTGGGGTAGGGGGGCTTAAAGGATCATCATCACCTCCACAGCAAGCACTGTAAATATTAAATGTTCTGAGGTTTCTTTTGAAACTACTCACTCTGCCACTCCATAATCCTCTGTTTGACCTTGTCCACCGCCTCTCGGTTACTAGAATTTTTCTGAGCCCTGGCAGGTGAATTCCATGGCTGCTGCCAAAGAATTCACACAATGAAACAGTTAGTATTGGAAAATGCAAATGCATGCATTGTATTTTCTATGTATTACAGTATTTACTCAACAGTATTTACTCAAATGCACACATTGTATTTTCTATATTTACTATGTAACCACTGCTAGCTCAGTAGAAGGTATTCACTATGTAGCCATGACTTTTGACCTATTCACTATTAATTCATGAAGAGAACTAGAATGAAACCAAGTAGAAAGATAACAGTGGCGAATAAGGTGATGAAATATGTGGCAGTATGTCAACGCAAGACTAATTTAGAAATAACTGTGGTTAGGGATGAGAGGACATATGGTCTAAAATGTAAACTATGACATAATTAAGTTGGGGAGTAAAACAATAGTGGAAAGTCGAGAGCGGATATATTGATGATATGTAATCACAGGTCGACTGGATATGGTAATATAGCTGTAAGGGGGTTTCGATTTTTATGTTACTGCGGAGGCTAATTAAAATGGCGTTTTTGTTATGTTAATCTGGGGAATGCGGCTTTGTTGTGCTTTAACGCTGAGAAAGTTTGCGCTAGCAGCTTATTGTGGTTTAGAGGGTGATAAGAGGGTGCTATTAACCAATTGGGATAGTTGCTATGGTTTTGGTGTATTTGAAGATACTGTATGCGCGGGGTTTTGGGGCAGAAGGCGGGAGAGCGAGACAGAGGATGGACCAGGTGCTGTGAGTCCGCTAACGGGGTCGGACCCCGAGCGGGACGTTCGGCGAGGAGACGGAGACGGACTCGTGTGGAGCGTCTGGTCGACCACCGTTGTTGGTCCCAGCCGGCCGGTCGAGGTGGTCCGAGGGGGTCGCAGGGTGAAGAAGAAGGTCCTTGAGCTCCAACGGTTTTTGTGCACGAAGAGATTGAACTTTGATAAGTGTGGCGCCTTTTATTTTCCTTTTATATTTTATTCTCTTTTAATTATATAGTTCCAGTAATATCTATAAACTGTAAATCATTTAATTGCATCTGGTGTAATGTCTGTTATTTGGGCGGGGTGGGGTACCTCACACAGCATCCACACAAACGAATTACCCAGTTTGGCGGGGCCGAGGCTGTTTCCCTAGACGACAGCGAGCCCAGCGACCCTGAGGGTGGCCAGGGGGGCTGCATAGCTAAGATAAGAAAATTGCTATAAGAATGCTGTACACAAGCCTCGACGGGCAGTCAGCTACTAGCTTTTTGATTGTCTCAGCTTTGATTTGCAAATTAAAGTTTAAAACGTCTTGACGGGTTTTCTGCGTCTCCTTGTCGTTTGTGAGAAACGAGAAACCACGACAAAATTGGCGTCACGAACAGGATCGGATAGAGACCCACGAGGAAGGGAACGGCAGACTGGGACGCTTCCCGGTCCCTCGGGGCTAACAGAATTAAGGGTGCACCCAAAAAGCAAAAAGGTGAGCGCTTTTTGCGAGAATTCACACTAAGAATTCTGTTGGTTTTGGGGGATCTCGGGGACTCAGAAGTGTGAAGCAACTGCCGAAGGGTCTCTCCTATCCCAAAGAATCTGGCAGAATTGGGGATAAAAGGAGGCTCAGAGGATTAATCAAGAGCACGGCAGTGGGGGTAAGTACGAATAAAGTAATAAGTGTACGGGATCTTTCTTTTTGTTAAATTTAAAATGGCGTCTTTGTTATGTTAATCTGGGGAATGCGGCTTTGTTGTGTTTTAACGTTGAAGAGAGTTTGCGCTAGCAGTTTGTTTAACTTTTAAAGTAGATAACCGCCTTCTATTAGCCAATGGGTGGTTACGTATCGTTTTGTTTTCGGATACCATGCTGCACGATATGACTGTGGACTGAGTTTTGGCGGGGAGTCGGAGGAGAGACGAGGAGGACCGCGGACGTGTGGAGAGGCTCCGGTCGATCACTCCGGGTGGTCCCGAGCCGTGAGTCGTCAGGAATTCGAATTGAGCTCCAACGGTAGCGCGCGAAGAACTTGGACTTTGATAAGTGTTGGCGCCTTTTTTTTCATTACTTTCCTCTCTGTATCAAATGTATATTAATATCATAGAATTAGTAATATCTATAAAGTGTATTTGTTAAAATTTACTGGGTGTGCTGGCTGCTGGTTGATGTTTGTGATTGATTCGGGCGGCGACTGACCCTGTGGGGAGTGTTGAGGCGGGTGCTGGGCGGGATTTCCCCTAGACATACACGAGCCAATATAACGGAACGTTACAAGTGGGGGCTATCGTCCTGGATTTGGACTTTTCGGGAAAGTTGTACTTGTCGTTGCGGTAACTGGTGTGAAGATGGATCGAGATAAGATTGTAAGTTGGTGTGAATTGGAGGAGGTACCGGTGAATCATGCGTGTGTGTTAAGTGGGGTCGATTATCGCATTCCGGCAGATGTACTGGTGCGAGGGTTGAGTTTGATTAAGGGTATCGGGCAGGTAGAACTTGTAGCTAGAAGGTGTGGGAAAGAACTGGAGTCCACCTGGATGTTGGTGCGGACGAGTGCCGACATCATGACATTGGAACTACCAGCGACAGTCCACGTCCCGGGGGAGGCGGGGCCGTGGGGTCTCCACACTCTCCCCGAGGACGCAAGTGAGGAGGTGCCGGAGGAGGAGGAGCTAGATGAGGCCACCGGCCGGGTGCCCGTAGCAAGACGTAGAGGTGTGGAGTGGGAAGGTTTGGCCAGGCCCCACCCCCATGGACTTGATGAGACTGCCGAGTTAACGGCTGCCATTACATCCCTGGCGAGAAGGGTTGAGGGATACGGCCCGAAGCTGAGAATTTTCTCGGGAGCCAGGCCCACCCCGGAAGGGGAGAATGACTATGATATCCCAATTGTTAGAGGTGTGGCCAGTTTCGGATGAGGAAAAGAGACAGCGATTGGTGGAAAGCTTAAGGGACGGGGCGGCCTGGGTGGTCCGCGATCTGAGAGCGGCACGCCCCTTGGCTTCCCTATCGGAGTGTTTGGACGCTTTGGAGGAAGTGTTTGGACTGTCAGGAAATCCCTGGCGGCATTTAGCGGAGTTTCAACGGATGGGGCAGAGAAGAGGGGAAAGGTCTCAGACTATGCGTTCAGGCTGGAAGGAAAGCTTACGGGGTTGCTGCGATGAGGGGTAGTGAGGGAGGACGAAGTGGCGAAGTTAAGGATGAATCAGGTATGTAGCAGTTCCCGGGAGGATGACAGGGTGGCTTGGAGTGTACGGCAGTCATTTAAGCGGAGCCCCCCTCCATCATTCGGACAGCTGATCCGAGAGGTACGGGCCGAGGAGTGTGCTTTGGGCCGACCAGGGGGCTCGGACCCTCAGGGACGGTCTTCAGCGGTTCAGGAGGTGGTAGCCGGGGTGAGACCAGAGAAATCCAAGGGGTCCCCGGGGGGCCGTGTCGGGAGGAGAGGCGGCGAGTAGTGGGTGCTATAACTGTGGGAGAGAGGGGCATTTCCGCCGGGAATGTGAGTGGCCGGGGGCGTGCTACTGCTGTGGGGAAGCTGGCCACTTGCGGAAGGATTGTGAGACGAGATGCGCCGAGGGGGGAGGGCCCCCGGGCCACCAAGAAGGGAGAGGTGTCGGGAAACTTAGGAGAGGCTCAGTGAGGGAACGGACTGGAGTCTCGGGAGGAACACGTTCCCAGAAGACAGCTATGGAACCCCAGAAAGAACAAGCCCAAATTCCCAATGGACTGGTGGGCCCCCGTTCCAGCGTGTCCTTACGGATAGAGGGAATCTTTGCGAAAGCCATCCTTCACACCGGGTCGCAGGTTTCCTTACTGTACCGGTCGTTCTACAACTAATATCTGAAACATTTGGCAGTAACTCCGTTTAACGCATTGGGGATTTGGGGCATAAGTGATGGTGATTACCCGTACGATGGGTACTTGTCAGTGAGATTGGAATTTTCGGAGGGAGATGTGGGAGTATCGGAAGCCTTTCAGACGCTGGTGTTGGTTTGTCCGGACCCGGTGGAGACCGGTGGTGCTGCCCTGTTGGTGGGGACTAACTCCCCTCTGGTGCGACGGCTCTTGGGAGCCTGTAAGAAGAAGGGGGGGAGAGAACTTTCTGGAGACCCTCTCGGTACACCCCGTGTTCCGAGCGGTGTACGAAGGAGTGAGTGACCCTCAGGGGCTGGATCCTGAGTGCAAACGAGGGACGGTGTGGTGCACTCAGGCGAGGCCTAAGGTGATACGGCCAGAGGTGGCGGCATTAGTGATGGGGACCCCCAGATTCCCCGGATTACCGCCGGGCGAGGCCCTGCTAGTAGACGCCCCCGACGACCTGGAAAGGGAGTCCCGGTTTCCGGCTGGGGCGCTGGTGAGACCTGAATTGCAGAGGCCCTCAGCTGTACAGGCACGGCGGATGGGGGTGATGATAAGGAACATAAAGGAGAGGGAGATCACCTTTAAGCACGGGATGCCCCTCGCGCACTTGTTCCCGGTGACGGTGATGTCCAGCGCCCCCGTGAGACCCAATGGGGGAGAGCTATTGGAGAACAGAGGGCTGACCGAGGAGGACTTTAATTTTAAAGACTCCCCTGTACCGCCGGCGTATAAGAGCAGGCTGGTGGAGAAGATGCTGAAGTTAGGGGATGTCTTTTCTCAGGGCGAGTTTGAGGTAGGATGTTCCAAGAGCACTCGGCACACTATCCGGGTGACAAATGACACCCCGTTTAGGGAGAGGTCGCGGCGGTTGGCCCCAGCAGATGTGGAAGATCTACGGCAGTTGAAAGACGCAGGGATTATTGCGGAGTCCCGAAGCCCCTATGCGTCTCCCCATAGTGGTGGCAAGGAAGAAAAATGGGAAGGTACGCATGTGTGTGAACTATAGGACCCTGAACCGGCGCACGGTCCCCGACCAGTATACGGTCCCGAGGGTGGAAGACGCATTGGCCTGTCTGAGTGGGGCGCAGTGGTTTAGTGTATTGGATTTGCGGAGTGAGTATTACCAGATTCCGATGAGTGAGACCGATAAAGAGAAGACGGCCTTTATCTGCCCCCTGGCATTTTTCCAGTTCGAACGAATGCCCCAAGGCATATCGGGGGCCCCAGCCACCTTCCAGCGGCTCATGGAGCGGACAGTGGGGGATATAAACCTGCTAGAGGTACTGGTGTACCTGGACGACCTGATAGTGTTTGGATCTACATTGGAGGAACATGAGGAGCGACTGCTGAAGGTGTGGAGTCGGCTGAAGGAGGAAGGATTAAAACTTTCCCTGGATAAATGTCAGTTCTGCAAGACGTCAGTCAGTTATGTCGGGCACATAATCTCGCGAAATGGAGTGGCCACCGACCCGGGTAAGATACCCGCAGTCACCACCTGGCCGAGACCTCAGAAGGTGAGCGCCTTACGCTCGTTTTTGGGGTTTTGCGGATATTACCAGCGATTCGTGAAAGGATATGCGAAAATGAGTCACCCATTAAGCCAGCTGTTGTGTGGTTATCCACCTGTGAGGAAGAGAGACCGAGGGCCGGAGGTAGGAGGATACTTGAACCCGGGAGAGCCTTTTGGATTGAGGTGGGATGCTTAACGTGAGGAGACGTTCCAATCTCTAAAAAGGGAGCTGATGCAGGCCCCAGTGTTGGCATTTGCTGATCTCCGGAAGCCGTATGTTCTACACACTGATGCCAGTCACGACGGTCTGGGGGCTGTTCTGTACCAGGAACAGGGAAACAGATTGAGGCCGGTGGCGTTTGTCAGTCGGAGTTTGTCGCCATCTGAGAGAAACTATCCCACTCACAAGCTGGAGTTCTTGGCGTTGAAATGGGCAGTCACAAGTTGAGTGACTACCTATATTGGGCCTAGTTTGAGGTGAGAACTGATAACAAACCCCTCACTTATATCCTGACCTCGGCGAAGCTGGACGCTACTGGGCACCGGTGGTTAGCAGCCTTGTCTGCCTATGAGTTCAGCCTGAAGTACCGCCCGGGGAGTCGGAACATCGATGCAGATGCCCTGTCTCGTCGGGCGTACGACGAGTCGGGCATGGCCGAGGAGTGGAAGAGTGTCCCCGCCCCGGGAGTAAAGGCCATGTGTTAAGTTGGGAGCGACGGGGAAGTAGGAGCACAGATGGGAACGGATCGGGCAGTGGATGAATTGGGGGCTGACGATGGCGTGTTACCCACTGTTTACTGTAATGTGACTGCTCTGAGGAACAGGCAGCTGCCGGAGTTGAGCCCCCAGGAAGTAGAAGCGGCTCAGCATGATGACCCGAGCATTGGCACTATCTGGTACGCGGTTAGACAGGGTGATATGGGCCAGGTGGGAAGGCGAAACATGCCTCCGTTCCCCTACTACTGAAGGAGTGGCCCCGGTTGGAGCTGAAGAACCGCGTCCTGTACCGGGTCACGTCGCCTCCGGACCACCCCCGGCGCTGGCAACTGGTCATGCCTGAGAAGTATCGAAAGGCTGTGCTTCAGGCTCTACGTGATGATTCCGGGCACTTAGGGGTAGAGAAGACCTATGGATTAGTCAAGGACTGGTTTTACTGGCCCCGGATGAGGGGGGAAGTGGAAGAATACTGTAAGACCTGTAGCCGTTGCGTCAGGAGGAAGACCTTGCCTGCGCAGGCGGCTCCGTTATCCCACTTGCAGAGTGCGGGACCCATGGACCTGGTGTGTATGGATTTCCTGTCTATTGAGCCAGACACCAGCAACACCGCCAATGTCTTGGTCCTCACGGATCACTACACTAGATATGCGCAGGCTTTTCCTACCAAGGACCAGAAAGCGACTACAGTGGCGAAGGTGTTATGGGAGAAGTACCTTGTTCATTATGGCCTTCCCCAGCAGATCCACAGTGATCAGAGACAGGACTTCGAGAGCAGGCTTATCCATGAATTACTGGGTATGCTTGGGGTTGAGAAATCCAGAACCACCCCCTATCACCCACAGGGTGATCCTCAGCCCGAGAGGTTTAACTGGACCCTGCTGGACATGCTCGGCACCTTGGAGATTGGACAGAAGAGTAAGTGGAGTCAGCACGTTGCCCATTTGGTTCACTGTTACAATTGTACTCGCAATGATGCTACGGGGTACTCACCCTACTATCTGATGTTTGGACGGGAAGCGAGGTTGCCCATTGATCTGTGTTTTGGGACTGAAGCGGGGGAAATACCTTCGAAGCCATGTCTGAAGTATGTGTCCGATATGAGGAGAGAGTTGAGAAGGGCGTACGAGTTGGCTGAGGCGGCAGCCACCAAGCAGAACCAGCGGAATAAGAAGAGGTATGATCAGAAAGTAAAGTTCGTCCAGCTATTGCCCGGAGACCGAGTCCTTATCCGGAATTTAGGACTACAGGGTAAGCACAAGTTGGCGGACCGTTGGGCAGCCACCCCCTATGTGGTGGAGAGTTAGATGCCGAATCTCCCGGTTTACCGGGTGAGACCTGAGGGCGGCCAGGGGCCTGTCAAGGTACTCCATCGGAACCACCTGTTGCCTCTCAGTCGAGAGGTGAAGATGGACCCAGAGCCCGAATGGGAGTTTACTCCTAGTACGAGGACTATGAGAGGGCGCGGGGCGAGGGAAGAGCCCGCTGCGAAGAAAACCAGGCCGGTCCCCACCTCAAAAAGGGATACGTCATTGGAAGATGATGATTCGGACGTGTGGTACCTGCTTCCATTCGCTGATTCCCCGGTGCCGGGAGAAGAGACTCTTGGCCCTTCCGTCACTGAGTCAGGGGAACCGAGGGAGGGTGTTGCAGAGCCGCCTGTATTACAGCCGGAATTGGGGGAGGAGAGGGCGGAGGCAGAACCCGAGACAGAGGGCTCACAGGGGCAGAGGGATCCGGGTGAGGGGGAAGGCCCGACAGATAGGCCCGAGGGGTCAACTGGGGTGCCTGAACAGGGAGAGTCCGCAAAGGAAGTCCAGAGGCCTCAGAGGAGTAGGCATCTCCAGGAAAGACTAACTTATATAGCGCCAGGAGAGCAGGGTGTGATCTCTACTGCTCTGCAAAGTTATGTCACTGCTTTATGCACCTGGGTTGGGTTTTGTGTTTTACAAGGAGCACTGGTGAACTCTGTTAACGTCATGAGGGCATGACTTTTTGTGGTGGGGGGAGAGTGTACGGGGTCTTTCTTTTTGTTAAATTTAAAATGACGTCTTTGTTATGTTAATCTGGGGAATGTGGCTTTGTGTTTTAACACTGAAGAGAGTTTGCGCGAGCAGTTTGTTTTACTTTTAAAGTAGGTAACCGCCTTCTATTAGCCAATGGGTGGTTATGTATCGTTTTGTTTTCGGATACCATTCTGTACGATATGACTGTGGACTGAGTTTTGGCGGGGAGTCGGAGGAGAGACGAGGAGGACCGCGGACGTGCGGAGAGGCTCCGGTCGATCACTCAGGGTGGTCCCGAGCCGTGAGTCGACGGAATTCGGGAGGTTGTCTGAAGTCGAATTGAGCTCCAACAGTAGCGCGCGAAGAATTTAGACTTTGATAAGTGTTGGCGCCTTTTTTTTCATTACTTTCCTCTCTGTATCAAATGCGTATTAATGTCATAGAATTAGTAATATCTATAAAGTGTATTTGTTAAAATTTACTGGGTGTGCTGACTGATGATTGATGTTTGTGATTGATTCGGGCGACGACTGACTCTGTGGGGAGTGTTGTGGCAGGTGCTGGGTGGGATTTCCCCAAGACATATACGAGCCAATATAACTGAGCGTTACATAAGTTAAGTAAGAAGATTCCACGTGGTGTTGGTAAGTCCCTATGGATACCACTTCGCATGAAACGAAGGTCTGAACGGGCAGGGAAAGAAAACTAAAATCTTTGTGAATACCGCCTTAAGAAGTGTAATGGTCTGCATAGGCGAGGTGCAAAAGGAAAAGGTTCTGTGGATACCGCCCTAAGTAGGGGTCTGCACGGGCAGAACGTAATAAGAGACAAAGATAGTTTAATAGATACTTCAGACGCTGGTGTGATAAACCATAAGGCTGGGCATAGAAATAGGGTTAGAGAAATAGTGTTATTAAATAGGCAAGTCGTGAGATTCTAAAAATACCATAATAGAAAAAGTACAACATGACAGAGAAAGGAACAGCAGTAGAAATATTGAGCAGAAAATTCCCGGTGTGTCAAGGTAAGATCGCGGAAATTTCAGAGAAATGGGAAAAAAGAACTAAAAATCTGGTCACGAAATGGCCAAGAGAAGGAACGTTTGATGTAAGCTTATGTGAGGAAATGGAAGCGCTAATTAAAAATCACAAACCCAAAGATAAATCTAAGAAAAGAGAGGGACAAAGGGAACAAGAAATGGAAGTGTTAAAGCTCTTTAGGATGGAGGGAGAAAGGTTAAGAAAGACGGGAAGTATATTAATAGTAAGTAAAAAAGACACTGAGAAACGAAAGGAGCAGTCTGATAAAGAAAAGGAAAAGCATAACAGGGAGTCGGCTTTGGCTCTATACCCAGACCTGAAAGATGTAGAAAAACCTCCTCCCTATTATGAGAAAGAAACCCTTAAGCAGTGTCTGATGATAACAGGAAGAGTGGATCTAAATGGAGAAATTAAAGTCTGGGATACCGAGGAGGAAAGAAAGAATCACGAAAAGGAGCAGGAGGAACCACGGAAGGTAATAGAAGGAGACACGGCAAAGACAGAACAGGAGGAAAGGGAAATAGAGGAGGAGATCAAAGGGTTACAGGAATTAAAAGCAAAAAAGGATGGAGAAATCTGTGTTATATGGGCACGAATCTGAACAGGCCAGAGCAGAAGGTGACTTGTCGTGACAGCAAGAATTAAGTAGCGAAAGAGGGTGCAGGAGAGTGTAGGCAGAGGATAGGAGATAGGAGCCTTGAAGGGGAAAAAGAGAGAGTGAAAAGGCAGATATTAGAAACAGAGGAAGAGATTAGGAAATTACAGCGGAGACTGAATTTCCAACGGGAGTTTGAGGATTTCACATGGACCCAAGCAAATGCTAGCTCAAGGCAGAAAGGAAGAACTCCACGAGGAGGCCAAGGGAGAGAGGAAACCCCGGAAAGAATCATGTGGCAGCCAGTAAAAACGTGCTCAGAAACAGATGGGGAGTCAGGCGAGGAGGAGAATCAGGAGATGTGGGAAAGGAAAGGGAGAATGATGCCGTTGATAGTAAAAGGATTGGGACAGGTACAGTATATTCCTTGGGGATCCCAGGACCTGGAAGGGCTGAGAAACACCCTGCCCAGCCTACATGAGGGTGCAGGGAAGTGGATGAGGGCCTTTGAGGAAGAAACCACATATGGATGATTTGAAGGCGCTGCTGATAAGGCTGATGGGAACCTCCAAACTACAAGAGCTGATGGAAGTGGCTGGCATACAGAATGCGGACAGCACACTGATTGACGGGGCCAGATTTGACACAGTGAGGCAGAGGGTATGGGGGGCCCTCAGGGAACTCTATCCACCCAAAATGGACCACAAAGCCATGAAAGGGGATCCACTGGGAGGCACTGAAAATCCAGCAGTCTATAT
This sequence comes from Mobula birostris, assembly GCF_030028105.1. Taxonomy (NCBI): domain Eukaryota; kingdom Metazoa; phylum Chordata; class Chondrichthyes; order Myliobatiformes; family Myliobatidae; genus Mobula; species Mobula birostris. The sequence continues at coordinate 120,594,865 of NC_092377.1, forward strand.
AGAAAATCAGTTGAAAAGGTGGAGACTGGAAACTGAACGAGAGGTGGAAGGCAACCCGTTTATGACCTGGACGTTCTGAAATACTGTTTTGGATGCAATGCCTCCCCAAGTTAAGTCTAAACTTGAGGAAGTGGTTGGACTGATGTCAATGACCTCAGGAATTCAGGGACTACGTAGTCCATGCGGTCGAGAAATATCAAAAAGACAAACGAAAGTTGACTGAGCAGCAAGAAGAAGTGCAGGGAAAGCTGATACAAATGCAGCTTGACGAACTTAAAGAAGGAAAAAGAAAAAGGCAAGAAGATGCTGCTAGCAGTAACTGATTTGAGCACAGCCGTTGAAATGAATGAAATGTCATTATATGGAGGGACCGGTCGTGCCGTAAGACAGAGCCCAGACCCCATGCCAATAATAAACGTCTTTGGGGGAGCTTTTCCGTAAATGCCCTATCAGGGACAGGATAAATTTAAACAGCAGCCCAGACAGGACTGGAAATCCCAAGGAGGGGGGCAGAGAGGTTATGGGCAGGAAGGGCCAGTAAGGAAACAAGGGGAAAGAGAGATACAGAGATTGTACTGGGGATGTAACCAGCCAGGACACATGAGAAGGGACTGCCTCGACGGGCAGTCAGCTACTAGCTTTCTGATTGTCTCAGCTTTGATTTGCAAATTAAAGTTTTAAACGTCTTGACGGATTTTCTGCATCTCCTTGTCATTTGTGAGAAACGAGAAACCACGACATTAGCAACAAATATTCCCTAGTGAGTAAACTCTACCAGTTTATTCTGTTTGTTCAATGACTCTTCCAGCAGGATCACAGCACAGATTCCTTCTCTTTTTCTCTCACGATTGCCTATAATGTAAATAAACCACATTAAAATTGTTTGACCATGAGTCCTTATCGTCACAATAGGGTGTGGGAAACAGACCCAAGTGCAAGACACAGACACTGAAGTACAAGGTACAGGACTTGACAAGAGTAGGGACGTGACACGATTCAGCAAGGAGCAGAGACAAGAACGCAACGTGGGCTAGGGAAAGATGGACCAGGACTAGGAACCATGGACTAGGAGACAAGGCTTGGACTCCGAGCCTGAGACTGGACAAAGACTCAGATCGTGGGTCTTGCCTCGTGCTCGGACCCCAGAACCAGGCAAGAACATGACATGGCTTCAGCTCAGGACGTGGCTGGGGGCTAGAGTCTTGAGGCTTGGCTTGAGGCTGGTGTCTTGGGTCTTGAGGCTTGGCTTGGCTGCGGGATCCTCGAGGCTTGGGTTCTAGGAGCTTGGCTGCCGGATCGTCGAGGCCTGGGCTCTTGGAGCTTGGCTGCCGGATCGTCGAGGCCTGGGCTCTTGGAGCTTGGCTGCCGGATCGTCGAGGCCTGGGCTCTTGGAGCTTGGCTGCCGGATCTTCGAGGCCTGGGCTCTTGGAGCTTGGCTGCCGGATCGTCGAGGCCTGGGCTCTTGGAGCTTGGCTGCCGGATCGTCGAGGCCTGGGCTCTTGGAGCTTGGCTGCCGGATCATCGAGGCCTGGGCTCTTGGAGCTTGGCTGCCGGATCGTCGAGGCCTGGGCTCTTGGAGCTTGGCTGCCGGATCGTCGAGGCCTGGGCTCTTGGAGCTTGGCTGCCGGATCGTCGAGGCCTGGGCTCTTGGAGCTTGGCTGCCGGATCGTCGAGGCCTGGGCTCTTGGAGCTTGGCTGCTGGTATCGTCGAGGCCTGGCTCTTGGAGCTCAGAGACAGACAAGGAACTAAACATTGAGCCGAGATTTATCTTTGGACAAGCCGGGACTCAACTTCATCTCCACAGCAAGGTCGGACACATCCACTTGATGGGTAACGGCAGGACGGCCAGACTTACCCAACAGAGGCAAAGACAAGACATGACCTCTCTCGGAGCAATGGCAAAACAGCCTGACTTACCCCACAGAGGCGAGGACAAGAAGAGACAAACACCAAAGAACAACAGACAGTTCCATCTGTGCTCCGGGGTAGCTCCAAGTCTCAGTTCAGCCAGCAACCTCAGCTGGCTACAGAAACAGCTGGATCCCTACCTAGCTCGGAGTGGCTGGAGCTACTCAGCTGGCCCGTGAAACAGCCGAATCCAGACCACATAGACTACTCCAACAAGTGGCAACAAGGCTCCATGAAGCAGTGGTCCTCCATCCAGGCCTAGAGATCACAAATGGTTTCACTAGCCTTCCATCAGCAGCATGCTCTGAGGGGGACTGACGAGACAAACCAGCAGCCCACACTTAATCCCAAGGCCACTTATATTGCAAGCCCAAAGATGGGAGTCAGGTGCCTATGATTAACTCAAACGAGGGACAGCTGGAAGACCCGGAGTCCTGAGCCCATGCACCGATGCGTGAACCGGAATGCGGACTTCACGGACAAGACCTTGACAGTACCCCCATTTCTACGGGAGCCTCCGGGCGACTGAAGAGACTCTCCGGGACTAAGGACAGCTCAGGCGGGTGGGTGGGAGGTTTCGGCACTACGGAATCCTGGATGGCGAGAGATCATCTCCAGTGTCTGTGTCGCTGGGTCCATGGTTGGCTGGTTCACTCTGTCACAAAAGGGTGCTGGAAACAGACGCAAATACAAGACACAGACGCTGAAGTACAAGGAACAGGACTTGACTAGAGTAGGGACGTGACAGGATTCAGGCAAGGAGTAGGGACAAGAACGCAGAGTTGGGCGAGGGAAAGCGGGACCAGGACTAGGAACCTTGGACTAGGAGACAAGGCTTGGACTCCGAGCTTGAGACTAGACAAAGACCCAGAACCTGGGTCTTGCCTCGGGCTCGGACCCCAGAACTAGGCAAGGAGATGACATGGCTTCAGGACAGGACTTGGCTGGGGTCTAGAGTCTTGAGGCTTTGCTTGACTGCGGGATCCTCGAGGCTTGGCTTGATGCTTTGCTTGGCTGCGGGATCCTCAAGGCTTGGGTTCTAGGAGCTTGGCGGCAGGATCCTAGAGGCTTGGGTTCTAGGAGCTTGGCTGCGGGATCCTCGGGGCTTGATTCTTGGAGCTTGGCTGCGGGATCGTCGAGGCTTGGGTTCTTGGAGCTTGGCTGCGTGATCGTCCAGGCTTGGGTTCTTGGAGCTTCGCTGCGTGATCGTTGAGGCTTGGGTTCTCGATGACCACGCAGCGGACCGTGAACCGGAATGCAGACTTCACGGCCGGACCATGACACTTATATTATTGCCTACTCTCTCATCTAAGACTTTCCTACAAAAGGACAATCACAGACCAGAGGACTAACCTTGTCCTGGCAATATGAACCAGCACCAATCCCTCCCAGCATTCCCTCCTCTCTCTGCCTTCCATATACATGCACCCTTGGATATTCCCAGCTCTTTGATATTGCAGTGACACCTTTGACACTATTCTCTTTTCAATTCCAGTACGTACCAGCTGAAGTTCCTCGGCTTCTACTCAGTACAATCTTTCACCCCAGTAATTGGTTCACTGCACTTGAGCTGCTCAAGTACAACAGTCACCGGACTCCTCGAGGTCTCGTGCCAACACGGAATCATTGTATCAGTTTGTGCTTGACCATCCTCTGTTGCTCACCCTCCCATTTCAACTGACGAATAAATTCTTCTCCGGACCTTTTATGCTTGAATAAGACTTTCATTGCTTTGTTTTGTCCCTCTGACTTGAAAAGATCTACATGCACACATTATTCTAACAGGTTTCACTGCCTTCCAGAAGGCAAATTCCATATCATAACTCATTGCTTGAAATAAATCTTTGCTCAAATGACCTTCTGCCACAGATGGAGACATTTAGTCCATCGTTTCTGGGCTTCTAGGAAAAATCTCTCTAGTATCATCTAGGTTGTCTGACCCGAGGCATTAGTTCCATAACACAGAAATGCTGGATTAGGAATAAACACCTCTGGAAGACCGGAAAAAAGCTCAGCTGCCTGGAAAGAATGGGACCTTCAATCCAACTGAGAGAGCAGACAACTCGGTGACAAAGCAGGGCATCCTCAGTGCTCTACTAGGAATGCTCCTTGGCACAAAGGGGTAAAGAAACACCCAAATATGCGGTGGTACCTTCAATCCCCTGCAGAGCATTGTGGAGATCCTCAGTTTCACGAGACACTTGGTAGACAAAGAGAACAAGTGGGGCCTCTTGTCCTTCAGTAATGTTGTTTTCTCATAATATCGTGCTGGATTTTCCCCTGGTCATAACACTGCACTGGTACAAAACACATCATGTTCATCACTCAGCTCCATTCATACCCACAGCTCTCCATCACAATTCCATGCACCCTGATCAGAAGCTTCTCATCTTCTTCTGTTGCCTGTAACTTCACAATAACTCAGGTTGTCCAATTAGCCTCTTTATTCTGCCCCACCGTATCATACAATGTAGCCCAACTGAACTTTCAAAGGTTTGTCTCCTTCTTATCCCTCCTCTTTAACTTTCCCCACCAATAATCCATCTTCTACCTCTTTCCATGACAGAGAATTCCAGAGATTCTCCATTCTCTGCCAAAAATTCACAGCCACCTCAATGTTAAATGGCTGTACCCCACCTAATCCTATAACTTTGTTCCCTCGATCGAGATGCTCCCACTTGGGTAAGCATCTCTCTATCTCCTCTGTCTGGTCTGCTCAGGGTCAGAGATGGGTTATTAAAGTCACCCCTTATCTCTCCGGCACTCCAGGTTTCAGTGACTTGTCCCACCAAGGTAGCAAATGAGGACACACAGCCAGTGAGGTGTTTGGTGACACCTATCAGAGAAACTCTACACCTCCGCTATAAATGATCCTAATACATCAACCACTGGAACCAGATGGATTATCCACAAATGGTGTCGGTAAATGCCGCTGAACCAGAAACACATCACCCGAAAGGTAATGCTACGGTTGTTATGGGGGATTTCAACATGCAGGTAGACTGGCAAAATTAGGTTGGAACTGGACCCCAAGAAAGGGAGTTTGCAGAGTGCCTCCGAGATGGATTTGTATGGCAGCTTGTACTGGAGTCTACCAGGGAGAAGGCAATTCTGGATCTAGTGTTGTGTACTGAACCGGATTTGATAAGGGAACTCGAGGTAAAGGAGCCATTAGGAGATAGTGACCATAATATGATAAGTTCTAATCTACAATTTGAGAGGGAAAAGAGAAAATCGGAAGTGTCAGTATTACGGTTGAACAAAGGGGACTCTGGAGCCATGAGGGAGGAGCTGGCCAAAGCTGACTGGAAAGATACCGTAGGAGGAGGAGAAGATGGCGGCATGACACAGCACGCGCGGCCTCTCCGGTGATTGATATCTGTATTTGTCAAGTAGGATGCCGTGCACAATCCTGATATGATGGAGACAGACGTGAGAAGCACGGTGGAACTTCTGGAGAAACTTCTGAAATGCCCGCTTCGCTGCTGCTTCTACTATGTGATCGAGAATCTCCGAAGGGGAAGGGCCCAAATCCTCGGCTTTGCCAATTGCTTGGCGGCCGGGGAAGAGGTCGAAGCACTCGGCAGAGATGGTGCTCGGTGTTCCGTGTCGGAGGGCTGGTCAGAGGCTCGAAGTTTTCGGATGGACTTAAGAGTCGGCTGTGGTCGAGTGCTTCCAGGGTGCTGCATCGGCAAGTTTGCGACGCTGGAGGTTCAGGGCAGAGAGAGTTTTCTTCCTTCTACCTTCTGTGTGAGATGGTGGGACTTTCGAGACTTTAGGACTTTTTTTTTACCGTGCCGATGGTCTGTTCTTTATCAAATTACGGTATTGCTTTGCACTGTTGTAACTATATGTTATAATTATATGGTTTTTGTCAGGTTTTTAGTCCTTGTCTGTCTTGTGTTTCTGTGATATCCTACTGGACGAACATTGTATCACTCCTTAGTGCATGCATTACTAAATGACAATAAAGGAGGACTGCGTGTCCTCATAATCTAATCTAATCTAATCTAATCTAGCAGGGATGACAGTGGAACAACAATGACAGGTATTTCTGGGAATAATACAGAAGGTGCAGGATCAGTTCATTCCAAAGAGGAAGAAGAGTTCTAAGAGGAGTAAGGGGCGACCGTGGCTGACAAGGGAACTCAAAGACAGTATAAAAATTAAAGAGAAGGAGTAAAACATAGCAAAAATGAGCGGGAAGCCAGAGGATTGGGAAACTTTTAAAGAACAACAGAAGAAGCTAAAAAGGCAATACAGGGCGAAAAGATGAGGTACGAAGGTAAGCTAACCAAAAATATAAGGAAGGATAGTAAAAGCTTCTTCAGGTATTTGAAGAGGAAAAAATTACTTAAGTCCAAAATTGGGCCCTTGAAGACAGAAACGGGTGAATTTATTATGGGGAGCAAAGAAATGGCAGTTGAACAGGTACTTTGGATCTGTCTTCAATAGTGAAGACGCAAACAATCTCCCAGATGTAATGGTGGTCAATGGACCTAGAGTAACGGAGGAACTGAAGCAAATTCACATCAGACAGAAAATGGTGTTGGGAAAACTGATGGGACTGGAGGTTGATAAGTCCCCAGGGCCTGATGGCCTGTATCCCAGTGTACATATGGAGGTGGCTCCAATAAACGTGGACGCATTGGTAATCATTTTCCAATGTTCTATAGATTCAGGATCAGTTCCTGCGGATTGGAGGGTAGCTAATGTTATCCCACTTTTTAAGAAAGGAGGGAGAGAGAAAACAGGGAATTATAGACCAGTTAGCCTGACATCAGTGGTGGGGCAGATGCTGGAGTCAATTATAAAAGATGAAATAGTGGCACATTTGGATAGCAATAACAGGATCGGTTCGAGTTAGCATGGAATTACCAAGGGGAAATCATGCTTGACTAATCTTCTGGCATTTTTTGAGGATTAACTATGAAAATGGGCAAGGAAGAGCCAGCGGATGTAGTGTACCCGGACTTTCAGGAAGCCTTTGATAAGGTCCCACATAGGAGATTAGTGGGCAAAATTGGAGCAAGTGGTATTGGGGGTAGGGTAGAAAATGGATAGAAAATTGGTTGGCAGACAGGAAACAAAGAGTTGGGATTAACGGGGCCCTTTCAGAATGGCAGGCAGTGACTAGTGGGGTACGGCAAAGATCGGTGCTGGGACCACAGCTATTTACAATATACATTAATGATTTAGATGAAGGGATCAAAAGTAACATTAGCAAATTTGCAGATGACACAAAACTGGGTGGCAGGGTGAAATGTGAGGAGGATGTCTTGAGAATGCAGGGAGACTTGGACAGATTGGGTGAGAGGGCAGATGCAGTTTAATGTGGATAAATGTGAGGTTATCCACTTTGGTGGCAAGAACAGGAAGGCAGATTATTATCTGAATGGTGTCAAGTTCAGAAAAGGGGAAGTACAACGAGATCTAGGTGTCCTTGTTAATCAGTCACTGAAAGTAAGCATGCAGGTACAGCAGGTAGTAAAGAAAGCTAATGGCATGTTGGCCTTCATAACAAGGGCAGCTGAGTATAGGAACAAAGAGGTCTATCTACAATTGTACAGGCCATGGTGAGACCACTCCTGGAGTATTGTGTGCAGTTTTGGTCTCCAAATTTGAGGAAGGATATTCTTGCTATTGAGGGAGCGCAGCCTATGTTCACGAGGTTAATTCCCGGGATGGCGGGACTGTCATATGTTGAAAGATTGGAGCGACTTGGCTTGTATACACTGGAAATTAGAAGGATGAGAGGGGATCTGATTGAAACATATAAGATTATTAAGGGATTGGACACGCTAGAGGCAGGAAACATGTTTCCGATGTTGGGGGAGGCCAGAACCGGAGGCCACAGTTTAACAATAAGGGGTGGGCCATTTAGAACCGAGTTGAGGGGAAAGGTTTTCACCCAGAGAGTTGTGGATCTGTGGAATGCTCTGCCTTGGAAGGCAGTGGGGGCCAATTCTCTGGATGCTTTCACAAAAGAGTTAGATAGAGCTCTTAAAGATAGTGGAGTCAAGGGATATGGGGAGAAGGAAGGAACGGAGCACTGATTGTGGATGATCAGCATTCATCACAGTGAATGGCGGTGCTGGCTCGAAGGGCTGAATGGCCTACTCATGCACCTATTGTCTATTGTCTTTTGTCTATCCCAATCCTGTGTTTCCCTTCATAAGAACATATTCGGCCAGTAACCTTTTCTACCATTCAATAGATCTCCCCAACCCTTACTTTCCATTTCAGTATCCTCAATCCCCCGACCTTTGACCCCTACCTGGCACACACGCCCCAATGATTCGTCCTCCATCTCCCTCTGCTGCACGTAATTCCCGGAATTCCTTGCTTTCTTCTAGGTTCCCATCCACATCGGGTTTTTATCCCTGATCTCGTAACTCTGTCCCCCAGACTGAGGGGGGGGGGGCGAGGGCATTCTGACCATATTTAGTCCTTGGACTCCAGTGAGAATAGCCATCCTAAGCTCTCCTTCCTCACCGTCCTGTTCCAACCCCCTGCAAACAGGGCAACAATGTATCTCCCAGCCTGACTGCCAACTGGTTTGTTTCATTAATGAATTCTCCTAGACCAGACCCAGCAACACAACGTCTCTGAGCAATTCATTTACTATTGCTGTATCCAGTGTGTGAAGCCTTCTGACATTACTTTCTCATACTAGGGCATACTAAAGAGCAGATAGAGATCTCCCTACCCAATAATGCAGAAGGCTGCTCAGCCCAACCAGATACCTTTTGGCCCTGTTTGGTGGGCCTTGAGCTTTCCCGTCCATCAGGTGATGAAACCCCTCCTATTGATAAATGATTACCCAATCAGCAGCGACAGCGACGCCTGGTTCTCTGACAAATGATGGGCGTAGAACAGATCCAACCTCCAGCAGCAAAGTTACTCTACTATTAGTACTAACAAACCAACACACACAAGATGCTGGGCGTACTCAGCTGCTCAGTGGCAACATCTTTTAAAAAAAGTAAACCTTCGATGCTTCGGGTGGAGACCCTTTTTCGGGAATTCTCGGCCCAAAACGTCGACTGTTTACTCTTTGCCAAAGATGCTGTCTGACCCGCTGAGTTCCCCCAGCATCTTCCGTGTGTTGTTTTGTTAGTACTAATAGTAGTGTAACTTTGCTGCTGGCGGTTGGATCTGTGTGCGCTGAGTTGCTTTGGATTAACAGTACCTGCAGATTTTCTCCTGTTTGTGTATTATTACTACCGCGATCACTGCTACAGCTACTACCCGCCCTCTGAAAAATGATGCACAAGGAGATAATCCAATTATCACTGCAGGAATTTCGGACTTTTCTTGATACACGATACCATTGGTTGGTCGGTCCTGAGTGGCAGGTGAGCGGTCGAACTGAGGCACAGGTCTGCTGAAGCTTTACTTGTGGTGGTGGTGGTGATGGGGTTGGGGGAGTGGGGTGGGGTTGCTCTCTGCCATCACTGGTGATGTGGAGGAATGGAAGTGCATGAATTTTCCAGTTTCGCCGCCAGGACCATGTCCTGGTTCAATGACATCTGATGGGACGACATCGAGAACTAACTAAATGAGATGTCCCCAAGACGATCTTAATGCCTCGACAATGCTTACAATACGACCAATCTACCATTCGTGCGGGTTCCATACGAATGGTAGATTGCACATAGGACGGAGGGTGTTGACAGAAGGACGACGAAGTGCTCTTACTGAAACTTGCTCTGTCTCTTTTCCACATAGTTGTTACTGAAGGGACACAGTGATACTGAATTCTATAAAACACTAACGAACATTCTAACTTCAATCCTTTGCAGAACGATGTTGTGATCCTTAGCTTTGCTAGACACTTTGTAGACACAGAGAACAAATGAGGCCACTTGTCTTTCGGGAATGGAAATGTTCAGTTTTTCCACAATATCGACCGACTTGACTGACCCTCCAGCAGGACGACCCCCAGACTTCCCTTTCCCAGCCAATTCAGTGTTTCTCGGCTGTGACCGTTCCTTAAAAAGCTTTAATGCCCTTTCTCCAGCGCCATGGTGACCTGGACTGTGTACAATCTCCAAAGTATAGTCCAAACAAGATTCTTTACAAGGTCAACGTAATTCCCCAGCTTTCCATTCTCTCCCACCAGACAGGATCTATAGTTCAGTTTATCTGTGTGTGACCTGACAGAGACATGAGAGAGGAACTGGCCAAGTTTGATTAGAAGGGTACACTAGCAGGGATGACTGCAGAAATATAATGGCTGGTGTTTCTGGGGGAAATTCAGAAAGTACAGGAGGAAAGAAACATGCAAATAGATGAAGTAGTATCCCAAAGAGAGGTTGAGGTTGACCAGGGAAGTCAAGGTCAGCCAAGTGCAAGAGAGGACATATAATCGAGCGACATTAGTGAGAAGTTAGAGGATTTGGATGATTTTTAATACCAAAGGAAGGTAAGTAAATGTCATAAAGAGAGATAAGATGAAATATGAAGGTAAGCTAGCCAATAGTATAAAATTGGACACAAAAAGATTTTTTTCCAGATATATAAGGAACAGGAGAAAGAAGAGATGGATAGCTGACCATTGGAAGATGACACTGGAGATGTACTAATGATAGATAAAGAAATGATGGAGCGACTTAAGAAGTATTTTGAGTCAGTTTTCTGTGAGCAAGACTTAAGGAGAATGCTGGAAATGCAAGAGTGTCAGGGGCATAAGGAAGTGTCATTGTTATTAATAAGGAGAAGGTGCTTGCGAAACTGGCAAGTGAGAAGGAAGATAAGTCATCTGAATCAGATGAACTATAACCCAGGGTTCTGAAAGAGGTAGCTGGGGAGATTGTGCAGTCATTAATAATGAGTCAAAGATTCAAGATTCACTGTATGTTGAATGGTTTATGAGGATTGGTAAATTGCAAATGTCACTCCACTCTTTATGAGGGAAAATTTCCTTTAGCCCAAGGGTAGTGAATCTGAGGAACTGATTGCCACAGACCGCTGTGCAGGCCAAGTCATTGGATACTTTAAAGTGGAGGTTGATATGTTCATGATTAATCATGGCATCAAAGGTGTGGTAGAGATGGTTAAAACTAGTGTATGATGGGATACTTGACCATTCTGGAGCAGCTGGGCTTAAGACTGCTGATGAGTGTCGAGAATAACCTTGGATGATAAGCACAGTACCAGGCTCCTGGAGCCAGGAGGGAGATTGCGTCTGGGGGTAAATTATACGTCCAGATAACAGGAAGCAGGAAGGACTGTTAGACTCGCGCTGAAAGAAAATGGTCATGTTTTTTAAGCGGTTGATCATATACTGATCATGGGATGCTAAACAAAGTTATGTGAAGTTGTTTGTCTTGCTCGGTATGACCTAAAAATTAGAGTCCTGGTGGCGGTGGAGACTGCGGCAGACTCTCCATGATATCATTTTAATAAACTCTTAGAATGAAACCCGAAGTCACACCCGTGTTCTTAATTAGTGTTTCCATGACAAAAGGTTGCAGGGAGAAGGCAGGAGAATGAGATTCAGAGTAAACGTGACGGAATAGCAGAGAAAACGATGGGCTGAATAGCCTAATTCTGCTTCTAGACGTCTTATGGTCTTATTAATCTCCATCAGTGCTGGTGTCCACTGACTACAGGGGATCCATATGCGCAGGCTTAGAGTGGAGAAGTGTGCATCACCTCCTTGTTCTTACACACCACTGCAGTCTTCCTGCACTGTGCTGTCAATCCTGCAAGGATTAATGTTGGGCTGTATGCAGCTGATGAAGCCTTTCTGTAATTCCCATTCCAGGGTGCCATGCAGGATGAAGCCAGTGATCACCTGACCCACTCACAGTTTGGGGAATCTGCTACCCAGACCCAGGCTAAAATGTTGATGCTGCTCCCCGCTTCTGCCCTGACATACTCCGGACTTACCAGTGAAGACACCTAATCTGTTCAGAAAAGATCAGACTCCAGAAACAAACTGCGGACTTTAATCTTGAACATGGGCTTTCGCTCACATGCACTGAAAGTATCTATATTCACTACTCAGACCATATGCCCACCCCACTGATGGATGACAAGACAGTGATGTGACTCCTGTAATGTGTATTATCCTGTACAGCTTATCACAGGAGGAACCCCAAAATGGATTTGGTAGAACTCTTTCAAGGTGGCAGCTTTCCTTTAGCAATGAAGCTATTTTCTACACAGGAGCAGAGGATTGAAATTGGGAGCTGTTTCAATCCTGCCTTCAGTTGTACCAGAGTCAGATATCACAAATTCTGTTCTTCTGAATGTTCAACATCATAACAAACTAGCTCTATCTCTGTTCCGACCCATTCTGATGGTCTTTCCACAGTGTTGTAGCTCTGCTGCCCATGTGCATCTAACCTTGGTGACCATTTGCCTTTCCTTTCTCAAGGTGTCTGGGACAAGTTATGACAGCTAGTATTGATTGGAGAGGGTCCTTTGAACTGTCAAGGGAAGGGAGGTTTGTGCAGCAATGGCGATCTCAGTACCACAGTAGCATTATTGATTACATCCCTGCTTTTATATTCTAGTCCTCTTGAAATGAGTATTAACATTGCATTTGCCTTCTTCAAGACAGACTCAACCTACAAATTAACCCTTAAGGTATTCTGCACAAGGACTCTAAATCCTTTTGACCTCAGATTTTTGTATTTTCTCTCCATGTAGTAAATAGTCTTTACTTTCATTTCTTCTACCAAAGTGCATGACCATATACTTCCCGACACTGTGCTCTATCCGCTACTTCTTTGCACATTCTCCTAATCTGTCTGCGTCCTTCTGTAACCTCTCTACTTCTTCAAAACTACCTACCCTTTCACATAACTTCATAACATCTTCAAATTTTGCAACAATTTCATCATACAAATCATTAACAAATAACGTAAAAAGAATCTGTCCCAACACAAAGCTCCGTGGAGCACTAATAGTCACCGGCAGCCAACTAGCTCCCTTTATTCCCACTCACTGCTTACTGCCAATCAGCCACTGCTTTGTCTATGCTAGAATCTTTCCTGTAATTACATGGGCTTGTACCTTGTTAAGCAAATTCCCGTGTGGCACTTTGTCAAAGGCCTTTTGAAAATCTAAGTACATAATATCAACCGATTATCCTTTGTCCATTGTGCTTGTTATTTCTTCAAGGAATTCCACAGATCTGTCAGGAAAAAAATTCCTTTGATGAAACCATGCTGACAGTGGCTTATTTTATCATGTGCCTCCAAGAACCCTAAGACCACATCCAAAATAATCAATTCCGAAATCTTCCCAACTACTGAGTTCAGACTAACTGGCCTATAGATTCCTTTCTACGGCCTCTCTCCCTCTTGAAGAGTGGAGTGACATTTGCAATTTTCCAGTTTTCTGGAACCATTCCAGAATCAAGTGATTCTTAAAAGATCTCTTCGGATACCTCTTTCACAACTCTGGTGTGTACACCTGTCATGGTCCGTGAACTCCGTGTTCTGGTTCACGGTCCAGTTCATGGTTCCTTGTTCCGGGGTTTCTGGTTTTCCCCAGTTTCTATTGTGAGCACATGTTTCTCGTTTTGGGGCTGAGACATTAATACATCTGCAAACCAAGGATTCCCTGCTGGACTGTCCTGTTCCCTTCCCTGTCTTTCCCCCCTCGCCTGACTCTCTGCCTGGATACCTCGCCTGACTCTCTGCCTGATCACCTAGCCTGGATACCCCGCCTGTATCGCTGAAATGTTACCGCTGGAGCAAGACCAGAGGCTGGTTAGGTCAAGATAAGGAACTGTCTTTTGTTCTGTGGAATTGTCCCTCTGTGTTCACGCCTTCGCTATGCAGGTTCGGCAGTTTGCTGCTGCCTAGTGTTAGGAACTGTCTCTGTGTCCTCTCCTTCGCTAGGTGGGTCTGGCCGTTTGCCGCCACCTTGTGTTGGGATCCGTCTCTCCATGTTCAGTGTTCTGTGTATGAGTCCTGGCCCTACGTCTTGTTCCCAAGGAGGGATCCCGGTTCTGTGTTATGTGTGTGTCATAAGGCAGTGGCTGGGAATGGACCCAAGTGCAAGACACAGACACTGAAGTACTAGGGACAGGACTAGGATACAGGGTGAGGGCTAGGACATGGACAAAAAAACCGGGAACCCGGAAAAGGACTGGACAAGAGAGCTAGGAGTTCCGGCCTGGACTCCGAGCCAGAGAGTGGACAAGGACCTAGAACCTGGGTCTTGCCTCTGGCTCAGACCCCAGAGCTAGGCAAGGACGTGACTTGGCTGGCAGGCCGGTCGAGGCTGGAGACTTGAGGCGAGACCAGAGACTTGAGGCGGGGCTTGAGACCAGAGACTTGAGGCTAGAGACTTGAGGCTGGAGACCAGAGACTTGAGGTCTTGAAGCTCCTCCTGGGCAGGGTGCGGTACTCCTGGGCAGGGAGCAGATCACTTGGGAAGGGCGCGGATCACCTGGGCAGGGCACGGATCTCCACCCAACGGAGGCAAGGGTCAGGAAGGGACAGAAGCCACTGCAGGGTAACAGCAATCTGGCCTGACATACCCGACGGAGGCAAGGGACTGGAAGCGAGCTAGGTACAGAGTAGTTCCAGGACAAGACTTCAGGCGAGACGAGGCGGGAGTTATCAGCAAGACAAGGCAAGGCTTCAGGCAATGCAAGGCGAGACAAGAACTTCAGGTGAGGCGAGAGTTACCGGCAAGACAAAGCAAGGCTCCAGGCGAGGAAACAGAAGGCAGGGGAAGGGATACAAGGAGTAAGCACAACAAAAATCCAGACGCCACTCCCTGGTCTCTGGAGGTATTTATGCAGCCAGCCCCAACGAGAATCAGCTGTCTCAATTAGTGCTCAACAGGAACAGAAACACGGTAGACAGGAAAACCTGGAGCAAGGGTCGATGGACTGGACCGTGAACCGGAATGCCGACTTCACGGACCGGACCATGACAGTGTGTGAGTCCTGGCCCTACGTCCTGTTCCCAAGGAGGGGTCCCGGCTCTGTGTTCCGTGCTCCTGTCTCTGTATTCAGTCCAAGACTGCTTGCTCCTGAAGGCCCTTGTCCAGTCCGTGCCTAGTTCACTCCTATTCGAGTCCTGTCCACGTGCCTTGACCTGTCCTTGTGTATCGCCCTACCCAGGAGTTTCTCACTCAAGTCATGTTCAGACTTGTAGCCTCGTCTTGTCCTCACCTAGTTCTGGAGTCCGAACCCGAGTCAAGTCCCAGGTTCTGTGTCCTTGCCCAGTCTCTGGCTCAGAGTCCATACCCAAGCTTCCGTATTTCAAGAACCAAGACCCCAGCCTGCAGGCCTCTAGATCTAAACCCCAGCCTCAAGCTTCAAGACCAAGACCCCAGCTTCAAGCCTCAATGCCAAGACCCCAGCCTCAAACCTCAAGACCAAGACCCCAAGCCTGTCTCCAAGCCTCAAGCTTCAAGACCCCAAGTCTGTCTCCAAGCCTCAAACCTCAAGACCCCAAGCCTGTCTCCAAGCCTCAAGATCCCAAGCCTGTCTTCAAGCCTCAAGCCTCAAGACTCCAAGCCTGTGTCCAAGCCTCAAGCCTCAAGACCCCATCCTCTAGTCCTGCAGTCATGTCATGTCCATGTCTGGTTCTGGGGCCCGAGCCAAGACCCACGTTCTGGGTCCTTGTCCAGTCTTTGGCTCGGGGTCCAAGCTCTAGTGTGCGTTCTTGTCCCTTCTGCTTGTCTGTACCCTGTCACGTCCCTACTCTAGTCAAGTCCTGTTCCTTGTACTTCAGTGTCTGTGTCTTGCATTTGGGTCCACAACCAGCACCCCCATTGTGACAACACCATCTGGTCAAAATGACTTATCTACCTTCAGACTTTTCAATTTCCTAAGAACCTTCTCTCTAGTTATGGTGAATTAACACACCTCATGAGCCCGGCACCTGGAACCTCCACCATACGGCTAGTGCCTTCCACTGATACAAAATTCTGTTCATCCGCCATTTCCTTGTCAAGTATTACCCCTCCAGCGTCATTTTCTAGTGATCCAATGCCACTCTTGCTTCTCTTTTACACTTATGTATCTGAAGAAATTTTTGGTATCCTCTTTAATATGGCTAGTTTACTTTTAAAGTTTCCATCTTTACCTTCTTGATGACTTTTTTTATTTGCCTTCTGTTGGTTTTTAAAAGCTTCCAAATCCTCTAACTTCCCACTATTGTATGCCCTCCTTTGGTTTTTATGTTGGTTTTGACCCAGTTGTGTCATCTTTCCTTTAGAATACTTCATCCTCTTTGGGATGGGTATCTCCTGTACCATCCAGATAGCTTGCAGAAATTCCAGCCATTGTTGCTCTGCCATCATCCCCGCCAGTGATTGTTTTCCAATCAATTCTGTCCAACTCCTCACTCTTACCTCGTAATTCCATTTACTCCACTGTAGTACTGATACATCTGACTTTAGCTTCTTCTCAAATTTCATTGTGAATTCGATTATATTATGATCAGTTAACTCTAAGGGTTCTTTTACCTTAAGTTTTCTAATTGATTCTTGTTCAATGACAACACCAAATCCAGAATAGCTGATCCTCTTGTGGGCTCAACCATAACCTGCTCTAATAAGTTGGCATCCAGGCATCCGGCACCAACCTGATTTTCCCAATCTACCTGCATATTGAAGACCCCCCATGACTATAGCAACATTACCTTTTTGGCATGCATTTTCTATCTCCTGTTGTGATTTGCTGGCCACATCCTTACTACCCTTTGGGGATCTGTGTACTACTCCCATCAGGGACTTTTTACCCTTGCAGTTCCTTAGCTCTATCCTCAATGATTCACCACTTTCCGACTTTATGCCACCTCTTTCAAATGATCTGATGTATTTATTTTTACCAACAGAGTAACGCCGCCTCCTCTGCCTTCCTGCCTCTCCCTTCAATAAAATGTGTACCCTTGGACATTGTAATCTTCTTTCAGCCATGTTTCAGTGATGCCTACAACATCACACCTGCCAATCTGCAAACCTGCTGCAAGTTCATCCACTTTGTTCCTTATTCTGCACACATTCAAATATAACACTTTCAGTTCTGTATTCACCCTTTTTGATTTTGTCCATACTTTTATGTTGCAACACATCCTGTTGACTACAATTTTGCCGTCTCAACAGCCTCTGCTCAGTACACTTTTCCTCTGTTTGTAAACCAGCTATATCATCTTCAGGACTATCATCCACCATTTTACGATACTTCTTGCATTGAAATATATGCAGCTTAGGACACTTACCTCACTTGTCATGGTCCGGTCCGTGAAGTCCGGATTCTGGTTGATGGTCCGGTTCAATGTTCCTTATTCCAGGTTTTCTGGTTTTCCCTTTTTTTCTGTTTCGTGCTCTAATCATGGCAGCTGATTCGCATTTTGGGCTGGCTACATAAATAGCTCCTTCGTTCAGCTTCAGTTGCTGGATTGGTCCTGTCCATACCCCCTGTCTGAATCCCTTCTCTGCCCCTTCCTCCTGAAGCCTTGCTCTGCAACCAGTGTCTGGAGCCTTGCTTCGCCTTGCTTTCCTGGATCCTTGTCTCGCCTTGCCTCACCTTGCCTCGCATCGCCTGTAACCCTTGCCTTCACCGCTGTCAACTTCAGCTGCCGGAGTTGTCCTGAGCTGTCTCTGTGTCCACACCTTCGCTAGATAGATCCGGCCGTTTGCTGCTACCTAGTGTTGGGATCCGTCTCTGTGTCCACGCCTTCGCTAGGTAAGTCCGGCCATTTGCAGCTACCTAGTGTTGCGGAACTGTCTCTATGTCCACGCCTTCGGTAGGTAGGTCCGGCTATTTGCCACTACCTTTTGTGGAGAACCGTCTCTGTGTCTTTGCCTTCGTTATGTAGGTCCGGACGTTTGTCGCTACCTTGAGTGGAGAACAGTCTCAGTGTTTTGTGTACGAGTCCCGGCCCTACGTCCTGCTCCCTAGGAGGGGTCCTGACTCTGTGTAGAGCCCCGGCCCCAAGTCCTCTTCCCAAGGAGGAGTCCTGGCTCTGTGTTCCATGTCCCTGTGTTCCTGTGTCTCCCAAGACCAAGGATCTGTGTTCCATGTCCCTCTGTTCCTGTCCTCCCCAAGCCCAAGTCAAGGATTCTGGGTTTGTGTTCCGAGATACCTGTCTCCGAAGACCACGTCATGTCTTCACCTAGTTCCGGAGTCCGAGCCCGAGTCAAGACCCAGGTTCTGGGTCCTTGTCCAGTCTCTGGCTCGGAGTCCGAACCCGAGCCTCGTCATGTCCTCGCCTCGAGGAACCCAAGCCTCGTCATGTCCTCGCCTCGAGGAACCCAAGCCTCGTCATGTCCTCGCCTCGAGGAACCCAAGCCTCGTCATGTCCTCACCTCGAAGAAACCCAAGCTTCGAGGAAAGCCAAGTTTCGAAGAAACCCAAGCCTAGAAGAACTTAAGGCATGAAGAACCCAAGCCATGTCCAGTCCTGTAGCCACGTCACGCCCTCGTCTAGTTCTGGGGTCTGAGCTCGGGTTAAGACCCAGGTTCTGGGTCCTTGCCCAGTCTCTGGCTCAGTGTCCAAGCCCAGGCTCCCAGTTCCCAGTTCCTAGTCCTGGTCCCGCTTGCCTAGCCAATGTCCTAGCCCAAGTCGGTGTTCTTGTCCCAGCGCCGAGTCTGCATCCAGTCACATCCCTACCCAGCTCTCTAGTCCTGTCTTGTTCCTAGTACTACAGTGTCTGTGCCTTGCATTTTGTTCCGCTCCCAGTGCCCCCCGTGTGACATCACTAGCACATGGCCCAGGGCAATAGTAAGGATGTGGCCTGCACTGGAGGCTGAACTTTGATTGGTTAAATCCGAATCAGTAACTGCTAGCAAAGGCTTCGAAGTTATACCCAATTATGCTCCACACCTTCAATCTGTTGTCACCTTCCACGCAATTCTTTCCTCTGCACTTGTACTCCAGGGGCCATCTGACTCCCAGTCCAAGGTAAATTGGGAAAGATTGCAGCAGCTTTTGGATTCCAGCGGTTGGAGAATCAATAGAATGGGGTGAGCTATGCCTCCTTCACCATCTTTGGAGATCTCTGAAACAGAGCATTGCTCCCTATACAGCGTTGTTGCAGACGGAATCTGGGGAACTATTTGTCGATGTATAAGTGAGCGTGTTACAATATTCATGTCATATAATAATAGACAATAGATAATAGGTGCAGGAGTAGGCCATTCAGCCCTTTGAGCCAGCACCACCATTCACTGTGGTCATGGCTGATCATCCACAATCAGTACCCTTTTCCTGCCTTCTCCCCATATCCCTTCACTCTGCTATCTTTAAGAGCTCTATCTAACTCTTTTTTGAAAGAATACAGAGAATTGGCCTCCACTGCCTTCCGAGGCAGAGCATTCCACAGAACCACAACCCTCTATGTGAAAAAGTTTTTCCTCAACTCCATTCTAAATTGTCTATCCCTTATTCTTAAACTGTGGCCTCTGGTTCTGGACTCCCCAACATCGGGAACATGTTTCCTGCTTCTAGCGTGTCCAATCCCTTAATAATCTTACATGTTTCAATCAGATCCCTTACTTGCCAAATTCCAACTGAGCCTCAAGCTCATCCACTTTATTTCTTATACTTCGTGCATTCATATATAATACTTTTAATCCATTACTCCCCTCACCTTTCACATCAATTTCTATTGCACTTGCCCATAATCTCCGATCCCTTCCTGATCTTTCTGCTCCTTTAATTCTGTTGTCTTTCTTAACTTTTCTAATTCTCTCATTCCCTTTAACTCCATTCTTATATTTCCAGTTCACCCCTTCCCCCCCACTACTTAGTTTAAACACACCTGTGTAGCAGTGGCAAACCTACCTGCCAGGATGCTGGCCCCGCTTCTGTTAAGGTGCAACCGGTCCCTCCTGTACAATTCATTATCACCCCAAAGCAGATCCCAGTGGTACAAGAATCTAAATGCCTGCTCCCCGCACCAGCTCCTCAGCCACACATTCAGATCCCTTATCTCCCCGTTCATGTCCTCTCCAGCACAAGGAACGGGAAGCAAACCTGAGATAACCATCCTGGGGGTCCTGCTTTTCAGCCTTCTACCGAGTTCTCTGAATTCACGCTGCAAAATGTCTCTCATCTTCTTCCCGATGTCATTTTTGCCGACATGCACCACCACCTCCGGCTGATCACCTTCTCCCTTGAGGAAGCCCTGCAATCAATAATGTAAATATTGCAGCTATATAAAACAGTTTTTAGGACATATAATGAGCTCTGTGTACATTGCTCCTTTGAAGGAACGATGCGGAAGGTTTGGGGAGGATATAGAAGAGTTTCACAAGAATGAAAGACACAAGGGAAAGGCAGCAGAGCAGCAGTGGCTGGAGTTTATGCGAGAAATGAGGAATGTGCAAGACAGGTATATTCCAAAAAAGAAGAAATTTTCGAGTGGAAAAAGGATGCAACCGTGGTTGACAAGAGAAGTCAAAGCCAAAGTTAAAGTAAAAGAGAGGGCATACAAGGAAGCAAAAGTTAGTGGGAAGAGAGGATTGGGAAGTTTTTAAAACCTTACAAAAGGAAACCAAGAAGGTCATTAAGAGAGAAAAGATTAACTATGAAAGGAAGCTAGCAAATAATATCGAAGAGGATACTAAAAGCTTTTTCAAGTATATAAAGAGTAAAAGACAGGTGAGAGTAGATATAGGACCAATAGAAAATGATGCTGGAGAAATTGAAATGGGAGATGAGGAGATGGCAGAGGAACTGAACAAGTACTTTGCATCAGTGTTCAGAGGAAGACAGCAGTATACCAGACACTCAAGGGTGGCAGGGAAGAGAAGTGTGCACAGTCACAATTACGACAGAGAAAGTACTCAGGAAGCTGAATAGGCTAAAGGTAGATAAATCTCCTGGACCAGATGGAATGCACCCTCATGTTCTGAAGGAAGTAGCTGAGGAGATTGCGGAGGCATTAGCGATGATCTTTCAAAAGTTGATAGATTCTGGCATGGTTCCGGAGGACTGGAAGATTGCAAATGTCACTCCACTATTTAAGAAGGGGGCAAGGAAGCAAAAAGGAAATTATAGACGTGTTAGCTTGACATTCGTGGTTGAGAAGTTGTTGGAGTCGATTGTCAAGGATGAGGTTACAGAGTACCTGGAGGCATATGACAAGATAGGCAGAATTCAGCATGGATTCCTTAAAGGAAAATCCTGCCTGACAAACCTATTACAATTTTTTTAGGAAATTACCAGTAGGCTAGACAAGGGAGATGCAGTGGATGTTGTATATTTGGATTTTCAGAAGGCCTTTGACAAGGTGCCACACATGAGGCTACTTAACAAGATAAGAGCCCATGGAATTACGGGAAAGTTACATACGTGGATAGAGCGTTGGATGATTGGCAGGAAACAGAGAGTGGGAATAAAGGGATCCTATTCTGGTTGGCTGCCGGTTACCCGTGGTGCTCCGCAGAGATCCGTGTTGGGGCCGCTTCTTTTTACATTGTACATCAACGATTTAGATTATGGAATAGATGGCTTTGTGGCTAAATTTGCTGACGATACGAAGATAGGTGGAGGGGCCGGTAGTGCTGAGGAAACGGAGAGTCTGCAGAGAGAATTGGATAGATTAGAAGAATGGGCAGAGAAGTGGCAAATGAAGTACAATGTTGGAAAGTGTATGGTTATGCACTTTAGCAGAAAAAATAAATGGGCAGACTATTATTTAAATGGTGAAAGAATTCAAAGTTCTGAGATGCAACAGGACTTGGCAGTCCTCGTACAGGATACCCTTAAAGTTAACCTGCAGGTTGAGTCAGTAGTGAAGAAGGCAAATGCAGTGTTGGCATTCATTTCTAGAGGAATAGAGTATAGGAGCAGGGATGTGATGTTGAGGCTCTATAAGGCACTGGTAAGACCTCACTTGGAGTACTTTGGGCAGTTTTGGGCTCCTTATTTAAGAAAGGATGTGCTGATGTTGGAGAGGGTACAGAGAAGATTCACTAGAATGATTCCGGGAATGAGAGGGTTAACATATGAGGAACATTTGTCCACTCTTGGATTGTATTCCTTGGAGTTTAGAAGAATGAGGGGAGACCTCATAGAAACGTTTCGAATGTTGAAAGGCATGGACAGAGTGGATGTTGCAAAGTTGTTTCCCATGATGGGGGAGTCTAGTACGAGAGGGCATGACTTCAGGATTGAAGGGCGCCCATTCAGAACAGAAATGCGAAAAAATTTTTTTAGTCAGAGGGTGGTGGAATTTGTTGCCACGGGCAGCAGTGGAGGCCAAGTCATTGGGTGTATTTAAGGCAGAGATTGATAGGTATCTGAGTAGCCAGGGCATCAAAGGTTATGGTGAGAAGGCAGGGGAGTGGAACTAAATAGGAGAAAATGGATCAGCTCATGATAAAATGGCGGTGCAGACTCGATGGGCCGAATGACCTACTTCTGCTCCTTTGTCTTATGGTCTTATGACCTTATGGTCTTATGATGACTGGTTTAGAAAGCATACTGTTGGAAAAGTTGGACAGACTTTGGTAGTTATACCTGGAGCACCAGAAGCTGAGGGGAGACAGGTCAGACCTTTTAGACAATTATGAGAATCATGGATAGGCGAGTCAGACCGTGGCATTTGCCCTGTATGAAACTGGAAAATGTGTTAGGCATTAGTTTAAGGAGAGACAAGTTATAATTAATCATGCTATATTGGATAATTATAAAACAAAGTATCTATTTTTCAAATTAATTATTCTTTACATAGAAAGTGATGGATGCCCAGAATACACCACCAGGCGTGGCGGCGAATGCAGATGGCACTGGAGGGTTTAAGATGGTGTTATTCAAACACTAACAGGCACAAATGCAGAGATACAGCTGCTGGCCCGTGAAGGGTTCTCCTCAACAATAGCAAGGGATCAGCTGTTTCTGAGGGAATAGCCACAGGGAGACACCTGCACTCTTTGCGTGCTCTTCTTACAGCTAGTCAACTGTGTATCTTAACTGTGGTCTTCAGTCAAAGGCTCATCTCTGGTGCTCTCAGTAATTCCAGATGATTCCAAATACTTCTGCAGGTTCTGATCTAGTTTGTCAGCGGCTGTACCTCCTGCAGATGTAGTCATCAGGGAGTCGGTGAGGTTACTTAACTTTCCACATTTTATATGAGGAACAGTCTACTGTTTCTCCTGTACTGATGGAGACAGCCCTTGCGCATAGGTACTATTTTATGCCTTTTTGAAGCACGTAGGAAGCTCAGGCCACAGAATGGAAAGATTGAATGTGTCCATAAATACTCCATGCAGTTGATCTACTCATAGAACATTGAACATGAAACTTAGAATATTACAGCACAGTACAAGCCCTTTGCCCCTCGATGTTCTAACCTACTCTAAGTTCAATATAAGCCATCCTTTCTATTCTACTGTCATTTATGTGCCTGTCTACGAGTTTCTTGTATGCCTCTAATCTATCCCCTTCTACCACCAACCATGGGAACACTTTCCAAGCAACCACCGGGCTCTATGTGTAAGTTCACCTCTGACGTCCCCTATGTTTCCTCTTCTCCTCACTTGTCTATCCCTTCCAGCCCCACATCATGCCTCTCTTTCTCCACTTTCTTCCATGGTCCACTCCCCCTCCTATCAGATTTCTTCTTCAGCCCTTTCCCTTTTCAACCTATCATGCCCCAGCTTCTTACTTCATCCTCACCTGGTTTCACCTATCATCATCTAGCATGCACTCCTCCCCTCCCTCCACTTACTTCTTCTGGCATCTTCCCCCTGATGAAGGGTATCAGCCCGAAATGCTGACTATTCATTTCTCTTCATAGATGCTGCCTGACCCCCTGTGTTTCTCCAATATTTTGTGTGTGTTGCAGTGGATTGGCTGAAATATGCTTACTTAAGTAAGAAGCATTCAGAATAATGGTAACAAATATAAAACGTGGATTGGTACACAGAAGTAAAGTGTTGTAGCCATTACAGAAAGTTGACGGCTGGAATGTTATGTTTGGCTGTCTGATGTTGCCAGTTGTTAGAAGAGCTACAAAGGTACCTCAATAGGCCTTGGCAACTAGGATGGAGGAAAATGCCAGGGTATTCTCCGAAGAAACTTTTGGCTAGCTTTTTTCATATTCAATATTTACCTTCTTAATGAGTTTTTAATTGCCTTCTGTTGTTTTTTTTAAAAGCTTCCCAATCCTGTAACTTCCCACTATTTTTTGCTGTCATATATGCTCTCTCTTTGGCTTATGTTGGCTTTGACTTCTCTTCTTAGCACAGTTGTGTTATCTTTCCTTTAGAATTGTCATAAGGGAGCACTGAGAGCGGACCCAAATGCAAGACACGGACACTGAAGTACTGGGAACTGGACTGAACTAGAGTTAGGGATGGGACCGGACACAGACTAGGAGCTGGGACAGGAACACAGACTTGGGCTAGGACTTTGGCTAGGAAAGTGGGTCCAGAGCAAGGAATTGGGAACTCGGAACCTGGGTTTGGACTCTGAGCCAGAGACCGGAAAAGGACCCAGAACCTGGGTTTGACTCGGGCTTGGACTTCCGGAACTAGGCGAGGACATGACGTGGCTACAGGACTGGACATGGCTTGGGTTCTTCGAGGCTTGGCTACAGGACTAGTCGAGGATTGGGTTCTTCAGGACAAAGTACTCCTGGGCAGGACGAGGTACTTTTTCTTGGAATGCAGGGCCGGGTCCCTTTCTAGGACGCAGGGCCGGGATGCTTTTACAGGGCCGGGCCGCTTCCTTGGACGCCTGGCCGGGATGCTTACTAGGATGCGGGACAGGGATGACTGCCGAGGAAATTGTCAGAGATTCAGAGGGAGAGGGGAAGGGAACAGACCAGCCTCAGGGTAACGGCAAGGACGGCCTGACTTACCCCACAGAGGCAAGGACAGGAAGGGAGCTCAGTCCGGGGTGGTTCTGAGTCCTGGGGCGGACAGCAACCTTGGCTGTCTACAGAAACATCCAAATCCATATCCAGCTCAGAGTGGCAGACGGCCACTCAACTGGCCCCGGAAACGACCGAATCCAAACCACGCTGACTGCTCCGATTAGAGACAACAAGGCTCCAAGAAGCGGTGGTCCTCTTACCAGGCCAAGAGATCACGAATGGCTGCTCTGGCCTTCCACCGGCGGGTTGCTCCAAGGGGATACTAACGAGATGAACCAGCAGCTGCACACCATCCCAGGGCCACTTATATTCCCAGCACCAAGACGAGAATTAGGTGCCTATGATCAAGCCCAACTGAAACAAGGGACAGCCGGAAGACCCGGAGTCTGGAGTCCACGGACCAGACCGTGAACCGGAACTCAGACTTCATGGACTGGACCATGACAGGAATACCCTTTCTCTTTGGGATGTATACATCCTGTGACTTCCAGAATTACTTCCAGAAATTCCAGCCATTGCTGCTCTGCCACCATCCCTGCCAATGTTGTCTTCCAATCAGTTCTGGCCAACTCCTCTCTCATGCCGCTGTAATTATGTTTCCTCCACTGTAATACTGATACATCTGACTTTGCTTCTCCTTCCCAAATTTCACGGTGAATTCAATCATAATATGATCCAACCCTGTGTGTTCCTTTACGTTCTCTAATCAATTCTGTTTCATTGCACAACACCCAATCCAGATATCTAAAAAGTTTTGTCGTAGGCAACGTAGAAGTTCTCACAACTGGAATCCTACACCAACCTGATTTTCCCCATCTACCAGCATATTGAAGTTGCACATGACTGTTGTGCCATTGCTCTTTTGCTATGATTTTTTTTTTATCTCCCTTTGTAATTTGTTAGTCACATCCTCGCTATTGTTTGGGGTCGGTACACAACGCCCGTCCTATCTTTTTATTCATGCAGTTCCTTAGCTCTATCCACAATGATTCAGCACCTTCCAAACCTATGTCACTTCTTTCTAATAATTTGATTTCATTTTTTTTTTTAACCAACAGAACAAAGCCGTGACCACCCCTTCTGCCTTCTTGCCTGTCTTTTTCATACAATTCTGTATCCTTGGACATTAACTTCCCATCAATAATCTTGTTTCAGCCCTGATTCCGTGATGCCTACAGCATCGTATCTGCCAGTCTGCAACTGTTCTGTAAGTTCATCTACCTTATTCCGCATACTGTGTGCATTCAAATACAACACCCTCAGTCCTGTGTTTGCCTTTTTTCATCCTGTTAACTGGAATTGTTGGATGCAGACCCTGAGCTAGTCTAACTGCAGCAACGTTATCATGGATCATTGTTTAAATAACTGGATTCGTCTTCAAATCTGCAACATTCCGTTTCACGGAGGAACCAAAATTCACAGGAATAGACTTGCGGCACGAGAACAAGAGAAGGCGGAGAATGTTCATCAGATTAGGCAACATCCACAGAGAAGGGAACATGGGATGTTTCTGAGCAATGTTCTTTTAACATTAACCATGCGTGTTTCTTTCCCCGATGTCAATGCCTAACCTGGTAAGTATTTTCAACATTAACCATCGCTATTTCAGTTTACAGATTCTGCAATTTTCTTCTTTCCCACTGCCTGACAGATCTGAGAGTCCAGTTATCTAGAAACTCCATTCTGGACCAGTAATCGAGAGACCGATATCTCACATCAAAGTTGCTGGTGAACGCAGCAGGCCAGGCAGCATCTCTAGGAAGGGGTGCAGTCGACGTTTCAGGCCGAGAACCTTCGAAGTCCCTTCAGGACCTGACGAAGGGTCTCAGCCTGAAACGTCAACTGCACCTCTTCCTAGAGATGCTGCCTGGCCTGCTGCGTTCACCAGCAACTTTGATGTGTGTTGCTTGAATTTCCAGCATCTACAGAATTCCTGTTGTTTACCGATATTTCACCTCGCATTGCGGTGACTGAGACCTGGAGTTCATTTTAAAATCTATCAGTGATCACGGAACTCAGTGACAGTGATTCTGAGGAGTTGTTTTCTGTAAATGTGAAACTCCTCCAGTTCTGTCCATTAGTGAATGAAACCAGTCAGGGTCCAAATGAAACTCCATGAATCCCAGCAGGTTCACTAATATTAGGGTTTTGTATTTAACTGGCCCTTTTCCTAGGGTCAGGACCTCCCTGGGTGCTATGCAGCCGATAGTTTGGAGTAAAGTTTATTGTATATTTAACTACTTCTGATATGAACACTCGGGTGTACACCAGGGAGACAGAGAATAGGAAACGAATGCAACAATACATACTGCCAGTTTGTTTCAATTAAAATAACGGCAGTGCATATACCTGCTGTGATAGAGAGCCGGAATTTTCTCTCATTGGGACATGGGTTATGGTTCTACTATCTGCAGACAGAGCACAGAGGAATGTGTCGATGACGGATGTTTTTCCAGCCCCCACCCTGCCGAACAACAAGATGTTTATACAGTCTGCACGGCCCTCGGGAGGGTTGTAGTTACAAAGATCACTCCTAAGCGTCGGCAGAGTCCTGTTAAAGTACAGGAAGAGAATGTTTAGCTACTTAGAAGAAACAGGTTAACGAAATGATCATAATTCACTCAGTCCGGTTGGAGAAACACACCCTGCTTAAAGGAACCCACCTCTGGTCCATCTTTGGGCGGTGAAAGCAATCCTGCTTTGAGAACTCTGAAACTGAAAGTAAAAGAGGTAAGGAGCACGTTTCATCACGACAGAACACAGAAGACCAACAGAAATAAGATTAACCAGAAAATAAATAAATAAACGGAACGATTGAGAAATGAACAGGCAGAATAG
Source organism: Mobula birostris (assembly GCF_030028105.1). Taxonomy (NCBI): domain Eukaryota; kingdom Metazoa; phylum Chordata; class Chondrichthyes; order Myliobatiformes; family Myliobatidae; genus Mobula; species Mobula birostris. The sequence continues at coordinate 120,622,423 of NC_092377.1, forward strand.
AAATGAGATCTTGTACGTGGGAATTAATGAAGTACGGCCAGTCAAAGAGCATTAATGATATCACTAATGGTTCTGTACTGAGGTAATCAACTGCAACAGGGGCGAGTGTATCCCCGAATTTCCTCATTATTATTCATGACAGAGTCCTTCGAATGATGCTAAAGAAAAGGATGGAACATTTACAACCACAGTAATTGCCAAACTGAATATCAATCTTTGCAGAAGCCAGTCGTCATGCCAGCGTATTTTCTCCATGTGAAATCAAAAAATTCCCAAGATCACTACATGTGCCAAAGGTCGTGGGGCTGGAGAATATCCCAGTTGTAGAATTGAAGACTGTTCTCCGGTACTAACTGTGCATCTAGCCAAGATGTCCCGTTAGAGTTATGTCACTGGTATCTAATCGACAGCGTGGAAATGACACAGTTAAGTCCTCTTTATAAAAAGGGACCAAAGGTAATTCAACTAATTTCCGCTGACTCAAAAGATCACAAATTTAGACCACAACAGTTCTGAAGAAGGGTTTCGGCCCAAAACTTCGACTGCCTATTTATTTCCATAGATGCTGCTGACGTGCTTAGTTGCTCCGGCATTTTGTGTCTGTTGCTTTGGATTTCCAGCATCTGCAGATATTCTAATGTTTATTGTTTTCCACTCATTCACTCTCGTCTCAAGATGGTGGAAGCTTTTCGGCAGAGAGCAACCAAACACTGTTTCTGCATTGATAATCTACTCATTGATGTCCAGATTGGATTTCGCCAGGACCACAATCATATTTCCTCAGAGCCTTGCCCCGAGTATCAACCAAGTGTGGAACTCCCGAAGTTACGTGAGAATGACTGCTATACAGTTTAATCCAGCGTGCAGATCTAGTAAAACTGGTCAAGGTCGACACTGAGGGCATTCGCTGATGGTTGCACCATGAAGCATGTCCACGCATAACTCAGCAAATAAAACAGTGCTTGGGTGACTGTACAAGATGAGGTATGAGATGATAAGTAATATTTGTACTACAAAAGCTGAACAATTGCCAGAGTGATAATCTCCAGTGACAGAATCCGAGCACCTATCCTTGGCATTCATAGTATTCCCTTCACTTTCAGCTTGATTCAGCAATGCATCTTCTTGAGGGTGATGGTGAATGGAGAATGCGTGCTGGACTTGCCAGCGTTGACCCAGGCCTCCAGCAGACCAGCCTCAGAAGCACAGTGGCATCAAGAGCAGATCAGAGGCTGGCCATCTTGCGAATACCCACTCACCTCCTAACACATCATGGCCTTTTCCAATCTAAAAAAAAAAAATCACAAACCAAGAATACGTTCAATACTTTCCACTGTTTGGCTGAAAACAGCTCCAACGAACCTCGAGATGCTCGACGCTGCCCTGAACAGAGTAGCACGCTGGATCGGCACGCAATCTACACCCATCCTACTACTACCCAAACACACCCCTTCTGCACCAATCACGTACAGGGGCTGCAGTGTGCATCGTCTTCAGGACGCACTGCAGTTACTTGCCCGAGATACTCTAACAGCCCCTCCTGAATCCTAAAATCCTCCACCAAGAATGATGAGGGCAACAAGGGAACACCGCAGGTTGAGGCTGTTGTGTATTGGCTGCAGCTCAGCGTTCAACACAATCATAATCTCAGTTCCCATAAATATCCTTCCAAACCTGAGCCTTTGTTGCTCCTTCCGCAACTTCCTCATCGGGAACCATCGTCCGTGCAGATGGGAAATGGCATCTCATCCTCGCAGACCATCGGCACGGACGTACCCAGTAATGCGTGTTTAGCCCACTGCTCTACTTTCTCTATACCGAAGGCTGTGTGGCTCGGCACAACTTAAACGCCATCTATAAATTTGCGACGAAACAACTATTGTTGGCAGGATCTCAGAGGGTGACAAGGAGGCATACAGGGGCACGATAGATAAGCTTGCTGAGTGCTCATGACGTCAGTAATACCAGAAGAAAAGTATGTAGACTTGAGGAAGGGTTAGTCGAGGGAACACCCAGCAGTCCTGATCGAGAGATCAAAACAGGAACGGGTGAGCAGTTTCAAGTTCCTTTGGGTCAACATCTCTGAAGAACTATCCTGGGCCTAACATATTGAATAAATTACAAAGAAGGCAGGACAGGGGCATGGTTTCATCTGGAATTTGAGGAGAATTTGTATGTCACCAATGACCCTCGCAAATTTCTACAGATATATAGTGCAGAGCATTTGAAGTGGTTGCATCACCGTCTGGTATGGAGGTTCCATTTTATAGAATCGGAAAACGCTGCAAAAAATTGTAAACAGCCAGCTCCATCGTGGGCACTGGCCTCCGCAGAATCCAGAACTCCTTCTTATGGCGATGTCCGAAAAAGGTGGCCTCCATCATTAAGGACCTCATTCACCCAGGACATGCCTCTGATCATTGCAACCGTCAAGGAGGAGGTACAAACTCAAAGTTTCAAAATCAGCTTCTTACCCTCTGCCATCAGATTTCTGAATTGACAATGGACCTCTGAACGTTATCAATATTTTCACTCTTTCTGCATTGCTCAATATTTACATGTATAGTATTTAATTGCTTTATTACATTGTATTGTAATGTACGCTGTTGCCAAAACAACAAAGTTGACAATATATGTTAGTGACATTAAAACTGATTCTGATTCCGGTTTCCCCCTTCGCCGTCACCTTCCCCACATGGACCGTGGGGTTCAAAGGGCTGATGAGAGATGGGTGATAAATACTAGTCTGGTAAATGAGATGCAGATCGTGAGCTGCGAATACTCAAAATGAAACTTCCCGTTACGCAGATAAATACAGGGTCACAATGTACAAGAATTATCATTCTTCTCCTTGCCCTTTTACTTTCATTCATATATTATGCTCTGCCAGTAAGAAACTACACAAGATTACAGAGACTTTATAACATCGGTGATACATTACACAGAGTTTCACATCCCCATAAGATCCATTATTTCACCCTGGAGGACGCATTCCCTCTGTTCTTGCTAACCACACCTCCTTACCAGACTTACGAGTTCCTTTTTCAGTTTTGACGAACGGTCTTCGAATTGATCCGTTACTTCTTTCTCTTCCCACATATCTTGCCAGACCTGCTGAGTGCCTGCAGCATTTTTGTAGAAATTTCCGTATTCCAGGAACCTCTGTCCTCACTTTCAGTAACTATCCACACAACGTCAGGCCTTTCAAAGTGCGGTCACTAACCAGATTCAGTATGTTGCAATCACGTTTTGTGTCAGGCTGGGATTTCCTGGAGCTATGGGAAGTTCACAATGGGATTCCCCCATATTACTGCAGAAAGACCACCAAATATATCACAGGTTGGCGCTCCAGCCACCTCACAATGATCCTCACTCATTCCAGGCCCGAAACACAGAGGAGTGCAGGGCGACTCAGGGGCAGTAGTCTGGTTCCTGTTCTGAACTAGGCATTAGTTTCTCTGCATCTCAAAGGGGAATAGCTACCTCATTATCAAAGGATTAGAGTTTAAATCATTTCAGTAAATAATCGAGTTTACTAGCATGTGCACCGTTGAACGAGGAGTGCAGTGTCAGATTCATGGAGGACCATCCACCAGGGCTGCACAGTCTCCCTATAGCTCTAAGTACCTGAAACCTGAGTTGTTGAGGGGTCCAAATTTCTTTTTGAAACTACCATCGCCAGTACAAAGCACGAACGCAACTATTTCATCACAGAAGGGAAAAGAGCCCAAGGAAAATTTCACATGTCAGTCAGTGACAATGTGTTCAACTCTGTGTCACAATGGGGGGCGTTGGGAACGGACCCAAAAACAAGACACAGACACTGTCTTGCCTCGGGCTCGGGCCCCAGAACCAGGCAAAAACATGACATGACTGTAGGACTGGAGGCTGGGGTTTTGAGGCTTGAGGTTTGGAGACAGGCTTGGGGTCTTGAGGCTTGAGGCTTGGAGACAGGTTTGGGGTCTTGAGGCTTGAGGCTTGGAGACAGGCTTGGGTCCTTGAGGATTGAGGCTTGGGAACAGGCTTGGGGTCTCGGGTCTAGGGCACTTCGAGGTTTGGCTATGGACTTCGAGCCAGGGGTATTGAGTCTTGAGGCTTCAGGCTGGGGTCTTAGTCTTGAGGCTTCCTGGCAGGGATCTTGGGTCTTGAGGCCTGCAGGCTGGGGTCTTGCGACTTAAGGCCTGCAGGCTGGGGTCTTGAGTCTTAAGGCTGCGGAGGCTGATAACTCGAAGGCTGGCGCTCGGAAACAGACTGGGAACTGTACATCAACATAGAGCCGGGACTTATCCTTCGAAAAGCCAAGACTCATCTTTAACACGACACCAACATGAGACAGGACAGTACATAGACATAGAGCCAGGACTTATCCTCAGAGAAGCCGGGACTCAACTTTATCTCCACACCAAGGTGAGACAGGTCCATCCCTCGGGTAACGGCAGAACAGCCAGACGTACCCAACAGAGGCAAAGACAAGACAAGACAAGACAGGTCCCCCCCGCAGGGCAACGGCAGAATGGTCTGAGTTACCACACGGAGGAGAGGACAAGACAAGACCGATCGTCCCGCAGGGCAACAGCAGAACGGCCTGACTTACCCCACGGAGGCAAGGACAAGAAGAGACAAACACCAAAGAACGACAGACAGTTCCATCTCTGCATCAGGGTTGCTCCGAGTAGCAGTTACGGCCAGCAACCTCGGTTGGCTACGGAAACAGCCGGATCCCTACCTAGCTCGGAGTAGCTGACGGCCACCCAGCTGGCCCAGGAAAAGGCAGAAGCCATACCACAAAGACAGCTCCAACTACTGACAGCAAGGCTCCATGAGGGGATGGTTCCCCAATGCGGCGTAAAGATGGCAAGTGGCCGCTTCAGACTTCCACCAGCAGGTTGCTCCCAGGGGATCTTGACAAGACAAACCAGCAGCCCCTACTGGCCCCCAAGGCCACTTATATTCCAAGCCCCAAGATGGGAATCAGGTGCCTATGATTATCTCAATCAAACGAGGGACAGCTGGAAGACCCGGAGTCCTGAGTCTATGGACTGGACCATGAAATGGAATGTGGCCTTCCCGGACTGGACCGTGACACTCTGAGTCACTTTAGAGCTGTTTAAGGTAATGAATGTTAAGGCAAAGAGTGAACATAGAACTCCGACTACCTCCACTCCAGGAAATTGCAGCTCTTTTTTTGGGGTGTTCCTGAAGCATGACATTGTATTGTAAAACAAAGAACCTGTTCTCGCACACAAAAATGTCCCCGGGAGAAGAAGGAAGGTATGTACTTGGTAAGGTGGAGCCCCAGCAAAGGCTGCGTTCTGTTAATGGTGATTTCTACCAATGCAGGTCAATGCGGCAAATAAGGGACAGCAAAGGGTGTAACAGCACTGGCGGACATTTAATTCCTTTGTTAGGGTATACTACTTAAGGGCTAATACAACAGAAGAAGATAAGGGTTTGCAAATCAAGTGTGCGACAGGCACAAACAGAGAAAGCAAAGTATTATAGAAATGGTGGGCCCAAAGGGGAAACATTGGAAAGATAGGAAGAAGTTGTCCCATTGAGTCCCTTTTAAATCTACCCGTCTCATTAAAACTTTTCTCTCCAGACTTTGATTCCCTTTCTCATTGTAAAGGAACTATCTGCATTCACCCTATCTATGTGTTTGATAATGTGTACAGCAAGGTCACCCCGCAGTCTCTTATGCGCCAAGGGACGAAGCCCTGGATTGCCCAACCTTTCCTTTTTTTTAACAAAACGATAGAAGTTTATTTACAACACATATACACAAAAGTACAATCAACATTTACAAAGATAGCAAATATACTCAAATTAATGTATGATTACAGTACTGCCGTCTATACCATGGGGAGACCACCGGTCCCGGAAGTCCACTAATGTGCCCGCCGCGATAGCGTGCTCCCTTTCCAAGGACAGCCGGGAACGTACGTATCCTCGGAAAGGGGGAAGGCAGTCGGCCAGGGCAACGCCCTTCAATTTCCGCCGCCTAGACCCGTGAATGGCCATCTTGGCCAGGCTCAGGACCAAGCGCACCAAGAGATGCTCCTTTCGCTCCACCCCCTTCCAAACTGGGTGTCCGTCTATGAGGAGTGCGGGATTAAAGTGCAGCCTGAACCGCGGCAGCAGCTGTCTGAGGAACTATAAGACCGGCTGCAACCTCTCACATTCCGTGTATGCATGGGACACCGACTCCTCCTGCCCACAGACTGGACAGATGGACGGGCTGTCATTGAACCAGCTCAGGAATCTGTTATACGTACAGCCCGATGCAACATCTTCAACCCCAGGTTCCCAATGTACACGGGAAGCACCCCTGCGTGAAGAGACTTACATTGGGAACTTCCTCCGCTGCCCAACGGTAACACGGACCGCTAAGGCGAGTCCGGTTGGCAGATGAAGGCAAGGTGTTACAAGGGCAAAAGAAACGGACCCAAGTGCAGGACATCGACACGTAGGTAGCATTAACAGAAATGTGTTTATTAATTGTTGCAAGAAAGGACGGGGAGCGAGGATTGGGCCGAAGGGAGCCAAGGTGTGAGCGAAGTTGGACCTGGGATCGAACCCGGGTCACTACAGTAAGACTCGTGTGTTTAGTGGTGCGACTTAGGCAAAGCAGGGATGTGGACCGGGGATGAACATGGCCGGGAGCGAACAGAGGGCGGAATGCTCTGCTCCTATTAACACGGGGGGAAAGTAACATGGTCAACTGGCGCGGGAACAGAACTTAAATATAGAACATTCAGCAGTCGAGAAACAGTGTAAACACAAGCAAACAGCATGGGTGGACAGAGCAGCAGCAGGCAGGTCAAAATTTTCTTGACCCCGGGCATTGGTAGAGCTGTACTTCTAACTGGAGACAGGCGGCAGACAGCACTCCTCTTGCCATGGAGCATTAACCGGAAAAGCAATAGGCTGGCAATCCTTATCTCGGCACAGAATAGCACAGACAAACAGGAAACAATTCCCATCTTGACTCGGAAGAGATGAAGCAGCAAACGGCCGGCAATACGCAGTTGGACACGAAACGACAAAACCAAACAACGACAGAAAATTCGTATCTTGACTCGGAGTAGTGGCAAGCAGCCGGCAATACCACTGGACAACAAAGGTTTTGCTTCCAGAATACCTTTCGGTGCATCTTATGAAATTTGGGCTCCTGATCATAAAATCACCTTGAGGTTTCCCTATCACGCACCATTTTTAAATAAACTTATGTTTATCATTTCAATTCATAATTCAAGTCAATGAAAATGTTGCCTACAATATAAGATGGAAAGTTTCCTATCTTGTCCAGGCATGCTTGGGTGCCGGGGCTGCTGCATGGCAGGACAGGTTTTAGTAATAGTTATTGGGTTAGGACTGTAAGGATCGAATTTGCTATCACCAGACATAGAACTTTCTATGAAGGATTTTGATATTTGAGATAGCTGCTTCCCAGAATAACTGATGCCAAAGTTAAGGAAAACATTTTTGTTGGTCCACAAAGCAAACAGGATATTAATGACAGGCAATTTGAAGAATTTCCAGAGAGACCGGAGAAACTCACATGGTAGACATTCAAGGAAGTTGTTGAAATTTTTTTCGGCATCTACAGAGCACCAAACTACATGCAGCTGGTTGAAAGCATGCTTCAAGCATATAAAGCCATTAAATGCAACATGTCATTAAAGATTCATTATCTGCATTCCCATTTAGACAAAGCCCTGAAAATATTGGTGCTGTTAGTGACAAGCATGGTGAAAGGTTTCACCAGGACATTGTGAGAAAAGATACCAGTGCAACTGGAATCCATCAATGCTGGTGAATTATTGTTGGACTCTTAAGCGAGAAGCCTCAGACACTGTGTACAAATGAAAATCAATCACAAAATATTTTAAACTTAGTTGAACTATTGCAAAGCATCAGCACCAGTATGCAATTAAACACATTATATTCAATACAAGTTAATTTGTTGTTTCTCCAAATTCCTCCGTGATACAAGCAGTCTGAAAATATATTTGTGTTCATCTTCAAGCAGTCGATCACAAACAAAAACAAAAATCTGAGGAAGCAACACTTCTGAAAAAAATATGTTGTCCATTGACTCAGCTGGACTCGAGATGACAAAACCAAACAACAACAGTCAATACTTACCTTGACTCGCAGTAGCGGCTGTCACGTGATGGGCAACAATGAATTATGAATTGAGCAACAAACATCAAAGTTGCTGGTGAACGCAGCAGGCCAGGCAGCATCTCTAGGAAGAGGTGCAGTCGACGTTTCAAGCCAAGACCCTTCGTCAGGACTAACTGAAGGAAGAGTTAGTAAGAGATTTGAAAGTGGGAGGGGGAGGGGGAGATCCAAAATGATGGGAGAAGACAGGAGGGGGAGGGATAGAGCCAGGAGCTGGACAGGTGATTGGCAAAAGGGATATGAGAGGATCATGGGACAGGAGGTCCGGGAAGAAAGACTGGGGGGGGGGGGAATCCAGAGGATGGGCAAGGGGTATATTCAGAGGGACAGAGGGAGAAAAAGGAGAGTGAGAGACAGAATGTGTGTATAAAAATAAGTAACAGATGGGGTACGAGGGGGAAGTGGGGCATTAGTGGAAGTTAGAGAAGTCGATGTTCATGCCATCAGGTTGGAGGCTACCCAGACAGAATATAAGGTGTTGTTCTTCCAACCTGAGTGTGGCTTCATCTTTACAGTAGAGGAGGCCTTGGATAGACATGTCAGAATGGGAATGGGATGTGGAATTAAAATGTGTGGCCATTGGGAGATCCTGCTTTCACTGGCGGACAGAGCATAGGTGTTCAGCAAAGCTGTCTCCCAGTCTGCGTCGGGTCTCGCCGATATATAAGATGCCACATCGGGAGCACCGGATGCAGTATATCACCCCAGCCGACTCACAGGTGAAGTGTCGCCTCACCTGGAAGGACTGTTTGGGGACCTGAATGGTGGTAAGGGAGGAAGTGTAAGGGCATGTGTAGCACTTGTTCCGCTTACACGGATAAGTGCCAGGAGGGAGATCAGTGGGGAGGGATGGGGGGGACGAATGGACAAGGGAGTCGCATAGGGAGCAATCCCTGTGAAATGTGGGGTGGCGGGAGGATGGAGTAAGAGCAGATGTACGTGAAATGGGGGAGATGCATTTAAGAGCAGAGTTGATAGTGGAGGAAGGGAAGCCCATTTTTTAAAAAAAAGGAGGACATCTCCCTCGTCCTAGAATGAAAAGCCTCATCCTGAGAGCAGATGTGGCGGAGACGGAGGAATTGCGAGAAGGGGATGGTGTTTTTGCAAGAGACAGGATGAGAGGAGGAATAGTCCAGATAGCTGTGAGAGTCAGTAGGCTTATAGTAGACATCAGTGGATAAACTGTCTCCAGAGACAGAGACAGAAAGATCTAGAAATGGGAGGGAGGTGTCGGAAATGGACCAGGTAAACTTGAGGGCAGGGTGAAAGTTGGACGCAAAGTTAATAAAGTCAACGAGCTCTGCATGCGTGCAGGAAGCAGTGCCAATGCAGTCGTCGATGTAGCGAAGGAAAAGTGGAGGACAGATACCAGAATAGGCACGGAACATAGATTGTTCCACAAACCCAACAAAAAGGCAGGCATAGCTAGGACCCATACGGGTGCCCATAGCTACACCTTTAGTTTGGAGGAAGTGGGAGGAGCCAAAGGAGAAACTATTAAGAGTAAGGACTAATTCTGCTAGACGGAGCAGAGTGGTGGTAGAGGGGAACTGATTAGGTCTGGAATCCAAAAAGAAGCGTAGAGCTTTGAGACCTTCCTGATGGGGGATGGAAGTATATAGGGACTGGACATCCATGGTGAAAATAAAGCGGTGGGGGCCAGGGAACTTAAAATCATCGAAAAGTTTAAGAGCGTGAGAAGTGTCACGAACATAGGTAGGAAGGGATTGAACAAGGGGGGATAAAACCGTGTCGAGGTATGCAGAAATTAGTTCGGTGGGGCAGGAGCAAGCTGAGACAATAGGTCGGCCAGGACAGGTAGGTTTGTGCATCTTGGGTAGGAGGTAGAAACGGGAAGTGTGAGGTGAGGGAACTACAAGGTTGGTAGCAGTGGATGGGAGATACCCTGAGCGGATAAAGTCGGTGATGGTGTAGGAGACAATGAATGGAGGCAGGTTTTATAAAAACAAACAAACATTTATTAAACTCTGCTCAACAACAGTGAAAAATATTCGAACGACTCGTTTAACGGGAAGTTAACTGCTATACGGCAACTCTGCAACAATTCTTAAAAGGGTAAATGCGAAAACAATTTGAACCCAGTCTTAAAATGGTAAATTCGAAAGTCCAAGTGATTTATACAGTCAATAAGGAGAGACTTCTCTGGGAACGGACTTCTTCGAAGACGTGACATTACTGTTGATTCTCCAAAGGATTCATGACGAAGCAAATGAAATGGCTTAAAGGAACTGACTTTTTGCTGGCGCGTAGATGCTGCTCAAACTTCCCTACTCTTACGGGAGTTATCTCAAATACAGGTCACCATTTCTGAAACAAATCCTCAATAAGGTCGATCCTTTATAAAACCACCAAACGACTCCAACTTTATGCGATCCTTCAGGTTCCCGTCCTTTAGTAAGGTCTTCACTCTCCAATACTACTGTAAAAGTAAATCAAAAATACACCAACAGATCTGGCAGCGACTGGTGAAACAGCCGGCTCAGCTATTTTACCTTACAATAGAAAGTAGAATTCCTCTTTAAAATGAAACTACGTCATGAGACAGATACACAGCAGAACGGAGTAACTGACAAAGCAAACAACAACTCAACTGAAAACTAACTGCGTCACACCAGGGGTCTCCTTTACACTTGTTGAGAATAGTCGTCATGTGACCTCACACTGGCGGGAAAATTACATCATGTGACCTCCACGAGACCATTATATCATGCTCATAAGACCGTCACAAGATACCCACGGGGCACATAACACCTCCCTCCAAAAAAGAATTGGTCTTTTAGGAGCAAAATTTTAACAACTATTTGCACAAAAAAATACAAATGCATAAAACTCATAACATACACGATATACACAGTATTATCATACAGCATCTTGCACACTAATATACGATATACAGTAGGAGTGTTACAAGTGCTAAAATACCACTCCATCAAAAAAATTACATTGTACATTTAACGTCTAGATAGACAGTCAGCAATCACATTATCTTCACCTATAATATGAGTTATCAAAATATTATACTCCTGTAACATCAAACTTTGTTTGATTTATTTCCTTAACAATTTTTTTTACATAGACCATAGAATAGTACAGCACAGTACAGGCCCTTCGGCCCGCAAATTTTGCCGACCCTCAAACCCTACCTCCCATATAAACCTCCAACTTAAATACCTCCATATATCTGCCTAGTAGTCTCTTAAACTTCATTAGTGTATCTGCCTCCACCACTGACTCAGGCAGTGCATTCCACGTACCAACAACTCTCTGAGTAAAAAATCTTCCTCTAATATCCCCCTTCCCACCCCTTACCTTAAAGCCATGTCCTCTTGTATTGAGCAGTGGTGACCTGGGGAAGAGGCGCTGGATATCCACTCTATCTATTCCTCTTATTATCTTGTACACCTCTATCATGTCTCCTCTCATCTTCCTTCTCTCCAAAGAGTAAAGCCCTAGCTCCCTTAATCTCTGATCATAATGCGTACTCTCCTAACCAGGCAGCATCCTGTTAAATCTCCTCAGTACCCTTTCCAATGCTTCCACATCCTTCCCATAGTGAGGCGACCAGAACTGGACACAGTACTCCAAGTGTGGCCTAACTGGAGTTTTATAGAGCTGCATCATTACCTTGTGACTCTTAAACTCCGTCCCTCGACTTATGAAAGCTAACACCCCATAAGCTTTCTTAACTACCCTATCCACCTACTAGACAATTTTCAGGGATCTATGGACATGTACCTCAGATCTCTCTGCTCCTCCACACTACCAAGTATCCTGCCATTTACTTTGTACTCTGCCTTGTAGTTTGTCCTTCCAAAGTGTAGCACCTCACACTTCTCTGGGTTGAACTCCAGCTGCGACTTCTCAGCCCACTTCTGCATCCAATCAATGTCTCTCTGCCATCTTCGAATGTCCTTTACACTATTTGCAACACCACCAACCTTCGTGTCATCTGCAAACTTGCCAACCCACCCTTCTACCCCCACATACAGGTCGTTAGTAAAAATCACGAAAAGCAGAGGTCCCAGAACAGATCCTTGTGGGACACCACAAGTCACAATCCTCCAATCTGAATGTACTCCCTCCACCACGGCCCTCTGCCTTCTGCAGGCAAGCCAATTCTGAATCTACCTGGCCAAACTTCCCTGGATCCCGTGCCTTCTGACTTTCTGAATAAGCCTACTGTGTGGAACCTTGTCAAATGCCTTACTAAAATCCATATAGATCACATCCACTGCACTACCCTCATCTATATGCCTGGTTACCTCCTCAAAGAACTCTATCAGGCTTGTTAGACATGATCTAACAAAGCCATGCTGACTGTCCCTGATCAGACCATGATTCTCTAAATGCCTATAGATCCTATCTCTAAGAACTTTTTCCAACAGCTTTCCCACCACAGACGTAAGGCTCACTGGTCTATAATTACCTGGACTATCCCTACTACCTTTTTTGAACAAAGGGACAACATTCGCCTCCCTCCAATTCTCCGGTACAATTCCCCTGGACAATGAGGACATAAAGATCCTAGCCAGAGGCTCAGCAATCTCATCCCTCGCCTCGTGGAGCAGCTCCTTGTCTGTATCCTGTCATGTCCCTACTCTAGTGAAGTACTATACCTTGCACTTCAGTGTCTGTGTCTTGCATTTGGGTCAGCTCCCAACGCCCTCCATTGTGACACAGGCAACTTTAAAAATTCTACATAACCATGGAGAAGGTCAATATGAAAAATATTTTAAAAATTCAGCTGTATATCCATCCGGACCAGGTACTTTACCAGAATTCATCGAAAAAATTGCTCTCATTTCTAGAGTATTATGATTATACATGAGAAAAGAAAGAGAACCCTTTATCAATTGGACATAAAAGCCTCCAAACATCTAAAATTCCAGCGTCAACAAGAAAAGGAATTAATGAAAATAGCAGATTTGTTTGGAAGTACCTGATTGGGCGCAGACCTGTCCAAAATAGGATTCAGAGTTCAGACAATAATAAAAATATATTCATTTAAATTGAGAAGAGATACAAATAAATACTTAAAGAATTCAGGATAGTATACTCATGAATCAGGAAGAGGGAAAAAGGTTTAAAGAGGAACAGGAAGTTACGACAATACAGACAGTTTTGTAATTTCAAATCAGCCCAGATGAAAAGTACTAAACTAAAAATAACCCCTCCCCCCCCGACTCACAAAGACCTTTAACTTGGACAATAGACAGCCGGAGAACTATCTAAGAACGTCCCTACCCCCACCTCTCTTGAGGGCAAGGCTCCAAATTTAAAAAAAAATCTCCAGTAGTCAAAACATTGCGAAAGGAATGTCAAGCACATGTTTAAAAAATAAAACAGCCATTTGCAGAGCATTTTAAAAGACAAGGTCTTAAAAAATGAAACTAATAGAATTTTACTAATCTTTCAAAAGAAAACAATTAATCACCAAGTCAAAATCTTACTAATTTTCAAAAGTGAATGATTAAAAATGAAATAGTAAAATGATAAGGTAAAAAGAAAGGAACCTTAACATAGAAGCATAATAAACACTTGTACGCCAAAACAAAGTACGAGTAGAATCAACCCAGGGGCAACGTTCTGCAAACTTAAAATGTTCAAATCTATGAGCTGGTTATTAACTAATAAAGCAGATGTATAGAAACATAAAGGAGCGGTCAATTTATTAAACATCCGAGTTCAAACATTGATCTTCAAGAAATTGTTGTGCTTCGACGACGGATTTACACCATTTGAACCATTTATCAGGCAGAACAACCCTTAGACGAGCACGGTATAGCAAAGCCGGTCGGAAATTCCTTTGATATAATTCCGATATGACTGATTTAAAACACGATCTTTCTTGCATTACCTCAGGCCAATAGTCACAACCAGACGAAACTTAAGATTTTGATTCTCGATAATTCCTTTCCGATGAGCAATTCGAATTAACTGCTCTTTAGTACTCACATAATGAAATCAAAGTATCACAGCGCGCGGCTTTAACTTCTTCGGCTGTTTGGGTCTCAATGCCTGGTGAGCATGGTTGAGTATCGGAGGAGAAGAAAAGAAAACTCAGAGCCAAAGAATTGAGAAAAAAAAATAGTAAGATCACCGCTCTGAACGTCTTCACTGAGTCCTGTTATTCACAAATTCTGTCTGTGACTACGGCTCTCCAAATCAATGGTCTTGACGTTATACTGCTCCAATGATGTATTAGTCAAAATTAATTTCTTTTCCAAAGAATCCAATTTGCAATCTTTCTGTTTCCCAGCTTCAATGAGATCTAAAACTTGCCATTGCTGTGTTTCGTTCTCCTTTTAAGTGCTGCCAATCTTCTCTCGTTCTCCTTTAACAATACTTCCAAAGTAGCAAATCTTTTATCGAGTTTTTCATCCAAGAGCTTCGAGATAGCCTCCAAAGTAAGCTTTGACTGTTTAGGTCTGTTCAAAGACACCTTCTTTCTTTCATTTCCATTGCCGATTTCCTTGCCTTCGGCTAATACCCTCTTTCCTCTGGTAGTCATTTCCATCGATTAAAATTCAGAATTCAAGCATATAAAAGTGTTATAAAAATTTTGATGGAGATAGTAAAAGGGTGGTAAAAAAAATTGATAATTGAATGGAGCAAAGCCAAAATGCGACCTACTTCATCTAGTGCCCCCAAGAGAATCGGGATTTTAATTGTCTATTTTAATGCAAGGAGTATTACGAACAATGCGGATGAGCTTAGAGTGTAGGTCAGTACTTGGAGCTGTGATGTTGTTGCCATTACAGGGACTTGGATGGCTCAGGGACAGGTATGGCTACCTGGAGTGCCAGGCAATAGATGTTTCAGAAAGGACAGGGAGGAAGGCAAAAGAGCTGGAGGCGTGGCACTGCTGATCAGAGATAGTGTCACAGCTGCAGAAAAGGAGGAAGTCATGGAGAGATTTGAGCGTAGAAGAATGAGAGGGGACTTGATACAGGTCTACAAGATTATGAGATGTATAGATTGGGTGGATAGCCTGTACCTGTTTCCCAGGGCACGAACGGCAAACAACAGAGGGCATATGTACAAAGTTAAGGGAGGGAAGTTTAGGGGCGACATCAGGGGTAAGTTTATTTACACAGACGGTTGTGGGTGCTGGAGTGACTTACCAGGGATGGTGGTGGACGATAAAAAAGGGTTATTTAAGAGCCTCTTGGACTGGCACATGGACGAAAGAAAAATAGAGTGTTACGTGGTAGTGTGGGTTTCGTACTTTTTTAAGACTTATATGGGTCAGCACAACATCAAGGGCCGAAGGGCCTGTACTGTGCTGTAGTGCTGTATGTTTCTATGGATTGTCTACGGAGTCTCTGTGGGTGGAAGGTAGGAACAGGAATGGGTCAATAACTCTACTGGGTGTTTTTTATAGACCACCCAATAGTAACAGGGATATCGAGGGGCATATTGGGAGACAGATTCTAGAAAGGTGTAATAATAGCAGGGTTTTCGTGATGGGGGATTTTAATTTCACAAGTATTGATTGGCATCTCCATAGAGCAGGGGGTTTAGACTGGGTGGAGTTCGTTAGGCGTGTTCAGTAAGATTTCCTGATACAATATGTAGATGAGCCTACAAGAGAAGAGGCTGTACTTGATCTGGTATTGGGAAATGAACCTGGTCAGATGTCAGATCTCTCAGTGGAAGAGCATTTTGGAGATAGTTATTACAATTCTATCTCCTTTACCATAGCATTGCAGAGGGATAGGAACAGGTAATTTAGGAAAGTGTTTAATTGAGCTGAGGGGATATATGAGGATATCAGTCAGAAATTTGGAAGCACAAATTGGAAACAGATATTCTCAGGAAAATGTATGGCAGAAATGTGGCAAATATTCAGGGGTTATTTGCGTGTAGTTCTGCAATGGTACGTTCCAATGAGACAGGGAAAAGGATGGTAGGATACAGGAACCGTGGTGTACAAAGACTGTTGTAAATCTAGCCAAGAAGAAAAGTTTGTGAAAGTTTCCAAAACTAAGTAATGATAGAGATCCAGAATATTATAAGTCAAGCAGGAAGAAGCTTAAGGATGAAATTAGGAGAGCCAGAAAGGGCCATGAGAAGGACTTGGCGGACAGGATTAAGGAAAATCCCAAGGCATTCTACAATTATGTGAAGAACAAGAGGATAAGATGTGAGAGAATAGGGCCAATCAAATGTGACAGCGGAAAAGTGTGTATGGAACCGGAGGAGATTACAGAAATACTTAATGAATACTCTGCTTCAGTATTCACTATGGAAAGGGATCTTGGCGATTGTAAGGATGACTTACAGCGGACTGAAAAGCTTGGGCATATAGATATTAAGAAAGAGGTTGTGCTGGAACTTTTGGAAAGCATCAAGTAGGATACATCACCAGGACCGAACGAGGTGTACCCCAGGCTACTGTGGGAGGCGAGGAAGGAGATTGCTGAGACTCTGGCAATGATTTTTGCATCATCAATGGGGACGAGAGAAGTTCTGGAGGATTGGAGGGTTGTGGATGTTTATCCCTTATTCAAGAAAGGGAGTAGAGATAGCCCAGGAAATTATAGACCAGTGAGTCCTACTTCAGTGGCTGGTAAGATGACGGAGAAGATCCTGAGAGGCAGGATTTATGAAAATTTGGAGAGGCATGATATGATTTGGAATAGTTGGCGTGGCTTTGTCAAAGGCAGGTCGTACCTTACGAGCCTGATTGATTTTTTGAGGATGTGACTAAACACATTGATGAAAGTACAGCCAGTAGATGTAGTGTATATGGATTCAGCAAGGCATTTGATAAAGTACCCCATGCAAGGCTTATTGAGAAAGTAAGGAGGCATGGGATCCAAGGGGACATTGCTTTATGGATTCAGAATTGGCTTGCCCATAGAAGGCAAAGAGGGGTTATAAACAGGTCATACTCTGCATGGAGGTCGGTAACTTGTGGTGAGCCTCAGGGATCTGTTCTGGGACCCTTTCTCTTCATGATTTTTAAAAATGATCTGAATGAGGAAATGGGGGATGGATTAGTAGATTTCGTGATGACAAAAATGTTGAGGATGTTGTGGATAGTGTGGAGGGATGTCATAGGTTACAGTGGCACATCAACAGGATGCAAGACTAGGCTGAGAAGTGGCAGGTGTAGATCAACCCAGGTAAGTGTGAGTTGGTTCATTTTGTAGGTCAAATATGATGGTAGAATATAGTATTAAATGTTGGACTGTTGGCAGTGTGAAGGATCAGAGGGATCTTCGGGTCCAAGTCCATAGAACACTCAAAGCAGCAACACAGCTTATAGTCATAGTCATACTTTATTGATTCTGGGGGAAATTGGTTTTCGTTACAGTTGCACCATAAATAATAAATAGTAATAGAAATAGTAATACTACTATTAGTAAATAGTAAATAGTAATAGTCAAGGAAATAATAAATAGTAATAGAAAATAGTAATAAATAGTTAAGTAGTAATATGTAAATTACGCCAGTAAATTATGAAATAAGTCCAGGACCAGCCTATCGGCTCAGGGTGTCTGACCCTCCAAGGGAGGAGTTGTAAAGTTTGATGGCCACAGGCAGGAATGACTTCCTATGACACTCTGTGCTGCATCTCGGAGGAATGAGTCTCTGGCTGAATGTACTCCTGTGCCCACCCAGTACATTATGTAGTGGATGGGAGACATTGACCAAGATAGCATGCAACTTAGACAGCATCCTCTTTTCAGACACCACCATGAGAGAGTCCAGTTCCATTCCCACAACATCACTGGCCTTATGAATGAGTTTGTTGATTCTGTTGGCATCTGCTACCCTCAGCCTGCTGCCCCAGCACACAACAGCAAACATGATAGCACTGGCCGCCACAAACTCGTAGAACATCCTCAGCATCGTCCGGCAGATGTTAAAGGACCTCAGTCTCCTCAGGAAATAGAGACGGCTCTGACTCTTCTTGTAGACAGCCTTAGTGTTCTTTGACCAGTCCAGTTTATTGTCATTTCATATCCCCAGGTATTTGTAATCCTCCACCATGTCCACACTGACCCCCTGGATGAAAGCAGGGGTCACCGGTACCTTAGCTCTCCTCAGATCAGCCACCAGCTCCTTAGTCTTTTTCACATTAAGCTGCAGATAATTCTGCTCACACCATGTGACAAAGTTGACTCTGCGGTTAAAATGGCAGATGGTGCATTGGCTTTCATCAAGCATGTGTTTGAATTTAGGGGCCCAGAGGTAATGTTGTAGCTATTTAGGACCGTGGTCAGATCCCACATGGAGTACTTTGTTCATTTCTGGTCGCCTCACAACAAGAAGGATGTGGAAACCAGAGAATAGGTGCCCTGAAATTTACAAAGATGTTGCCTGGATTGGGGAGCATGCCTTATGAGAATAGGTTGATTGAACTCGGCCGTTTCTCGTTGGAGTGATGGAGGATGAGAGGTGACCTGATAGAGCCTTATAAAATGATGAGAGGCATTGATTATGTGGATAGTCAGAGGCTTTATCCCAGGGCTGAAATGGCTAACATGAGTGGACACCGTTTTAAGGTGCTTGGAAGTAGGTACAGAGATGTCAGAGGAAAGTTTTTTACACAGCGAGTGGTGAGTGCATGGAATGGGTTGCCTGTGATGGTGGTGGAGACTGATACGATATTATCTTTTAAGAGATACCTGGAAAGTTACGTGGAGCTTAGAATAGCAGATGACTATGGGTAACCCTAGGTAATTTCTATAGCAAAGGTAAGTTCGGCACAGATTTTTGGACCAAATGGCCTGTATTGTGCTGTTGTGTTCTGTGTTCTGTCCTCTACAGCGGAGAAACTAGGTGCTCTATGAACTACTTTGCTGAGCATTTGTGCTCTGTCCATAATAACCCAATCAATCTCCAGTTGCTTCTCACTTCAGCTTCCCTTCTTATTCCTGTATTGACCTCTCTGTCTTTGGCCTCCTGCACTGTCAAGGCAAGGTTAGATACAAACCTGCACAGCAGCACCTCATGTCCACAAACCAATGGTGTCAGCATCGAATGTTCCCTTCTGTTTATTTCCCACATCCTCCAGTCCAGAGCAGTCTCAGTCCTTCTCTTCATCGTTTCCAACTCAGCCACCTTGTCACCGGAATCATTACCCCTCTGCATCTATTTCCAATGCCCAGTTACGTACCCACCTGTTGCTCACGTACATTGATTCATCTTTCTATGCTCTTCCCTCCTGACACTATTCCCTCAGCTCACCTGAGCTCAGCTCTTACCTACCCGCCCCTCTCTCACCCCTCCATCTCACCTCCTTATACCGGCTATCTTTCCCTGCACTCCAGTCTTGATACAGGATCTCGTGATGACACCAATAACCTTGAATAAAAAATCCTATAAAATATAGTGGATACAGTCCAATTCATTCAGCAAAAATCCTCCCCACTATTGAGCACATCGACTTGGAGCGTTGTTACAGGAAAACAGCACTCATAATTAGCGAGACCTGCCACTCAGGTCAGGCTCTCTTCTCGCTGCCGCCATCAGAAAGAAGGGCCATGAACCTCGAGACCCACACCAGTAGGTTCAGGAACTGTTATGACCTCTCAGCAACTGGGCTGTTAATCCACAGGGAAAAAAACTACTTAACATCAGTTGTTCATTACTGAGCTGTTCCCACAATTTATGGACTCACTTTCAAGAACTTTTCACCTCATGTTCTTGATTGATTGATTGATTGATTTGTTATTTCCTTGTCTTTGTATTGAATGGTTTGGTGTCGTTTTTACACTGGTTATGTGCAATCTTTCACTGATTTCATGATGGGCTATGGAGCTACTAAATAATCCCTCAAGAAAACAAATTTCACATTTTATATGGTGGTATATATGTACTATAATAATAAATTTACTTTGAACTTCAGACATCCTTTTTCCCCTATGCATACTACTCGACCCTCAGAGTTCTTGCAGCAGATTGCTCTTTGCTCCAGATTCCAATTACAGTTCTTGTGTCTCATATGGTGTGATAATCTCAGTTACTCTCTGTGAAACGTGCAAGTGAGACCAGAGACAGGAAGATCATACAGCCGAATGTGCGGCTAAAAAGTTGGAGGTTGGCGGGTGGGCATCAGGCACCTGGGTCATTTGACTCTCTTTGAGGGCATGGACGTCATGTCCAGGAGGGATAGTTTACACTTGAACTGGAGCGGAACAATGTCACCATGCTCCAGTGTTTAAACTGCAGTGCCAGTGGTAGGGAACCAGAGTAGTGAGTGAGCAAGTAGAGAGATTGAGGAAGAACTAGAGATTAGTTCAAATAGGTCTAATGGATAAGCAGGCAGCACCAGGATAATGAACACAATGGGGAGAATGGTTTTAAGTGTATTTATTTTAATATAAGGCAGAGGAGCTCACAGTTTGGATTAGTACAAGAGCTATGATGAACGGCCATCATAGAAATCTGGCTGCGCAAACCTCCATAATTTAAATCTTTCAGACATTACAGTGAGCAGCACTAATGAGGCATAGATTTGCAGTGCTGTCCAAGGACAAGTATCAACTGCACTGAGTGAGCAAATCCAGGAGGTCTCGAGCAGTGAGGGCATATAGTAAAGCTGAGAAAGGTATAATAATTGTAATGGAATTCACCTCCCTAAGAGCGAGTGAGAGACAGAAGAACAGACATGCTGACATATTATAGAAAAATGTAAATTTATTATCCAAGCACAGCCCTTCGATCAGTCACTGGGAACGAAATTTGTAGTTGGAGTCAGTCTGTTTTGTTTACAGTCAGCCAATCTGCCTCATCATCCGGCAGCTCCATTGTGGCCTTGCTTCAACTGGACGTGGGCTGAGCCTATAGCTAGCTACCCTTGAGAAGGTCGAGGCAAGATGCCATTTTAAACTATTGCAGTTTTTGCAGTACAGAAATACTCATAGTGCTGTTAAAGATGGAGTTCAGGGACCTGGTGACAATGTAGGAACACAATATGTTTCAGAACAGGATAGTGTGAGGCTTGGAAGGCAACTTCTAAAGGGTGAGGTGGCATTCCATGTGATCTTGCTACCGTTGTCCTACAGATAGGTAAAGGGAATGAGTTTGGAAGATGCTATCTGAGGAAACTCGGTCAGTTGCTGTAGTGTGTTCTGCTACAACTCACCCAAACACCTCAGACAGGTATAAACTGGTGCTACTGTACATCAGTGGTGGAGTGAGTGAATGGTTATGGATGGGTTGCCTGTCTAGTAGTCTGCTGTGTTCCAGATGATGTTGAAGTTCTAGGTTATTGTTGAAGTCTCGTTCACCCAGTCAAATGAGATGTTCCTCATACTCTTTACTCGAGACCTGTGGATGGTGGATAGGCTTTGACAGTTAAGAAGTAGGTTTTACACTACAGGTTTCCCAGTTGTGGATGGCGTTTCTGCCCTGCTCCTGTAGGCACACTGTGTACACAGCTACTCCAGTTTAGCTTGTGGTCAGTGGAAACCCAGAATATTGATATTCGTGGATCCATCTATCGACTGTCAGGAAATGAGAGTTGGATATACTCTTGTTGGATGACATCGTTATTGTCTTGACACGGGTGGATTATTAGTAGGTGGAAAGTACCATTTGTGTCACCTAGTACACCAAGTCTGGACATCGCTGAGATTTAATACATTTCGATGTGGACTAATTCATTATGTGATGGGTTGCAAATGATGCTAAAAGCATACGGTCCCCTCCCTCATCCGGTTTCATCTGTACATCATCTTGCCAATTATCACCCCTGAATCTCTGTCTGTACCTTCTCCTTCCATCTGCCCACCTAGCTTCCTGGGCCCAGCATCGGCTTTTTCACTTTATCCCACCACTTACCCACAAGCCCCTGTCTCGCCCAGACTTTCATCTCTGTGTACTGGCTATCAGTCCTCTACACCCTCAGACCTGATGCAGGATGGCTGATCCAAAACATCAACCAGCCCTTTGCCTTCACAGATGCTGCTTGACCCAATGAGTTCCTTCAGCAGGTGGTTAGAGATGGACCAGGATGAACCAACCAGTCAACTTGCCCACTGAAGGAGGCAGGGCTGGACGGTTATACCACTGCCGTACAGAGCTTCTGCTCCTGACTTCTGGAGCCGCAGTGACTACGGTTAGAGGTCAAGGTCAGGGACATGGGATCAGTGCTGTGATTCAGGATAGAATCGAGCGTAAAAGGACAGGGGCACAGCTCTGGGCCACGGTTAAGTTCGGGTATTCTCTGTGTGTTGATGTGAGCTGTGAATAATTACAACATGGCTGCTATAGTTCCTTAAAGTTGTTGTAGCCGGTGGCGGTAGTAGGGATAACTCTTTCTTCATCTTCTTCATCGTCCTGAAATTCTCCCTTTATGAAGGGGCCGACTGAACAATCTGACACATCTGTGATCTCCCGGAGGATTTGGCGTGGGGTGCAGGATGGCCGAAGCTGGGGCTCTATGACGCCTCGATTCCTAATGGCGGAATGCGAACCCATGGTTTGCTGAATTACTCCACGCCAATGAAAGCTTCGAAGTAGATTAAAATCGACGAGTCGAGAGGGTGTTCAGTGCTGTCTGCCTACGTTTGACCATTCTCCCCCTCGCTGCTGCCGGCAGAAGGTGCAGGAGTCTTGGGTCCTACACTGCAAGGTTCGGTTGCCTCGGTGGTTCGTGGCTGTGGACTGACTTTTTGGATGAGTTGCGGTTTGATGTTTAATGTCCACAGCGCTGATAGCACATTACTTTGCACGATTGGATCGAGGCGCTTCAGTGCGAAACAACATCTGTGTTTGTGGTCTGCAGCCTTCGAACACAGCGCTCAACTGATTAACTCGTTGTCTGCGGCCACGGGCATTGGCCCCTGGACTGGCTTCACTCGCCCCCGTGGCTCGTGGCTGTGGAATCACATTTGGGAAATCTCGTTGTTTGATGCATCATGTTCTCCGTGTTATTTGTTCGTTTTTTTTTTGCTTGCTCGATTTGTCCTTTTTTCAGTCATTTGATGATTGTTGTGTGGGGTTTCTTTAAATGGGGTCGATGGTCTTTCTTTGCTTTATGGCTGCTTGCAAGAAGACGAGTATCAAGGTCGTGTACTGCATACATACTTTGAACTTTGAACTCTCATCAGTTGCATGGAGAGAGGGAGCCTGATACACGGGCAGTTTGCTCTCCGTGTCTTACTGCCTTACGTATCATGCAGACAGCTGCGACATTACTTCTATGGTCGACCGCGATCAACAAAGGGCCTCAGGGATACCATGGTGGAATGGGGTCGGTGGACGTGAGTGTGTGGTGGCTGCTGAGATGTGTGCTGCCACAGTGATTCCTGTGTGGCCTGGGGTGTTTACAAGATGAAGCACCTCCATCTTGTGAAACGAGTGAGCTTACTGAATAAATCACAACGCGCTGGAAGAGCTCGGTGAGTCAGACAAAGCTTCAGTAAGGTCATTTCTGCATCATTCTGCTTACCACACCACCCCGCTGCCGTCTTTGTCTTCTGGCGTTTCCCATCTTGGCAACATTGGTTTTGTCGACAGACCTGACAGAGTCGAACAGAAAGTTTCCACAAGGGATACAATACAACCAATACACCACACACGATAATTAGGCTGGGATTAGTTTGCTTCTGTTGTACCTCATGTGGACCGTCTCCGGGACATAACAGTAAATTAGGGCCAGAGATCCTCACAGTATTTCCATGACTCATCCACTTCACACCACCAGCGGATACAGGTGACAATCACAGAAGCTCCAGTTTCCATTGGATTATTTACATGTCACTCAGGACTGACCAACCAATGGTGTCACGTATCATGAAAAGACCAAAAATTTTGACGGTGATGATTGGATCATTTCTTACTCGTCCGACCAAGGGAGACTGTTGGTGAAATTCTTACCTGGAAACTTGAAGCTATCAGCCCTTGCAGCCTCAACATCATTGGTGTAACCAGGAGTATGTGCACCATCCTCCTTACTGATTAATAACCAGCTCTTTTGTTGACGTTGAGGGAAAGTTTGTTGTCATGCTACCATGTCAGTAAACTCACTATCTCCTTCTTCTAAACTGACTTATCATTCTTTGAGATACGACCCACCACGGTGGTATCATCAACAACTTGTAGATGGATTTGCAACAGAATGTGGTCACGTGGTACAGGGAGTAGAGCATGGGCTGAGGATTTGTACAGCATCAGTAGTTAGAATAATCTTGGCAGAGGTGCTACTGCCTGACCATACTGATTGTAGCCTTTTAGCCAGGAATTCAAGGATCCAGTTGCAGAGAAAAACATTGACTCTCAGGGGTCTGCTGTCTGGTCATGAGTTTGCTTGGAATAATATAATTAATTGCAGGATTGCAGTCAATCAACAATAGTGTAACAGAGATGTTCTTAATGTCTCGGTGCATCAACATTGAATGAGCGGCTAGGAATATGGCGTACACCGTATACCTATTTAGGCAAGAAAGTTAAATCAAATGGCATAAGAGACCACAGGGCTTCGCTTCCAGATGAGCTCAATGCCTTCTATGCTCTTGACCAGCAAAGCATGGAGGAGCCATTCCAGACTCCCACATCCCCTAATGATCCGATAATTTCAGACTCTGAAGCCAATGCGGAAGACACCTTCAGGAGGGTGAACACAAAAAAAACATCCAGCCCAGACGGGGTACCTGGCCAAGTACTAAAGACTTATGCTGATCAGCTGGTTGGTGTGTTCACTGAGATCTTTAATCTCTCACTTCAGCAGTGTGTGGTACCCACCTGCTTCAAGCAGGCGTCAATTATACCAGTGCCCAAGAAGAACGTGGTGATCTGCCTCAATGACTGGCACCTAGTAGCACTAACATCCACAGTGATGAAGTGTTTTGAGAGGCTGGTGATGAAACGTATCAACTCCTGGCTGAGAAGCAACTTAGATTCTACCTGAGCAACAGGTTTATGGGTGATGTCACCTCATGGACTCTACACTCAGCTTCGGAACATCTGGACAGCAAACATGTGTACATCAGGATGCTCTTCACTGAATGCAGTTTGGCATTCAATACCATATTCAACTCAGGCCAAGGCCATGGACACCATACGGGCTTCATTGCTTTCCACAATTCACTCTCCAGAGAACTGATCTTGCATCCTCTACAGTGACAGTGACAGTAGATTCAGATGCACTGGAGGCTGGCTGTTGCCATATCTGTTCCCTTCTGTTGAAAATGTGCCTAGAATGTGTTAAGCTCATTGGGAAAGAATGTGCTGTTCTTGGCAATGCTGCCTGACATAATTTGTTACCTGTTGTAGTATATAAGCTATGCCACAGTTGACCACTATACAAGGACTGTCTCTTACAATGACTGAAAGCTTTACACACGTCATATCAAAGGTCAAGATCACCTGATTTGAACATTTTAGTCCGGGACTTCAGAAGGGAATGCATCACGGTTTCTGGTTTGGAAACACCCAAACTGGCCTCTTTGGTACACAGTCCTCAACACAGTTGATGATAAATTTTCTGTCGCTAACAACAGACCCATCTTGTCTGAGAACTGAATCTTTGACAATAGACCATTCTACTGACTCAGAGCCGCCGTGTAGAAGGTCATTTGTCTCTTCAGGGCAGCACTGTACGACTTTCTGTACCTGATCATCCCACTTCAGCTTCTTTTTGTGTACAGGGAGTAGAAGCACAAGCTGGTGGTCTGATTTACCCAAGTGTACTTGAGGGATGTCTCGTTAGGTATTTTTGATAGTTGTATAGGAATGGTCGAGGGTGTTTGGGTACCTGGTATTGTAGTGTCACACTCTCGAAGTTCCCCTGTTGAAATCACTGGCAACAACGAAAAGGGCTTCTTGGTATCCCGTTTCAAAGCTGTTTCCTCAGAATACAGATCACTGACGACTGGCATCGTATCCATCTGAGGTGGGGTGTAAGCTGCCGTCAGGATACCTGATGTGCACTCCCATGAGAGGAAGTATGGTCAACACTTCACCATTAGGTATTCCAGGATGGGTGAGCAGGAGCTTGCCACAGCCGCCACGTCCAAACACCACGAAGAGTTGATTAGGAAACAGACCCGCTGCACATAACTATACCCAAGGACGCCGATGGTCCATCCAATGAATTGAGAAGCCCTCTGGATGAATAACGCAGCCAGGTTGAGGAGAGTTCAGTAAGACAGAGCACACAACTGAAACGCAATATTGGAAAGTGTTTGGTCATACACTTTGGTGGAAGAAATAAACGGCAGACTACTATTTAGATGGGAAGAGAATTTAAAATGCAGAGATGCAAAGAGATTTGAGAGTCCTTGTGCAAGATACCCTAAAGGTTAACCTCCATATTCAGTCGGTTGCGAAGAAGGCCAATGCAATGTTGGCATTCATTTCTAGAGGTATAGAATATGAGAGCAGGGATGTGATGTTGAGTCTCTATAAGGCACTCGTGAGACCACACTTGGAGTATTGTGTGCAGTTTTGTGCTCCTTATTTTAGAAAGGATATACTGACTTTGGAGAGGATTCAGAGAAGATTCACAAGAATGGTTCCAGGAATGAAAAGGTTACCATTTGAGGAACGTCTGACAGCTCTTCTGCTGTGTTCACTGGAGTTTAGGAGAATGATGGGGAATCTCATCCCAACAATCCAAATGTTAAAAGGCCTGAACAGATTAGATATGGCAAAGTTATTTCCCATGGAAGGGGAGTCTAGGACAAGAGGGCACGACTTCATGATTGAAGGACATCCTTCTAGAACTGAGAAGCGGAGAAATTACTTGATTCAGAGGGTGGTAAATCTGTGGAATTTAATTACAAGCAGCAGTGGAGTGGAGGCCAAATCACTGGGTGTATTTAAGGCAGAGATTGGTTATTGTTTAGCCAGGGCATCAAAAGGTATAGGGTGAAAGCAGGGGAGTGGGGATGACTGGATGAATTGGACCAGCCCATGATAGGATGGCGCAGCAGGCTCAATGGGCTGAATGGCCTACTTCTGTTCCGATATCTTATGGTCCTACAACAGTCTGGAGTCGGAGCAGATTCGGTGTAACAGTGAGAGCCAAGAGTTGGGGCAACATGTACTGCTGAGAGCCCAGGCTCACGTGTACAATACACGCCGTGTCCATGAACCTCACTCGTCTATACACATGTTTCCATCTCTCTGACCCATTTGGTCACTACGCGCCTCCCCATCTCTATAAGCCATTATGTCCCTTCCTATCACTGTCACTACAAAGCTCCCTGTGTGCGTCAATCCCCCTTCCCTGTGGTGCCCCCTAAGTACCCCTCATTTCCTTGAAATTGTCTTTCAATGCCTGAGCCGTTGACTGCAATTCCTGTCCTCGGACGCACCTCTGAAACTTGGTGGGGAAATTTCTTGCGGTTTCCTGGGATGCTGTCACATCCCACACGATCGCCCGTTCCTCTGACGGATCGTCACTGGCACAAAGCTCGTTCCCAGGACACGAGATGTTGACCCATGCTGCCGGGTGTCAATCTGGAAGATCAGCGAGACATTAAATCAAGCCCAATCCCTTCCGGCACTGAGAATCACCCTGAGTGAAATGTGCTGGTGTGCGTCAGGCTGAGTGAGCACAGGTTCTGTGTTTTACAGTGCAGTGTTACGGTCAAGGAGCTGTCCATGAGAAGATTGTGAAGGAGCTGGACATCTCCCAGTGTGAAGAGCCAGGTGTCCTCTGTGTCCTGTTTGTCTGCAAGGAGTCTGGTGAGAGTGAGGACATTGAAAGGGCTGTTAAGTGGGTCACAGGTAAATATTCTCATCCTTTGTTGCTCAATGCCATTGCTGCTAGATATTCTTCCCTGGTGTCCACTTCTCTTTTGGGGATTTCTGCTGACTGCCAGCTCTCTCTCCCTCTGAATTTGTGTGAGATATGGAGGATTGCTACACCTGACAAGAAGTTGTCTGAATTGATGTAGTATCTTATCTGCCCTTGCCCTGATCTATA
Organism: Mobula birostris; assembly: GCF_030028105.1. Taxonomy (NCBI): domain Eukaryota; kingdom Metazoa; phylum Chordata; class Chondrichthyes; order Myliobatiformes; family Myliobatidae; genus Mobula; species Mobula birostris. The sequence continues at coordinate 120,650,525 of NC_092377.1, forward strand.
ACTAAAGACAATGATTATCATTGTGATGAGGGATGTGTTCTAATTCACAGCTCCCAGAAAGAGCACTGAGGCAAAGACCTGGAGATCCTATTAACAACATTGTCTGGGACATGAATACATTCCCTTGCTCTGTGTGAAATGGTGTGTGGATCTTTCTGTGCACCTGAGTGAGGAAGCCCAGTGAAAAGTGGTGCCTCTGGCACTGCTGTCCCAACTCTTGGCCTTCACGTGTGGCTTAGTGACTAGGCCCAGCGGAGCTGCTTCTGCTGACCAGAGCAGAGCAAAGGTGAACCACTGGTGCTTCAAAACCAGCTGCTTTGGGTAGGTGGGGCCATTCAGCCTTGGACGGCAGCCGCTTAGGAGAAGGAATTCTCTGATTTCAAACGTCTGCTGCCTTGCAGCCATCCCCTCCCATGGGAAAGGTTTTGGAGTAAACCCCGAGGAAGAAATCTGGAGCCGGGTCCCTGAGGGAGTTTGATGTAGTTTACAACTTCACTCTGGCAACCTCTGAGATGGCACTGATGCCAAGCTGTATCGGTACTTGCTCTTCCCTTCGAGTACATCAGTGATGTGGAGAGGGGAATCCCGCTGCAGGAGCAACAGCCGGTTTTTCAAATTTTCCGCCCAGGCTTGTGCCCTGGAGAGGACAGTCCAGCATTGATACTCCACTTTGACACAACACAGGAAGCAGCAGTTACAGCAGCGCTGTCCCTTCTGTGTAGACATGAGTGCCGGCAGTGGGGTGGGAGCAATGCCTCGTACATTACCCCCACACCACCCAGACACAGACAAGGCAGGAAGATGAACAGAGCCTCAGGTGGAAGAGTGGATGTATCCCGTGGGTTCCTACAGTGGGTAGGGCACACACCCCTTCCACAGATCACTCTGTACTGTGTGTTTCAGGAGAGAAGAGAGCACGGAAGGAAGACATTTGTGCTGTGATTCTGTTGTTCAACCCCAGAGATGTGGCAGTTTGGAACCATTCCCTGAAGGAACAGAATTTATGCCCATGACTAAATCAGGTATGAATTACTGTTGGAGTGTGTTGACTCCTTATGTCAATGACAGCCATCACCCTAAGGCATTCAAACCATCAGAGTAGCATCGACTAGACCAGATCCAGAGGAGTTTCCTGCCCTGGTGGATAAAGCCTGCCTTTCCCTGACCACACATCACACTGTACTCTAAATTTCCCATGTGGAAAATCAGGGACATGTCTTATCCGTGTCCAGAGTGGGAGACTGACATAATTGTGCTCCAGTAAATCATTAACCGCACTGTGAAGGATGGTGGGAGGGTCAGAGCAGGAAAACTCCATCGGGAACTGAGGTCACTATTTGTCTGGGTCTGGGCCAAAAGTACTTGTTCCTAATTGCCATGTATGCTGTTCAATAGGATCATCAAGAATCCATAGGATGGTGTGAGTCCATCAGTATTGAGCGAGGGTACTTCAGGCTTGAACCAAGGGGGAAGCAGCTTGGAGAAGCTTCGGCGTAACGGTGAGAGGACAGGGTGGCAGTCAAGGGACTGAACTTAGTAGCCTGAATGTACTTCCCACAACTTCCCAATGATAAGACACCTGAAGCTCAGCAGTGGTCCCATGCCTCCAGGGAGGCGTTCTGTGGAAAGTGATTGAGGTCCCCAGCATCGATACTGTCTCCACCTGTGTGACCTCCTCTCCCCTTTACATGCTGCCAGATTTCTGTGACCCCCACCCACCCCCGACCACTACACCACTCCCCATCTATCTGACCTGCTCAGGCTGCTACAACCCTTTCATAGCTGTAACTGTCCCCCAACCGCAAAGTACACCACATCTCTGCTGTCCTCTGCCCTACAGCTCTTCACATCACTGTAACCCCCTCTCGGCTCTTGCCCTTCCCTGTCTCTGTAAATCAACATAATTAACGTGAGACATTTACATCACTTGGGATCTCCTGTACCTCAGACTGATCTGCACTGGTACAATGCATGTTCTCATGACACACGATGTTGAATACTGCTGGGTGTCCACCTCTGCGCTCAGAGGGACATTAAATCAGTGCCCTTCCGTTCCGTTACTGAGAATCACTCTGAGTGAAATGTGCCTGGTGTGAGGCAGGCTGAGTGAGCACATGATCTATGTATCACAGTGCAGAGGTACGGTCGAGGAGATGTCCAGCTCCTTCACAATCTTCTCAAGGACATCTACCAGAGTGAAGGTCCAGAGATTCCCTGTGTTACTGTTGGTCTACAAGGTGTCTCATGAAATTCAGGATTTTCAAAATGCCCTCTAGTGGGTCAAAGGTAAATATTCTCTATCAGCTTCAATCTGTGTATTGCAAAAGTTTCTCTCAGGCATTCCACTTCTCTCCTGTCACTAAATAATTGTGGAGCATAAAGCAATTTGCTGGATGAGCTCAGAGCGTCAGGCAGCATCTGCGGATGCAGAGGGATGGAAACTTTCAACCAGGACTGTTATCTCTGTGACCCCCTCCAGCCCATATAGCCCGCCCGCTCAATGTACCTGCTATGGCTCTACATCAGGGGTCCCCAACCTTTTTCGCACTGCGAACCGGTTTCATATTGACAATATTCTTGCGGACCGGCCGACCGGGTGGGGTGGGAGGTGGGGGGGGGGTGGGGGGTAGGGTTGCCAACGGACGAGAGTAGCAGTCAAATACGCTGTGTTTACCCAGAGTAAGACCACAATGACCATGAAGACTTGCGGGCACCAGCGCGCATGCGTATACGGTCCCCCCCCCCACAAATCGTTTTTGGCGATTCTGTGCGGAGGGGGGGGGGAGGGGGGGTCTTAATCACGACCGGAATATCGGTGATAAGTGGCTAATACACTCAATTTCCTTTCTCAATGGGTTTATCTAACGAATTTAATATTAAACACATTTATATTTTCCTCGCATGAATATAGTGATAAGTCAATTGTCAGGGGAGCTTGAAGTAGGTTTTGAACGAACTTCCAGTAGAAGTGGCAGAGGCAGGTTCGATATTATCATTTAAAGAGAAATTGGATAGCGATATGGACAGGAAAAAATGGTGGGTTACGAGCTGAGTGTAGGTCGGTGGGACTAGGTGAGAGTAGCGTTCGGCACGGACTAGAAGGGCCGAGATGGCCTGTTTCCATGCTGTAATTTTTAAATGGTTATATAAGTCAATAGCATCACAACATTTTAAGTAACGTTTGGATATTAAACACGCAGCGCATATTTTCCCCGTATGAACATATAAAATCATTGCAACACACAAATATCGCTGAATCAGTGGGAGCCCTGAGCTTATTTCCCTGCAAGAAGACGGTCTGATCGAGGGGTGATGGGAGACAGCGATACTCGAAGGGGGTTCCTTATGTCCAGTCTATTCCACAATTTAGTTTTCGTTGCATTCATTGCAGAGATATGTTGGAAATGGAAGCAACGTTTTCAGTGCCTTCGTGGCTATCTCAGGATTTTTACCCTTGACTTTGATCCAGAATGCCGGCAGAGATGTTATGTCAAACAGACTTTCCAGTCCGCTGTCATTTGCAAGCTCGAGGAGTTGATCTTCTCGCACTGACACGGATAACGCGTGGATAATGACCTCGCGTGCGTAATGGCTCAACAGTGGCCGTGACACGGAATGAGGAAAGGTGCAGCTGACTCCTATCGCCAAATCATATCGCTTCCTCACGGCCCGGTAGCGCATGCTTTGCGGCCCGGTACCGGTCCGCGGCCTGGTGGTTGGAGACCGCTTCTCGACATCTGTCCCAACCTCTGTGACCCCCGTCCACGCTGACAACCCTCACCGACTCTTCAAGCCCCTCCTGCACAACATCTGTAACGCCCTGCCACACTTATACCCTTCCTTATCTCTGTAACTGACGCCAAGCTCTACACCCATCTCTATCTCAGTAATCCCCTCCAGTAGAACCACCTCCATTTTTGTAACTCTATTAACCCTGCACCTGCTGCTGTTTTTGTAACCCCTCTTGTCCCCACACTCCTCTCCTGTCTCTGTGACCATCACCAGGTCTGAAAAGTATCGGAGCCACATCCTTCACTGTGAGTCATGTAGCCCCTCTGTCGTTCTGAGGCATTAGAGGTGATGGTAACCATCAATATTGCCAGTGATGTTTACAGCCCTGATCAAGTACATGGAAAATGTAAGGTAAATATACTTACCCCTGAGGTCACATGAGGGAGCCAAGCTCATTGAGTCCCCTGACAGTGACCGAGGAAGACCGCAAGAAAGGCGCGATCCTGTGGAAACAAGGGGGAGCCAGGAGGGCATTGTCAAGGTGGATGCTGACAGTTCATGGACCAGTTAGAGGGTTTGATTTCAGAAGTGGGTGGACAGGATATTCTGCTACTGGGTCACTCAGAGGTCCCTCCACCCAATTGTGTTGTGTAGGAATAAACACAACAGACAGAGACTGATACAACGTGGTGAATGAAATTTGTGTAATTCCACCACAAAGAAACAAAGGGTGAAAAGTGAAGACATCTGTGCTGTGGTCCTTCTGGAACAGTCTTTGGATAAACGGAATAAGCCAGTGCAAGTTGTTCACCAGGGATTGTTTGATGCTAATACTGTGGTTGTGTGAATTAACAGGATTCAGGAGGGTTCCAGCAATAGGGAGGCAAAGGAAAGAATCAAACAAAGTATCGTGGATTGTCAGAGTGAGTAACAGTTGTAAAGCTAAGTGTTTTTGCACTTCTTTATCCCAATGGTGATGTGACAACATCCTTCCCTCTACTTCCTTTGTCTGGTCTGTAGGTGACTCCAGATTCATAATATTAGTTCTTTGTGCTGTCCTGAACCGGCCAGGGTCTCCACTCAGTTCAGCTGTAGAGAGGAACACTGTCAGTGTTTCAATGATAAAGTTACATTCCACCTCCTCCAACTGTCCTGGTGATGAAATGCTCAGACAATTGGCTTACCAAATACTATTTTTGTTCAGGAGCTGGATGTCATGTCTGCCCAATCATTTTCCCATGACAATGTTCTCAGTGTTTTCCTGTGGAGTGGAATATAATGGAGTGATGGAGTAGCCAGTAATTCCCTGTTTCCACTCTCTTTCAATGAAGCGTTGTTATTGCTCAGTGACTCTGAAGCTGCTCATTGGGCCTCAGTTGTTGTCCAAGATCACTCGGTCTCTCACCATCACATTTGAGTTTCCCTTTCCATCCGATGGACTTCCCATTTATTTCAAAGTGCATTAATAAAAACAATTCTGTTGTGCTGAACTATTTAAATTGGTATATAAGCACTTCCTACACAAATCCATCCTTCCTACATGTCCATATTTCTCCATTCTCTGCACGTGCATGCATCCATGTAAAAGCTCTTAAACACCTCTCTCATGTTTGCCTCTGCTGACCCGATTGGTCATCCACCAGGCATCCACCACTCTGAATTTTTTTTTTCAAAAAACTTACTCTGCGCACCTCCTTTGAAATTTGCCTCCCTCACCTGAAATGCATGCTTTCTACTGTAGTATGTTTTGATTGGCCGCATTCTTACGTCATGCATGTTCTCCAATAGAAGACATTCTGTCCATGAGGAAAGACACATACCTCTTTCTACCCATTCTCTTCATCTGAAGATTTAAAAATCTCTATCAGATCACCACTGCTCCAGAGAAACCAAATCTAGTTTGTCAAAACTCACTTCATAACACATGCACTCTCATCCAGACAGCATCCTTGAAAACTACATCTACACACTCTCTAATGCCTCCACGCCCTTCCTGCAATGGTGTGACCAGAAATAAATGCAATACTCTAGAAACTAGATACATCTCAAGAGTCCAGATGTATCTTTACCAGGGTTTTATAAAATCGCATCAAAACTTCCCAATTTCTGACAAAACACAAAATGTTGGAGGAACTCAGCAGACCAGGCAGCATCTATGAAAGAGAACATGCAGATGAGGTATTGGGCCAAAGTCCTGAAGAAAGGTTTTGGCCCAAAACATCAACTGCCTATTATTCTAGGACTCTGCCTGACCTGCTGAGTTCCTTCAACATTTTGTGTGTGTTGCTCAATATCTCCAGCATCTGCCAAATACAAATGGTTTCATCACTGTGGATCCCATACACTTTATTCTTCAGGGTGAATCTCCCACAAGGGACCTTGTCAAACAGCTTACTGAACTCCACGTAGACAACATCCATACCCCTGCCCTCACCAGTCATCTTCCTCACCTCCTTGAATAACTCGGTCAATGATGTGTTGCCTCCATAAACCAGGACTGATGATGCGTTCAGGCATCTGCAGACCATCCATGAGTGGAGAGGGTGAACAGCCAATGGTCATAGTGTATAATGATATAGATAGGAATGGGGAAGAGGTCCAGTAGAGTGAGCATAGTGATTTAGGAAAGAGGCTGAAAAATTGGACCTCCAAGGTTTTGGTTTCTTGATTATAGAGTGGCTGGTGCTGATCCGGACAGGAACAGAAACATAGAAGAAATTAATTAGTGGCTGGGGAACTGGTGCACAGGTAAGGTGTTAAAATCTTGGATAGCTCAAACCTGTTCTCTGGTAGGGACAAACTATACATGAGAAACGGTTTGCATTTCCCAGCAGTGAGGTACTAAGGTGCTGAGCAGATGGTTTTAAACTAGTTTGGCAGGAGGCTGGAAGCTAGTGCACTGAGTCAAAAGGGAGAGGAATTGAGAGTAATGTAGCTATCATGACCGGTACACTTGTAAGCAAGGTAATTGACAGAATGGAATGTTGGGATGAAATGTGTTTTATGTTCATTCTAGGAGTGTCAGAGATAAGTTCAAATGTCAGCCATACATGAATGAAGCCAAACAAAACAGCATACCTCTTGTGCCAAAGTGCAAAACACATTGCTAGCAGCACACAGGAAACTGCAAATAGTACATGGCACAAATCCATAGCGTAGGAGTTAGAATCATAGAAAATTAGAGCAATGAAAGAGGCCCTTTAGCCCATCTAGTCCATTCTGATACATTTGAACTGCTTAATCCCATCAAACTGCATCCAGACCATAGCCCTCCATACCACTGGCATCAATGTACCTATCCAAACTTTGCTTAAAAGTTGAATTCGAGCTTGCTTCCACCATTTGTGCTGGAACTGGTTCCACACTCCCTCGCCCCACTGAATGAAGTTTTCCCTCATGTTCCCCTTATATATTTCACCTTTCACCCTTGCTCCATAACCTCCAGTTGTAGTCCCACCAACCTCAGTGGAAAAGGCCTGCCTGCATTTACTCTATCTTTACTCATAATTATGAGGAGTAAAATTGCAACACCTCACACTTGTCTGCACTAAATTCCATCTACCAGTTTTCAGCACTTTTTGCAGCTGATCCAGAGCCCCCTGCAGGCTTTGTTAGTTTTCTTTGCTGTCCACTACACTCCCAGTCTTGGTGTTATTTGTAATTTTGCTGATCCGTTTAACCATATTATTATCCCGATCATTGATATAGAGGATAAACAACAATGGACCCAGCACCGATCCTTGCAGCACTCCAGTAGTCACAAGCCTCCTCGCAGAGATGCAGCCATCTAATATCACTTTCCAGCTTCTCCTGCAAAGCCAAAGTCCATCCTATTTACTACCTGATCTTGAATGCCAAGTGACTGAACCTTCTGATCTCACCTCCCATAGGGAACCCCATCAAAAGCCTTCCTGAAGTCCACGTAGAGAATATTCACAGCCTTGCCTTCATCCACTTTCCTGATAACTTCTTTGAAATACTCGAAGATTGGTTAGACATGACCACCCACCCACAAAGCAATGCTGACTATCCCTAACTAGTACCTGTCTATCCAAATACTCTTATATCCTGTCCCTTAGAATACCTAGCAATAACTTTCCCGCTACTGATTTCAGATTCGCTGGCCTATAATTTCACGGTTTATTCTTAGAGCATTTTAAACAGCAGAACAACATTAATTATCATAGAATCCTCTGCTACCTGACCTGTAGTGAAGGGTCCTTTAAATGTCTCTGCCAGGACCCCTACAGTTTCTACACTTGCCAATTCGTAGGGTCTGACGGGACACATTGACAGGCCCTGGCGATTAATCCACCCTAATTTGCCTCAAGATAGAAAACACCTTCTCCTCTGTAATCTTTATAGGATCTATGATCTCACTGCTGCTTTGCCTCACTTCTGCAAGTTCTGTGTCCATCTCCCAAGTAAATACAGATGCAAACAATCTATTTCAGATTTCCTCCATCTCTTTTGTCTCCATGTATAGATTACCATTCTGATCATGTAGAAGACGAATTTTGTCCCTTGAAACCTTTTTACACTGTACATATCAGTAGAATCCCTTAAGATTCTCCTTCACCTTGTCTGCTAGGACAACTTTGTGCCTTTTGTTAGCCCTGCTGAATTCTTTCTTGAGTGTTCTCTTGCATTTCTTATACTCCATAAGCACCTCATATCTCCCTCTCTGTCTATACCTGCTATAAACTTCCTTTTTTTTCTTAACCACAGTCTCAATATCTCTTGAAAATCAAGGTATAAACCAGTTATCTTTACCTTTATTCTGACAGGCACATGCAATCTTTGTACTCGCAAAATGTCACTTACCAAGCAACCCTTTGCGGGAGAGCAGCTTGTTCCAATCAACACTTGCCAGATCCTTTGCAATACCATCAAAACTGACCTTTCTCCAATTTAGAATCTGGCTCATGGACCAGACATATCCTTTTCCATAGTTACTTTGAAACTATTAGCATTATGATCACTAGATGCAAAGTGTTCCCACACACAAACTTCTGTCACCTGTCCTGACTCATTCCTCAAAAGGACATCAAGTCTTATAGAAACATTTTGAATGTTGAATTGCATGGACAGAGTGGATGTGGCAAAGTTGTTTCCCATGATGGGGGAGTCTAATACGAGAAGGCATGACTTAAGGATTGAAGGGCATCCATTCAGAACAGAAATGCGAACAAAATTTTTTTTAGTCTGAGGGTGGTGAATCTATGGAATTTGTTGCCACGGGCAGCAGTGGAGGCCAAGTCACTGGGTGTATTTAAGGCAGAGATTGATAGCTATCTGAGTAACCAGGGCATCAAAGGTTATGGTGAAAAGGCGGGGGAGTGGGACTAAATGGGAGAATGGACCAGCTCATGATAAAATGGCGGAGCATATGTGATGGGCCGAATAGCCGATATCTGCTCCTTTGTCTTATGGTCTTGTCTTATTGCAAACCCTCTGATTGGTACATCTATGTACTGCTCAAAGAAATGTTCCTGAACATATTTGGCAAACTCTGTCCCAACTGGTCCTTTGACAGTATCGGAGTCCCAGTCAATATGCGGAATGTTAAAATTACTTTCAATACTTTTAAACATTGCTTCTTGCAAGAGACTGATCTCGGCAAATTTCTTCTACTAAATCCTGTGGACTGTTGGGTAATCAATAATATAGCCCCATTCATGTGTTTATACCTTTCGTATTTCTCAGCACAGCGTGACACTATTGAAGTTTGAAGTTCAGTTCCAGTGTTCAGAGTTTGGTTCCGATGCCTTTCTGAAAGGAGTCTCTGTATATATTCTCCGTGGAATGTTCAGGTTATCTTGTGCCCTCCCTTTGACCAAATGCCTACCGAGTAGTTTAATTGGTCATGGTAATCTCTCCTGGGATTAAGGTAAAGTTAATTGGGTTTGTTCAGGATTATTGGCCAACGTGGCTCAAAGAGCCCAAAGGGTCTGTTCTGCACTCTATTGCTAAATATGGTTATGATTTCAGAAAAACAAAGTCACAAAGAAAAGAAATAACATAGCCCAAGACAATCAGTAGCATTACTGTAGATTGTCCTGGTCCAAGTTGTTCTTTCACCTCTAAGGGAACACTGGGGAGCAGCATCAAAGGTGAGTAGCTTGGATCAGTGATATCCACAGCTCCTGATTGAGTAAATGTAAAATTGAGCATAAGATGTCACAGAGGTCATACAGTGGAGACCAGCTCACTGAATCTTATGATTCAGGAAGATCAGAAGAAAGAGACCTCTGTTACTTGCTCAAGGAGATCTGTATTTTTTTGTGAGAATGATTTAATGGTCTTTTGGAGGTCACCTGATGTGATTTTTCCGCCGGTGTGAGGTCACGTGATGACATGTCCTCCTCCTCCTCCTCCGCCTCCTGCCTCCCTCCTCCCTCCTCCCTCCTCCCTCCTCCCTCCTCCCTCCTCCCTCCTCCCTCCTCCCTCCTCCCTCCTCCCTCCTCTTCCTCCTCCTCCTCCTCCTCCTCCTCCTCCTCCTCCTCCTCCTCCCCCCCCCCCCCGTGACTACATAAGGGTCGACTCCGGTGACGCAGTAGGTTTTTGAGTTTGTAGATTTCGGGGTAGAACGTGTTGTGCCTCCGTTTCTGTTGCATGTTTGTTTTTGTGACGCAGTTTCATTTTTAAAACGGAAGGTGTGTTCTCTTACGAGATTTGTATTATTGAACTGGGAATTTGTGGCTGGAAGTGCCAATTTACTCAATTCGGACAGTTTTGAAGGGAGAGTGAAGAATTTATGGAAGTGAAGGGTCGAGAGAAGTCGGCATCGTTTGGCAGTGTAATAAAGGATCGACCTTATTGAGTCTTCGTTGAAGAGAACCTGCATTGAGATAACTCTTGCAATAGCGCAATGAGTTCATACACAAAAGCTCTCTCTCTCTAAAAGGAATTTAAGGTCAGTCGATTTAAACTGTTTATTTTCGGCATCGGGAATCCTGTGGACAGAACCGGTAGTAAAGGTGCGTCGGTGAAGAAATCGTTCTCCAGAGAAGTCTCTCCCGATTGAATGTGTAAAACTGTTGGACTTCTGAATATCGCTTCAAGAACTATATCTGACTGTATCGCTTTAAGAACTGTTTTCGCATTTAACGCTTTAAGAACCAGAGCGGAGTGGAGTTGATGAACGGTTGCGTACCTGTTTAACCTCCGATTAAAGTTTTCCTTTGTTTTTTTTTGCCTTATTGTTTATATGTGTTTAATGTTTGGTTGTTTTCATAACACCTGTCTCGATTAATATTCATTGTTGCCGGTTACGTAACATAATGTTGTTGGGACTCGTGGGATATGTTCCGATTTTGAGTTTAAGTGCTGGTAATTGCAATTTTGATTTGGTAAAAGGGAATAACCGATTTTTTTTTTTTTTTTTTTGGTTTGATTGGTGTGTGTGTTGTATTCGGCAACAATGGATATTGACGAGTTTTTGAAGACGCCTGACTTGGAATTTTTAGAGAATGCGCGGAAACCTGTGGTTTGGAGGTTGCTAAGAAGTTGGATATTAAACGAATTACAAGAAATTCTACCAAGGCTTTCATACAAAGGAAAATTGCTGAACATTATATTAATTTGGAATATTTTGAGGAGGAGGTGTAGAGAAGTTTACAATGAGTAATCTGGAAATGCGGTTGCATCTTGAACAGTTAAAGTTTGAAAGATTTAAAGTGGAAATGAGAGAAAGAGTAGCTGAAAACCAGAGGAAATTTGAGCTAGAGATGGAGAAAATAAGGTCTGGGAATCAGTCTTCCGGTTCTACAAAACAATTTATTGCTAGTCGTGAGGTTGTTTGGGCTCCTCCATTTAATGAAGCTGATGTGGATGCATATTTTCAGCATTTCGAAACAGTTGCTCTGAGTTCAAAGTGGCCGAAGGACCAGTGGCCAGTGATGTTACAAAGTGTAATTAAAGGTAAGGCACAACAAGTTTATACAGCTTTAAATGCTGAACAAGCAATGGATTATGATATTGTTAAAGAATATATATTAAAAGCATACGAGATGGTTCTAGAAGCGTATAGAGAAAGATTTAGAAGTTTAAAGAAATTGGTGGAAAAAAAACTTCTGTGGAAGTTGCCTATGAGAAATCTGTTCTGAGAGATGGGTTTCCTCTAAAAATGTGAATGGGGAGTATAATAAATTGAAAGAGCTGATTTTGGAGGAGGAATTTAAAAGAAGCATTCCTGTTGAAGTGAGAACATACCTAAATGAACGGGACACTGCTACATTGCAGGAGATTGCTAAATTGGCTGATGAGTATGTTTTAATTCGCAAGAATAAATTTTCTCCAGGTTTTTTTTTAAGGAAAACCAACACAGAGTCAAGGTAAATCAGAAATTAAATTTGAAGTTAGTGAGAAAAGTAAGGATTGAGGGAGATGTGAAGGAAAGACATTTTGGTATTATTTGTAATTATTTTAAGAAACCTGGACATGTAGTGGCTAACTGCTTCCAATTGAAATGGAAAGAGAAAGAAGTGGCCCCAGATGCTTGTGTGCAGCGTATTGGAAAACCTGTAAAACCACAGGGTTTCGAAAATATTAATGAAGATGTGTCAGTCTGACCAGGTTAAGAAGGGATATGACGCTTTTATAACAGAAGGATTTGTATCCTTGAAAGAAGGATCCAATGCAGTACTGATAAGGATACTTAGAGATACTGGAGCTTCACAATCACTACTATTAGATAGTGTGTTAAGGTTTAGTGATGAGTCTGACATTGGTGAGGTAAATTATATAAGAGGAGTAGGGAGTGCCCTTATGCCAGTAAATTTACATAGAGTAAATTTAAGGTCAGGGTTAGTTACAGGGTTTGTTAGAGTAGGACTACAATCCAGTTTACCTGTGAATGATGTTTCTCTTTTGTTAGGGAATGATTTAGCAGGTGGACAAGTTTTTCCTGACGTGCATTTGACAATAAATTCACATTCTGAGGAACCACAGAGGGATTCTAACACAGATTCTTCCTGTGTTGTAACAAGAGCTATGGCTAAGAAGACTGACGTAAAGGATGTGGTTGTTACCCATGACAGTTCAAATCAAGATTTGAATTTTGAGGATGTATCAGAAACTTTCTTACCTACCTTATTTGATCAGGATTTTGGTGGCAAGTCTGATCAGGAAGATTTGTCTTTATCTCGGAAGGAGATGATAGCAGAGCAGGGTAGGGATCCTGAGATAGTTAAAGTAAATGAACAAGCTCTTCCAGATAGTGAAATTGGAAAAGTACCAGTTGGATATTATTTTGAAAAGGGGGTATTAATGAGAAAGTGGAGATGTCCTACAATTCCTGCTAGTGAGGAATGGGAAGCTAATCATCAGGTTGTTGTCCCTAAAATTTACCGAAATGAGATTTTGACGATGGCTCATAGTATTCCTTTGGGTGGTCATTTAGGGGGTAAAGAAAACTATGAAAAAAGTTTCTAAACATTCTTATTGGCCTAGTTTAAGACAGGATGTGGCAACATTTTGTAGAACATGTCATACATGTCAAATTGTTGGTAAACCTAATCAGGTTACTCCAGTGGCTCCACTGCAACCAATTCCTGTATTTGGTGAGCCGTTTTCAAAAATAATTGTAGACTGTGTAGGTCCTTTGCCAAAAACTAAAACTGGACATCAATATTTATTAACTATTATGTGCACAGCATCTAGGTTTCCAGAGGCAGTACCTCTTCGGAATATAACAGCCAAAACTGTGACAAAGGCTCTTATCAAATTCTTCACTTATTTTGGGTTGCCTAAGGAAATACAATCAGATCAAGGAAGTAGTTTTATGTCTGGGTTGTTTCAGCAGATAGTTTATAAACTGGGAGCAAAGCAGATTATTTCCTCAGCCTATCATCTAGAATCACCAAGAGCCTTGGAGAGATTTCATTCTACACTAAAAACTATGATCAGGACGTATTGTGTAGAAAATGAAAAGGACTGGGATGAAGGTATACATTTACTACTTTTTGCAGTCAGGGAGGCAGTACAGGAATCATTAGGTTTTAGTCCTTTTGAGCTTGTGTTTGGACACAGAGTTTGAGGACCTTTGGCTTTGTTGAAGGAACAGTGGAAAATAAAGAAGTACACACTAGTTTGTTAGATTATGTTTTGAAATTTAAAGACAGATTGTACAAAGCTTGAGTTTGGCCAAGGAAAATTTAAAGTTGGCTCAAGAGAAGATGCAGACATGGTATGATAAGGAAGCTAGGATGAGGTGTTGGTTCTTTTTCCAGTGCAAACAAACCCATTACAAGCCAAATTCCATGGTCCTTATGAGATTAAATCAAAAGTAAATGAGGTGGATTATGTGGTTAAAAACCCCAGGTAGAAGGAAGACAACACAGTTGTGTCATATAAATATGATAAAACTGTATTATGAGAGAGAAGTTGCCACTGTGACTGTTAAGGAGAAGGGTTAATGAAATTAAACTCCAATTTAATAATCCAGTTTAATGTTACAGGAGTATAATATTTTGATCACTCATATCAAGAGTAAAGATAATGTGATCGCTGACTGTCTAGATGTTAAATGTACAATGAAAATTTGTTTTTTCGGAGTGATATTTTATCACTTGTAACACTCCGACAGTACATTAGTTTGTAAAGTGCTGAAAGATAAGATTGTATATATTGTGTATTTTGTAAATTTTATACCTTTGTATATTTTTTGTATAAATTGTTAAATATTTGTTCTTCAAGAGACCATTTTTTTTGGAGGGAGGTGTTACATACACAAGGAGATCTGTTTTTTTTTGTGAGAATGATGTAATGGCCTTTTAGAGGTCACCTGATGTGATCTTCCCGCTGATGTGAGGTCACGTGATGATATGTGCTCCCCCCCCCCCCCCCCCGGTCGACTCAGGTGACGCAGTAGGTTTTTGAGTTTGTAGATTTCGGGGTAGAACGTGTTGTGCCTCCATTTCTGTTGCGTGTTTGTTTTTGTGACGCAGTTTCATTTTTAAAATGGAAGGTGCGTTCTCTTACAAGATTTGTATTATGGAACTGGGAATTTGTGGCTGGAAGTGCCAATTTACTCAATTCCGACAGTTTTGAAGGGAGAGTGAAGAATTCATTGAAGTGAAGGATCGAGAGAAGTCAGCATCGGTTGGCAGTTTAATAAAAGATCGGCCTTATTGAGTCTTCGTTGAAGAGAACCTGCATTGAGATAACTCTTGCAAGAGCGCAATGAGTTCATACACAAAGGCTCTCTCTCTCTCTAAAAGGAATTTAAGGTCAGTCGATTTAAACTGTTTATTTTTGGCATCGGGAATCCTGTGGACAGAACCGGCAGTAAAGGTGCGTCGGTGAAGAAATCCTACTCCAGAGAAATCTCTCCCAATTGAATACGCAAAACTGTTGGACTTTTGAAGTTATCGCTTTAAGAACTGTTTTTGCATTTAACGCTTTAAGAACCAGAGCCGAGTGAAGTTGATGAATGGCTGTGTACCTGTTTAACCTCCGGTTAAAGTTTTCCTTTGTTTTTTTTCTTATCGCTTATATGTATTTAATAAATGTTTGGTTGTTTTCATAACACCTGTATTGATTAATATTCATTGTTGCTGGTTACGTAACACCTCATCATACAGAATCATCAGTGAGCCATGGAGGAATTCTCACTGTGGATACTGAAGTTTCAGAGATCTATTGGAAAGTCTGATCACATAGCTGTTTGGGCAGCATAGTCTCCCATTGGGTCACTGGGACATATTCCTTCTGGATTGTGTTGTCCAGGAATAAATGTAATAAACAGAACCACGGGAATGAAATCTGGGTAATTCCAACACAGTGAAACAAAAGTTGAAAAGGAAAAGCGGATTGTGATCCTGTCAGAATAATTTATGGGTAATTTGTATAAACCAGTTGAAGTTCTCACCAGGGAATGTTTGATGCCAACACAGTGATTGTGTGAATTCTCTGCCATTCACCTAATAAGATTCTGGAGGTTCCCAACAATGTGGAGGCGATGAGCAAAGTCAAACAGAGCATCAGGAAGCGTCATGGTGAGTAAAGATTTCAAAGCTACGTGTTTTGTACTTGATAATCCCAGGTCACAGTATCAATGGAAATGAATAGATAGCCGACATTTTAGGCCAAGATCCTTCTTCAGGGCTGAGAAGGAAAGGGGAAATGCCAGAATAAAATGGTGTAGGGGGTGGGGGAAAGGAGCAGGAGGGTAGCTGGAAGGTGATATGTGAAGCCAGGTGCACGGGAAAGTTCATGAGCTGCAGAAGAAGCGATCTGATGGAAGAGGAGAGTGGACTGTAGCAGAATGGGAAGGAGGAGGGAACTCAGTGAAATAATAGGCAGGTGAAAAGAAATAAAATGTCAGAGTGGGGAATGAAGGAACAGGCCCGTTGTTAATTGGGGGGGTAATTTCCTCTTTTCCCCACTCGGATCTTTTTCTTCTCTCTTGCCTATTACTTCCCTCTGGGTCCCCTCCTTCCTCCCATTACCATTTAACATGTCCTTGACATTCTTTGTCAGCCATGGATTGCTCTTCTTACCGATGGAATCACTCTCTGTGATTGGGATACAACTCTGTTGAGAATTATGGTGTAACTGTCTGAATATCTGTCATTGTCCATCTACTGACCTGCCAGTCAGCTGATTTACTCAGCCCCCTTTGCAAATGGACTGTAACACACTATCATTGTATTTGTTCTCATTATCTTCCTCTTGGAGCTGAGTTCTCCCTCAGCTGGAACTAGAATTCTACGATGTAGCAGTCACTACTTCCTCGTGATCCTTTTCCACACATTTCAGTTTAATTCTCCCTCAATTCACATCACCTAATCAAAAACAGCCTGTCTCTAATTAGGTTCTGTAAGGTTCTGCTTAACAGCTGTACATTCAAACACAGTCTGAAGTCTACAGACCAGCCCCACCTATCTCTTCCTCAACCCCCCCCCCCACCCGTGTTCATTATTTCCTCTTCAATAGTTGCCTAATCAGTGATTACTGCATCTACATCTCCAGAGAGCATGGCTCCGATACCTCCTGTGATGAAAAGCAATCTCCTGCCTCCTTTTAGCTTATTCTGTGGGAACTGTTAACTTTGAAATGTGAAGCACCCTGTTCTGGACACCCTGCAACCATGCTACTTTAACCTGTCCTGATGAAAGGTCTCGGCCTGAAATGTCGACTGTACCTCTTCCTAGAAGAGGTACATTCGGCCTGCTGCGGTCACCAGCAACTTTGATGTGTGTTACTTTAACCTTTGTTTTTGTTTTGACAATTAATCTGGATTTATTCTGCTCTAAAATTTTGTGTGTTTCTCTACCACTTCCTGTCACACAGTATTGTAAATCCTGTCCCTCTCTCATAATTCTGTCACCACTCTCTTATTTCCACTATTGCACATCTATCCCTGGGGTTCTTCCCACTTCCTGTTTCATTTCTAATCCAGTTTATAGCCTTATTCTGGGATTTTCCCTGGACACTGATCCTAGTACAGTAACAACTCTCCATTACTGCTGTCACTGCCCTGTGAAACTAAAGCCTGCAGAGTTTATAGTTTCATTAATATCTCTCACTTCTTCCTTTCCTCAGTTTAAGAAGTTGTCTGTGATTAATGGGATGGACAAGCACTCCACATCTACGATTTCAAGTCAGTGGACAGGTGAACAGATGGAGATGATAAAATGCATCCTTACCCTCCATGTTCTGGTTAATATGGTCAGAAACATCTACAATAATATCAGAGTGACTTTGTAACCATCACTTCTGAACTTCTACAGAGTGTGGAACTGACACAGTCTCAGAACCCCAATCACTAATGCTGGATTGTTATTTTAATTGTGTTTTTCCTTGTAGTTTTAGCATTCTTCACATTCGTTCACATATTTTTATAATCAGCCATTGTCATAAACCTTTTGTAACTGGAACCATATTTGGTTCTATATTTGTCTTTTTTTTTTCCTGCAAAGTTGAAGGGTCAATCAATCAGCCTGTGCTGAACACTTTCCTTATCTAAACTAGCCTGGACTGGCTGGTGATATGAAAGCAAACCAGGTGCTTGCATTTCCTAGTTACAGCCGGTCACTATTTGTTCCTTCTCTGCCTTGCTTGTCAGTGCAATCTGACCCTGTCTGTCCTGTACCATACATTCCTTTAATGAAATAGCTGGAATTGTAATAGGTGCCTTGTTATTGACTTCTTAAAATTCCTTCCTTGTAACATCATGAGTGGTGGTAAAGATCTTCTGAGGTGTATATATTTCAGTGCTAGGAGTATTGCGGGGAAGGCGGATGAGTTGAGGGCGTGGATTGACACGTGGAATTATGACGTTATAGCAATTAGTGAAACTTGGCTACAGGAGGGGCAGGACTGGCAGCTTAATATTCCAGTGTTCTGATGTTTCAGATGTGATCGAGGCAGAGGAAGGAAAGGTGGGGGAGTAGCATTGCTTGTTAGGGAAAATATTACAGCAGTGCTCAGGCAGGACAGATTAGAGGGCTTGTCTACTGAGTCCTTATGGGTGGAACTGATAATCCAAAGAGCTTTTACAAGTAAATTAAGAGCAAAAGGATTGTAGGGGATAAAATTGGTGCTCTTGAAGATCGGAGTGGTCGGCTATGTGCAGAACCAAAGGAAATGGGGGAGATCTTAAATAGGTTTTTTGCATCTGTATTTACTAAGGAAACTGGCATTAACTCTATGGAATTGAGGGAATCAAGTAGTGAGATCATGGAAACTGTACAGATTGAAAAGGAGGAGGTGCTTGCTGTCTTGAGGAAAATTAAAGTGGATAAATCCCCGGGACCTGACAGAGTGTTCCCTTGGACCTTGAAGGAGACTAGTGTTGAAATTGCGGGGGCCCTGGCAGAAATATTTAAAATGTCGCTGTCTATGGGTGAGGTGCCGGAGGATTGGAGAGTGGCTCAGGTTCTTCCGTTGTTTAAAAAAGGATCGAAAAGTAATCCAGGAAATTATAGGGCGGTGAGTTTAACGTCGGTAGTAGGTAAGTTATTGGAGGGAGTACTAAGAGACAAGACCAATCTATTGGAGTTTTTCGAGGAGGTTACCAGGAAAGTGGATGAAGGGAAGGCAGTGGATATTGTCTACATGGATTTCAGTAAGGCCTTTGACAAGGTCCCGCATGGGAGGTTAGGAAAATTCAGTCGCTAGGTATACATGGAGAGGTGGTAAATTGGATTAGACATTAGCTCAATGGAAGAAGCCAAAGAGTGGTGGTAGGGAATTGCTTCTCTGAGTGGAGGCCTGTGACTAGTGGTGTGCCACAGGGATCAGTGCTGGGTCCATTGTTATTTGTCATCTATATCAATGATCTGGATGATAATGTGGTAAATTGGATCAGCAAATTTGCTGATGATACAAAGATTGGAGGTGTAGTAGACAGTGAGGAAGGTTTTCAGAGCCTGCAAAGGGACTTGGACAAGCTGGGAAAATGGGCTGAAAAATGGCAAATGGAGTTTAATACAGACAAGTGTGAGGTATTGCATGTTGGAAGGACAAACCAAGGTAGAACATACAGGGTTAATGGTAAGGCACTGAGAAGTGCAGTAGAACAGAGGGATTTGGGAATACAGATACAAAATTCCCTAAAAGTGGCGTCACAAGTAGATAGGGTTGTAAAGAGAGCTTTTGGTACATTGGCCTTTATTAGTCAAAGTATTGAGTATAAGAACTGGAATGTTATGATGAGGTTGTATAAGGCATTGGTGAGGCCGAATCTGGAGTATTGTGTTCAGTTTTGGTCACCAAATTACAGGAAATATATAAATAAGGTTGAAAGAGTGCAGAGAAGGTTTACAAGGATGTTGCCAGAACTTGAGAAACTCAGTTACAGAGAAATGTTTTGGAAGAGGTGCTGCCTGGCCTGCTGCGTTCACCAGCAACATTGATGTGTGTTGCTTGAATTTCCAGCATCTGCAGAATTCCTGTTGTTTACAGAGAAATGTTGAATAGGTTTGGACTTTATTCCCTGGAGCGTAGAAGAATGAGGGGTGATTTGATAGAGGTATATAAAATTATGATGGGTATAGATAGAGTGAATGCAAGCAGGCTTTTTCCACTGAGGCAAGGGGAGAAAAAAACCAGAGGACATGGGTTAAGGGTGAGGGGGGAAGAGTTTAAAGGGAACATTAGGGGGGGGGGCTTCTTCACACAGAATGGTAGGAGTATGGAATGAGCTGCCAGATGAGGTGGTAAATGTGGGTTCTTTTTTAACATTTAAGAATAAATTGGACAGATACATGGATGGGAGGCGTATGGAGGGATGTGGTCCATGTGTAGGTCAGTGGGACTAGGCAGAAAATGGTTCAGCACAGCCAAGGAGGGCCAAAACGCCTGTTTCTGTGCTGTCGTTTCTATGGTTTCTATCATCTCCAGACAGACAGGAGCACAGTTAATCATTCTGGAGTCACAGCAGAAGTCCTAGTGGTTCATGTGTCCCTGTGCCAAAGGGCACAGTAGGATATGCAGCAGATAGACTAACCTTCTGAAGGGCCTTAGTCAAAAGTGTGGGGTACAACTTACAATGGAGGATAGTAAAAGCATATAAAAAGGCCAAGTTACAATAGTCATGTGGCATTTCAATATGCAGGTAGATTGCTGGATCCCAAGAGATGGAATTTGTAAATGGAGGAACCCTTGAAATAATTTTCAGGCTCAGAATTCTTGCATAAGAATGCGATCTTCAGCTCATGGTACATTATAGTGATCAGTAAGTTGTGGATATTGTCACAATGGTGGGGCATTGAGAGCAAGGGTGGACCCAAATGCAAGACACATCTCGTGAGGTTAATTAAATTAAGTTTATTGTTTGATACCAGGAGAGCAAGGCAGGAGCAGGAATAGTGAACTGGACAAGGACTATGACTAGGCTGGGACTAAGGGTCTGGGCTAGGACTCGGAATCGGATCCCCAGAACGAGAGGAGACATGAAGAGGCTAGGGTATGGACTCCGGGCCAGAGACTGGGCAAGGACCCAGTACCTGGGTCTTGCCTCAGGCTCGGACCCCAGAATCAGGCAAGGACATGACCTGGGCTAGGAAGAGGAGGAGCATGGGAACACAGAGCCTCAGTCTCGGGGAGAGCAGGTACATGGAACCGTGGACACATACACAGAACACAGAGTCAGGACCCCTCCTTGGGTACAGGACATGGGGCTGGGACACATGATCCTCCGCGGGGCAATGGCAAGATGGCCTGACTTACCCCACGGAGGCAAGGACAAGACAAGACCATCACAAAAGAACACCAGACAGTACCTATCTAGCTCCCGCGATAGAACTAGACCAAGGTGCAGGCGAGGGCGAGATGTGAGAGGGGCAGAGAAGGGATTCAGCCAACAGGGTAGGACAGGAATCACAGACCGCCAGGGCCAGGACTTGGCTCGGAACTGGGATGCCGCCAGGGCCAGGAGTTGACTCGGAACTGGGATGCCGCCAGGGCCAGGAGTTGACTCGGAACTTGGATGCCGCCAGGGAGAGGACTTGACTCCGAACTTGGATGCCGCCAGGGACGGGACTTGACTCTGAACTTGGATGCCGCCAGGGCCGGGACTTGACTCGGAACTTGGATGCCGCCAGGTGCAGGACTTGACTTGGTACTTGAATGCCCCTGGAGCCAGGACTTGACTTGGAGCCTCCAGGTAGTGGTGAGCTCTCGACTCGGCCCGGGAAGAGTAGACTGCGGTTCTTGATTCCCTCCGGCGGGTTAACTGACGGACCCACCTTGCTTTGGCGAAGTAACTTGACAGGGTTGCTCCAGTGAGGAAAGGTGAATTACCAGTATTTCTCCGGCTAGATGACATTGGCACGCCATACCTTGGTTACTTTGCAAACGCTCTAGCGCCGAACAGCTGAAAACCGGAGACTATAAATTGCCTCTAATCACCAAGGCCGAGGGACACGGGAAAACAGGGGACCAAAGGGAAACAGGGAGTCCACGGTCTGGATCGTAACATAAACAAAGTAAATTTAAAGAGACCCTGATCTGGACCATGACAGATGTAACAATTCAAAATAATTATCAATGCTTTTTTTGAGTAGAGAATGAATTTTAGCTCACTTTTCTTGAAAAACAGGTACTTAAGCTTAGCTTACCTTTCTTGAAATTAATCTTTCCATTTCATAAGTTTTAAGAACTCCTTAAGGCAAACATAATACATTTCTGTTAAATAAAAAGGGGATTTAACTGTTCTAAAGATACGCTCCATAGATTTAATTTAAATAAAACTAGCAAATTGATTTTAATTAATGCCATTTAAAACAGGGAAATTTGACAATGTTGAATACTTTATATAATAAAAACACCCGTCCCTCAATGTTGCAAAAACAAAGGAGCTGGTTGTGGATTACAGGAGGAATGGAGACAGGCTAACTCCTATTGACATCAATGGATCTGGGTTTGAGAGGGTGAACTGCTTTAAGTTCCTCAGCATACATCTCACTGAGTATCTCACGTAGTCTGCACGTACCAGCTGTGTGGTAAAAGGGGCACAGCAGCTCCTCTTTCACCTCAGATGGTTGAAGAAATTTGGTATGGGTTCCCAAATCCTGTGAACTTTCTACAGGGGCACAATTGAGAGCCTCCTAACTGGCTGTATCACTGCCTGGTATGGAAACTGCACTTCCCTTAATCGCTGGACTCAGCAGAGAGTGGTGTGGACAACCCAGCATATCTGTAGATGTAAACTTCCCACTATTCATGATATTTACAAAGGCAGGTCTGTAAAAAGGGCCTGAAGGACCAGTGGGGACCCAAGTCTCCCCAAACACATTGTTCCAGCTGCTACCATCCAGAAAGTAGTAGTACAGCATAAAAACCAGGACTAAATGGCTCCGGGACAGCTTCTTCCACGAGGCCATCTGTTGTATATATTATTTGTTATAATTTACTATAATTGCACAATTTGACGGAGATGTAATGTAAAGATTTTTACTTCTCATGTATATGAAAGATGTAGGTAGTTCAATTCAATATAGTTACTAAAAGCCATAAGCCAAAGCAATCTGAATTTTAAAAATAGCCTGAGACACAATTTTATACAAGACTTTGGAAAAAAAGCATTTTCTTACTAAGTGACATGATTACAGTCAAACAGAAGCCTAGCATATGAAATCTGTGCTTGTTTTCTTGCTGCACAAATACTTAATTCTGGGGCACACTTGAGATAGGCACACACAGATTTTAACTTTCAACTGAAATGAGATTATTTCTATCCTTACTTTTGATGCTTCTTAAACAGGAGAACAGTGTGACTTTTTCTTTTCTGGTAATAAGTTCTGCTACTATATAACTTGTTTCCTGAATCATTTTACTAACCGTGACTTCAGTAACAAAAGGTTTACTCTGCTTGTTTTGAGATTAGAGACTTGGATGGCTCAGGAGCAGGAACGGCTACGTCAAGAGCCACGCATTAGATGTTTCGGAAGGGGCAGGCAGGGAGGCAAAAGATGTGGGGGCTTGGCACTGTTGATCAGAGATAGAGTCACGGCTGCAGAAAAGGAGGAAGTTATGGAGGGGTTGTCGACAGAGTCTGTTGATGGAAGGTAGGAACAGGAAGGGGGTAATAACTCGGTGTTTTTTTATAGACCACCCAATAGTAACAGGGACAACGAGGAGTAGATAGGGAGACAGATTATGGAAAGGAATAATAATAAAAGGGTTGTTGTGGTGGGAGATTTTAATTTCCCTAATATTGATTGGCATCTCCCTAGAGTGAAGGGATTAGATGGAGTAGAGTTTGTTAGGTGTGTTCAGGAAAGTTCCTTGACAATATATAGATACAGGCGACTGTATAAAGGAGGCTTGTAAGCCTACAAGAGGAGAGGCTGTACTTGATCTGGTATTGGGAAATGAACCTGGTCAGGAGTCAGATCTCTCAGTAGAAAAGCATTTTGGAGATTGTGATGTTACGTACCCCGTCACTGGGTTGCCAAACCAGCAGAAATGGACCACTTAGTTAGAGACTGGATTACTGGAACTAAGAAAGTTTTATTAAAGAAATAAGCAACACAGTACTCTAATCATAAGGATATAAATGCAACAGGTTAGCAATGATAAAACACATGTACAGAGAACTAGGATAATAGGATCAATCAAGCTCTATCACAGTCTAGGGGCAAAATGATAAGTCTCAAGTGACAGAGTTCAGTTCAATTTAGTTCAGTTCGCAGTAATCACTGTTGTGCCGTTGGGGAGGGAGAGAGAGCAAATGAATATGCAAATTGGATTCCAAACAGATCTTCGATATTCCTCGCATTTAGCTTTCAGGCGAGCCCTTTGTAATGTCTTCTGAGGTCACCGACTGTGACCCCTCCATTCCAGATACGATCGTTCTTCTGCGGTGAACCCGGCACCCAGGCAAGGGTGGACACACACACCAGGTTCCCGCCGACTGTACCTTTCTACCCTGTGCATCTCTGGCTGGTCCCATGATCAGACCTCCAAAACTCCCACCAATTGGTGGGGCCACACCGCTTCCAGGGTCTTGTTACCTCGTGGTGTCATGGTGTGTCTTGCCTTAGCGAACCTGTCCCTTTTATCCCCCTGCTGGGGTATCGCCTGTCCATTAAACTTCAAACAGTTCAGGTTCAAAGCAACCGGTCTTGACAGTACTCGGAACTGTGTCTCCTTTTCATTAATCTCTCTTGCCCCCCCCATTACCATTTCTGAATGTTCCCCTATTGTCCTCTTATCGGCATCAATCTTCTGATAATTTGGTTTGTTGTCACAGTGATCACAATTCTATTTCATTTACCATAGCATTAGAGAGGGATAGGAACAGACAAGTTAAGGAAAAGTTTAATTGGAGTAAGGGGAAGTATGAGGCTATCATGCAGGACCTTGGAAGCGTAAATTGGAAACAGATGTCCTCAGGGAAAAGTACAGAAAGTATGTGGCAAATGTTCAGGAGATATTTGTGTCGAGTGCTGAATATGTACGTTCCAATGAGACAGGGAAAGGATAGTAGGGTAGGGGAACCGTGGAGTACAAATGCTGTTGTAACACTAGTCAAGAATAAAAGAAGAGCTTACAAAAGGTTCGAAAAACTAGGAAATGATAGAGATCGTGATTGTAAGGCTAGCAATTGAGAGCTTAAGAATGAAATTAGCAGAGTCAGAAGGGGATGTGAGAAGGCCTTGGCAGACAGTATTAAGGAAAACTAAGTCATTCTACAAGTATGTGAAGAGCAAGAGGCTATGACGTGAGAGAATAGGACCAATCAAGTGTGACTGGAATAGTGTGCATTGAACCGAAGGAGATTACAGAGGTATTTAATGAGTACTTTGCTTTTGTATTCACTACGGAAAAGGATCTTGGCTATTATAGGGATGACTTACAGTGGACTGAATAGCTTCTGCATGTATATATTAAGGAAGAGGATGTGCTGGAGCTCTTGGAAAGCATCAAGTCGGGTAAGTCACTGAGACCAGATGAGGTGTACCCCAGGCTACTGTGGGAAGTGAGGAAGGAGATTGCTGAGCCTCTGGCAACGATCTTTGTATCAGTGGGGACAGGTGAGGTTCTGGAGGATTGCAGGGTTGCGGATGTTTCCTTATTCAAGAAAGGGAGTAGGGATATCCCAAGAAATTATATCCTAGTGAGTCTTACTTCAGTGGTTGGTAAGTTGATGGAAAAGATTCTGAGAGCTGGGATTTATGATCATTTGAGGAGGCATAATATGATTAGGAATATTCAGCATGGATTTGTCAAAGACGGGTCGTGTCCTACAAGCTTGATTGAATTTTTTTGAGGATGTGACTAAACATATTGATGAAGGTAGAGCAGCAGATGTGGTATATATCGATTTCAGCAAAGCATTTGATAAGGTAATCCATGCAAAGCTTATTGAGAAAGTAAAGATACATGGTATCCAAGGGGACATTGCTTTGTGGATCCAGGACTGGCTTGCCCACAGAAGGCAAAGTGTGGCTCTGGACGGGTGATATTCTGCAAGGAGGTCAGTGACCAGTGGTGTGCCTCAGGGATCTGCTCTTGGACCTCTACCCTTCGTGACTTTTATAAATGATCTGGATGAAGAAGTGGAGGGATGGGTTAGTAAATTTGCTGATGACTCAAAGGTTGGGGGGTGTTGTGGATTATGTGGAGAACTGTCAGAGGTTACAGTGGGATATTGATAGGATACAAAACTGGGCTAAGAAGTGGCAGATAGATCTCAACCTAGATAAAGTATTAGGTGTTTCATTTTGGTAGGTCAAATATGATGGTAGAAAATAGTATCAATGGTAAGTCTCTTGGCAGTGTGGAGGATCAGAGGGATCTTGGGGTCTGAGTCCATAGGACACTCAAAACTGCTGTGTAGGTTGACTCTGTGGTTAAGAAGGCATACATCAACCATGGGACTGAGTTCAAGAGCCGAGAGGTAATGTTACAGCTATATAGGGCTCTGGTCAGACCCCACTTGGAGTACTGTGCTCAATTTTGGTCGCCTCACTGCAGGAAGGGGGTGGAAACCATAGAAAGGGTGCAGAGGAAGCTTACAAGGACATTGCATGGATTGAGGAGCATGCCTTATGAGAATAGGTTAAGTGAACTCGGCCTTTTCTCCTTGGAGTGATGGAAGATTAGAGGTGACGTGACAGAGGTGTACAAGATGATGAGAGGCATGAACTATGTGGATAGTCAGAGGCTTTTTTCCCCAGAGCTGAAATGGCTAGCACGAGAGGCATAGTTTTAAGGTGCTTGAAAGTAGGTACAGAGGAAATGTTGAGGCTAAGTCTTTTATGTAGAAATTGGTAAGTGCGTGGAATAGGCTGCCTGTGGCTGTGGTGGAGGCGGAAATGATAGGGTCTTTTAAGAGACTCCTGGATAGGTACATTGAGTAATTTCTAAAGTAAGGACATGTTCGGCACAGCTTGTGGGCCGACGGGTCTATATTGTGCTGTAGGTTTGTATGCTTCTATGTTTCTCTTCCAATAGCTGTTTCAAATGATAAGTACCTTTACGTGTCATGTGCAGTGAAGTGTCTTTTGAATTTTGCTGGAGCCATTGCTGCATTTGTAAGTTGTTTGTCACAGACTGGGTACAATGAAATCGGACAACTTTGATCACCAGTCCATGTGAAACCGATTGATAAGTAGATTGCATTGTAAAAATGCATCTTTTTTATGACTGTTGTTTCACTGGCACAGTGAAATGAATCAGAAGATTGTAATTCTTCATCACTAACCTGATCAGAATTGTCTGTAGGCGAGGCCCAGAATCCTCCTCTTCCATCTCACACCTCCTCTTCAAAATTCACCACATTGGACCATCAGGCATGTCTGTAAAGACACAAGGGTTATTCAATATAAAAGCACAATGATGTAATAAATAAGTAAATGAGAAAACCACATAAAAAATGAAAACTTCACAGTATAATTCACTTCTAACCAGCACTATCCAAATTTTGCAATGTTTACAATAACAAAGTAACAGGCTGAGTCACAACACCTAAAAATTCCTCCTTTTGAATGAAAATTTTCCTCCAATTTTACACTACACCAATAGAGTTCACTAACATAAGTCAGTCAGCAATGCGTAAGGGGAAGCTGGGGGAGGTAAACAGCTGCAGAAAAGGAGGAAATCATGGAGATGTTTGTCTACAGAGTCTCTGTGGGTAGAAGTTAAGAATAGGAAGGGGTCAATCACTCTACTGGGTATTTTTTATATACCACCTAATAGTAACAGGGATATAGAGGAGCAGATAGGGAAACAGATTCTGGAAAGGAGTAATAATTACAGGGTTGTTGTGGTGCGAGATTTTAATTTCCCAAATGTTGATTGGCGTCTCCCGAGAGAGAGTGGTTTAGATAGGTGGAGTTTGTTAGGTGCGTTCTGGAAGGTTTTTTGACACAATATGTAGGTAAGCCTACTGGAGGAGAAGATGTACTTGATCTGGTATTGGGAAATGAACCTGGTCAAGTGTCAGGTCTCTCAGTGGGAGAGCATTTTGGAGATTGTGATCACAATTCTATCTCTTTTACCATAGCAATGCAGAGGGATAGGAGCAGACAAGTTAAGGAAATATTTAATTGGAGTAAGGGGAACTATGAGGCTATCAGGCAGGAACTTGGAAGCATAAATTGGAAACAGATGTTCTCATGGAAACATACCAAAGATATGTGGCAAATGTTCAGGGGATATTTGCCTGGGGTTCTGAGTAGCCACGTTCCAATGAGACATGGAAAGGATGGTAGGGTACAAGATCCATGGTGCACAAAGGCTGTTGTAAATCCAGTCAAGAAGAAAAGACGAGCTTACGAAAGTGTCAAAAAACTAGCCAATGATCTGAATCTAGAATATTATAAGGCGATCAGGAAGGAGCTTAGGAATGAAGTTAGGAAAGCCAGAAGGGGTCATGAGAAGCCCTTGGTGGACAGAATTAAGGAAAAACCCTAAGGCATTCTACAATTATGTGAAGGGCAAGAGGATAAAACATGAGAGAACAGGACCAATCAATTGTGGCAATGGAAAAGTGTGTATAGATCTGGAGTAAATAGCGGAATTTCTTAATGAGTACTTCATTTCACTGTTCACTGTGGAAAAAGAACTTCGCACTTTTAGGGATGACTTGCAGTAGACTGAAAAGCTTGAGAATGTAGATGTTAAGAAAGAGGATGTGCTTATTGCACAGGGCGACTGAGGAGAACCCAAGTGCAGGACACCAGCACGGCGACTGAGTTGGCGATGCTGGCATAGACGTAGAACAGCAACCCGGAGGAACCTTGACAAGGAGACGGGATTTACAGGACTATCTGGAAACTACAGCTGAACTTGGAACTAAACTTAGAACTAACGGTTCTAATCGGACAAGAGAACGAAGTATTACACAAGAATGGACAAACAAACTGGCGACCGAGGGAGTGACGCCATCGTACTTATTTCACAATCCCTGATGCAAACCAGGTGTACTGCAATTAAGTAAATTAGCAGCAATTGCAAGTCTAATGGCTGAAATCAGGGCATAATCAGGGAGAAAGGAGCCTTAAAGGAGAACAGCCAAATGGAACTACGAAAGTAACCCTCCCTCAACGGGAGCCTCCTGGCAATACCCCAGGCTTGTCTGGATGGTCCCGATGGAAATCCCGGATAAGGGAAGGGTCCAGAATGTAGGAGAGGGGAATGCAGGAACGTTCCTTCGGGCCGTACCCCTCCCAGTCGACCAGGTACTGGAGATCCCTGCCCCGACGGCGGACATCCAATAACCGCAGGACGGTGTACGCCGGTTGGTTGTCGTTGATCCGGGGGTGGGGGGTGGGGGGTGGAGGGAATTCGGTCGGAGGGCACAAGGGACTGATAGAAACCGGTTTTAACTGGGAGACGTGAAATGTAGGATGGATCTGTATAGACGTATGTAGTTTGACCCGGATTGTCGTGGGATTGATAATGCTCTCAACCTCAAAGTCCCAGGAAGCGGGGAGTGAGCTTCTTGGGCTGGTTCTTCAGAGGAATGTCTCTAGACGAGAGCCACACCATCTGCCCAGGTCGATACTCAGGAGCAGGGGTACGATGGCGGTCGGCAATTTTTCGGTTACCCTTGGCTGAGGGAAGCAGGGCCGTACGTGTGTCTTCCCAGATTTTTTGGCACCTGTGTATATGGGCCTGGACTGACAGCAACACAATCTCTTCTTCCTGGGCGGGAAACAGCGGGGGCTGATAACCAAGAGAGCATTCAAAAGGAAATTTTCCCGGAGCGGTGCTGACCAGAGAGTTGTGGGCGTATTCTATCCATGCGAGATGGTTGCTGAAGATAGATGGGTTGTTGGTTGTTATACAACATAACGCCACCCTCCAACTCCCAGTTGACACGCTCCGTTTGCCCGTTGGTCTGTGGGCGAAAACCGGACGATAGGCTATCTGAGGCACCAAGGGCTCGACAAAAAGATCTCCAAACTTGCGAAATGAATTGAGGTCCCCGGTCGGAGACAACATCCGAAGGGATTCCGTGAAGTCGGAAAACGTGGGTGTCGAGAAGGTCTGCGATCTCCTGCGCGAAAGGGAGTTTAGGGAGGGCTACAAAATGCACCGACTTGGAGAAATGGTCCACCACAGTTAGAACGGCAGTGTTTCCGCGTGAAGGGAGTAGCCCGGTGATGAAATCCAGAGCGATTTGTGACCAGGGACGACCGGGGACAGGCGGGGGACGAAACAATCCCGCAGGTGGCCGATCAGAGGCTTTTCCACGGGCGCAGACGGAACACGTAGAGACATAGGAACGGATGTCAGCGTCCATGGAGGGCCACCAGAAATGTCACTTCAGAAGAGTCAGCGTTCGATCGATTCCGGGATGGCAGGCGAAACAAGAAGTGTGCCCCCACTGGAGAACCTGCGATCGGACAGAATCAGGTACAAAGAGGCTATTGGGAGGTCCGATGCCTGGGTCAGGTTGAATCCGTTGGGTCTCTGACTCTGGACTCGATCTCCCAGGTGAGGGCAGCCATTACACAGGATGATGGAAGGATGGTCTCGGGGTTGGGAAGGTCCTCCTCGGAAACGTATTGACGTGAGAGAGCCTCGGGCTTCCCGTTCTTGGACCCCGGGCGATAGGTGAGTCTAAACCTGAACCGGCCAAAGAATAATGCCCAATGGGCCTGGCGAGAATTCAGGCGTTTGGCGATCTGGATATATTCAAGGTTCTTATGTCTGTTCAGACGATGAATGGGTGTTCCGCCCCCTCCAACCAGTGTCTCCATTCTTCCAACGCCAGTTTGACCGCCAGTAGCTCCCGGTTCCCCACGTTGTAATTTTGTTTAGTGGGAGGCAGTCGGCGAGAGAAGAAGGCACAGGGATGTAGTTTCTGATCCGGGCCCGAACGTTGGGATAGTACCGCTCCCACGCCGGGGTCCGAGGCGTCAACCTCCAGAATGAATTGACAGGAGGGGTCCGGTTGAATCAGAACGGGAGCAGACGTGAAACGCCTCTTTAGTTCCCCGAATGCCGAGTCCGCCTCGGAGTTCCAAAGGAAAGGTGTGGCAGGTGAGGTAAGGCGGGTCAGAGGAGCCACCACTTGACTGTAGTTTCTGATGAACTGGCGATAGAAGTTCGCAAACCCCAGGAACTGTTGGAGCTGCTTGCGGTCCGTGGGTTTGGGCCACTCCACCACAGCCCGGATCTTCTCGGGAGCAGCACTCACCTGTCCGCTCTCGATGATATAACCTAGGAAGCTGACCGAGGGGACGTGGAATTCGCACTTCTCCGCCTTTACGAATAACCTATTCTCCCCCAGTCTCCGCAGGACTTGGCGGACATGCTGAACGTGGTGCTAGGGACTGCTGGAAAGATTAGGATGTCATCCAGATAGACAAACACAAAGCTGTTAATAAAGTCTCTTAGTACATTGTTAATCAAGGCTTGAAAAACTGCGGGGGTTTTGGTGAGGCCAAAAGGCAAGACCAAGTACTCGAAGTGGCTTAAAGGGGTATTGAATGCCGTCTTCCGCTCGTCCCCTCCCTTATTCGGACCAGATGGTAGGCGCTTCGCGGGTCTAACTTCGAGACTATGGTGGCTCCGTGAAGTGGCTCGAACGCAGAACTTATCAGAGGCAGTGGGTACTTGTTCTTTATGGTTATATGATTTAGGCCTCGGTAGTCGATGCAGGGATGTAGTGAACCATCCTTCTTCCCCACAATGAAGAACCCTGCGCCCACCGGGGAGGATGAGGGTCGGATGATGCCCGCCGCGAGAGATTCACTGATGTAACCCCCCATTGCTTCCCTCTCTGGCCGGGACAAGTTATACAGCCGACTGGTGGGTAGAGGAGCTCCGGGGAGAAGGTCGATAGCACAATCGTATGGTCGGTGTGGAGGCAGGGAAAGGGCGCGTTGTTTACTAAACTCTTGCCCCAGGTCATGGTAATCCGCTGGAACCCTGGACAAGTCAGGGGGGTTCAACGGCAGGTGAGGTCGTGGTGGTTTTTACGGGGGAAAGGGCCGACTGTAGACAAGTGGCATGACAAAACGGACTCCAGCTGGCTATCTTCCCTGTGGACCAATCAATGTAAGGGTTATGGCGGCTTAACCAGGCGTACCCAAGTATTATTTGAGCTTGAGGAGAGGACATTAAGTTAATTTGTACCTGTTGCCGATGGTTCCCAGACAGTGGCGGGGTACAGTGAGGGACTCTGGCCAGAAGTCTTCCATCCAGTGTCCGGGCTTCCAGAGGGGTACTCAACGTCTCCCAAGGAATTCCGACCTGGAAAGCTAAGTTTTCATCCAACAGATTCCCCTCAGCAACCGGAGTCCATCAAGGCAGACAAGGACAGGAACTTTTGGTTGTAACTTACAGTGGTTTGGATTTGCATCCGGGATTGGGGGACAGGAGGGAATTTGGTCTGACTCACCAGGGTTAGGGTTAGGGTTACTAAGAATTATAAAGATTTATTTAAGGATTTTTTTAATTTAATGAATTATGTTTTTAAAAAAACACGTTCTTATTGGTCACCCCTCTCTTTCTCACTGAATGGCCGAATTAATTCCATTAAAATGAATATCTTACCAACATTTATATACCTTTTTCAAGCTGTCCCTGTTTTTATTCCTAAATTTTTTTTTGACTCTTTGCACTCAATTCTTTCTTCCTATATATGGAAGAATGAAAAAAAAATCCTCGAATGAATAAAACTCACCTTAAAAGAAAACAAACAGAATGGAGGCTTTGCCTTACCCAATTTTGGACTATATTATTGGGCAGTTTATATACGAAATATTACGCTCTGGATATATTACATTAACCATGAGAATTGTCCTATATGGGTCACTTTGGAAGTCAACTCTGTTATGGAAATTTCCATTATTTCTTTACTTGGATCCTCGATTCCTTTATTTTTAAATAAACTAACTGGCAATGTGGTGGTCAAACTTAATTTGAGGATTTGGTTACAGTTTAGAAAACATTTTGGTTTATTGAGATTCTCCTTCTCGAGTCCCATCCTTTCTAATTGTTTTTTTTTTTAAACCATCTATAATTGACTTATCTTTTAAAGAATGGGATAGATTGGGTATTAAACGATTTCAGGATTTGTTTGATGGAGGGAATCTCTTTTCTTTCAACGAAATTTATCCTTTCCAATACCCACTTTTTTCATTACTTACAGATTAGACATTTTTTAAGATCCCAATTATATACATTCCCTACAAGTCCAGATACGAATATAAAATATATAATTTTTAATCTGAAGCCCTTTGACAATGGTTCAATATCTTACATTATGGTCTGCTGTTGGGACTGAAAAAAAGGCTTGTTTAGATAAAATTAAAGGAGACTGGAAAAAGGATTTACATATTTCTGTATTTGAAGAGAGCTGGAAAATTATTTTAAAATTGATTAATTCTTTATCATTATGTGCTCGTCATTCTTTATTACAATTCAAAGTGGTACATAGAGTTCATAAGTCTAAAGACACGCTCTCTCATTTCTAAGCAGATATTTCACCTTCTTGTGATAGATGTACTGATGGAGTGACCAGACTAACTCATATGTTTTAGACATGTTCGAGCCTTGGAAAAATTCTGGAAGGATGTACCTCAAACTTTTTCTGTACTTTTCAATGTTAGTTTTAAGCCCTATCCCTTGACTGCTATGTTTGGTGTTGTTGTGGATAGTGCAACAATGCTGAAGCCATCTAATTTGCGGGTATTGGTCTTTATGTCTCTCATGGCCAGGAGGGCGATCTTGCTCAAGTGGAAGGAGGCCGCCCCATCCACTCATGCTCAATGGCTATCTGATGTTATGTTGTACCTTGATCTGGAGAAAATTCGTTGTTCGATTTCTGATTCTAAACATGATATTCTAATGTTAAGGGGACACTTTCTGAGTTGTTTTCATAATCTTTGAACTGTTATTAAAGTATGGATCTGAGCCATTATTATAATATTACATGGTAACGTACTACTTTTTCTTCTCATTTTCTTTTTTTTTACCAACCAGCTCATTTTGGTGGTGGGGGTAGATTTTTTAATAAAATAAAATTACATTATTTTATTTCATTCCATAATTTATTTTTTTTCTTCATGATTGATTTGAAATATGGGATACTGTGATTTAAATGTAATATAATTTATATTCATGTAATTTATATTAATTAATAAAAAATAATAGAAATATTGAAACACAAATTGCCTAAAGTTACCCATAGTCCTCTGTTTTTCTAAGCTAAACATACCTATCCAAGAGTCTCTTAAAAGACCCTATCGTATCCGCCTCCACCACAGTCGCTGGCAGCCTATTCCATGCACTCATCACTCTCTGCGTAAAAACCTTATTCCTGACATCTCCTCAAAACCTACTTCCAAGCACCTTAAACTGTGCCCTCTCCTGCTAACCATTTCAGCCCTGGGAAAAAGCCTCTTGATTATCCATACGATCAATGCCTCTCATCATTTGTTCAGCTTTAGCAGGTCACCTCTCATCCTCCGCCACTCCAAGGAGAAAAGGCCAAGTGCTCTCAACCTATTCTCATAAGGCATGCCCCCCAATCCTAGGGGAAAAAAGAAAAAAAAATAATTATTGGGAGCAGAAATCGATGCTCATGCCATTAGGTTGGAGGTTACCTCAATGTGGCAGAAGTGGAGACCGTGGACCAACATGACAGAATAGGACTGGGGATGGAAGTTAAAATGGATGGCCACTGGGAAATTCTGTTTTCAGTGGATAGAGTGAAGGGTCTTTTTCAAACTGGGTGGAGGTGACTAGTGGCCTGAAATTGTTATTTACATTAATGCAGCACAAAAGACAATTACTTTGCCTAACAATTATACCTTTGTCACATGGGGTGCTGGGAACGGACCCAAATGCAAGGCACAGACACTGAAGTACAAGGAACAGGACTTGACTAGAATAGGGATCGAGGCTGGGGTCTTGGGTCTCGAGGCTCAGCTCGGCTCGAGGCTGGGGTCTTGGGTCTCGAGGCTCAGCTCGGCTCGAGGCTGGGGTCTTGGGTCTCGAGGCTCAGCTCGGCTCGAGGCTGGGGTCTTGGGTCTCGAGGCTCAGCTCGGCTCGAGGCTGGGGTCTTGGGTCTCGAGGCTCAGCTCGGCTCGAGGCTGGGGTCTTGGGTCTCGAGGCTCAGCTCGGCTCGAGGCTGGGGTCTTGGGTCTCGAGGCTCAGCTCGGCTCGAGGCTGGGGTCTTGGGTCTCGAGGCTCAGCTCGGCTCGAGGCTGGGGTCTTGGGTCTCGAGGCTCAGCTCGGCTCGAGGCTGGGGTCTTGGGTCTCGAGGCTCAGCTCGGCTCGAGGCTGGGGTCTTGGGTCTCGAGGCTCAGCTCGGCTCGAGGCTGGGGTCTTGGGTCTCGAGGCTCAGCTCGGCTCGAGGCTGGGGTCTTGGGTCTCGAGGCATTGCTTGTCTTGAGGCTGGGGTCTTGGGTCTCGAGGCATTGCTTGTCTTGAGGCTGGGGTCTTGGGTCTCGAGGCTTGGCTTGATGCTGGAGTTTTGGGTCTTGGGTTCTTGGAGCTTGGCTGCGGGATCGTGGAGGCTTGGGTTCTTGGAGCTCAGAGACAGACTGGGAAGTAAACATCAACATATAGCCAGGGCTTGTCCTTCGACAAGCCAGGACTCATTTTTAACACAACACTAACATGAGACAGGACAGAACATAGACAGAGCCAGGACTTATCCTCAGACAAGCCAGGACTCAACTTCTCCACACCAAGGTGGGACAGGTCCACCTCTTCGGTAATGGCAGGACGGCCAGACTTACCCAACAGAGGCAAAGACAAGACATGCTCCCCCGCAGGGCAACGGCAAGACGGCCTGACTTACCCCACAGTGGGGAAGACAAGAAAAGACAAACACCGAAGGACGACAGGCAGGTCTATCTCTGCTCTGGGGTAGCTCCAAGTATCAGTTCAGCCAGCAACCTCAGCTGGCTACAGAAACAGCCAGATCCCTACTTAGCTTGGACTGGCTGGCAGCCACTCAGCTCGCCCAGGAAACAGCCGAATCCATACTGCAAAGAGAGCTCCAACTACTGACAGCAAGGCTTCATGAGGGGATGGTTCCCCAACGTGGCCTAAAGATGGCAATTGGCTGCTCTAGTCTTCCACTAACAGGTTGCTCCAAGGGGTCTGACAAGACAAACCAGCAGCCTACACTCAATCCCAAGGCTACTTATATTGCAAGCCCAAAGATAGGAATCAGCTGCCTTTGATTTAGTCAAACAAGAGACAGCTGGAAGACCCGGAGTCCTGAGTCTATGGACTGGACCATGAACTGGGATGCAGACTTCACGGACCGGACCATGACAACCTTACTAATTCAGATTTGGCTAAACAATTCAGATATTCTCTATCTAGTTTCACAACAGACTCATTCAGAAAGCTCCATCATGGGCACAATGTTCCCCAGCTTTGAGAATGGTCTCGAAAGGCAGTGCCTCAAACATCCATCATTAAGGACCCTCACTACCTTGGACACTCTCTCTGCTGCTGCTGCCATCAGGGAGAAGGTACAGGAACTTGAAGACCCACACTCAGACATTCAGTAATAGCTTCTCCTCTGTCATCAGAACTCTGAATGGTCCATGAACACATGAACACTGCCCCACTATTCCTTATTTGCAAGATTATTTATTTATTGTGATTTACAGTAATGTTTGTGTCTTGCACTGTACTGCTGCCATAAAGCAACCAACTTCATAACATATCTCAGTAATAATAAACCTAATTCTGATTAACCCTTTAGTTTCACAAGTATTTTCATTGCGTAACTCCTTAGTTTGGTCTCGTAATCCACGAACTGTATTGAGACTCTTGATGAAGCCGGCCACGAATTGAAGTGTCTGGATCATTTTCCAAATCGCTGACTGGTGGTGGTTGTTGTTGTTGTTCTTCTTCTTGTTCTTGTTCTTCTTGTTCTCCTTCTTCCCCTCCGCAGCATATATAATTAATTATAGAACTTCAAGGACCTCAAATTCTCGAATACAACCTAGTCTCACGTATAAACTGAATAATGAACTCTTCAATCAGATGTTGATTTTCTTGATGGCCAAACAAAGATTGAATAGAAAACCAAAATAAATTTAAGCCAGACAGCCTCCTGAACAACATGCTGCTTTCAATATTGTATCGATTACAGCTCAGCAAAACATGCTGGACTGTCTCTGGACTACCACAGTCACATAATCCAGTAGGATGTTTTCCTATTATCTTTAAATAATTGTTTAACCCAAAATGCTCCAACCTTAGTCTTGTTAATTTCACCATTTTGCCATTGGTTGCCTTGTAAAGCACCTTTTTAAAGAGGAGAGCGACAGCGATGGGGCAGTTCATTGGCTGAGAAGCAGACAGAAGATTCTGCAGACACGAAAGAGACTTGCAACTGGTATGTTGCCACCCAGGTGTCAGATCTCACATCTAGTACAGAATATTCTTGAGTGGAAAGGTGACTAGCCAGAAGACTTCATACACTTTGGTACCAACAACATAGATAGGAAAAGAGATGAGGACCTGAAAAGTGAATGTAGAGAGTTAGGATGGAATCTAAAATGCATGATCTCAAGGGTAATATTTTTTACTGTAACTGGTTTGTTGTCTGTTCCACATGCCAGTGACAGTAAGAATAGGATGATCTGATAGGTGTGTGTGTGCTAGAGGAATTAATGTAGGAGGCATGGTTTCAAATTTGTGGATCACTGGGACCTCTGGGGCAGGTGTAACCTACACAAAAGAGTTATTTACACCTAAAGTCGAAGGGATGAAAGTCCTTGTGAGCAGGTTTGCTAGGGTTTTTCAACAAGATTGTCAGTGGAACCAAAGTGTCAGGTCAGATGCTGGTGCAGTTGTTGTAAAGAGAGCTGCCTTGTGCAGCGGGACTGTGAAGAAGGATAGCCAGTGGATAGGGCATAAATTCAGTCATGTGGATGGGATTAAATGTGTTTAATGCAAGAAGTATTAGGAACAAAACTGATAAGCGGAGAGCTTGGATCAATCCACGATGCCGAGGCTATTACAGAGATTTGGCTGTCACAAGGACTCAAGTAGTTGTTTGTTCCAGAGATTATATGATTCAAAGGGAAGGTAAAATAGGTGGAAGCATGTGGGGCAAAGTCATAGCTAATCAGTGATAGGAATACAGCTGCCGAAAGAAAGCATGTTGTGGAGGAATCAAATTCAATCGAATTCAAATTCAGGTTTAATTATCATTCAACCGTACATGAATACAGTCAAATGAAACAACATTCCCCTGGGACCAAGGTAAAAAACATACCTGGCACATTGAAGTTAGTGGGCATATATAGAGTCGTGCAAAAATTATGTAAAGGTAGCCTGACTCTGAGTAATTTGTCCTCAAATTGATGGTGCGGTTCTCGGCAGTCCGCAGACAAACACATGCATGCAATTCAGTTCATCATTGTACTGATCAAACACTGCAGGGCAGTACCAATGCCGAGCTGTAATCGATATATTATATTGACGATGATCTTTGCAATCTCATGCAGAATGTTTGGTGGAAAACAAATATTGTTCCAGAAAGGTAATGGAGATAATCCTGGAATTTATACATCAGTGACACTTACCTCAGTGACAGAGAAACTGATGGACAGGATTCTGAAGGGCGGAATTTCATGATTCTGATCAGTGAATATGTGGCTAAGCCAAATCCGAATGTTTGCAGCCAAGTTTCCATAGATTCATAACAGATGACTTTCTGGATGAGCTTGCCATGAAATACCTTGCATCGTCTTAGTAAAATCTATATACATCATAACTTGAGCTCTACCTCGATCAATATTTTGTCACCTCTTTGAAAAACCCAGTTAGGGCAATGAGACACGTCCGACTCCTCACAAACCCATAAGGACTAACACAAATAAGGTATTTCTTCTCAGAATGTTCGTAAGGCAGACAAGGATAGTAGAAGGAACATGTTCTGCCTGGAGGTCAGTTTTAAGGGGTATTTCACAGGGATTTATTCCTGGACAACTGTTTTTTGTGATTCTCATAAACTAGTACTTGGATGAGGAACTAGAGGATGGGTTAGGAAGTTTTCAAATATCACCAAGGTAGGTGGTGTTGTGGATAGTGTTAAAGGTTACACAGGGGCAATGCAAATAACATTCATCAATCTAATTGGTAGAAGAGAGGAAATCGAACTGTATTTAATCGATTATTTTCACCTGTACTAAGGTACAGTGAGCAGCTTTGTATTGAAAAAGCATCTAGAGCTTTCTCCACATCTATGGCAAATAAACTCTCCTCGGGCTTCCAGCTGGGGACATGTATCAATTTTAACCAACATTTTTAAGACAAACTCTGCCATCTTCATCAGAGATTATTGCTGGGCATGAGTAGTCTGGTGGTATTTATACCCCCTTCATGCGTCCCTCCTGATATGTTAATACATATCCAATTATGTCTCCACTATCCCACCTTGCTTACAATCAAATTCCAGTTCTTACTTTAAAAGAAAGCTTTGTCTTTGTTAAAATTCTCTCTCTCTAGTTTTATTCCAATGACTTCCTTCACCAGGAGGTCCCAAACGCCATTGACGCAGCACAGTAGTTTTTTATTGATTACTGTTCATACTAATCAATTCATTTCACAGTGCAAAGGAAAACAATAGAAACCATAGAATAACTACAGCACAGAAACAGGCCTTTTGGCCCCTCTTGGCTGTGCCGAACCATTTTCTGCCTAGTCCCACTGACCTGCACACGGACCATATCCCTCCATACACCTCCCATCCATGTATCTGTCCTATTTATTCTTAAATGTTAAAAAAGAACCCGTATTTACCACCTCGTCTGGCAGCTCATTCCATACTCCCACCACTCTCTGTGTGAAGAAGCCCCCTGCTAGTAGAATGCAGAATAAAGTGCTACAATTACAGAGAAAGTGCAGTGTGGGGAGGCAATAAGGTAGAAGTGATAACAAGGTACACAGCAAGGATAAGAGTCCGTTTTATTTCGCCAGAGAATCATTCAATAGTGTTAAAACAGAAGCTGTCCTTGTAGCTTCTTTCAAACTTTTGAACCATCTGCCTGATGGCAGGAGGGAGAAGAGAGGATGCCCGGGGTGGGTGGAGTCTTTGATTCTGCTGGATGTTTTACCGAGGCAGCAATAAGTGTTGACTAAGGTCACAGAGAGGAGATTGTTTTCCGTGATGTGCTGAGCTGTGGCTACAACTCTCCGCAGTTCCTTGTGTCTTAGGCAGAGTAGATGCTGTACCAAGCCGTGGTGAATCCAGATAGGATACTTTTTTACCTA
Organism: Mobula birostris; assembly: GCF_030028105.1. NCBI lineage: Eukaryota > Metazoa > Chordata > Chondrichthyes > Myliobatiformes > Myliobatidae > Mobula > Mobula birostris. Next base: position 120,690,425 of record NC_092377.1, read on the forward strand.
TGGTGCATCGATAAAAATTTGTGAGCATCAAGGAGATACTGTGAGCTACTTCAACCTCCTGAGGAATTCGAGGCATTTGAGAGCTTTCTTGGAAGTGATGCTAATGTGGGTGGACTACAGCAGGGGTACTGGTGATGTTCACTCCTGGTAACTTGAATCTCTGAACATCAGCATCTTTGATGTAGACAGGAACATGTACACTGCTCTTTTTTCTCTAGTCAGTCACCAGCTCTTTCATTCTGTTGGCATTGAGGGAAAAGGTTGTTGTCATGACACCAGGTCACTGGGCCCTCTATCTCCTTCCTGTACTCCAGATCGTTGTTATTTGAGATACAACTCACTATGCTGGTATCATCTACAAACTTGTAGATGGCCACACAGTCATGCGTGTACAGGGAGTGAAGTTTGGGGTTGTGGACACAGTCTTGTGGACCACCAAACCAGAAACCATTGTTTGAACCTCGAGATCCATTACACGCTACAAAGCGGGTGACCCTGACCTTGACAAGAAACCAAGATAGGACCTCAGTTCTGGTTTTGAGAATATTGTGACAGCGGTTACTGCCTATCCCTACTTATTGTGAGCTGTTGGTCAAGAAGTCACCAATCTAATGGAGGTGTTGATAACCAGCTCTGTTTGGAGATACGTTTGCTTGGAATTATGGTACTGAAAAAAGGACTGTAATGGCAACCAATCACTACAGTTCGTGTTCTTACTGTCCTGATGCTCCAGGGATTGAGTACAGGGCCGGGGAGATGCTGCTTACCAGAGAACATTTACAATGGTAGGTGAATTACAGTAGGTTGAGGTTGTCTGGGAGGCTGGAGTTAATGTGCGTCATTACAAACCTCTAGAACCACCTCATAATAGTGGATGTCAGAGACAGTAGATGACAGTCCTAAATGTGTACAGAGAGTAGAGTAAGGAGCTGAGCATTCAGCCCTGTGAAGAATTAATATTCTGAATAATCATGGTGTTTATGTTGCTGCCTGTCCTACCTGAGTGTGGTCTGATGGTCAGGAAGTGAAAGATCCAGTTACTGAGGGAGGCATTGACTCTCAGATCTGAGAGTTTGGTGATGAGCGTGCTTGGAATTCTGGTACTGAAGGCAGAATGGTAGACAACAAACAACAGCCTAGCATGGGTGTCTGTACTGTTAAATTGCCCCGGAATTGAGTATAGAATGGGGGAGGAGGAGGGAGAGGGTGTTGGCACACACCGTGCACATATGGATATGTTGCAGTGATAGGCAAATCATAATGGGTTGAGATTGTTTGGAAAGCTATATTAGCTTGAGCCATGACCAACATCTCGAAGCACTTTGTGATGATAATATCAGAGCTACCAGGTGTTAATCGATAAGGGACACATTACCGTGTTTTTCTTCAGTACCCGTGGTCTTGCTACAGTGGGGGCAAACATCAAATTACAGCAGGAAGTGGTTAAAAATACCTCCAAATAACCCTGCCAGCTGATCCGTACATGATCAAAGGATCTGGGCAGTAACACTATCCAGGCTGGATGCTTTCTGTGAGTTCACCCTTCTGAATACTGATCTTATGTTTACAATGGTAATTGTAGATTCAGGTGCCCTGGAGTCTGTCGGTTGGGTGGTGACTTCTGTTCAAAGTGTGCGTGGAACACGTAAAACTCATCTGGAATGTAGGTGTTCTTGACACGATGCTGCCAAAATTCATTTTGAAGTCTTTTCTAACATGTTAGCCCTGATATAACAGACATCATGTTGGAACTTGATTTTACACTGGCATTGTCTCATGGCATCACTGATTAATTTACTGAGGTCGTATCTTGGTTTCTTGTCAAGGTGAGGGTCATCCGATTTGTAGTGGTGTCATGGTCCGGTCCGTGAGGTCCATATTCTGGTTCATGGTCCAGTCCATCGACCTTGCTCCAGGTTTTCCTGTCTACCCTGTTTCTGTACTTGTTGAGCTCTAATTGAGCCAGCTGATGCTCGTTGGGGCTGGCTGCATAAATACCTTCAGAGACCAGGGCATGACTGCCGGATTTTTCTTGTCCTACTCCTTGTATCTCTTCCTCTACCTCCTATCTCCTCGCCTGAATCCCTGCCTTGTCTTGCTGGTAACTCTTGTCTCGTCTGAAGTTCTCGTCTCGACTTGCTTTGCCAGAAGCCTTGCCTTGCCTTCCCGGTAACTCTCGCCTCACCTGAAGTTTTCGTCTCGCCTTGCATTGCCTGAAGCCTTGCCTTGTCTTGCTGGTAACTGTCGCCACGTCTCGCCTGCAGTGTTGTCCTGGAGCCACCCTGTTCCTAGCTCCCTTCCTGTCCCTTGCCTCCGCCCAGGTAAACCAGGCCGTCTTGCCGTTACCTGCGGTTGGTTCTGTCCTTTCCTGTTCCTTGCCTCCGTCGGGTGGTTATCCACGCCCTGCCCAGGAGTACTGTGCCCTGCCCAGAAGGAGCCTGCCTAGCCTCAAGCCTGAAGACTCCAGCCTCCTGCCTAGCCTCAAGCCTGAAGACTCCAGCCTCCTGCCTAGCCTCAAGCCTGAAGACTCCAGCCTCCTGCCTAGCCTCAAGCATGAAGGATCCAGCCTCAAAGCCCGCTCCTGAGTCCAGGCCCGGGCTCCTAGCTCTCTTGTCCAGTCCTATTCCGGGTTCCCATTTTTCGTGTCCATGTCTTTGCCCTCAGCCTGTATCCTAGCCCTGTCCCTAGTACTTTAGTGTCTATGTCTTGCTCTTGGGTCCATTCCCAGCCACCACCTTATGACAAGTGGGTAATGGATGTCGTGGTTCATCCAATGGTTTCTGGTTTGGGAACACCAGATTGGCAAAAGGCTGTGCTGCCAAGAAAGACTAAAGAGTTTGTGTCTGCATTGCTTAGACTTTAGAAGAATGAGGGTTGACCTTGTTCAAAGGTCTGAGTCTCTGTTTTGACAGGGGAGATGTTGGATCATTTCATCAGGGTCTGGAATAGGGGACATAACTATTGACAATGGGCTGGTGGTTTAAGACTGATGTGTCAGGACCTCTTCAGACAGAGGGTAGTGAAAGTCTGCGTGTGGAGACTACATCGTGGGGGAAGGATAAAGTGGAGGGGGGAGTGAACACTTGATGGCTGAAGAAGCAGAAGAGATGGAGTAAGGTAACAGAAGAGGAATGAAGACCAGCAGAGATCAGTACTGACCCAAATCTGATGATATGACAGTGGTGGAGCACTCCAACAACAATGAGATGGCCTATAGAGAGGAGGTTGAACAGCTCGAGGCCTGGTGCCAGGTAAATAACCTCTTTATCAATGTCAACAAGATAAAAAAAGAGATGGTTATTATGGAGAACACACACCCTCTTTATATTGGTTATACTTTGACAGAAAGTTGAGCAGTTTCAGAGTCCTGGGAAAGCACATCTCACATGGTCCCAGAACACATCCTCCACTGGAAAGCTCACCAATGCCTTCACTTTCTGAGGAGGCTGAAGAGAGCTGGTCTGTACACATCAGAAAGTCAGAAGGCATGGGATACAGGGAAGTTTGGCCAGGTGGATTCAGAATTAGCTTGCCTGCTGAAGGCAGAGGGTCGTGGTGGAAGGAGTACATTCAGATCGGAGGATTGTGACTAGTGGTGTCCTACAAAGATCTGTTCTGGGACCTCTACTTTTTGTGATTTTTATTAATGACCAGGATGGGGGGGTAGAAGGGTGGGTTGGCAGGTTTACAGATGACACAAAGATTGGTGGTTTTGTAGATAGTGTAGAGGTTGTCGAAGATTGCAGAGAGACATTGATAGGATGCAGAAGTGGGCTGAGAAGTGGCAGATGGAGTTCAACCCAGAGAAGTGTGAGGTGGTACACTTTGGAAGGACAAACTCCAAGGCAGAGTACAAAGTAAATGGCAGGATACTTGGTAGTGTGGATGAGCAGAAGGATATGGGGGTACATGTCCACAGATCCCTGAAAGTTGCCTCACAGGTGAATAGAGTAGTTAAGAAAGCTTATAGGGTTTTAACTTTCATAAGTCGAGGGATAGAGTTTAAGATTCACGATGTAATGATGCAGCTCTATAAAACTCTGGTTAGGCCACACTTGGAGTACTGTGTCCAGTTCTGGTTGCCTCACTATAGGAAGGATGTGGAAGCATTGGAAAAGGTACAGAAGAGATTTACCAGGATGCTACCTGGTTTAGAGAGTATGCATTATGATCAGAGATTCAGGGAGCTAGGGTTTTACTCTTTGGAGAGAAGGAGGATGAGAGGAGACATGATAGAGATGTACAAGATAATAAGAGGAATAGAGAGAGTGGATAGCCAGCACCTCTTCCCCAGGGCACCACTGCTCAATACAAGAGGACATGGCTTTAAGGTAAGGGGTGGGAAGTTCAAGGGGAATATTAGAGGAAGGCTTTTTACTCTGAGAGTGGTTGTGTGTGGAATGCACTGCCAGAGTCAGTGGTGGAGGCAGATACACTATGAAGTTTAAGACACTACTTGACAGGTATATGGAGGAATTTAAGGTGGTGGGGGGTTATATGGGAGGCAGGGTTTGAGGGTCGGCACAACATTGTGGGCCGAAGGGCCTGTACTGTGCTGTACTATTCTATGTTCTATTTATGCACACATCCCTCTGCAGGTGCACAGTAGAGATGCACCAGTTCTTCAATAGGTTTGACAATGTCCTCCTGTCACACCCCCTCTGCACACCAGCCCAGGTACCAAGACACTAAATGCTCCCGCAGTGCCAACACCTCCCCTTCGCCCTCCTTCCCCTATAGTTCAAACATGAAGAACAAAACAGATTACCGTTATCTGCATCCCTCCTTCGCCTGCACCTACCATCCACACCTCCACATACCACATGCCTTGTTCATTCGTTCATCCCCACTCATCTCCTTTCTGGCACTAATCCTTGCAAGTGGAACAAGTGTTACACCAGCCCCGACACCTCCTCCCTCACTACCATTTAGGTCCTCAAACAGTCCTTCCAAGTGAGACTACACTTCACCTATAAGTCTATTGGGGTCATATACTGTGTCCAGTGCTGCCGGTGTGGCCTCCTGTATGTCGGTGAGACCTGATGTGGATTGGACGACCGCTTCACTGAGCATCTGCGTTCAGTCCGCCGCAGGAACACCTTTAATTCCACTTCCCATTCCCATTCAGATACGTCCACCCACGTCTTAAATTCCGCTTGGGTAGCCTCCAACCTGATGGCATGAACATCAATTTCTCAAACTTATGGTAATGCCCCCTTTCACTATTTCCCAACCGCCTTTCCCTATCTCACCTTATCTCCTTGCCCGCCCATCGGCTCCCTCTGGTGTTCCCCCCCCCCTTTTCTTTGACCCATGGCCTTCTGTCTCTTTCACCAATCAACTTCCCCACTCTTAAATTCATTCCTATCCAGGATTCACCTGTCACCTGGTGTTCCTCTCTTCTCTCTTTTCAACCTACTCCTCATCATTTTCTCCATTCCTGCTGAAGGGTCTCGGCCTGATTATACTTTTTTCCATAGATGCTGCCTGGCCTGCTGAGTTCCTCCAGCATTGTGTGTGTGTGTGTGTTGCTACAGATTTTCTCGTATTTCTACTGAAACAATTCTTGTCCTGGAGCCGATCTTGTGCCCCTGCAATAGAACGCCTCGGCACCACGGGGTGGTGCTGTAGCCCAGATCCCGCCTCTACACAATGACAGTCGGTGGGGTTTCAAGGTGTCGCTGGGTTGTTATGATGTCTATATGTGGGGTGCGGGTGTCCCAATCGCGCCCACGCCCACCACCCGCACCCTGCATGTATACATCATAACAACCCAGCGCCCCACGCACCACGAGAAGGGCAGCGTCAGCCCGCGTCAAGCGGGAGAGTCCCAAAGCTGTCAGAGTCCTTTCAGATTTAATTCCAGAGAGCTGTCGCGCTGACTGCCAGCTCCTCAGACGAATAGAATTAGAGTATGGTGGAAGGACCCGCCCTCGTGTCCAAGTGCGTTATCAGAGAAATGACCGAGCAGAAAGTGGAAGAAATAAACGCAGGATGGAGAATCGGTGCAACGGTAGGTGAGGGTGATTTGTGGGGGTGACTGGGCGGTGGGTGAGGGGAAGGAGGAGTCGGTGAGTGTGGGAGAACAAGGCGGAGCGACAGGACGAGGGGTCGGATGGGGTGAGGGAGAGGCGTTGGGGGAAGCAGAGGGAGGGCGGTGTGATGGAAATGCGATGGGGTGTCATAGGGAGGTGGCTGGGGACGGACCCAAGTGCAAGACACAGACACTGAAGTACTAGGGACAGGACCAGAATACAGGGTGAGGGCTAGGACATGGACATGAAAACCGTGAACCTGGAACAGGACTGGACAAGAGAACTGGGAGCCCGGGGTTGGACTCCGAGCCAGAGATTGGACAAGGATCCAGAACCTGGGTCTTGCCTCTGGCTCGGGCCCCAGAACTAGGCAAGGACGTGACTTGGCTGGCAGGCCGGTCGAGGCTGGAGTCTTGAGACTTGAGGCAAGTCTGGAGACTAGAGGCTAGGGGTCTTGAAGCTCCTCCTGGGCAGGGCACGGATCTCCACCCGACGGAGGCAATGGACAGGAAGGGACAGAACCCACCGCAGGGTAACAGCAATCTGGCCTGGTTTACCGGACGGAGGCAAGGGACAGGAAGGCAGCTAGGTACAGGGTAGCTCCAGGACAAGACTGCAGACGAGACGAGGCGAGAGTTACCAGCAAGACAAGGCAAGGCTTCAGGCAATGCAAGGTGAGACAAGAACTGCAGTTGAAGCGAGAGTTACCAGCAAGGCGAGGCGAGAGTTATTGGCAAGACAAGGCAGGACTTCAGGCGAGGAAACAGAAGGCAGGGGAAGGGATACAAGCAATGAGGACAAGAACAATCCAACAGCCCCGTCCTGGTCTCTGGAGGTATTTATGCAGCCAGCCCCAACGAGAATCAGCTGCCTCAATTAGGGCTCAATAGGAACAGAAACGGGGTGGACAGGAAGACCTGGAGCAAGGGTCAATGGACCGGACCGTGAACCGGAATGCGGACTTCAGAGACCGGACAATGACATGGGGCGAATTAAGGCTATTTGACAGAGGGAGAGGACTGAGACTGAGTTTGTGCAGAGAGCATTGGGTGAGTGACAGTGGGGAGAGGGATGGAGGATACTGCCCTCACCACCCACATACAGTACCTCCATTCCCATGCTCCTCACCTCTCCATCCCAATCTCTACCATTCCCTCCTGCCCCACACTTCCCACCCTTTTAACCCCACTCTCCTCCATCTACCCCCACTAAATTCTCATCTAGCCTTCTGTAATGTCTGACCCCACATGTGGGAGAAGTGGGTCCGGGCGCATCTCTGGGCGACACTCTGAATCTGGGAGATGAACTCACACTCTGTGTTTCACAGTGCAGTGTTATGGTCGAGGAGAGATGCATGAGAAGATTGTGAAGGAGCTGGACATCTCCCATTGTGAAGGGCCAGGAGTTCCCTGTGTCCTCTTTGTCTACAGAGTGTCTCGTGAAATTCAGGATATTCAAAATGCCCTTCACTGGGTCACAGGTAAATTCTTAACAAGGCCATTGGATACAGGAGCAGAATTGGGCCATTTGGCCTAAAAAGTCTGCTCCACCATTTCATCATGCTGATCCATTCTTTCTCTCAGTCCCAATCTCCTGACATCTCCCCGTACCTCTTCATGCCCTGACTAATCAAGAACCTTAAATAGACCCAATGACCTGGCCTCCACAGCCACCTGTGACAATGAATTCCACAGATTCACCACTCCCTGGCTAAAGAAATTTCTCATCTCCATTCCACAATGACATCCCTCAATTTTGCGGCCCAAAGCCACTCACAATTTTTCAAGTGAGGCCTCATCAGTGCTCTATAAAACCTCAATATTACATCCTTTCCTTTATATTCTAGTCCTCTTGAAATGAATGCTGACATTACACTTGCCTTCCTCACCAATTACTCAACCTGCAAATTAACTTGCACGAAGTCTCCCAAGTCTTCAGATTTTTGAATTTTCTTACTAGTTAGAAAATAGTTTACCTGTTTATTTCTCCTAGCACAGGTGAAGTCTTTAAGTGATAACATTTCCTGAAAATCCTTCCCTTTTGAGGACTTCTGATCTCTGTGGGCTCTTCCGTACCTAAGGAGCACACTAACACTGTGTGTATTCCTTAGGATTGATTCATTTATGAATCAGGTAAATGCACTGATGCAATCAGTTTCTGAAGATGATAATGCCCCGCCCAGTTGTTTCTGTCGAAGGGACAGAGGTTATTTTTGTGATAGGAGATGTGTATTGGTGCACAACAAGCTCCCACAAACAGCAGTGGGGCAATCTACCAGGTCTTCTGACGCAGTTTTGTCTGGGACACACTTGGGCTCCCTCGCTCTGTGTGAAATGGTGTATCTGGATCTTTCTGTGCACCTGACTGGGGAATCTGGAGATTGAGCTGAAAATCCCTGTGCTGTACCTCCTGTGGGAAGTGAGTGCCTGTTGTGGGGCTGGGAGAACTGCCTGGTACACAGACAGCAACTCCACAACACCACCCGGGCACACAGGGGGCAGAAGGGTGGGCACAGCCCCAGGTAGAAGGAGCTGATGTACCCTGAGGGCTCCTGCAGTGCGTGGGACACACAGCCCTCCCACAGCATCACCCAGATCACTCTGTTACTCTGTGTTTCAGGAGGAGGTTCGGTGCAGAAGGAAGATATTTGTGCCGTGATTCTATTGCAGAAATCCACAGCTGTCGGAGAGGAGAAGATGACAGATCCAGGGTTATTCCATGAGGGAACTAAAGTTTTTCGTGTATTCTGGATGGATTCCAGTAGCTGGTGGAGTGGATCGAAGACGTACCAGTGCCCCACAGTGATTCAGACTGTCAAACAGAGTCTCATCGACAGGACCCGATCCAGAGGAGGTTCCTGCTCCGGTGGGTAAAATCTGACTCACACCTCATCTTGCACTGTAAACTTCCCACTACGAACATAAGGGACGTGTCAGATGTGTGTCTGGGGTGGTAGTGGGGGGAGAGTGATGGGTCTGTACCCCAGTCAGTCAGAAGATACAGCAGGAAGGAGGGTGGGTGGGTCAGAGAAGGAATCCCACATGGGTCCTGAGGTCAATTCAGTACCAATTCCCAGGTAACAATATACTGTTTGTGTTTTGAAATAGGGTGGAGTGAAGATCTGCAGGGTGGTAAGACCCTATCAGTGCCAAATGAACGATCGGCTTCCTGGAGTTCTTCAAGCTGGAGCCCAGAGACGAACGACAGTAGCTCGGAAAAGCTTAACTGTAACGGTGAGAGGGCAGGCTTGGGGCATGACTGCAGAGAGATTGAGAGTTAAGGGTCAATATGTTCCTTTGAGGTGAACAGTAAACCTGGCAAGTGTGGGGAATTCTGGATGATGAGAGATTGTCAAGTTCTGATCAGGAAAAAGAATGAAACACTCAGAGTGTTTTGGTCTCGGACTTGTGAATCCCTTGAATTAGAAATGCTCAGGATACTCTCAAGAGGTGGATCAGAACAGAAAAGAGAGAGTAAAAGATGAATCTGGCAGGTGAGGTTAAGAAAATCCCAAGATGTTGAATCGAGAGTAAAATTTAGGCTGGCAAGGGAGTAGGTCCCCTTAGATATCAGCAAGGTTGCCGATGTCTTCTGCAGCTGGAGATGGGTGTGGTTTTAAAATGTATTTTTTTCCTCAGTGTTTACTAAGCATGCTCAAGAAATAAGAGAAACATGGAAATGTTTTGGTGGACGGTGTTATGACCAGAGAGGTGGTATTGACGGCCTTACAGTGCTATAAGGTAGATAAATCCCCAGGGCCTGTCCAAGTATCTTCTGGGACTTTATGGAAGGCCAGAGGAATATTTGTGGAGATTCCTAGCAGAAATTGCAATGTCCTTCACCACATTGGTGAAGTTGTGTAAGACTTGAATGGGCTGAACTTGTTTGATTGTTTAAGGTGAACAACAAGGATGAGCCAGGAACGACAGACCGGTAAGACTGATATCCTCAGTAGAGAAGTGACGGGGGGCGGGGGAGGGAATTCTGAGGGACTGGATCTACCAGGAATTGGAATTGTGTAGACAGAGTCTGATCACAATCAGTCAGCATGGATTTGTGTGTAGAAAGTGGTGCTTCTTGAATTTTTCTAGCGGTTTCTTGAACGTGTGTGCTAAAAGGATGATGTGCGTAGGGATGTGGCTAATGTCTATATGGAGTTTAAAAGGACTTTGACAAGGTCCTGTGTGGTGCCATATAACCATATAACAACCACAGCACGGAAACAGACCATTTTGGTCCTTCTAGTCCATGCCGAATTCTTACTCTCCTCTAGGCCCACCGACCTGCACTCAGGCCATAACCCTCCATTCCTTTCTTGTCCATGTAGTTGTCCAATTGAACTTTAAGTGACAACATCGAACCTGCCTCAACCACTTCTGCTGAAAGCTCGTTCCACACAGATACCACTCTCTGAGTAAAGAAGTTCCCCCTCATGTTACCCCTAAACTTTTGCCCTTTAACTCTCAACTCATGTCCTCTTGATTGAATCTCCCCCACTCTCAATGGAAAAAGCCTATCCATGCCAACTCTATCTATCTGCCTCATAATTTTAATTACCTCTATCAAGTCCCCTTCAGCCTTCTACGCTCCAAAGAATAAAGACCCAACTTGTTCAAACTTTCTCTATAACTTAGGTGATGAAACCCCGATAATATTCTAGTAAATCTTCTCTGTACTCTCTCTATTTTGTTGACATATTTCCTATAATTCAGTGACCAAAACTGTACATGATACTCCAAATTTGGCCTCACCAATGCCTTGTACAATTTCAACATTACATCCCAACTCCTATACTCAATGCTCGATTTATAAAGGCCAGCATACCAAAAGCTTTCTTCACCACCCTATCCACATGAGGTTCCACATTCAGGGAACTATGTATCATTATTCCTGGATCCCTCGGTTCTACTGCATTCTTCAATGCCCTACCATTTATCATGTATGTCCTATTTTGATTAGCCCTACCTAAAAGTAGCACCTCACATTTATCAGCATTAAACTCCATCTGCCATCTTACAGTCCACTCTTCTAAATGGCCTAAATCTCTCCACAAACTTTGAAAACCTACTTCATTATCCAAAACCACCTATCTTAGTATCATCTGCATACTTACTCATCCAACTTAACACCCCATCATCCAGATCATTAATGTATATGACAAATAACAATGGACTCAGTACAGATCCCTGAGGCACACTAGCCTCCAATCTGACAAACAGTTATCCACCACCACTCTCTGGCGTCTCCCATCCAGCCACTGCTGAATCCATTTTACTACTTCAATATAATACCGAACGATTGAACCTTCCTAACCAACCTTCTGTGTGGAACGTCGTCAAAGGCCTTACTGAAGTCCATATAGACAGCATCCACCGCTTTACCCTTTTCAACATTCCCAGTAACCTCTTCAAAAAGTTCAATAGGAACAGTCAAACATGAACTTCCATGCACAAATCCATGTTGACTGATCCTAATCAGATCCTATCTATCCAGATAATTACATATACCATCTCTAAGAATACTTTCCATCAACTTACCCACCACTGGCAACAAGCTCACAGGCCGATAATTGCTAGGTTTACTCTTAGAACCCTTTTTAAACAATGGAACAACATGAGCAATACACCAATCCTTTGGCACCATCCCCATTTCTAACAACATTTGAAATATTTCTGTCAGAGCCCCTGCTATTTCCACACTAACTGCCCTCAAGGTCCTAGGGAATATCCTGTCAGGACCCAGAGACTTATCCACTTTTATATTCTCTAAAAGCTCCAGCATTTCCTCTTCTTTAACCATCATCGTTTCCATAACTTCCCTACCTGTTTCCCTTATCTTACACAATTCAACATCCTTCTCCTTAGCGAATACTGAAGAAAAGAAATTGTTCAGAATCTCCCCCATCTCTTTTGGCTCTACACATAGCTGTCCACTCTTGATTCTCCGAAGGACCAATTTTATCCCTCACTATCCTTTTGCTATTAATATAATGGTAGAAACCCTTGGGATTTATATTCACATTACTTGCCAAAGCAACCTCATATCTTCTTTTAGCTTTTCTAACTTCTTTCTTAAGATTCATTTTACATTCTTTATATTATGTTGGTCTGGAAGTTTACATCTCATGGAATCTAGAGTGAGAAAGTCCAGTGGATTCATGATTGGTTTGGACGTAGGGCTGGGTGGTATTTTTTTTTCATGGAATAGAGACTGGTGACGAGCAGAAATCTGCAGGGATCAGTGTTAGGCCTAATTTTGATTACTATTTATAGAAATTATTCGAATGCCAGTGCAAAAGGCTTGATCAGTAACTTTGTGGATGGCACAAAATTAAAGGTGCTGTTGTGGCGAAAAGTTTGCCATAGAACCTAGAACCATAGAACCTACAGCACAGAAACAGGCCTCTTGGACCTTCTTGGATGTGCCGAACCATTTTCTGCCTAGTCCCACTGACCTGCACACGGACCATATCCCTCCATACACCTCCCATCCATGTATCTGTCCAATTTATTCTTAAATGTTAAAAAAGAACCTGCATTTACCACCTCGTCTGGCAGCTCATTCCATACTCCCACCACTCTGTGTGAAGAAGCCCCCACTAATGTTCCCTTTAAACTTTTCCCCCCTCACCCTTAACCCATATCCTCTGTTTTTTTTTTCTCCCTTGCCTCAGTGGAAAAAGCCTGCTTGCATTCACTCTATCTATACCCATCATAATTTTATATACCTCGATCAAATCTCCCCTCATTCTTCTACGCTCCAGGGAATAAAGTCCTAACCTATTCAACCTTTCTCTGTATTTGAGTTTCTCAAGTCCCGCAACAACCTTGTAAACCTTCTCTGCACTCTTTCAACCTTATTTATATCCTTCCTGTAATTTGGTGACCAAGACTGAACACAATACTCCAGATTCGGCCTCACCAATGCCTTGTACAACCTCATCATAACATTCCAGCTCTTATACTCAATACTTTGATTAATAAAGGCCAATGTACCAAAAGCTCTCTTTACGACCCTATCTACCTGTGATGCTACTTTTAGGGAATTTTGTATCTGTATTCCCAGATACCTCTGTTCCACTGCACTCCTCAGTGCCTTACCATTAACACTGTATGTTCTATCTTGGTTTGTCCTTCCAATGTGCAATACCTCACACTTGTCTGCATTAAACTCCATCTGCCATTTTTCAGCCCATTTTTCCGGCTGGTGCAAGTCCCTCTGCAGGCTCTGAAAACCTTCCTCGCTGTCTACTACACCTCCAATCTTTGTATCATCAGCAAATTTGCTGATCCAATTTACCACATTATCATCCAGATCATTGATATAGATGACAAATAACAATGGTCCCAGCACTGATCCCTGTGGCACACCACTAGTCACAGGCCTCCACTCGGAGAAGCAATTCTCTACTACCACTCTCTGGCTTCTTCCATTGAGCCAATGTCTAATCCAATGTACCACCTCTCCATGTATACCTAGTGACTGAATTTTCCTGACTAACCTCCCATGCGGGACCTTGTCAAAGGCCTTACTGAAGTCCATGTAGACAATATCCACTGCCTTCCCTTCATCCACTTTCCTGGTAACCTCCTCGAAAAACTCCAATAGATTGGTCAAACATGACCTGCCACTCACAAAGCCATGTTGACTCTCCCTAATAAGTCCCTGTCTATCCAAATGCTTGTAGATTCTGTCTCTTAGTACTGCCTCCAATAACTAACCTACTACCGACGTTAAACTTACCGGCCTATAATTTCCCAGATTACTTTTCGATCCTTTTTTAAACAACGGAACAACATGAGCCACTCTCCAATCCTCCGGCACCTCACCTGTAGACAGCAACATTTTAAATATTTCTGCCAGGGCCCCCGCAACTTCAACACTAGTCTCCTTCAAGGTCCAAGGGAACGCCCTGTCAGGTCCCGGGGATTTATCCACTTTAATTTTCCTCAAGACAGCAAGGACCTCCTCCTTTTCGATCTGTACATTTTCCATGATCTCACTACTTGTTTCCCGTAATTGCATAGACTTCATGCCAGTTTCCTTAGTAAATACAGACGCAAAAAACCTATTTAAGATCTCCCCCATTTCCTTTGGTTCCGTACATAGGCGACCACTCTGATCTTCAAGAGGGCCAATTTTAACCCTTACAATCCTTTTGCTCTTAATATACCTGTAAAAGCTCTTTGGATTATCCTTCACTTTGACTGCCAATGCAACCTCATTTCTTCTTTTAGCACTCCTGATTACTTTCTTAAGTATTTTCTTGCACTTCTTATACTCCTCAAGCACCTTGTTTACTCCCTGCTTCCTATACATGTCATACAACTCCCTCTTCTTCTTTATCAGAGTTGCAATATCCCTTGAGAACCAAGGTTCCTTATTCCTATTCACTTTGCCTTTAACCCTGACAGGAACATACAAATTCTGCACTCTCAAAATTTCCCCTTTCAAGGCTTCCCACCTACCGATCACATTCTTGCCAGAGAACAACCTGTCCCAATCCACGCTTTTTAGATCCTTTGTCATTTCTTCAAATTTGGCCTTCTTCCAGTTAAGAACCTCAACCCTAGGACCAGATCTATCCTTGTCCATGATCAACTTGAAACTAATGGTGTTATGATCACTGGAACCAAAGTGCTCCCCTACACAGACTTCCGTCACTTGTCCTAACTCGTTTCCTAACAGGAGATCCAATATTGCATCCCCTCTAGTTGATCCCTCTATATATTGATTTAGAAAACTTTCCTGAACACATTTTACAAACTCTAAGCCATCTGGACCCCTGACAGTATGGGAGTCCCAATCAATATATGGAAAATTAAAATCCCCTACCACCACAACTTTATGTTTCCTGCAGTTGCTTGCTATTTCCCTTGCTATTTCCCTGCATGGAAAACAAAAGTATCTTGGATGGTTAGGGAAGCAGGTCAACAATCGGCAAATGGATTTCAATGGAGATGAGTGTGAGACGATGCATTTTGGAAAGTCAGGTCAGAGGATAATTATGAGTGATCAGTTACAGGTGAACGTCGTGGAATGGGGGGGATCTCAGATTCATTTATTTATCACGTATACAGAAAAACATGCTTGTGTTGTTCGTAGTAATAAATGGTAGAAGCCAAGGATGTGCTGGGGTAACACACAAGTGTCACCACGCATTCTGGCGCAAACATAGTAAACCAACATTCTTCAGCAGAACAACACAGAAGAAAGTAACGACATCAGAAAAGCCTCTCTCCTCCCAACACACAAAGACGGCCCTCCAACCCAAGGTCAGGCCTCTGAGTCGCCAGAACACTCACAGACAAAGAGCCTCTGACTTCCCCTGTGTCGTTGACCAAGGGCTTCAGGCACCAGGCTGCAACTTGAGGGTGTCTGTTCAACCCTTGTGCTTCAAACTTTGGTATTAACCGTGGTGACGGCATTGGAACTCCAGTCCCTGATCTCCGGAGTCACTGTCTCGCATACCTAGGGGGTCATAGGCTCTTGTGCCCCCTGCTCACACAAACACCTGATCCAGGGGCCTACAACCCTTGTCAACCTTCTCCATGGTGTTTGCCAGCTCAAGGTTCATAATTGTCCTTCGTTGCACATCCATGCTACTGGTTTTCAATCACAGAGTGGCGGTGTATTCTTTGGCCCGACTTTATAATTCCTCAGCATCTCTCTCCCTGAACCCAACTCTAACCCCTAACTCCACAGAACCGTCCCTACGAGCTTAAAAGAAATAACAGTTATATCTGAGCATAACATGGACTGAGACAACAGTTCGGAAACAACTTGACGTGGGAGCAAAGGTGGTATTCTGGCTTGTAACAAAGGTGTTGAGCACACTGGCCTTGATTGGTGAAGCAATTGAGAGGATGAATTGGGACGCTATAAATCATTGGTGAGGTCACACTTGGAGTACTGTGCACTGTTCGGGAAAACCTGTAACAGGGTGAGGCTCGGAGAGATGCAGACTGAATGAAGGAAGTTTAGAATGCCTGTCTGGGGGCCATTGTCAGTGTGGGCTCATTGTGCTGAAGGGTTTGTACTGTGCTGTACTGTTCTATGTTCTGTTGTGCTGTATTGCTCTGTGATTCAATGGGTTAAAACACCTCCTCAGTACACATCTAGCAGTCTGCTGGTGACTGGCTTCCGGCCCTCAGCTCTGGCTTCGCAGCAGTGGCTCCTCTGTTTCCAGTGAGGGGATTCTGTGGCATGTGAGAATCGTGAGACTCACTATTTCCCCCAGGTCCATAGCTCACCCTCCAGGTACAGAATGTCTGCGTTACCCTCCAGCCCTACACCATTTCCACTCACTGTAACCACCCCCAGTCTGTGCACACCTCCCATGCTTTGTGACCCTTCCAGTGCCTACACCCCTACTAGTCTTTGTGACCACTTTCGGCATCAACATCCCTTCCCTTCTCCATAACCTTCTCCACCTGTTATCCCCTCACCGTGTCTCTGTCCCCTCATGATTTTGCACACTTCCTTGTCTCCGAGACCCACTCTGGCGACTATACTCCTCTCCGTCTGTGTAAACCACCAGCAATTGTCTGTCACTTGCACGTCCCTCGAGATCTACTGTTGCCCTGACTGATCCAAATTGTGAAAACCTGGTGGGTGTTCATCTCTGAGATCAGAGAAATATTAATCATCCCCTCCGTTTCTGTTACTGATAATCCCCCTGAGTGAAATGTGCCTGGTGTGAGGCAGGCTGAGTGAGCAGAGGTTCTCGATTTTACAGTGCAGTGTTACGGCCGAGGAGACGTCCATGAGAAGATTGTGAAGGAGCTGGGTATCTACCCCTGTGAAGGGCCAGGAGTTCCCTGTGTTCTGTTTGTCTACAGAGTGTCCCGTGAAATTCAGGATCTTCAGAATGCTCTTCACTGGGTCACAGGTAGATACTCTCATTGTTTTTCACAGGTGGGTGGAATTTTCTCCTAAGAGTCCCCTTCCCTTGTGGGGACTTCTGCTGACTATTGGCTGTTCACTCCCTCAGGGAGGAGGCAGGAGAGTAGGGTTGAAAGGGATAGTTAAATCAGCCAAGATGGAATGGGAAGCAGACTCGAATACTTAATAAGACCATAAGATATAGGAGCAGAGTTAGGCCATTTGGCCCATAAAGTCTGCTCCACCATTTCATCGTGCTGATCCATTCTTTCTCTCGGCCCTAATCTCCTACCATCTCCCCGTATCGCTTCATGCCCTGACTGATCAAGAAGCTTAAATATACCCAATGACTTGGCCTCCACAGCCATCTGTGACAGTGAATTCCACAGTTTCACCACTCTCTGGCTAAAGAAATATCTCATCTCCATTCCACAAGGAGATCCCTCTTTTTTTTGGCTGTGTCCTCTGGTATTAAACTCCACCACCACAGGACACATACTCTCCACATCGACTCAGTCAATGCCTTTCAACATTCTGTAGGTTTCAATGAGGCCACCTCTCATTCTTTTGAATTCCAGTAAGTTCAGGCCCAGAGCCATCAACACTCTTCATATGACAAGACTTTCAATCCTGGAATTGTTTCAATGAACGTCCTCTGCCATGTCGGCACATCCCTTCTTATAAAAGGGGCCTAAAACCACTCTCAATTCTTCAAGTGAGGCCTCAGCAGTGCTCTATAACACCTCAACATTACATCCTTGCTTTTATTTTCTAGTCCTCTTGAAATGAATGCTAACATTGCACTTGCCTTCCTCACCAATGTCTCAACCTGCAAATTAACCTGCACAAGGTCTCCCAAGTCTACAGATTTTTGAATTTTCTCACTAGTTAGAAAATAGTCTACCTGTTTATTTCTTCTAGCACAGGTGAAATCATTGAGTGATAACATTTCCCTGAAAGTCCTTCTCTTTTGGGGACTTCTGATCTCTGCTGGCTATTCCCTATCTGAGGAGCACATAAACACTGTGTGTATTCCTTAGGATTGATTCATTTATGAATTAGGGACATGCACTGATGCAATGACTTTCTGAAGAAGATAATGTCCCACCCAGTTGTATCTGTTGAGGGGACAGAGGTTATTTCTGTGATGGGAGATGTGTATTGGTGCATAACAAGCTCCCACAAGCGGCAGTGAGGCAATAGATTGGAGATCCCATTGTCTGGGGCACAGGTGGCTTCCCTTGCTCTGTCTCAAATGACGTGTGTGTGGATGTTTCTGTGCAGCTGAGTGAGGGAGGGGTTTGGGGCTTGACTGAAAATCCCAGTGGAGAAATGGTGCCTCTGGCAGTACTGTACGTGCTTTAGTCGAGTGAGTGCCAGTAGCGGGATGGCAGGGCTACCTTGTACACACAGAGCATCAACTGGACACAGACAGGGGCAGGAAAGTGGGACAGCCTCAGGTGGGAGGTGCTGAGCTCAGGGCTGATGTACCCAGTGGGTGGGACACACACCCATCCCACAGCAGCACCCAGACCCTCTGTTACTCTGTGTTGCAGGAGGCGGAAGAGCGCAGAAGGAAGACATTTGTGCCGTGATTCTGTTGCAGAGATCCCAAGATGTGGGAGAGGGGCAGATAAGGACCTGTCCAGGGTTATTTCATGAGGGAACAGCAGTTCATCGAGTACTTTGGACAGAAACCAGCGGTATTCTCAAGAGGAGGTCAGCTGACTGCCAGTGTCCAAATACGATTCGAGCCATCAGACAGAGTCTCAATGACAGAACCAGATCCAGAGAACATTCCTCCGCCGGTGGGTAAAACCTGTCTCTCCCTGTCATGCCTCACGCTTCACGGTAACCTTCCCACATGCAACATGAGGGTCTTGCCTGATGTTTGTCTTGGGTGGGAAAATGATGGGACAATAGACAGTCAGTCAGTGACTGCTGCGGGAGGGAGTTTCGGAGCACAAACGTCCTTTGGTACTGAGGTCAATTGAGCACCATCTCCCAGTTTATATGCTTCTGACTGATGTGTGTACTTTCCAACAGGGCAGAGTGAGTATCTGCCAGGAGGTGAGACTTTGGTGGTGAGTGAACAATCGGCTTCATCATTTTCTTCAGGATGCAGCCAAGGGAAGAGCAGCTGGAACTCGGAGAGGCTTCAGTGTAACGGTGAGAATGCAGGCTTTTGGCTCGACCTGAGCGATTGGGGCAGGAGCTGAGAAATATCAAGACTGCAGAGGCAGTATATTCCTGTCGAAGTGGAGGGTTAACCTGGCAAAACAAGAGATATTCAAACTTTGGGCAAGAAAAATATGAAAGGACAAGGTGCATTTAGGTCACTTGCCAGTTATTGCCTGTCTTGTGAGCATGATGTAATTACCTTGTGAGCATTATGTCATTATCTCATCATGGGCATGATGTAATTGTCCCACGATAGCGGGGTGGCGTGATGGCAGGTTCCAGCCGGTATAAAGGGGAAATCACAGTTTGTTGCATAGTTGTTGTTTTGGTTGGGGTGTCACAGTCAGTGGTTGCGAATGGCAGAAAGAGAGAGAGAGAGAGAGAGAGAGAGAGAAAGAGAAAATAATTTTCCACCACCGTGTGAACCTACAGAATTGGGTAGAAATCAATGGCATTCTGTGTGTCTCGAAGAGATTGATGTGAATTGTGGCACACTTTTGGTTAACCCCTGCATGGTCTCGGGTTCTGAGTGATGACCACTTTCAGCGAAAGGTCAGTTACTTTGAGAAAACTCACTCTTCGCAGTATCTTCGGAAAAAGGCATTTCTCGGCTGGAAACTGCGTCAGCAACGTTGTCTTTTCTCCATCTCTGGTTCAGGAAGTCTCTGCTCATTTATTTGATAAATCACTTGGACTGTTTGAACTACCACCTTAAGACTGTGCTTAAGTAAGATCTGTTAAGAATTGTCTTTAAGGTCGACTGTTTGATGACTATAGATGCATAACATCATTAACTTCTGTTCAAATTAGTCGTTTTGTTTTACTTTTCTATGTTTTGATTACAGCATAATAAATTTCATTGTTCATTTATAAAAACCTGAATCAATTACATATCTATTGCTGCTGATGTGTAACATATGTGGGGGCTTGTCCAGATTTGAACAAATTTAGACCTTTTTTTATTTAATTATCGATCCGATTGGAAAAGAAGAAATGATTGGTTTCTTTTTGTTTGATTGGTTTATGTGTGGTAATCAGCAGCAATGGATGTTGGGACATTCTGTAATCACCAACCTCTGTGTCATTAGTGAATGTGAAAAAGGGTGAGGTGCGGGAAATTGCTAAAGAACTGAAGCTTACAGGGATAACCACAGCTACGACAAAGGCAGTGATTCAGAAAGATACAGCTGTGTAAGTGTTTGATGAGGAGGTGTTAGAGAATTTTCCAGTAAGTAAACTTGAGATGCAGCTACAAATGGAACAAATGAAATTAGAGAGATTTAAAGAGGAGATAGCAGAAAGGGAAAGAGATAAAGAGAGGCAATCTGGAGTAAAACAGAGGGAATTTGAGCTAGCGAAGGAGAGGTGAAGGCTCGAGAAGCAAGCTGGTTCAAAGAAATTGGTTATACTGTTATTGCTGGTCATTCCATTTAATGAGGCAGATGTTGATAGACACTTCCAGCATTTTGAGAAGGTTACTCAGAGTTCATCGTGGCCGAAAGAGGGCTGGTTTGTGTCCTTTTACAAAGCGTATTTAAAGGTAAAGCACAACAAGTTTATATGCCCTGTACTAGTGAACAGGCAGCTGATTATGATACAGTGAAGCAGGCTATACTTAAAGCTTATGAATTCGTTCCAAAAGCTTATAGACAGAGATTTAAGAGTCTGAAGAAACATGCGAACCAGAGTTAAGTGGAATTTGCCTATGACAAATCTGTGTGTTCTGAGCGATGGTGCACATCTAAAACTGTGAATCAAGATTGTGACAACTTAAAGGAGCAGCTTTTGGTTGTGGAATTTAAAAGTTGCGTCCCTAATGGCATAGAGAAATATTTGAATGGCGAGGACCCTGCCATGTTGCCAGAGTCTGCTAAAGTAGCAGATGAGTATGATCTAACTCATAAGAGTAAGTTTACTCTGAGTAAAATTTTACAAAGAAGTCACATGGATGGTCTGGGTAAACCAGAAACTAAATCATAAGCTAGTGATAAAGGTAAGGATGAAGGGAAGCAGGTGAAAGAAAAACATTTTGGTCCTATTTGTCACTATTGTAGGAGAACTGGTCAATTTATGGTGAACAAATTCCATCTGAAAGAGAAAGAAAAGCAGGCAGTCCAGATGCCTGTGTTCAACACTTTGAAATACCCATAAACCCACAGGGTTCGGGACATTCAAAGGAAGCTCTGTCAATGTCTGACAGAGTTAGAAATGGATTCAATCCTTTCATGTCAGATGGATTTTTTTCCGTGAATGAAGGGTCCATCCAAGTACCAGTAAAAAATCTTAATGATACTGGGGCTTCTCAGTCACTTATGTAAGACAATGTTCGAGAGTTTAGTGATGAGACTGACATTGGTGAAGTAAATTTCATACAAGGTATTGAAGGCAACCTGACACCTGTACCTCTGCACAAAGTAGTTTTAAAGTCAGAGATAGTTTCAGGATCTGCTAAAATCAGACTACGACCCAGTTTACTGGTGCTGGGTGTTTCTTTATTGTTAGGGAATGACCTAGCAGGTGGAAAGGTTGCTCCTGCAGTGAAGCTGACAACTAAGCCAATCACTGATGATAGAAAGATGGATTCTAACATCTATCCCTCTTGTGCAGTAACTCGAGCTATGGCCAAAAAGGCTGCCAAGGCAAATGGTTTAATGCAGCATGGGTCTGCTACCCAGGACAGCTCAAATCGTGATGCAGATTCTGGTGATTCCTCAGGAACTTTCCTATCTTTCTTGTTTGATCAAGTTCCTTGTTGTGAGTCTGTCCATAAAGACTTGTCATTGTCTAGGAAGGAGATTATAGCGGAGCAGAGCAGAGAGCTTGAGGTTGCCACCTTGAGAGAGAACGCTGTCCCAGATAACAAGATTGAGAAGGTGCCAGTAGGGTTTTATTTTAAGAGTGAAGTTTTAAAGAGGAAGCGGAGACCATCTGAGACTCCGGCAAATGACGACTGGGCAGTTGTTCACCAAGTAGTCGTTCCTGAGCTTTATAGGAATGAAATTTTAACTTTGGCTCATAGTATGCCCTCAGGTGACCATCTATGTGTGAAAGAAACTATGAAAAAATTTACAAAACACTTTTTGTGGCCTGGTTTGAGGAAGGATGTGGCAACATTTTGCCGAACTTGTCACACTTGTCAGGTTGTGGGTAAACCTAATCAAGTCAACTCAATGACCCCATTGCAACCTATTCCTGCATTTGGTGAACTGTTTTCTAAAATTATTGTAGATTGTGTTGGTCCATTTCCATAAACTAAAGCTGGCCATCAATATTTTCTGATGATCATGCGTACAGCATTTAGGTTTCCAGAAGCAATACGTCTTGGATAATACAAAAGCTAAAACTGTGATGAAAGCTGTCAAAGTTCTCTGCTTTATTTGGTTTGCCTACAGAAATCTAGTCTGATCAAGGAAATAATTTCATGTCTGGATTATTCCAGCAGTTAGTTTATAAACTGAGAGCCAAGCAGGTTACATTGTCTGCGTACCACCCAGAATTATAAGGAGCCTTAGAAATGTTCCATTCTCCCCTCAAATCCATGATTAGGATGTTCTGTGTTGGAAATGAGAAGGATTGGGATGAGGGAGTTCATTTGCTTTTGTTTGCAGTGATGGAGTCAGTGCAGGAGTTCCTAGGCTTTGGCCCTTTTAAACTTGTGTTTGGGCACAGAGTCAGGGGACCTTTGGCATTGTTAAAAGAACAGTAGGTTAACAAAGAACTACATACTAATTTACTGGATTATGTCTTAAAATTTAAGGAGATATTGCAAAAAGCTTGCAGGTTAGCAAGGGAAAGTTTAAAATCTGCTCAGGAAAGAATGAAATCTTGGTATGGAAAGGAAGCTAGACCGAGGTCATTTCTGCTGGAAGGTAAGGTGTTGGTTCTTTTCCCGGTACAAACGAACCCATTACAAGCTAAATTTCATGGTCCTTACGAGATCATATCTAAAGTTAATAATGTGGACTATATGGTAAAAACACCAGATCGACGAAGGCCAACACTGCTTCTTCAGGACCCAAAACATCGACTGTACCTCTTGCTAGATGCTGCCTGGCCTGCTGCGTTCACCAGCAACTTTTATGTGTGTAGCCTCACATGATGTAGATGTTGGAAATGCCAAACCCATAAAGCAACATACATATCGAATGAATGTGGAAAAATGTACACTGGCCGAACAAGAAATCAAGTATATGTTAGAAAATGATATTATTAGACCTTCTACTTCAGATTGGAGTTCAACTTGTGTCATGGTGCCTGAAGCAGATGGAAGTATTCAGTTTTGTAATGATTACAGAAAGGTGAATGCTGTATCAAAGACTGATGCGTAACCAATCCCTAGGGTAGATGATTATGTGGATAAAGTTGGAAAAACTAAGTTTTTTTACAAAGGTTCATCTGTTAAAAGTGTATTGGTGTGTTCCACTGACGGATAAAGGTAAAGAAACTTCTGCATTTGTGACGCCGTCTGGGTTATATGGATACAATGATCTGCCATTTGCGATGAAGAATGCTCCAGGAACGTTCCAGAGAATGGTTAATTCTGTAATTTGAGGGTTAAAACATGCAGATGCCTATATTGATGATGTAGTCGCAGGGAATGACACTTGGGAAGAACATATACCTGCAGTGGAAAAGCTGTTTGAAAGGCTATCACAAGCCACCCTAACTGTTAATCTAGCTAAAGGTGAATTTGGCCATGCCACTGTGACCTGTCTTGGTTACGTTGTGGGTCAAGGCAGGTGGGCTCCTGTTCAGGCAAAAGATCAAGCAATTTTGGAGGTTCCCACTCCAACTGGTAAAAAAGCTCTCACAAGATTCTTGGGAATGGTAGGATATTACAGTAAGTTCTGTAAGATCTTTGCCGAGATTGCCCTTCCATTGACTAACCTCCTGAAGAAAGGTGAAAATTTTATTTGGAAACATACTTGTCAGGAAGCATTTGATAAATTGAAATCTTTCCTATGTCACCAAACTGTGCTCAGTTCACCTGACTTTGAAATGCCATTTTCCCTAGCTGTGGTTGTCTGTGACGGGGTTGCAGGAGCAGTGTTACTACAAAGGTATAATTACGATGATGTTGACCATCCTGTGGCTTATTTTTCCATGAAATTTAATGGGCATCAAAGAAATTATTCAACCATAGAAAAGGAATATTATCTCTTATGTTAGCTCTGCAACATTTTGATGTGTATGTTGGCGCAACTCAGAAACCACTCATGGTTCACACCGATCATAACCCATTGGTATTTTTGAATAAGCTGAAAAATTAAAATAGATGGTTGATAAATTGGAGTTTGATCTTACACGAATATGATCTCTTAATAACTCACATTAATGGGAAAGATAATGTAATTGCCGACTGTCTGTCCAGATGTTCAACTTGCTATGTAATATTTTTGAGTGGAATTTTGATATTTGTATACACTCCGGCTATATGTTTTATTAGTACTGTATGATAACTGTATATGTGTGGTGCATTTTGTAAATTTTATACGTTTGTGATTTTTTGAAAAATTGTAGTTAAAATTTTACTCTCGATAGAACAAAATTTTCTGTGTTTTTAGGGGAAGGTGTTACCTGTCTTGTGAGCATCATGTAATTATCTTATGAGCATTATGTCATTATCTCGCGATGGGAATGATGTAATTGTCTCATGATAGCGGGGTGATGTGATGTCACGTGATGACAGATTCCATCCACATAAAAGGGAAATCGCAGTTGGTTGCGTAGCTGTTGTTTTGGTTGGGGTGTCACAGTCGGTGGTTGCGCAATCGCAGAAGGAGAGAGAGAGAGAGAAGAATTTCCAGCTTCGTGCGAACCTGCAGAATTGGGTAGAAATCAATGGCGCTCTGTGTGTCTCGCAGAGATTGATGTGAATTGTGGCACACAGTTTTGGTTAACCCCTGCATGGTCTCGGGTGTTGTGTCATGACCACTTTTGGCGAAAGGTCAGTTACTTTGAGAAAACTCGCTCTTCATTGTATCTTCGGAAAAAGACATTTCTTGGCTGTAAACTGCGTCAGCAGTGTCGTATTTTCTCCATCGCTAGTTTGGGAAGCCTGTCCTCTCATTTGTTTCATAAATCACTTGGACTGTTTGAACTACCACATTAAGACTGTGCTTAAGTGAGATCTGTTAAGAATTGTCTTTAAGTTTGACTGCTTGATAACTATAGACACATAACACCATTAACTCCCATTTAAGTTAGTCGTTTGTTGACTTTCCTATGTTTTGATTAGAGCTTAATAAATTTTGTTGTTTATTTCTAAAAACCTGACTCAATTGCATATCTATTGCTGCTGATATGTAACACGGTGAATCCCGTAACTTCACATGACTAAGAATAATATCGAGGGGAAAATTAGGAGGGTGCGATGTGGATCTGGAAGGTAAAGTTAAGGAAAATACCAAGAAATTCTGCGGAGGTTAGCTGAAAATTTGGAGTGGTATGCTCAAATCCTACTACTGTCTTTAAGGTGTTTGCACTTTCTCCCCATGACCGCAGTGAGTTTCAACTGGGTTTTCCAGTTTCCTGCCTCATTGCAAAAAACCCTTAGTGTTAGTAAGTTGTGGGCATGTTACCTTCGCACTGGAAGCTGATCTAAATGATCTAAATAGGACCTGAGGGGCAATTCTTTTACCCATAGTGTGGTGAGTGTGCCAGAGAAAGTGGGTTCAGCAGGTACAATGTTATCATTGAAGGGGCACCTGGATAAATGCATGGAAAGGCAGGGTTAGAACGGATGAAGTTGACTGCAGGAAATTGGGATTATCCAGCTGGGCATAGTGGTCATCACAAACTCATTGGGCAAATAGTCTCTATCTTGCTGTATTAAATGATGGGCTGAATGGCCTGCATTGTGTACATCTTTCTGTCTTCAATGACATACCATCGGTCCTTGTGTCATACCCTAGGTCCCTGCATGTGGCCTCATAAAGAGAGACACCATCACTTCCAGGGAGGGGATTCTGAGGAATGTATGAGTTGAGGTTCAAAATGTCTTCCCCAACGTCCATACGTCGCCTGTAGCTATGTCATTTTCATCTCTGACCCTTACAGCCTTTAAATCTCTGGGAACCCTTCCTTCCTCTACACTTGTCCCCATCTCTTTGACTCCCCATCACTGCAATGCAAAACAAGCTTTTTGCTTTCACTTTCCTCTGGATCTCCTGTACCTCACACTGATCCTCACCGGTGCAAAGCCTGTTCTCAGGACATAGGACACCCATGCTGGTGGGTGTCCATCTCTGAGCTCAGAAGAATATTAGATCACATCCCTTCCTTTCCACTGCTGAGAATCACCCTGAGTGAAATGTGCCTGGTGTGAGGCAGGCTGACTGAGCACAGGTTCTGTGTTTTACAGTACAATGTTACGGTCAGGGAGACGTCCATGAGAAGATTGTGAAGGAGTTGAAAATCTGCCAGTATGAAGGGCCAGGGGTTCCCTGTGTTCTGTTTGTGTACAAAGTGTCTCATGAAAATCAGGATCTTCGAGATGCCCTGCAGTGGGTCACAGGTAAATACACTCATCTTCTGTCAATCTGTAACTCTACCGAATCAAACCTTACCCTGGAACCCTCTCGTCTTTTGTTTCCTTTTCTGGACCGCTGCCTCTTAAACTCCCTTTGAGGCATAGTAATTATTGTGCGGGACCCTGTGTTTCTTTCCATTGCAATGGAAGGCACTTGCATTGTTTTACCAGGTTTTACCTCTACAGGTCACAAGAGTTTTCATTGTGATGGGAGATTGTTGCATAGCAAGCACCCACAAACAGCAGAGAAGCAATCAACGGGGATCCTGTTGCAAAATTATCTGGGTCATGGTGGGTTCCCTTGCCTCTGTCCAAAATGATGTTTGTGGATCTTTCTCTACACCTGAGGAGAGCTGATCTTTGGGCTGAAAGTCCCAGACAAGACAGGAGTGGAGGTGGGATGACTGATTTGTACACAAGCAGCATTACCCCTACACCACTCAGACAGAAAGACAGACAGACAGACAGACAGACACACACACACACACACACACACACACACACACACACACACACACACACCAGTAATGTGGTGTCAACCCAGATGGAAGGTGCTGACCCCAGGTATGATGCACCCTGTGGGTTCCTGCAGTGGGTGGGACACGCACCACTGCCACAGCGTTATTCTGTGTTTCATTCTGTTACTCTGTGTTTCAGGAGGCGGGACAGTGCGGAAGGAAGACATTTGCACTGTGATTCTGTTGCAGAAATCTGGAGATTTTGGAGTAAACAAGATGATGACTGATCCAGGGTTATTCCATGAGGAAACCAATGTTTTTCAGATATTTTGGACAGAAGCGAGTGTTACGTGGCAAAGTGCTGATGAAGGCCACACTGTGATTCAGACCATCAGACAGAGTCTCATCAACAAGACAAAATCCAGAGGAGGGTCCTGTCCCGGTGGGTAAAACCTGCCTCTCCCCGTCCACACGTCATGTTTCACTGTAAACTTCCCATATGGAACGTATGTGTCTGGGGTGGGAGTGATGGGAAACTATCAGAACTGTACCCCAGTCAACTAGTAACCGCTCTGGGCTGGAGGTTATGGGAGGGAGGGAGGGTCAGAACAGAAATTCCCCATCGGTTCTAAGGGAACATCAGCACCAATTCCCAGGTTGCAAGTTTCTGACTAATGTGTGTGTTGTGCACTAGGGTCGAGCAAGGATCCACAGGGCAGTGAGACGCCCTCATTGTGCAGTGAGCAACCAGATCATTTGACATCTTCAACCTGCACGCAAGTAAAGAACGAAGAGAGCTCAGAGAAGCTTCAGTGTAACGGTGAGAAGCAAGGATTGGGGCACGACTCATGGCATATCAAGGGTGTAGATGTATTGTGTCCCCCTTGTGTACAGAGCCTGGGTGGTTTAGGAACCTTGGCTGACGAGAGTGATTGAAGTTCCAGTCAAGAGTAGAGGTAAGTATACATTGTGTTCACAAACAGGAGTCCCGAAGAAGGGTCTCATTCTGAAGCATCGGCTGTACTCTTTTCCATTGATGCTGCCCGGCCTGCTGAGTCCCTCCATCGTTTTGTACATCAGACATTGTTTTTAATTTGTGAACAAGATAACCTCATGATGCCTATAAAAATATCAAGAATATACTTGAGGTAAATCTGGAGGGCAAAGCGAGAGTGTGAAATGGATCTGACTGATAAGATGTCATGGTCCGTTCCGTGGCCTCCAGACTCCGGGTCTTCCAGCTATCCCTTGTTTCAGTTGGGCTTAATCATAGGTACTGATGCTTGTCTTGAGGCTGGGAATATAAGCGGCCCTGGGATCAAGTATGGTTGCTGGTTCGTCTCAGCATCCCGTCCTCGCCGCCATGGGTAAGTCGTTTGCCATTACCCTGCGGTTGGATCTGTCCCTTCCTGTCCTTGCCGCCATTGGATAAGCCAGGCCATCTTTGCCATTACCCTCAGGCTGGGCTGCTCCCTTCCCTTTCCCTTTCTTCTGAAGCCTTGCCTGCAACCTGTCTCTGCAGCCTTACCATGCAACCTGTGTCTGGAACCTTTTGCCCTGCAACCTTGTCAAGTTTACCCACCAGAGTGAGACCGGAGCCTTGACTTGTCAAGATAAGGAACTGTCTATTGTTGAGTTATAACTGTTTCTGTATCCATGCCTTCGCTAGGTAGGTCCGGTCGTTGCAGTATTTCCTTTGTCTTGCCCAGGAGTCTCTCGTTCTGTCCTGTAGCCTCGGATAGTCCTGTCTCCCAGGACCACGTCATGACTTCGCCTAGTTTCGAAGTCCGAGTCCCAGTCAAGACCCAGGTTCTGGGTTCTTGTCCAGTCTCTGGCTCGGAGTCCGAACCCTAACCTCGTCATGTCCTCGCCTCAAAGCGCCCAAGCCATGAGGAACCCAATCCACGTCCAGTCCTGTAGCCACGTCATGTCCTTGCCTAGTTCTGGGGTCCGAGCCCGAGTCAAGACCCCGGCTCTGGGTCCGTGTTCAGTCTCCGGCTAGGAGTCGAAGCCAAGGCTCCTAGTTCCCAGTTCCTGGTCCTGGACCTGCTTGCCTCGCCAATGTCCTAGCCCAAGTCTATGTTTTTGTCCTAGCTCTCCAGACAAGTCCTGTTCCTAGTACTTCAGTGTCTGTGTCTTGCATTTGGGTCTGCTCCCAGAGCCCCCATTGTGACATAGGATTAAGAAAAATTCTAGGATGTTCTATAGCTCAGTAAGGATTTAAAGGATGATTAGTTAGAGAGCAGATCCTGTTGGGGATCAGCAGGCTTCCTATAACTTGAGGGGGCAGATAGATTGAAATTATAAGAAATATTTCTCCTCGATGATTGCTGAATTGATTTACTGAAAATCACAATTGCTCAAGAGTTGAGGGAACCAGGAGAAGACAAATTGGAAAACATTCATATTCCCAGGGAGAAGGTATTTTCAGCCTTACAGTGCATTTTAGTGGATAAATCCCCAGGGCCTTACGAAGTGCTTCCTGGAACTCAATAGGAAGATACAAAGGAAACAGTGGAGGCCCTTATGGAGATATTTGCTTCATTGTTTCTCACTGTGAAATGATGCCACTGAAGAATGGAATGAGGTCATTGTTGTTCCGCAGTTTAAGAACGATAGAAGTGATAAGCCAAGAAATGACAGACCAGTGAACCTGACGTCAGTTGTGGGGAAGTTAGTGGTGGGCAATCAGAGGGATAGAATGTCCCAGTATTCGGGTAAACAGAGACTGATTAGGAGGTTTTTGCATGGTGTTGTGAGTGCAAAATGGTGCAGTTGAACCTCTTTAGAGATGTTTGTAGAATGACCCAAATTGTAGATGCGGCTCAGGCTGGGAATGTAGTCCATTTAGCAGAACCAACAATAAGACCTCGCATGGTAGGCTGGTCTAGTGGGAAACGTTGTATAAAATCCTGCAGAGACAGTTCGGTTGATGCAAAAAATATGAGGGATATTTGGTGAAGAAAAATATGGAAGGACATAGTTCAATTAGGTCATGTGACAGTGAATCCTTTAATGCCAAATGACTAAGAAAACAATCAAAAGTGAAATTCTGAGGGCAAAGAGAGAGAGTGAGTGAGATGGGTCTGACAGAAAAGGTAAAAGAAAATCCCAAGAGATTTTGCAGCCATATCAGGAGTAAAAGTGTGGTTACTAAGCGAGTAGATACGTCTTCACCTGCAGGACATGGCTGAGATTTTTAATGAATATTTCCCCTTTTTCTCTGAGGAGATGATCATTATTACTCAAGGGGATTAAGTAGAGATGTTTTTGAAACTGCTCACATTTCCAGAAAGGATGATATTTGCAACTTTACAGTGTATTGGTGGATAAATACCCAGGGCCAGAGCGAGTGCTTCCTTGAAATTTGTGGGTGGTGAGAGGAGAAATTGTGGAGTCTGTTGCTGAGATTATTGCCTCATCTTTTGCCACCAGAGAAGTTGCAGAAGACTGGAAGGAAGCTCATGTTTGGTTGTTTGAGAAGAGCATGAAGGTCATGCCCGGGAATGACACACCAGTCAGTGTGAAATCAGTAGTGGGGAAGTTACCTACGGGAGTTCTGAGGGACAGGGTGTACCAGCATTTGACTGGACGAAGTCAGATTAAATAGAGTCAGCACAGCTTTGCTCAAGAAAAGCTTTGCTTGTGGAACAGCAATCAAGCAATTTGAAGAGATGACTGAAAACGTAGATATTAGGGCACGTCAGTGGACGTAGTTTATTTGTAGTTCAGCAAGGCCTTCGGCAAGGTCTTGCAAGGTAGGGTAAACTGGATGGTTAGGAATCCAGTCAAGATTGGTGGATTCAAAATTGGTTTGGAGGACGAAAGCAGAGGGAGGTGGTTGAAGGTTGTGTTTCGGAATGGAGGCTGCTGATGAGCTGTGTTCTGCAGGGATCAGTGTTGGGTTTCCTTCATTACTATTTTGAGAAATGATTCGAATGCCAGTGCACAAGGCTTGATCAGTGGATCTGTGGTTGACACAGAATTAAATGGTACTAATTATAGTGAAGAAGGGTGTTGTGGAATACAGAATGGAGGAGAAAATAAAATCATCGAGGCAAGATAAGGTGCATGGTAACAGTCTTTTCCCCAGGACAGAGGAGTACACAATTAGAGTCTCTGGGTTAAAGGTGAGGGGAGAGAGTTATAAAGGGCAGTGGAGAGTATGTGAAACTATAATGGTTATTAATCTAATATGGATTTATTGAGTATGCCAGCAAGGAAATTAATCTCAGGGTTTTATATGGTGATATATATGTACTTTGATAATAATTGTACTTTGGTCTTTGGTCTTTTCCATAGGGGAAGTGGTTGAGGCAAGTACAAGAGTATCCTTTCAGAAACACTTGGATAGGTACATGGAGGGGGTGGGACTTGGAGAAATACAGTTGTAATGCAGACAATTTGGACAATCTGGATGGTCACCATGGCCAGTGAGGAGTGGTTGGGCCAAGGGGCCTGTATTCTGCTGTATTGTCTAATGTCTCGATGGGCTGAAGGGCATCCATAGGGCACATCCTGCAGTCTCCCGATGACAGGTCCCTGTAGATTGGACATGGCTCTGTATCTATGGACCCAATGCTTCCAGTGATGGTATTCTGTGCGTTGTGAGAGTCAGAGAGCTTAATATCTCACGCAGGTCAATAACTCACCCTGTCGGTGTGTCTGTTTTCCCATGCCCTCCGTTCCCTACACAGATCCCAATCCTTGAGCCCAACTGGACCAACACTCCAGTATCTGTGACCCCTCCCCATCACACTGACCCACTCTGAAACCTACACTCCTTGTCATCTCCACGGTCTCCACTGTCTCCAACACTCCTCCCCGCCTCTGTAAACTACCCCACTTAACCTGCTGCTTTCACATCCCTTGAGAATTCACATATGCTGACAGATTGACAGTGAAGCAGAGCCCATTCTCATGCTGATGCGTGTCCAACTCTGAGCTCGGAGGAACATTAAATCTATCCCCTTTCCTGCTGTTACTAGGAATCACCTTGAGTGAAGTGCACTGGTGTGAGGAAGACTGAGTGAGCACAGGTTCTGTGTTTTACAGTGCAATGTTACGGTCGAGGAGCCATCCATAAAGAGATTGTGAAGGAGCTGAATATCAACGAGTGTGAAGGGCCAAGGATTCCCTGTGTCCTGTTTGTCTACAATGTGTCTCGTGAAATTGAGGGTTTTCGAAATGCCCTGCAGTGGATCACAGGTAGATACCCTTGTCCTCTCCACAGGTGAATGTCATGAAGTCAGTTCGCTTCCGTGGTATCCCCTTCCCATTGGAGACTTCTGCTGACTGCTGGCTCTTCCCTTCCTCTGAGGTACAATAATTATGAATTTGTGTCATCCTAAGATTTGGTTCACAGTAGGAGAGTGGCTCTGCATTGATGTAGCACCTTCCTTATCCTTGCCATGTCCTGTGCTGCCCTGCCACTTAAGCTCACAGTAGTTATCATTGTGATGGGGATGTATAATGGTGCAGAGCAAGCTCCCACAAACAGCTGTGAGGTAATGGACTGTGGATCCTGGTGTAACATTGTCCAGGACACGGGTCGGTTCCCTTCCTCTGTGTGTAAGGTGTTTGGAACTTTCTGTGCCCCTGAGTGGGGAGGGCATTCCTGCAATGGAAGTCCCAGTGGAAAAATGATGCTACTGTTAGTGCTGTACCTCCTGTGGGGAGATGAATGCCAATAGTGGGATGGGAGGGCTGTCTTGTACATAGTCAGCATCAAGTGGACACACACAGGGACAGGAAGGTGGGCACAGCCCCAGGTGGAAGGTGCTGAGCTCAGGGCTGATGTACCCAGTGGGTGGGACACACACCCATACCATAGCAGCACCCAGACACCCTGTTACTCTGTGTTGCAGGAGGCAGAAGAGTGCGGAAGGAAGACATTTGTGCCGTGATTCTGTTGCAGAAATCCCTAGATGTGGGAGAGGGGAAGATAAGGACCGATGCAAGATTATTCCACGAAGGAACTGCAGTTCATCGAGTACTTTGGAGAGAAACCAGCGATATTCTCAAAAGGACGAAAGCTGACTGCCAGTGTCCAAATACGATTCGGGCCATCAGACAGAGTCTCAGTGACAGAACCAGATCCAGAGAACATTCCTCCTCCGGTGGGTAAAACCTGTCTCTCCCTGTCATGCCTCACGTTTTACTGTAACCTTCCTATATGGAATGTGAGGGATGTGATTAATGTGGGTCTTAGGTGGGAAAATGATGGAACCAACTGTAGTCGGTCCGGCAGTGACTGCTGCGGGAGGGAGTGAGGGAGGTAGGTCCATGGTACGAAAAGTCTTTGGGTCCGGAGGTCGATTTAGCAACAATTCCGAGCTTACAGGCTTCTGACTGATGTGTCTGCTTTCCAGTAGGGCAGGGCGGCAATCTGCCGGGCGACGAGACTTCGATGGAGATTGAAAAATTGGATTGTTCGATTTCTTCAGGATGCAACCAAAGGAAGAGAAGCAGGAATTCAGAGAAGAGTAATGGTGAGAATGTAGGCTTGTAAACATGCGTTTGAGGTAGGAGCTGAGAAATAGCAACTCTGCAGAGGCAGTATGTTCCTGTCGAAGTGCAGGGTAAACCTGTCAAGACAAGAGATATTCAAGCTTTGGTCAAGAAAACTATGGAAGGACAAGGTGCAATTAGGTTATTTCCCAGTCAATCCCTTCACATCTAATGACTAAGAATACTATCAAGAGGGAGATCAGGAGGGCAAAGAGAGAGGGTGTGAGATGGATCTAGAAGATAAGGCTAAGGAAAATCTCAAGAAGTTCTGTAGTGATTAGCATAAACTTTACAGTAGCAGCCATGTGTGTTCAACTCCCACCACTGCCCTTAAGGAGTTTGTGCTTTCTCCCCGTGTCTGCAGTAGGTTTCCACTGAGTATTCCAGTTTCTGCTTTTTGCAAAGATTAGTGTCCGTAAGCTGATGGCATGCTATGTTGGCAGTGGAATTATAGTGACACGTACGGGCTGCCCCCAGCTCATCCGTGTGAGGAAAACGAGCATTTCACTGAATGTTTCAATGACTCAGTGTAGATGTAATAAATAAACAGATCTTTAATCTGGCCTGTCACTATTTTAAGATTAAAATGATAACTAAGGAGAAATAGCTCACTTTAGAAACTCAGAAGGTCTGCTTATGTCCTGAGCCGCAGGAACATGTTGGGAGAAAATAACATTTAGCATGCTGACATTCATTAGTTGGGCATTGAGTACGGAACTAGAGCATTATGTTGCCATTGAATATGTCATTGGTGAGGCTGCAATTCGAACATAGTGTAGAGTTTTGGACAAACTTTTATAGGAAAGGTGTGGTTAAATTGGAAATTGGTCAGAGAATTGCAAGACTGTTACCAGTGCTGAGTAATAGGGAGGGTTTTTCCAGTCTCGGTCATTATTCCTTGTAATGCAGGAGGTGGTGATGATATAGAAACATATAAAATCATGGCGTGGCAAGGACAAGTTGGATGCTAACTGTCTTTCCCACACATCAGGAGAGTCCAAAACTTGGGGCATTTGCTTAGGGTGAAGTGGAAAGGTCTAAATAGGACCTGAGGGGCAATTATTTCACCCATACGGTGGTGAGTATATAGACCGAGCTGCCAGAGAAAGTGGGTGCAGCAGGTACATTGGTATTGAGGGATAGATGCATGGAAAGGTATGGTTAGAACGGAAAAGGTTGACTGCAAGAAATTGGGTTTACCTAGCTGGGCATATTAGTCACCGCAGACTCATTGGGCAAATAACCTCTTTACTGGTGTACTAAACGATTAGCTGAATATCCTCATTCTACACCTCCATCGGTCTCCAATTACATGCTCTATGGCAGATGTGTCTAGGGTGGGCATGATGGGAAACTGTCAGAACTGTATCCCAGTCAGTCGGTGACACACCAGGATGGGGGCGTGGGAGGGAGGAAGGGTCAGCTGTAAATCCCCATCGGTTCTAAGGTAACCCCAACACCAACTCCCAGGTTACAGGTTACTGATTGATGTGTGTATCGTGCCCTAGGGTCGAGCGAGGATCCAGAGGGCAGTGAGACTCCCTCATTGTGCACTGAGCAACCAGATCATTTGACATCTTCAACTGGCACACAAGAGAAGGACAAAAAGAGCTCAGAGAAGCTTCAGTGTAACGGTGAGAAGCAAGGATTGGGGCACGACTCATGACATATCAAGGGTGTAGATGTATTAAGTTCCTCTTGTGTACACAGCCGGGATGGTCTGGGAGCCCTGGCTGATGACAGAGATTGAAGTTCCAGTCAAGAGGAGAAGCAAGCATGCATTGTGTTCACAAACAGGAGTTCCGAAGAAGGGTCTCAGTCCGAAGCATTGGCTTTACTCTTTTCCATTGATGCTGCCCGGCCAGCTGAGTTCCTCCATCATTTGGTACATTGTACATTGTTTTTAATTTGGGAACAATTTAACCTCATGATGACTATGAAAATATGAAGAATGCACTTGAGGTAAATCTGGAGGGCAAAGTGAGGGTATGAGATGGATCTGACAGCTAAGATTAAGAAAAATTCTAGGAGGTCCTTTAGCTCAGTAACGATTAAAAGGATGGTTAGTCAGAGAGGAGTTCCTGTTGGGGATCAGCAGGCTGTCTGTAACTTGAGGAGGCAGATAGGTTGAAATTATAAGAAATATTTCTCCTCAATGATTGCTGAACTGATTTACTGAAAATCACAATTGCTCAAGAGATGACAGAAAAAGGTGAAGACAGATTGGGGAACATACATATTCCCAGGGAGAAAGTATTTGTAGTCTTACAGTGATTTCTAGTGGATAAATCCCCTGGGGCTTACTAAGTGCTTCCTGGGACTCGTGGGAGGCTAGAGAGGAAACAGCGGAGGCCCTTATGGAGATATTTGCTTCATCATTTGTCACTGGGAAACGATGCCACTGAAGAATGGAATGAGGGGGATGTTGTTCCGTTGTTTGAGAACGATAGAAGGGATAAGCCAAGGAATGACAGAGTGGTGAATCTGACGACAATTGTGTGGAAGTTAGTGGTGGGCAATCGGAGGGAAAGGATGTCCCAGTATTTGGGTATACAGAGACTGATTAGGAGGAGTTTGCATGGTGTTGTGAGTGGAAAGTTGTGCAGTTGAACCTCTTTAGAGCTGTTTGCAGACTGACCAAAATTATAGATGAGGTTTGGCCTTAGAATGTCATCCATTTAGCAGAACCTACAATGGTAGGTTGGTCTAGTAGGAAACATTGCATGAAATCCTGGAGAGACAGTTCTGTGGATACAAAAATATGAGAGATATACAAGCGTTGTCAAGAAATATATGGAAGGACATAGTTCAATTAGGTCATGTGTCAGAGAATCCTTTAATGCCAAATGACTAAGAAAACAATCAAGAGCAAAATCATGAGGGCAAAGAGAGGGTGTGAGATGGATCGGGCAGAAAGGGTAAAGGAATATCCCAAGCGATTTTGCAGCATATTATGAGTAAAATGTGGTTACTAAGTGAGTAGATCCCTTTAAACATTGGTAGGACTACCTATATCTTGACCTGCAGGACATGGGTGAGATTATTAATGAATATTTCCCTTTTTTCACTGAGGAGATAATAATGATTACTCAAGGGAATTAAGTACAGTTGTTTTGGAGACTGCTCATCCAGAAAGGGTGATATTTGCAACCTTCCAGTGTATTGGTGGATAAATCCCTATTTTGGACCTGACTAGGAATACTATCAGGAGGGCAAAGAGAGAGAGTGTGAGATGTATTTGGCAGATAAAGTTAAGGTAAAACCCAAGAAGTTCTGTCGTGGTTAGCTGAACTTTACAGCGGCAGTCATGTGTGTTCAATTCCCTCTACTGTCATTAAAGAGTTTGTACTATCTCCCCGTGACTGCAGTAGGTTTCCACTGGGTATTCCTGTTTCCCACCACAGTGCAAAAACCTTAGTGTGTCACAATGGTGGGGCATTGGGAGCAAGGGTGGACCCAAATGAAAGACACATCTTGTGAGGGTAATTAAATTGAGTTTATTGTTTGATACCAGGAGAGCAAAGCAGAAGCAGGAATAGCGCACTGGACAAGGACTCAGGACTACAACTAGGCTGGGACTAGGGGTCTGGGCTAGGACTCAGACTTGGACCCCAGAACTAGCGGCGACCTGAAGAGGCTACGGTATGGACTCTGATCCAGAGACAGGGCAAGGACCCAGTACCTGGGTCATGCCCCAGGCACGGACCCCAGAACCAGGCATGCACATGACATGTGCTAGGGAGAGGAGGAACATGGAAAAAACAAAGCTTCTGTCTCCGGAGAGCAGGGAACCATGGACACATACACAGAACACAGAGTCGGGACCCCTCCTTGGGTACAGGACATAGGGCCGGGACTCGCACACAGAACAGATAGCCAGGACTCCTCCTTGGGTACAGGACATAGGGCCGGGACTCATGACTCATGACCCCTCGCGGGGCAACGGCAAGACGGCCTGACTTACCCCACGGAGGCGAGGACAAGACACGACAAGACATGACCCCCCTCAGGGCAACGGCAAGATGGCCTGACTTACCCCACGGAGGCGAAGACAAGACACGACCAACATGAATGAACACCAGACAGTACCTGTCTAGCTCCGGCGATAGAACTAGACCGAGATGCAGTCAAGGGCTGCAGACGAGGACTAGAGGCGAGAGGGGCAGAGAAGGGATTGAGACAGCGGGGTAGGACCACCAGGGCCGGGACTCGACTCGGAACTTAGATGCCGCCAGGACCGGGATTTGACTTGGAGCCTCCGAGTAGTGGCGAGCTCTCGACTCGGCCCGGGAACAGTAAATAGCGGTTCTTGATTCCCTCCAGCGGGTTAACTGACTGACCCACCTCGGTGGAAACTTTGCAGGCTCACTTTCGCGAAGTAACTTGACAAGGTTGCTCCGGTGAGGAAAGGCGAATTACCAGCACTCGCTTCGGGCTGAGACAAGGCTTGCTCCGGCCAGATGACATTGGCACGCCGTGACTTTGGTGACTTTGCTGACGCTCCTGCGCCGAACAGCTGAAAACCGGAGACTATAAACTACCGGTTCAGCCAAGAGTAAATTGCCTCCAATCACCAAGGCCGAGGGACACGGGAAAACAGGGAACCAAAGGGGAACAGGGAGTAAACGGTCCGGATCGTAACATAAACAAAGTAAATTTAAAGAGACCCTGATCCGGACATGACATAGTGTTAGTAGTTAGTGAGCATGCTAATTTGGCACTGGAGGCAGGGCTACCCCCAGCTCATACTGGTACTGTGTTGTTCATTGAGGTAAACAAGTATTTCACTGAATGTTTCAATGATTCAATGCAGATGTAACACATAAAACAAATCTTTAATCTGATCTTTCATTATTTTAAGATTAAAATGGATCCCAAGGAGAATTAGCTCACTTTCGAAGCTAGAAGGTCTGCTTATGTCTTGAGCCGCAGAAACATGTTGAGAGAAAAGAAGCTTTAGCACATTGACATTCATCAGTTGGGCATTAAATACAGAACTAGAGCATTGGGTTGCCCTTGAATAAGTTATTGGCGAGGCTGCAATTGGAACATGGTGTAGAGTTTTGGTCACCCTTTGATATGAAAGATGTAGTGAAACCGCAAATTGGGCAGAGAATTGCAAGGCTGTTACCACTGCTGAGTTTTCCACTCTAGGTGATTATTTCTTGTAATGTAGGAAGTGATGATAATGTAGAAATATATAAAATCATGGTGTGGCAAGGATGAGGTGGATGTCTTTCCACAGTTCAGGAGAGCCCAAAGCTTGGGGCATATGTTTAGGGTGAAGAGGAAGGATCTAAATAGGACATGAGGGGCAATTCTTTCACCCATGGGGTGGTGAGTTTCTAGACCGAGCTCCCAGAGAAAGTGGGAGCAGCAAGTATAATGGTATCATTGAAGGGACACTGTATGGAAAGGCAGGGTTAGAATGGATAAAGTTGACCACAGAAATTGGGATTATCCAGCTGGGCAGAGAGATCATTACAGACACATTGGAATGAATGTCCTAAATCCTGCTGTATCAAGTGCTCGGCTGAATGGCCTGCATTATGTACATTCCTCTGTCTCCGAATGACTTAACCTATGTCCTTGGGTGTGGCCTCATAATTAGAATCCCAATTGCTTCCAGGGAGGGGATTCTGTGGAATGTGAGTTGAACTGAAGTTCTAACCCTCTTCTGCGAGGTCCATGCCTCATCTGTAGCTTTATCAGTTTCACCTCTGACCCCTACAGCCTTTAAACCCTTAAGAAACCGCCCCGCCCCCACCCCCGCAACCCATACACTCCTGCCCATCTCTTTGACTCCTAACCGCTCCCTGCCACTGCGAACCACAGCTAACTTTTTGCTTTCACAACCTTCTCTTTGGTAGGGTGTCCATCTCTGAGCTCAGAGGAACATTAAATCACCTCCCTTCCTTTCCGTTATGGAGAATCACCCTTAGTGAACTGTGCCTGGTGTGGGACAGGCTGAGCGAACACAGGTTCTGTATTTTACAATGCAATGTTACAATCGAGGAGACGTCCATGAGAAGGTTCTGAAGGAATCAGTGATATTCTCAAATGAACTTCAGCTGACTATCGGTGCCCAAATGAAATGTTGGCCATCAGACAACCTCAGTGATAGAACCAGATCCAGAAGATGTTTGTTTCCCGAAGGGAAAACCTGCCTCTCCCTGTCATGCCTCATATTTCAATGTAACCTTCCCACCTGGAATGTGAGGGTCATGTCCAATGTGTGTCTTGGCTGGGAAAATGATGGAACTGTAGCTGGTCAGTCAGTGGCTGTTGCAGGGGAGAGTGAGGGATGGAGTTTCACAGTACAAAACTTCCTTGGGTGCTGAAGTCAATTTAGCAACAATTCCCAGTTTACGTGCTTCGGAATGATGTGTGTGCTTTTCAGGAGGGCAGAGCGAGACTTTGGTGGTGAGTGAACAATTGGATTCTTGGAAGTGCATGCGGCTGGGTGATCTGGAAGACCGTGTGAGGAATCTGGAGCAGCAGCTGGATGACCTTCCACTCATAAGGGAGAATGAGGCAGTCACAGATGAGAGCTACAGGGAGGTAGTCACACCTAGACTGCAGGAATCAGGTCATTGGGTGACAGTCAGAGGGGGAAGACGAAGGTGAATAGACAGTAAGTGCAGAGCACCCCTGTAGCCATTCCCCTGAATAAGAAGTTTACCGTCCTGGATACTGATGGCGGGGAGGACCGACCAGGGGTTAGCCACGGTGGCAGCGCCGCCGGCACTGAGTCTGACCCTGTGGTGCAGAAGGGTGGGACGGAGAAGAGGAGAGCTGCCATCATTGGAGACTCTATAGTCAGGGGAGCAGACAGGAGATTTTGTGGACGTGAGACGGACACCCACATGGTGTGTTGCCTCCCGGGTGCCAGCGTCGGGGGTATCTGACTGGTTGCACAACATCCTGGTATGAGAAGGAAAGCAACCAGAAGACGTGATACATTTTGGTACCAACGACGTAGGCAGGAAGAGGGATAAGGTCCTGAAGTGTGAGTTTCGGGAACTAGGCAGAAGGCTGAAGAACAGGACCTCAAGGGTGGCGTTCTCAGGTCTGCTGCCAGTGCTAAATGATACTGATGGTAAGAACTGGAGGAGATGGCAGTTGAATGCATGGCTAAGGAGTTGGTGCAGGGGGCAGTGTTTGAGATTTTTGGATCATTGGGATCTCTTCTGGGGAAGGTGGGACCTGTACAGATTGGATGGGTTGCACCTGAACTTGAGGGTGAGCAATATCCTTGCAGGTAGGTTTGCTAGCATGGTTCGGGAGGGTTTAAACTAATTTGCAAGGGGGATGGGACCCAAAGTGATAGAGCAGTGGAAGAAGTGCATGGAG
This sequence comes from Mobula birostris, assembly GCF_030028105.1. Taxonomy (NCBI): domain Eukaryota; kingdom Metazoa; phylum Chordata; class Chondrichthyes; order Myliobatiformes; family Myliobatidae; genus Mobula; species Mobula birostris. The sequence goes on from NC_092377.1 coordinate 120,731,377, forward strand.
TAAAGCCAGATCTAACATATAGAGAGGCTTTGAGGAAAGAGAAGCAGAATAAAGGGTGTAAAGGTAGTAAGGTCGAAGGGCTAAAGCGCGTATACTTCAGTGCAAGAAGAATCAGGAACAAAGGTGATGAACTGAGAGCTTGCATATGTACATGGAATTATGATGTAGTGACCATTACAGAAGCTTGGCTGGCACCAGGGCAGGAATGGATTCTCAATGTTCCTGGATTTCAGTGTTCTAAAAGGGATAGAGAGGAGAGAAAGTGGGAGGTGGGGTGGCATTACTGATCAGGGATAGTATTACAGCTACAGAAATGGTGGGTAGCGTAGCAGGATCCATTTTTGCGTCGGTATGGAAGTCAGGAACAGGAAGGGAGCAGTTACTCTGTTGGGGGCAATCTATAGGCCCCCTGGTAGCAGCAGTTATACCAAGGAGCAGATTTTAGAAAGTTGCAAAAATTACAGGGTTGTTATCATGGGTGACTTTAAATACCCTAATATTGATTGGCTCCTGATTATTTCCAAGGCTTTAGATGGGGCAGAGTTTGTTAAGCGTGTCCAGGACGGATTCCTGTCACAGTATGTTGACCGGCCAACTAGGGGGAATGACATACTAGATATAGTACTAGGTAATGAAACGGGTCAGGTCACAGACCTCTCGGTGGGTGAGTATCTGGGGGACAGTGACCACCGCTCCCTGGCCTTTAGCATTATCATGGAAAAGGATAGAATCAGAGAGGACAGGAAAATTTTTAATTGGGGAAGGACAAATTATGAGGCTATAAGGCTAGAACTTGCGGGTGTGAATTGGGATGATGTTTTTGCAGGGAAATGTACTATGGACATGTGGTCAATGTTTAGAGATCTCTTGCAGGATATTAGGGATAAACTTGTCCCGGTGAGGAAGATAAAGAATGGAAGGGTGAAGGAACCATGGGTGACAAGTGAGGTGGAAAATCTAGTCAGGTGGAAGAAGGCAGCATACATGAGGTTTAGGAAGCAAGGATCAGATGGGTCTATTGAGGAATATAGGGTAGCAAGAAAGGAGCTGAAGAAGGGGCTGAGGAGAGAAAGAAGGGGGCATGAGAAGGCTTTGGTGAGTAGGGTAAAGGAAAACCCCGAGGTATTCTTCAATTATGTGAAGAACAAAAGGATGACAGGAGTGAAGGTAGGACCGATTAGAGATAAAGGTGGGAAGATGTGCCTGGAGGCTGTGGAAGTGAGCGTGGTCCCCAATGAACACTTCACTTCAGTATTCACCAATGAGAGGGAACTTGATGATGGTGAGGACAATATGAGTGAGGTTGATGCTCTGGAGCATATTGATATTAAGGGAGAGGAGGTGCAAAATACATTAGGATGGATAAGTCCCCGGGGCCTGACAGAATATTCCCCAGGCTGCTCCAAGAGTCGAAGGAAGAGATTGCTGAATCTCTGGCTAGGATCTTTATGTCCTCGTTGTCCACGGGAATGGTACCGGAGGATTGGAGGGAGGCGAATGTCGTCCTCTTGTTCAAAAAAGATAGTAGGGATAGTCCAGGTAATTATCAACCACTGAGCCTTACGTCTGTGGTGGGAAAGCTGTTGGAAAAGATTCTTAGAGATAGGATCTATAGGCATTTAGAGAATCATGGTCTGATCAGGGACAGTCAGCATGTCTTTGTGAAGGGCAGATCGTCTCTAAAAAGCCTGATGGAATTATTTGAGGAGGTGACCAGACGTATAGATGAGGGTAGCGCAGTAGATGTGACCTACATGGATTTTAGTAAGGCATTTGACAAGCATCCACATGGTAGGCTTATTCATAAAGTCAGAAGGAATGGGATCCAGGGAAGTTTGGCCAGGTGGATTCAGAATTGGCTTGCCTGCAGAAAGCAAAGGGTCATGGTGGAGGGGGTACATTCGGATTGGAGGGTTGTGACTACTGGTGTCCCACAAGGACCAGTTCTGGGACTCTACTTTTCGTGATTTTTATTAACGACCTGGATGTGGGGGTGGAAGGGTGGGTTGGCAAGTTTGCAGACAACGCAAAGTTTGGTGGTGTTGTGGATAGTGTAGGGGATTTTCAAAGATTGCAGAGAGACATTGATAGGATGCAGAAGTGGGCTGAGAAGTAGCAGATGGAGTTCAACCTGGAGAAGTGTGAGGTGGTACTCTTTGGACAGACAAACCCCAAGGCAAAGTACAAAGTAAATGGCAGGATACTTGGTAGTGTGGATGAGCAGACGGATCTGGGCATACATGCCTACAGATCCCTGAAAGTTGTCTCACAGGTAGATAGGGTAGTTAAGAAAGCTTATGGGGTGTTAGCTTTCATGATTCGAGGGATAGAGTTTAAGAGTCGCACCGTAACGATGCAGCTCTATAAAACTCTGATTAGGCCACATTTAGAGTACTGTGTCCAGTTCTGGTCGCCTCACTCTTGGAAGGATGTGGAAGCATTGGAAAGGGTACAGAGTAGAATTACCAGGATGCTGCCTGGTTTAGAGAGTATGGGTTGTGATCAGAGATTAAGGGAGCTAGGGCTTTACTCTCTGGAGAGAAGAAGGATGAGAGGAGGCATGATAGGGGTATACAAGATATTAAGAGGAATAGATAGAGTGGATAGCCAGCGCCTCTTCCCCAGGGCGCCACTGCTCAATACAAGAGGACATGGCTTTAAGGTAAAGTTCTAGGGGGATATTAGAGGAAAGTTTTTTACTCAGAGAGTGGTTGGTGTGTAGAATGCACTGCCTGAGTAGGTGGTGGAGGCAGATACACTAGTGAAATTTAGGAGACTTCTGGACAGGTATATGGAGGAATTTAATGTGGGGGGTTATATGGGAGGCAGTGTTTGATGGTTGGCACAACATTGTGGGCCAAAGGGCCTGTACTGTGCTGCACTGTAATATTCTGTGCTCTATGAAGAGGAGGGTAAACCTGACAAGATGAGAGATATTCAAGTTTGGTCAAGGAAAATATGGAAGGACAAGGTAAAATCAGGAGGCAAAGAGTGAGAGTGTGAGATGGATTTGGCCGATAAGATTAAGATAAAACCCAAGAAGTTCTATAGTGTTTAGCATAAACTTTACAGGGGCAGCCATGTGTGTTTAATGCCTTCTGTTGTCTTTAAGAAGTCTGTACTCTCTCCCTGCGACTGCAGTGGGTTTCCATTGGGCATTCTAGATTCCTGCCACAGTGCTAAAGCTTAGTGTTAGTAACTTGTGAGCTTGCTACGTTGGCACTGAAAGCAGGGTGACACTTACGGCTGCCTCCAGCTCATCCTTGTACTGTGTTGTTCATCAAGACACACGAGCATTTCACTGAATGTTTCAGTGATTCAATGTAGATGTAACACAAAAACAAATCTTTAATCTGATCTGTCACTATCTTAAGATTAAAATAATAACTAAGGAGAAATAGCTCACTTCAGAAGCTAAGAAAGTCTGTTTATGTCCTGAGCTGCAGGAACATGTTGGGAGTGTAATTGGACAGAGTATGAGTACACAGTTCATTGAAAGGAGCATCACAGATAGAGATGGTGTTGAAAGGGGCTTTTAGCATGCTGGCCTGCATCAGTCAGTGCGCTGAGTATGGGGATTGGGCACGTGATGCTGAATTTCTCTCTGTCAATGGTAAGGCTGCATTAGAAGTACTGTGTGGAGCTTAGGTCACTTTATTATAGAAAAGGTTTGCTCAGACTGGAAAGAATGCAATGAAGCTTTACAAGAATATTGCCAAGCCTGAAAGTTAATAGCAAGAGGTTGAACAGGCAAAGATTCCTTGGAACTTAATGGTATATAATGGAAGATATATACAGTCGTATATAAAATCACAAGAGGGTAAAGGTGGCCACAGCCTTTTCCCAGGGCAGGAGAGTCCAGATGTTCTCCAGTTGTTGGCCACTGCTGCTCATCTACCTGTATCTTCAGTGACTCAGTCCCACATTCTGCACTGGGCAGGGTTCAATGGTGTTTAGAGCAGGGAATCGGAACAATTATCCTCACTGGTTAATGGTGGTGTTTCTGTGCAACACCAGCTTTCTCCCACCCCTGTCCATCACACCCCTCACTATGCTTCTAATTCCTCCATAATCTGATTATCGAGCCATTCCCGGTGGGGTTGAGGTTAGTTCCACCTTCTCTCTCTCTCTCTCTGTGGGAGAAGTTTCCCCTGAGTTCTCTCTGATCTCTCAGTGAATACCCTGTATTAATGACCCTGTGTCCAGTTCCAGACACAAGTGGAGGTATCTTCTCCCCATCAAACATGTCTGTAACCTTCTGTCCCACAGGACAACCCTGAGACTTCCCTTTCCCAGCCAGTGCTGTGATTCTGATCTGTGACTATTTAGTGTGAACCTTTAATTCACCACGGTGACCAGAACCATGTGTAGTCTCTCAAGGATTGCCTGAACAATGCTCTTTACAAAGTCGACATATCCCTCCACTTTCCATTCTGTCCCACTGGTCAGGATCCGAGGGTTCTGCTGACTTCTGTGTGACGTTATTAATCTCCGTCGGTGTCGGTGTCACTGAGCACAGCTGGTCCAGTGGGCAGGCTTGGAGTGGGGAAGTGTGTATCATCTCTGTCTTTTCACACGGTGCAGTGTTCCTGCACTGTGCTCCCACTCCTGCAGGGAGGAATGTCAGTTAGTGTACAACTGATAGAGATCGTCTGTATTTCCTGTTGCAGGAAGTCCTGCAGGAGGAGGCCAGTGATCACCTGACACACCCACCGTCTGGGGAATCTGCTGCCTGGACCCAGCCTGAAAACCTGCTGCTACCCTCGTCTGCCCTGACCTGCTCTGAACACATCACTGAATACAACTCATCTGATTCTGAGAAGCTCTGACTCCAGAAACAAACTGGAGACCCTCATCCTGAACCAATGGTGTTTGATCACAGTTATTGCACTGAAAATGTCTTGTGTTGCCTGCTCAGACCCTCTGTCTGCCCCACTGATGGTCAATAAAAGAGTGATAGTGATGTGACTCCTGTGATGTGTACTACCCTCTGAAAGTGATGAAAATTACCCTGAACAACCCATCTGCTGATGATCAGCCAACATGGCGAGTGGGGGAGTGGGGAGAGGGGAACATAGACAAAATGCTGGCCAAACTCATCAGATGAGGCAGCATCATCAATGGATTTAATCAGTCGGGTTCTGGGAAAGACCCATCATCAGGAATGGGAAGGAAGAGGGCAGATCCAGAATAAGGAGGTGGACAGGGGGAGGAGTAAACCAAATGTGTTTTCGGGACACGACTTTAACTTCATTGATGGCATGGAAGATTCCACAGTCCAAGTTCACGCCAGTAACATGCCCAGACTTTTTCTCCACGACATTGTTGACTGCATTGATGTAGCTTCCCTCACCCATGCTGATCTCATCAATTTCAGAAACCTTGCCTCCAGCTTCCACCCTGTCCTGAAAATAACTTGGCCCATCTGCAACACCTCCCTTCCCTTTTTTCAGACACCGTGTTTGATGGTCTTGTTCTGTGAGGTTTCTCTTCAAATGGGTTCCAGGGTGTTTCTTTGTTTTGTGGCTGCCTGCAGGCTGATAACTCTCAAAGTTGTAAATAATATACGTAAGGCCCTGGTTAGGGTTTCACTGCTATACTGTGAGGTATTTTATTTCATTAGTTTTCTACAAAAGCAATGTGTGCTGCTAGTAAGAGTATTCTGGCTTTGGCTAAAGATAAGGAGCTATGTTGTCCAACTAACGAATCTTATGTCAGACCATCAGGATTGTCTTGGCATATGTGGTAACTTTCTGCCCTTGGGAGGCAAGACAGCTGGGCGGGATGAGATTTCTGAAGGACAGTTAGTCTAGTTTGGAGTCCTTTGGTAGGAGGTGTGCAGAGAAGAGCATCAGGGAAGACACCTGGAGGATTCCACCTAATGCAAGGGCTGTTTTATGAGTCAAAGGATTCCAAGAAGGGAAATTCCACTTGTGGTGGGCGATGGGAACTCAGCGCCATAAGTAAAGTGATACACACAGTTACTACAGAAACCAGCTCCAATGCTGATGTGCACATTTTGTCTGGTTTAACTGTAATAGGCCCCTTTTCCCCCTTTTTGTGTTAACTGTTCGATATAGTTGGAAACTGGTAAATTTACTTTCTTTGTAATTTTATACTAGTGTACGATCTGTCATTCATTGGCGACCGATAATTGTGTATGGGTAGTTTTTCTACAGCAAACAACATCCTTATTTAATGCTCAGTTATATTGGCTCATATATGTCCAGGGGAAATCCCACCCAGCACCTGCCTCAACGCTTCCCACTGGGTCGGTTGCTGCACCCCTGCCACCCGAATCAATCCCAAACATCATCAGCCAGCACACACAGTACGTTTTACCAAGCACACTTTATAGATATTACTAAGTCTATGAAATTAATATAGATTCGATACAGAAAAGGAAATAATGGGGGAAAAAGCGCCAGACTTATTAATGTCCAAGTTCTTCGTGCACAACCGTTGGAGCTCAATAAATTCCTGGCGACCACCCGGATCATGTCGACTCACGGCTCGGGACCACCCGGAGTGATCGACCGGAGCCTTTCGCACATCCGCCGTCCTCTCCGTCTCTCCTCCGACTCCCCGCCAAAAACCCCGTCCACAGTCATATGAGACAGCATTATCACCCGAAAAAAAGATAACATGAATACCCATTGGCTAATAGCACCCTGCTATCTGTATTAACCCAAGCAAATGTCTAGCTAGAGACTTCCTCAGCATTTAACATAACAAAGAAGCATTCCCGAGTATAACATAAAAAAGCCATTTTAACTTTAACATACAAAAAAAAAGACCCCGTACACTCTCCCCCACCCACCACCAAATAAAAGTCATGCCCTCATGACGTTAACAGGGTTCACCAGTGCTCCTTGTAAGACACAAAACCCAACCCAGGTGCATAAAGCAGTGCCATAACTTCCCAGGGCAGTAGAGATCACACCCTGTTCTCCCGGCGTTGTATAAGTCAACCTCTCCGCGGGGTGCCTACTCCTCTGAGATCTCTGTACTTCCTCTGCTGACTCTTCCGGTTCGGACACCCCAGGTGACACCCCAGGCCAACCTGTCGGACCCTCACCCTAACGGGGACCCCTCGGCACCTGCGAGACCTCTGCCTCAGGTTCTGGCTCCACCCTCTCCTCCCCCAATCCCGGCTGTATTACAGGAGGCTCTGCAACACCCTCCCTCCTCTCCCCTAACTCAGTGAGGGAAGGGCCAGGAGCCTCTTCTCCCGGCACCGGGGAATCAGCGAATGGAAATAGGTACCACATGTCCGAATCATCGTCTTCCGATGACGTATCCCTTTTCGAGGTGGGGACCGGCCCCGTCTCTTTCGCAGCGGGCTCTTCCCTCGCAGAGTCCTCGTACTAGCCGTAAACTCCCATTCGGGCTCTGGGTCTACCTTCACCTCGCGACCCAAAGGCAACAGGTGGTTCCGATGGAATACCTTGACGGGCCCCTTCCCATTTTCGGGTCTCACCCGGTAAACAGGGAGATTCGGCATCTGACTCTCCACCACATAGGGGGTTGCTGCCCAACAATCCGCCAACTTGTGTTTACCAGGTAGTCCTAAATTCCGGATAAGGACTCCATCTCCCGGCAATAGCCGGACGAACTTTACTTTCTGATCATACCTCTTCTTATTCCGCTGATTCTGCTTGGTGGCCGCCGCCTCAGCCAACTCGTACGCCCTTCTCAACTCTCTCCTCATATCGGACACGTACTTCAGATATGGCTTCGAAGGTATTTCACCCGCTTCAGTCCCAAAACACAGATCAATGGGCAACGTCGCTTCCCGTCATTGCGAGTACAATTGTAACAGTGAACAAAATGACCGATGTGCTAACTCCACTTATTTTTCTGTCTGATCTCCAAAGTGCCGAGCATGTCCAGCAAGGTCCGGTTAAACCTCTCGGGCTGAGGATCACCCTGCGGGTGATCGGGGGTGGTTCTGGATTTCTCAACCCCAAGCATACCCGGTAATTCATGGATAAACCTGCTCTCGAAGTCCCGTCCCTGATCACTATGGATCCGCCGGGGAAGGCCATAATAGACAAAATACTTCTCCCATAACACCTTCGCCACTGTAGTCGCTTTCTGGCCCTTAGTAGGAAAAGCCTGCGCATATCTAGTGTAGTAATCCGTGAGGACCAGGACATTGGCGGTGTTGCTGGTGTCTGGCTCAATAGACAGGAAATCCATACACACCAGGTCCATGGGTCCCGCACTCTGCAAATGGGACAACGGCGCCGCCTGCGCAGGCAAGGTCTTCCTCCTGTCGCAACGGCTACAGGTCTTATAGTATTCTTCCACCTACCCCCTCATCCGGGGCCAGTAAAACCAGTCCTTGAGTAATCCATAGGTCTTCTCTACCCCTAAGTGCCCTAAATCATCATGTAGTGCCTGGAGCACAGTCTTCCGATACTTCTGAGGCATGACCAGCTGCCAGCGCCTGGGGTAGTCCGGGGACGACGTGACCGGGTACAAGACGTGGTTCTTCAGCTTCAACCGAGGCCACTCTTTCAGTAGTAGGGGAACGGAGGCATGCTTCGCCTTCTCCACCTGGGCCATATCACCCTGTCTAACCACGTACCAGATAGTGCTAATGCTCGGGTCATCACGCTGAGCTGCCCCACTTCCTGGGGGCTCAACTCCGGCAGCTGCCTGTTCCTCAGAGCAGTCACATTACAGTAAACAGTGGGTAGCGCGTCATCGTCAAACCCCAATTCATCCACTGCCCGATGCGTCTCCATCGGGGCTCCTGCTTCCCCCTCGCTCCCAACTTGACACATGGCCTTCACTCCCGGAGCAGGGACACTCTTCCACTCCTCAGCCGTGCCCGACACGTCATGCGCCCGAAGGGATAGAGCATCTGCATCGATGTGCCGACTCCCCGGCCGGTACTTCAGGCTGAACTCATACGCAGACAAGGCCGCTAACCACCGGTGCCTGTGTCTGCGCTCTTTTTAGAGATTGGAACGCCTCTTCACATTGAGCATCCCAGCTCGATCCAAAAGGCTCCCCCGGGTTCAATTATCCTCCTACCTCCGGCCCTCGGTCTCTCTTCCTCACAGGTGGATAACCACACAACAGCTGGCTTAATGGGTGACTCATTTTCGCATATCCTTTCACGAATCGCCGGTAATACCCAGAAAACCCCCCAAAACGAGCGTAAGGCGCTCACCTTCTGGGGTCTCGGCCAGGTTGGTTACTGCGGCTATCTTACCCGGATCAGTGGCCACTCCAAGTCGCGAGATTATGTGCCCGACATAGCTGACCGACGTCTTACAGAACTGACATTTATCCAGGGAAAGTTTTAACCCTCCCTCCTTCAGCCGACTCAGCACCTTCAGCAGCCGCTGCTCATGTTCCTCCAACGGAGATCCAAACACTATCAGGTCGTCCAGGTACACCAGTACCTCTAGCAGGCTTATATCCCCCACTGTCCGCTCCATGAGCTGCTGGAAGGTGGCTGGGGTCCCCGATATGCCTTGGGGCATTCGTTCGAACTGGAAAAATCCCAGGGGGCAGATAAAGGCCGTCTTCTCTTTATCGGTCTTGCTCATCGGAATCTGGTAATACCCACTCCGCAAATCCAATACACTGAACCACTGTTCACCACGCAGACAGGCCAATGTGTCTTCCACCCTTGGGACCGTATATAGGTCGGGAACAGTGCATCGGTTCAGGGTCCTATAGTCCACACACATGCGTACCTTCCCATTTTTCTTCCTTGCCACCAATATGGGGGACGCAAAGGGGCTTTGGGACTCCGCAATAATCCCTGCATCCTTCAACTGCCACACATCTTCCACCTCTGCTGGGGCCAACCGCCGCGACCTCTCTCTAAACGGGGTGTCATTTTTCACCCGAATAGTGTGCCGAGTGCTCTTGGAACATCGTACATCAAACTCGCCCTGAGAAAAGACATCCCCTAGCTTCAGCATCTTCTCCACCAGCCTGCTCTTATACTCCGGCGGTACAGGGGAGCCTTTAAAATTAAAGGCCTCCTTCGTCAGCCCCCCTGTTCTCCAATAGTTTTTCTCCATTGTGTCTCACGGGAACCAGGAACAAGTGCGCAAGGGGCATCCTGCGCTTAAAGGTGATCTCCCTCTCCGTTATGTTCCTTACCATCACCCCCATCCACCGTGCCTGTACAGCTGAGGGCCTCTGCATTTCAGGTCTCACCAGCGCCCCAGCCGGGAACCGGGACTCCCCTTCCAGGTCATCGGGGGCGTCTTCTAGCAGGGCCTCGCCCGCCGGTACTCTGGGGAATCTGGGGGTCCCCATCACTAATGCCACCTCCCCTGGCCGTATCATCTTAGCGCCTGAGTACACCACACCGTCCCTCGTTTGCACTCAGGATCCAGCCCCTGGGGGTCACCCACTCCTTCGTACACTGGGTGTACCGAGAGGGTCTCCAGAAAGTTCTCCCCCGCCTTCTTCTTACAGGCTCCCAAGAGCCGTCGCACCAGAGGGGAGTTAGTCCCCGCTAGCAGGGCAGCGCCACCGGTTTCTACCGGGTCCGGACAGACCAAAACCAGCGTCTCAAGGGGTTCCGAAACTCCCACATCGCCCTCCGAGAATTCCAGTCTCACTGACAGGTACCCATCGTACGGGTAATCACCGTCACTTATGCCCCAAATCTCCAGTGCACTGAAAGGGGTTACTGGCAAATGCTACAGATATTTGTTGTAGAACCACCGGTACAGTAAGGTAACCTGCGATCCTGTGTCAAGGATGGCTTTTGCAAAGATTACTCTATCCGTAGGGATACGCTGGAACGGGGTCCCACCAGTCCATCCGGAGTAAGAGCTTGTATTTTCAGGGGTTCCATGGCTGCTTTCTGGGAACGTGTTCCTCCTGAGACTCCAGTCCGTTCCCTCACTGAGCTTCTCCTAAATTTCCCGACACCTCTCCCTTCTTAGTGGCCCGAGGGCCCTCCCTCCTCGGAGCATCTAGTCTCTCACAATCCCCCCGCAAGTGACCCGCTTCCACTCAGATGTAGCACACCCCCAACCACTCACATTCCCGTCGGAAATGCCCCTCCCTCCCATAGTTACAGCACCTGCAACTTGTCGCCTCTCTCCTCCGGGGACGTCCCCCGAAGGGGGTACCCCCCCCCGTCCATCCCTCAAGCGGGGAGACCCTCGCCCCACCCTGGGACCCCTTGGATTTCTCCATTCTCTCCCCAGCTACCACCTCCTGAACCGCTGAAGACCGTACCCAGGGGTCCGAGCCCCCTGTTCGGCCCGAAGCACTCTCCTCCTCCCGCACCTCTCTAATCAGCTGCCCGAATGATGGAGGGGGGCTCCTTTTATATGACTGCCGGATATTCCAAGCCACCCTGTCATCCTCCCGGGAACCACTACGTATCTGGCTCATCCTTAACTTCGCCACTTCGTCTGCCCTCACTACCCCTCGGCGCCGCAGCCCTGTAAGCTTTCCTTCCAGCCGGAAAATGTATTCTGAGAGCTTTTCCCCTCTTCCCTGTCCCATTTTTGAACTCCGCTAAAAGTCGCCAGGGATCTATTGACAGTCCAAACACTTCCTCCAAAGCATCCAAACACTTCGACAAGGAAGCCGAAAGACGTTCCGCTGTCAACTCGCGGACTACACTGGCCGCCCCGCCCATCAAACTTTTCACCAATCTCTGTAACTTCCTCATCCGAAACTGACCATGCTTCTAACAACTGGGACGTATTCTCAATCCATGCCTCATTGTCATCCTCCCCTTCCGGGGTGGGCATGGCTCCTGAGAAAATTCTCAGCTTTGGACGGGGCCCCTCAACCCTTCTCACCAGGGAGGTAACTCAGAGGTCTCACCCCTAACTGGGGAACAAGGCCTGGCAAAACCTTCCCATTCCAACCCTCCACCCCTGGCGACTGGCACCTCCCCTGGGGCCTCATCTAGCTCCTCCTCCGGCACCTCCTCACTTTCGTCCTCCGGGAGGGTATGGAACCCCATGGCCCCGCCTCCCCCTGCACGTGGACTGTCGCTGGTCGTTCATGATGTCGGCACTCGTCCGAACCAACATCCAGCTGGACTCCAGTTCTTTCCCATGCCTTCTAGCTATAAGTTCTACCTGCCCGATACCTTTCATCAACTCAACCTTCGCGCTAGTACATTTGCCGAAATGCGGAAATCCACCCCACTTAGCACACAGGCATGATTCACCGGTACATCCTCTAATTCACACCAACTTACAATCTTATCTCGATCCATCTTTGCACTACTTAACGCGACGACTATTACAGCTTTACCGAAAAACCAAATCCCGGGCGAGCCCCCACTTGTAACGCTCAGTTATATTGGCTCGTATATGTCTAGGAGAAATACAGAAAAAGAAGTAATGGGGGGAAAAAAGCGCCAGACTTATCAAAGTCCAAGTTCTTCATGCACAACCGTTGGAGCTCAACAAATTCCTGACGACCACCTGGATCTTGTCGACTCACAGCTTGGGACCACCCGGAGTGATCGACCAGAGCCTTTCGCATGTCCGCTGTCCTCCCCGTCTCTCCTCTGACTCCCCGCCAAAAACCCCCATTCCCAGTCATATGAGACAGCATTATCACCCGAGAAAAACGATAATATGAATACCCATTGTCTAACAGCACCCTGCTATCTGTATTAACCCAAGCAAATATCTATCTAGAGACTTTCTCAGCATTTAACATTACAAAGAAGCATTCCCAAGCATAACATAACAAAGAAGCCATTTTAACTTTAACATACAAAAAAAGACCCCATACACTTAATTGGAACATCCCAATGTTACAGTTTGGTTGAATCCCGAATCATTCTGACTCTAGACGTATTTTGCTTATGGTAGATGCCCTTCTCACCACTGATTCACGTGGCTGTTAACAAAGTTAGCTAACGAGCCATGTTGTTATACAAGGTCCGATGAGGGGGTTGCATCCACATAGTTTGATAATAAATGTATTCTGAAATTTGAACTTCATCTTGACTATCCTTCTCACATCAGTTCCTTTGCTTCCACCTCATCTGTCCTCATGTTGAGTTTTCCCATTCAAGGATATTCAAGATACTGTTGGACTCTGATGTTCTAATCCAAGGTTCTTTCAGAAGTCAGGAAAGAGGCACATAATTTATTGCTTTACGAATGTTTTATTAAGAATTGATAGAACAGAAGAAAACTGAACACAATGACAAGAAAAGCTGAGGTTAAGTAAAATTAAGATGGCACTGTTTAGCTATTTTATACCCATAGAGATTAGAAAATGGTTTCTTACGGCTATCATAGGCAGAGGAAGAAGTGGGGATAAGCTCCCATTACCTGTTAAATGGTCCCAATGGTGTATGTCTCAAATACCTCTGACAACCAAGTCAAGCATAGGTCAACACATGGCATTAAGATATTGTCATTGGTGAGACTGGCTTGCAGGAGCGCCAAGACTGGCAGCTCAATATTCCGGTGTTCCATTACTTTAAACATGATAGAGTAGGAGGGATTAAATGGTGCGGAGTCGTGGTACCAGTCAGGGGAGATGTCACGGCAGTGCACAGACAGACTGGACAACTCACCTAGTGAGGCTTTATGGGATGGGGGGAATTGAGAATTAGGAAAGGTATGACCATATTACTGCTAATCCAGTTCACAGGATTTAGAGGAACAAATTTGTAGAGGGATCACAGATTGTTTTTTGCTGTTGTCTGCACGGTGGGGTTCTGTTGCTTTCACTGCTTCTTCTGCAAATGGTGAGGGGGTGGAGCTTCATTGTGCTGTCGCTCATTATATGGGTTCTTTCGTGGATGTCTATGAAAAGTTGGAATTTCAGATTATATACTGTATATATTCTGTGATATGAAAGGAACCTAAATCTATTCTAACAAATAAGGTTGTGTTAGGGATCATTTTAACTTTCCACATGATGACTGGGACTCCCATATTGCAAAAGGATGGATGGGATAGAGTTTGTCAAATGTATTCAGGCATGCTTCCTTAATCAGTACATAGAAATCCCAACAAGAGTGTACGCAATACTTGATCTTCTGTTAGGAAATGATGCAGGACAGGTGACAGATGTTTGTTTAGGGGAAGACTTTCATCCAGTGATCATAATGCCATTAGTTTCAATTATTGAAAAGGATGCTCTGGTCATCAACCTGAGATTCTAAAGTGGAGAAATGTCATGGCCCGGTCTGTGAAGTCTGCATTCTGGTTCACGGTCCGGTCTGTCGATCCTTATTCTGGGCTTTCCTGTTTTCCCCAGTACCGTTGGGCTCCTTGATTGAGGCGCCTGATTCTCGTTTCGAGCTGGCTATTTATATAGCTTCAGGACTCAGCTTCTTTTGGTTGGACCATCCCCATCCAATTTCCCGTCAGAAACCTCATCATTCCTTGTCTCCGTCCCCATCATAACCCACACCCAAAAGCTCAGCTACAGAATTCTTTCCAGGAAGTTCAGCATTAGACTGGAGCCTTGTTGCGCCAAGATAAGTAACTTTCTATCATTGAGTTTGAAACTGTCTATTTGTGTACTCGTGTTCAGTGCTCCATGTCTAAGAATAGTCCTGGCCTTATGTCCTATACCCAAGGAGGGGTCCTGACTCTGTGTAGAGCCCGGGCCCTATGTCCAGTACCCAACAGGGGTCCCGACTTTGTGTTCCGTGTACCAAGTCCAAGTTCCAGGCTTCGTGTTCCAGTCCAGTCCAAGAGTTTCCTCGTCCAGTCCAGCGGTTACCTCGTCCTGTGCTGGAGTTCCACATCAATTCCAAGAGCCTCGTCCAGTCCAAGCCAGGTTCAAGTCCTCGTCCAGTCCAAGCCAAGTCCAAGGCCCCACCAGCCCAAGCCAAGTCCAAGGGCTTCGTCCAGAACAAGCCAAGTCCAAGCGCCTCGTCCAGACCAAGCCAAGTCCAAGGGCTTCGTCCAGCCCAAGCCAAGTCCATGGGCCTCATCCAGCCCAAGCCTGTCCAAGGGCCTTGTCCCGAACCCTAGCCTACAGCCAGGTTCCGAGTCCCAGTCAAGACCCAGGTTCCGGGTTCCTATCCAGTCTATTGTCCGGAGTCCTAAACCAGGCTTCTACTTCCAAGTTCCTCATCCAGATCCCTCGTTCCTAGTCCAAGACCAAGCCCAGGCCCTGTGTCCCTGTCTAGTATATGGCCTGTGTCCGTGTCCAGCTTCATTTCTACCCGACTTCCCTTGCAGTCTTGATAAACTTTGTCCAGCTCCCAGTACTTCAATGTCTGTATCTTGCATTTGGGTCCACTCCCAAAGCCCCCCTTGTAGCAGGAAAAACAGAAAAAACTATAGAAACCATAGAAACTGCAGCACAGAAACAGGCCTTTTGGCCCTTCTTGGCTGTGCCGAACAGATATGGCAAGTGTGGATTGGGACAGGCTCGTTTCTGGCAAAGGTGGTAAATTGGAGGCCTTCAAAAGTGAAATTTTGAGAGCACACATCTTGTATCTGCCTGTCAGAATAAAAGGCAAGGATAACAGGTTTAGGGAACATTGTTTTTTGGCAAATATTGAGGCCATGGTTGGGAAATAACAGGAGGTTCATAGCAGGTACAAGCAGGTAGCAACAATTGAGGTATCGAGTAGAAGAAATGCATGAGAACACTAAAGAGAAAAATTCAGATGGATGCCTGATATTGCTCAAGCGGGCTAGATGAAGGAGAGTTCTAAGGGCTTCTACAGATATGTGAAGAACAAAAGGATTGCAAGGGGGAAAAACTGGTCGTCTGAAAGATCAGAATTGTACTCTATGTGTGGAGCTGAAAAAGATGGGAGAAATTTTAAATGGATTTTTTTTTGCATTTGTATTTAATCAGGAGATGGACATGGAGTCTATAGAGGTGAGGCAAAACAACAGTGAGGGCATAGACCATATACAGATAACAGAGGAGGAGGTGGTTGCCATCTTGAGGCAAATTACAGTGGACAAATCCCCAAAGCCTGACAAGATGTTCGCTCAGACTCTCTGGGAGGAAGTGCAGAAATTGCAGGGGCCCTAACAGAGATATTGAAATCATCCTTAGTGACAAGTGAGGTACTAGATAACTGGTAGATAGGTAGTGATGTCCCAGGATTAAGGTCTCAGTTTCTGCGGCTCCTTTGGATTAGTTTGCTGTGTGGAGACGGGGAGCTGCTGCGTGGGAAACAACCTGCTCTCCAGGTCATACTTCCCGAGCTTGTGTATCACATAGACAGCTAGGATGCAGCGTCCATGGTCAACCCCAACCAACAAGGGGCCAGGCCTCACTGACAATGAAAATTCCATTCAAATTTATAGATAAGAGTTCATCAGATAGGAAGTTACTGTTGACATAGACAGTCAGGATACATCGTCCATGGTTGACCCCAACCAACAATGGGCCTTATTGATGAGGAAAATTCCATGACATCTGTAGATAAGAGTTCATCAAATAAAAAGTTATTGTTCAGTACTCCACCACCAAGATAACCAATCAGGAAACACTTATTCAAGTAATGCAGAACAAAGATAATTCTTGAGCTTTCCAGAATTATATCTCGTATAGCCACTAGCATATAGTGGTTATACGTATAGCATATTAAACGGTTATGTGCATATAGAACTATTTAAAATACAAACAGATAATTAATGGTTAAACTGCAAAGAGAAAAAAACTATTATCCAGGTCTAATCTAAGAATTAAACAATGTTTTTCTACCTGAACATGCGGGTTTCCCTTCTATTATTATCAAAGCTGCCTCACCCACATCTCCTCCGTTTCTCACACATCAGCCCTCACTCTCAGACACCCAACACAACAGGATCAGGATTCTCAGCTACCACCCAAGAGCATCCTCACCCAACATGTCTCCTGAGGCGTGGGTATTGGGACATGGAGTTTGAGAGGTGGAGTTTTAGGGTGGAGATTGAGGGATGTTCTTTTAGGGGTGGAGTTTGAGGCCTCTGGTGCATTGGCCTTCATCAACCATGGGATTGAGTTTAAGAGTTGAGAGGTAATGTTACGGCTATATAGGACCCTGGTCGGACCACACTTGAAGTACTGTGCTGAGTTCTGGTCACCTCTCTACAGGAAGGATATGGAAACTATAGAGAGAGAGCAGAGGAGATTTCCAAGGACGTTGCCTGGATTGGAAAGCATGCCTTATGAGAATAGGTTGAGGGAGATCAGCCTTTTCTCCTTAGGGCGATGAAGGAAGAGAAGTGACCTGATATAGGTATATAGGACGATGAGAGGCATTGATCGTGAGGATAGTCAGAGGCTTTTTTTCCGAGGGCTGAGATGGCTAGCATGATAGGGCACAGTTTTAATGTGTTTGAAACAGGTACAGAGGAGATGTCAGGAGTAAGTTTTTTTTTTACGCAGAGAGTGGTGAGTGTATTAAATCTGCTGCCGGCAACAGAGGTGGAGGCGGATACAATAGACTCTTGGATAGGTATATGGAGAAAAAAAATAGAGGGCTATGGGTAGCCCTCAGTAATTTCCAAAGTAAGTACATGTTCAGCACAGCATCGTGGGCTGAACGGCTCATATTATGCTGTAGGTTTTCTTTGTTTCTATGTTTCTACCATTCACAAAAGGACTCCAACTCCAGACACAGCTTCTCACCCACTCTTGATCCCTTTCCGCAGGGATCGCTCTCTCTCTCTCTCGCTCTCTCTGCCACGCCCCCCCGTCACTCCATTGCGTACCCTTTCCCCACCATTGATCCCCCCTCCTGGTGCTTATTCCTGTAACTGTGTCAACTGTTAAACTTCCCCCTACACTTTCTCCTTCACTGGCATATAGAGCCCCAGTCACTATATTCCAGATCAGGAAGTGCTTCACCTGCAAGCCTGTCAGGGTTATTCATTGGATACTGTGTGACTTGTTCATCGATGAGACTTGAGATTGATAGGGGTCCCTTTCATTGACCTTTATTCTGTCCACCATGACAGCGGGAATCTCCCAGTAGTCATGTTTTAATTCCATTAACCGCTCCCATTCCGATAAATCTGTCCATGGTCTCCTCTACTGATATTGAGGCACGTGCAGGTTGGAGGAGTGACTCCTCATGTTCCACAGGGGTAGCCTCCACCCTGACATCGATCTGTGTCCTCTTGTGATCGCAAGACCCTGTTGGATGTTGTGGTGTGGAATATTGCAAGTCCAATTAATTTGTTTATTCACCAACAGCAGGGAGCTGCATGGCCTCGGTCGTAGTGATAACGAGACCTCGATCCGTGATGTTCAGAGCTGCCCCGAGGCAGGTGTCAGAGTCGAGCGCATCACTGAAGTGCCGGAGATAGCTTGGCACAGCAACTTTGTCGGAGTCAGTGCTCGGCAGAAGATGAACCTGTATTGTGTTCGACTACAGACTGCTACAACACTCACGGACTCAGGGACTGTAGTGCATTTTTGGTGTGACTATATTTTACTGCTATCTTATATGTGCTACATGTGGGGATAGAGGAGACTTGATATGTCACTAAAACCAGTAAATGTCTACATATGTATTGTAGAGAGCTTGTGACTGAGAATCAACAGAGGTGCATCTACGCTACTCTGACGACTGAATTGGTACGGCTTCCTGCACCTATGCCGATCTCGTTGACTTCATCAGCTTTGCCTCCAACTTCCACCCTGCCCTCAAATTTACCTGGTGTATTCCCAACACCTCCTTCCTCTTTCCCGATCTCACTATCTCCAGAGACAGCTTATCTGCTGATGTCTATTCTAAACCCACAGACTTTCACAGCTACCTGGATTATACCTCTTCCCACACTGTTACTTGTAAAAACGCCATCCCCTGCTCTCAATTTCTCCATCTTCAGTGCATCTAATCTCAGGACGAGGCCTTTCATTCCAGAAGAATGGAGATGTCCTCCTTTTTCAAAAAAAAAAGTGGCTTCTCTTCCTCCACTATCTCTTCCATTTCACACACGCCTGCTCTTACCCCATCCACCCGTCACCGTACCAGGGTTAGGGTTCCTCCAGCATCTGCATCCAGCACACAATTCTCTGAAATTTCCGCCATCTCCAAGGGGATCCCACCACCAAACACATCTTTCCCTCCCCAACTTTCTGCTTTCTGCAGGGATTGAATTGAATTAAATTGAATTGACTTTATTTCTTACATCTTTCACATACATGAGGAGTAAAAGTCTTTAAGTCTCCAACTAAATGTGCAATGTGCAATCATAGTAATTTATAATAAATAGGACAGTCAATATAATATAGAGTACACTCAGATCAATGTGAGTTCATCAGTCTGATGGCCTGGTGTAAGAAGCTGTTCCGGAGCCTGTTGGTCCTAGCTTTCATGATGCGTATGGTAGCAGCTGGAATAGATTGCGGTTGGGATGGCTTGTGTCCCCAATAATCCTCCGGGCCCTTTTTACACACCTGTCCTTGTAAATGTCCTGAATCATGGGAAGTTCACAACTACAGATGCGCTGTGCTGTCCCCACCACTCTTTGCAGAGTCCTGCGATTAAGGGAGGTGCAGGTCCCATACCAGGCAGTGATACAGCCAGTCAGGATAATCTCAGTTGTGCCCCTGTACAAAGTTCTTAGGATTTGGGGGCCCATACCAAACTTCCTCAACCGTTCGAGGTGAAAGAGGTGCTGCTGTGCCTTTTTCACCACACAGCCGGTGTGTACGGACCACGTGAGGTCCTCAGTGATTTGGACACCGAGGAACTTAAAGCTGTTTACCCTCTTAGCCCCAGATCCATTGATGTCTATAGGGGTTGGCCCGTCTCCATTCCTCCTGTAATCCACAACCAGCTCCTTTGTTTTTGTGACATTGAGGGAGAGGTTGTTTTCTTGACACTACTGTGTCAGAGAGATTATTTCTTTCCTGTCGGCCACCTCGCTATTGTTTGGAATAAGTCCAATCAATGTTGTGTTGTCGGCAAATTAAATTAACAGATTGGAGCTGTGGGTGGCGATACAGTCATGGGTGCACAGGGAATGAAGGAGGGGGCTCAGTACACAGCCCTGAGGGGCTCCTGCATTGAGAGTCGCAGGTTTGGAGGCGAGGGAGCTCACTTTTTCATTCTGCTGGTGAACTGACAGGAAGTTCAAGATCTAGCTGCACAATGCAGGGTCAAGGCCGAGGTCTCGAAGCTTCTTGTCGAGCCTGGATGGAACTATGGTATTGAATGCTGAACTGTAGTCCAAGAACAGCATTCTCACATAAGCATCCTACTTCTCCAGATGTGCAAGAGCGGTACGTATAGCAGTGGCTATTGCGTCATCTGTCGAACGGCTGTGTCGGAAGGTGAATTGTAGGAGGTCCAGCTTGGATGGTAGCAAGCTGCAGATGTAATCCTTGACCAGCCTCTCAAATCATTTGCTTATTAATGAGGCGAGTGCGACAGGACAGCAGTCGCTCAGACATGATATCTTGGTCTTTTTTTGGTACAAGGACGATGGTGGATAAAGTGAAGCAGGAGGACACTCTACACTGGGACAGGGAGAGATTAAAATGTCTGTAAACACGCCTGCCAGTACTTGCCCTGGGCTGCCGTCCGGTTCCAAAGCCTTGAGACTGTCCACTCGTTGGAAACATCTGAATATCTCAGCCTCAAAGATGACCAAGTTGCAGGTTGTAGCGGTGGCTTTCCTTGGAGGCTTAGAGATAGCGATGTTGAACTGAGCGTGAAATCAATCGAGCTCATCTGGGAGAGAGGCCGCGATGTTGGGGGCACCATAACGTTTGGTTTTGAAGTCTGTGATGGTATGCAGCCCTCACCACAAGTCGCGTGTGCTATTCGTTGTGAATCTTCACTCAATCTTCTCCCTATACTGTTTCGCAGTCTTGATAGCTTTGCGCAGATCATAACTGCATTTCTTGAGCTCTAGTTGATCTCCAGCGATGTGATCTCGATGTCTCGCTGTAAATGTTTCTCACATGGAACAATTGATCCAAGGTTTCTGGTTCGGGAAGACGCTGACCGACTTCAGTGGGACAACATCGTTGATGCACTTCTAGATGAAGCCGTGACTCCATCAGTGAACTTGGAGACATCCTGATCATGGAAGACATTCCAGTTGACGTCATCGAAGATTGCTTTCTATGCTACTCCCTCGTCTATTTATCCCTCCCTATTGATCTCCCTCCTGGCACTTAGCGAAAAAAGTACTACACCTGCCCCTATACCTCCTCCCTCACTACCATTCAGGGCCCCAAACAGTCCTTCCAGACTTCACCTGTGAGTCTTTTGGAGTCATATACTGTGTCTGGTGCTCCAGGTATGACCTCCTGTTTCATCGGTGAAACCCAACATAGATTGGGAGACCATTTCGCTGAGCACCTGCACTCCATCTGCCAGAAAAAATGTGGCCACCCATTCTAATACCACTTCCCATTGTCATTCCAATCTAACGATACATGGCCTCTTTTACAGTCACGATGAGGACATACTCAGGTTGGAGGAACAGCACCTTATATTCCATCTGGGTAGGCTCCAAGCTGATGGCATGAACGTCGATTCATTGAACTACTGGAAATGGACCCCCTCCTTCACAATTCACTTTCCCTTTTCCCTCTCTCACCTTATCTGCTTGCCTGCTCATTGCCTCCCTCTGAATCTCTTCCCCACTTTTCTTTCTTCCATGGTCTTCTGTTCTCTCCAATCGAACTCTCCCTTCTCCAGCTATGTATCTCTTTCACCAATCAACTTCCCAGCTCTTTACTTCATTCTACCCCTCCTGGTTTCACCTGGTGTTTTTCTCTCCCCTCCCACAGCTTTTAAATCTACTCATTTTTTTTCTCCAGTCCTGCTGAGGTGTTTCGGCCGAAACATTCACTGCACATTTTTCTATAGATGCTGTCTGGCGTTCTGAGTTCTTTCACCATTTTGTGTGTGTGCTCGGGTTTCCAGCATCTGCTCGACATCAACCCGGCACAGATGGAGAGCGCGTTCGGGAGCGATCTGTCACTGGATCGTACTCGGGAACCTCCGTTCTCGAGCCTGGTGCTGATGTCACTGCGCCACCAGCCGACCCTCGGTGTTAGGGTGACCCACAAATACAAAAGCGAATAACCGCATACGGTAAACCAAGCTAAGATGCAACAATAAATGAGCTGGAACTTCCAGCCATAATTCCACAAAAGCATTTTAAGCCAAGAGCTGGTCATTAGAAATGCAGGGGCGGGCTGTCGACTACGCTCCCCTGATCACTGTATATATGTATAATTTAGTTTTTCCTCTATATTCATCATATATGTCATTGCACTGCCGCCATGAAGTTAACAATTTTTCACGTCACATGCCGGTAACTTTAAACGTGATTCTGATTAATGGAAAGGAATGGGGTTGATTTAACATTCCTCTGAGCTCGGTGATGGGCGCCAACTGTCATGGGTCAATAGACCATGTCCTGGGAACAAGAGATCCCGAGGGACGTGAACACAACAGGTTAATTGTGATCTTCCCACAGAAAGCATCCTCGTGAAGCTTCACTGGGGCATCCGAGGGCAGGAATTGCAGCGTGCAGTCCGGAGAGTGGAGGGACCGATGCCCACAGAACTGGGAGTAGACCCAGCTCCCTCACCCCACCCACCTGCTCGCAGTCCCATAAACCTCTCCCCTCGCCCATTCCCGGACACAAACAGGGAGAGGTGTTGGAGCTGGAGGGGTCGCAAAGAAGAGGATAAGTCATCCCTCTCTTCTCCTCCCGTCCCTCATCCCTCATCCAAATCCTTCGCCCCGGTACCCACCTTTCCACCGATTCCCCATTTTCCTCTGCAATATCTCTGATCTGCTCTTGTTATTTCCGTGTTCTCTCAAACTTTGGAGGCAGACCCTCCGCTCCGTGCTGCGATACCACTGGATCCAGTGGGAGCCACTCAGCACGCGACCGGATTGTGAGTGGACGGGAAAGATAAATTTACCTCTCATTCTTTGAAAGTCCAATCAATGCAACCACAATCTTTCTACTATCTGTCTGTGGGACAGCCCTCTCGTGTCAGGAATTAGCCTGGTGAATCTCCTTTACACTGTCTCCAATCTGTTCTAGATGATGTAAATGCAACAAAACCTCTCTATTTTAAACTCTAAAACCTTGCAAATCAAGGCTATCTTGCCATTTGACTGCAGTGTCTGTTGAACCTACCTGCTAACGTCTTCTTTAGCCATTAATATTCTCGGAACATCTTGTAGCCGGTTTCTGATGGGGCTGGTATGGGTGAGGTTCACAACACCAGCCTGGTGCTGACAGCCTGCAACATTGCAGGAAAACATGTTGAGACACGGCAAGACCCAGAAAGGTGTCACATCAGTGCAGGTCTCTGCACTTTAAATCAACCAGTACAGGTCGCTCCATCCTCAGTGTGGGTCCCTGCATCTTCAATTGGAATTAATTTATTATCGTCAGATGTACCGAGGTGCAGTGAACCAGAGCCAGAATCACGCTGATTGTCACTGACATATGTCGTCAAATTTGCTGCTTTGTTACAGACGCTGGGTGCAATACATAAAAAGTATTACTTTAAGCTACAATAAAAACTAAATCGTGGAAAAGAGGAATAACAATGTCGTGTTCATGACTGTTCAGAAATCTGATGGCCGAGGGGAAGAAGCTGTCAAATCATTACTCAGTGCACTGAGGTTGTACAAGATTAAACAATAACAATGCAGGATAAGGTACAA
Source organism: Mobula birostris (assembly GCF_030028105.1). Classification (NCBI taxonomy): domain Eukaryota; kingdom Metazoa; phylum Chordata; class Chondrichthyes; order Myliobatiformes; family Myliobatidae; genus Mobula; species Mobula birostris. The sequence continues at coordinate 120,754,979 of NC_092377.1, forward strand.
CAGCTACAGAGACAGTGAAGCCGGCAGACAATAAGGTGTGAGGTCATAACGAGACAGATGTGAGGTCAAGAGTCCAATTTACTGTCTGAGGGAACCATTCATTATAGCAGTGGGATAGAAGCTGTTCCTGGGCCTGGTTGTACAGGCTTCCAGGCTTTTGTATCTTCTGCCCAATGAGGGAGGGGTATAAGAGAGAATGTCTCCGGTGAGTGGGATCTTTGATTATACTGGCTGTTTTACTGAGACAGTGACAAGTGTAAGGAGGGGAGGGGAGGCTGGTTTCTGTGATTTGCTGACCTCTGTCCATAACTCTGTGCAGTGGTTGGGAGACAAAGGGTGCTGTCAGAGAGAGTGATAGTGATAGGAGACTCAATAGTGAGGGGGCAGACAGGAGGGGTGCAGAATAGCCAACAGTCAGACAGAGTGATAGTGATAGGAGACTCAATAGTGAGGGGGAAGACAGGAGGGGCACAGAATAGACAACAGGATGGTGTGTTGCTTCTCGAGTGTGAGAGTCAAGGATGTCCCTGAACATTTGCAAGACATTCTCAAGGAGAATGACAAGAGATTGTTGTAGATATTGGTAAAATGTCATGGGTAGAAGAAGGAATGAGATCCTCATTGGGAGTGAGGATAGGAGTTAGGAAAGATGTTTAAATGTAGGACATCATGAGGAATGACTTCTGGATTGCTCCCAGTGTCATCAGCTAGGGAGGGCACGTGACACTGGGTGCAGATCATCAGATTGTGGTGCCAACATTTTCCCTTTATCCCTGTGACCTTCCTCGTAATTCTTCAATGTCAACTCCGAGTTTATTCTCATGGTCATACGTACTCAGCAAATAAATATCATTCGATCTGGCTTTTACATGAACTTAATGTGAATTCACAATGATCAGAAATATAAAATACCAAGAGGGAAATATAGTCTGAGGTAGAATTAAGATTTTTCTAATGATACAAGAATCACCACTTGTAATGATGATCAGTGAGGCACAGAGAATCTGTATTTACCGAGAAGAAACTTTTATTGTCCGAACTGAAAAGCAGGTGGGTGCACTAGCTATCTGTGTGCACCCTACTTGAATCCCTGACCCGCCATGAACAGTCAATGAAGAGAAAATTATTACCCAGGAAAGGAGTCTACACTGGCCAGGCATTCCTCGTGGTCCCGATCTCCACATGTCTGTGGGGTCCTCCTTATCCGTGATGGTTGGTCTCTGGTTGCTGGAGAGCTATCGCCCCCGTGTATTTGGAGCTCCTGACTCTTATAGTGTTTCTCAATCCAGCTGGTGGATCTCCATCACATTGGCTCAAGGTCACCTGACCTACCAAGGTCACCTTCTTTCTGGTCATTGTACAGGGCTACAACTAACATTTCTTCATGGTCTGCTGACATAAGAACATAAGAACTAGGAACAGGAGTAGGCGATCCGGCCCATCGAGCCTGCCCCGCCATTCAATAAGATCATGGCTGATTTGTCCGTAAACTCAGCTCCATCTACCTGCCTTTTCCCCATAACCCTTAATTCCCCTACTATGTAAAAATCTATCTAACTGTATCTTAAATATCTTTAGTGAAGAAGCCTCAACTGCTTCCCTGGGCAGAGAATTCCACAGATTCACCATTCTCTTGGAGAAACAGTTTCTCCTCATCTCCGTCCTAAATCTTCTTCCCTGAATCTTGAGGCAATGTCCCCTAGTTCTAGTCTCACCTACCAATGGAAACAACTTTCCTGCTTCTATCTTATCTATCTCTTTCAAAATTTTGCATGTTTCTATAAGGTCCCCTTTCATTCTTCTGAATTCCAGAGAGTATAGTCCCAGGAGACTCAATCTCTCCTCATAGGTTAACCCCTTCATCCCTGGAATCAACCTGGTGAACCTCCTCTGCACTGCCTCCAAAGCCAGTATATCCTTCCTCAAGTATGGAGACCAGAACTGCACACTGTACTCCAGGTGCGGCCTCACCAGTACCCTGTATAGTTGCAGCATGACCTCCCTGCTCTTGAATTCAACCCCTCTAGTAATGAAGACCAACATTCAATTTGTCTTCTTAGTAACCTGTTGTACCTGCAAGCCAACTTTTTGAGATCCATGAACAAGCACTCCCAAGTCCCTCTGCATAACAGCATGCTGCAATCTTTCACCATTTAAATAATAATCTGCTCTTCCACTATTCCTTCCAAAGTGGGTGATCTTGCATTTAACAATGTTGTATTCCATCTGCAGACCTTGGCGCACTCACTTAACTGATCTATGTCCTTCTGCACACTCTCCACATCCTCTGTACAATTTGCTTTTCCACTCAGTTTAGAGCCATCAGCAAATTTTGCTACACTATGCTTAGTCCCCTCTTCCAAATCATCAGTGTAAATGGTAAACAGCTGCGGGCCCAGCATCAACCCCTGTGGCACCCCCCTCACCACAGACTGCCAACTGGAGAAACACTCATTTATATCAATCCTCTCAAACAACAGAAATTCCGCAGATGCTGGAAAATTCAAGCAACACACATCAAAGATGCTGGTGAACGCAGCAGACCAGGCAGCATCTCTAGGAAGAGGTACAGTCGACGTTTCAGGCCGAGACCCTTCATCAGGACTAACTGAAGGAAGAGTTAGTAAGAGATTTGAAAGTGGGAGGTGGAGGGGGAGATTCAAAATGATAGGAGAAGACAGGAGGGGGAGGGATGGAGCCAAGAGCTGGACAGGTGATTGGCAAAGGGGATATGAGAGGATCATGGGACAGGAGGTCTGGGGAGAAAGACAAGAGGTGGGGGGGAACCCAGAGGATGGGCAAGGGGTATAGTCAGAGGGACAGAGGAAGAAAAAGGAGAGTGAGGGAAAGAATATATATTCCGTCTGGGTAGACTCCAACCTGATGGCATGAACATCGACTTCTCTAACTTCTGCTAATGCTCCACCTCCCCCTCGTACCCCATCTGTTATTTATTTTTATACACACATCCTTTCTCTCACTCTCCTTTTTCTCCCTCTGTCCCTCTGACTATACCCCTTGCCATCCTCTGGGTTCCCCCCCTTGACTTTCTCCCCAGACCTCCTGTCCCATGATCCTCTCATATCCCCTTTGCCAATCACCTGTCCAGCTCTTGGCTCCATCCCTCCCCCTCCTGTCTTCTCCTATCATTTTGAATCTCCCCCTCCCCCTTCCACTTTCAAATCTCTTACTAACTCTTCCTTCAGTTAGTCCTGACGAAGGGTCTCGGCCTGAAACGTCGACTATACCTCTTCCTAGAGATGTTGCCTGGCCCGCTGCGTTCACCAGCAACTTTGATGTGTGTTGCGTATATCAACCCTCTGCCTTCTATTGGTTAACCAATCCACTATCCATGCCAATTCATTTCTTCCAACTCCATGCATCCATATCTTATTTATAAGTTTCCTGAGTGGCAACTTATCGAACGCCTTCTGGAAATCCAAGTATGCGACATCCACCTGTACCCCTCTATCCGCTGCACTCATTATGTCCTCAAAGAGCTACAGTAAGTTTGTCAAACAGGACCTGCCCTTTCTCAATCCATGCTGTGTCTGTCTAATGGAACCACTCCTTTCTAAATGTTTCCCAATTTCTTCCTTAATGACGGCTTCAAGCATTTTCCCAACTACAGATGTTAAGCTAACTGGCCTATAGTTGCCCATATTTTGTCCACATCCTTTTTTAAAAAGTGGTGTGACATTTGCTGTCTTCCAATCCGCCAGGACCTGCCCAGAGCCCAGAGAGTTTTGGTAAATGGTTACCAACACGTCTACTATAACTTCGGTGTATTCCCTCAGCACTGTGGGTTACATCCCATCAGGACCAGGGGACTTATCTACATTCAGGCCGTCTAGTTTTCTCATCACTACCTCTTTAGTGACAGTGATTTTATCGAGGTCCTCATCTCCCATTTTGTGCATTACATCATTCTTTGGCATATTAAATGTGTCTCCACCGTGAACACTGAGATCAAATAGTCATTCAATGCCTCAGCCATTTCCTTATCGTCCAATATCAATTTCCCCTCCTCCTCTTCCAAGGGACTTACATTGACTTTAACCACCCTCTTCCACTTTATATATTTATAAAAACTTTTGCTATCTGTTTTTATATTTTGTGCTAATTTACTTTCATACTTCCCTTTCCTTATTTCTTGTTTAGTTGTTCTTTGTTGCTTTCTAAAGTTTTCCAATCCTCCAGTCTCCCACTACTCCTTGATATTTTGTACACATGAGCTTTTAATTTGATACTATCTTTTATTTCCTTTATTATCCAAGGCTGGCTCTCCCCACATTTACTGTCCTTACATTTCAATGGAATATACTTTTGTTGAGCACTGTGAAAAATCTGTTTGAAAGTATCCCACTGTTCCTCAAATGTCCTACCAAGTAGCCTGTGCTCCCAATCCACATTAGCGAACTCCTCCCTCATCCTGTTGTAGTCTGTCTTGTTCAAGCATACACTAGTTTAGATATAACTATTTCATCCTCCATCTGTATGCGAAATTCAATCAGACTCTTATCACTCTTTCCAGGAGGATCCCTGAGTACAAGATAGTTAATCTTACCTGTCTCATTGCACAGGACTAGATCTAAGATAGCATATTTCCTTGTAGGTTCACTAACATGCTGCTCAGGAAAGCCATCATAGATGTATTCTATGAAGTCCTCCTCAAGACTTCCTTGACCAACCTGATTCATCCAATCTATATGGAAGTTAAAATCCCCTAACAACTGCCATTCCATTCTTACAAGTCTCAGTTATTTCTTGGTCAATTGCTTCTGCCAATGCAAAAAAGAATATTAGGTTGTCTATAGACAACTCTCAACAGTGATTTTTCCCTTTACTATTGTTAATCTCTATCCAGATGGAATCAACATTCTGCTCCGTAGATCTTATGTTATCTCTCACCATCGCCCCGATCTCATCATTAATTAACAGCGCCATCCCACCTCCTTTGCCTTCCTGCCTATCTTTCCATATTACCTGATATACTTGGATATTTAATTCCCAGTCATCTCCACCTTTCAACCTGGTTTCTGTAATGGCCACTAAATCATATGCCTTGGTACTGATCTGTGTCACAAATTCACTAATCTTGTTTCTAATACTACGGGCATTTAGACAAAGTGCCCTGATACTCATTGTCCTTTTTTAATCTAGTGACCTCTGCGATTTTTGCTTTTTACTTTTATGCATTCTACTCTTACATTTTTCTTCACTAACTCTAGCTTTGGTCACTGCATCACTTTCCTCTTCTGTTCTGTATGGGTTCCCATCCTCCTACCATACTGGTTTAAACACAGAATAATCTGCAGATGCTGGGGTGGAAGCAACTCTTACAAAACGCTGGAGGAATTCAGCATCCGTGGAAAAGATTGGTCGACGTTTCAGGCCGGAACCCTTCGTCAGGACTGTAGAGGAAGGGGGCAGAGGCCCTATAAAGAAGCTGGGGGTAGGGTGGGAAGGAGAAGGAAGGTAGGCATCAGGTGAAAAACAAGTAAGGGGAAAGATCAAGGGGTAGGGGAGGGGAAGCATGAAGGGGATAGGCCAGAAAGATGAAGAAGGAATACGGGAAAGCACAATGGGTCGTAGAAGGAGGCAGAACCATGAGGGAGGTGATTGGCAGCTAGAAGAGGGGCAGAGTGAAACTGGAACAGGGGAAGGGAATTACCGGATGTTGGAGATTTCAATGTTCATACCAAGGGAGACTACCGAGACGGTATATGAGATGTTGCTCCTTCAACATGAGTTTGACCTCATCATGAAAGTAGAGGAGGCCATGTATGGACATATCCGAATGGGAATGTGAAGCAAAGTTGAAGTGGGTGGCTACTGGGAGATCCTCTCTGTTTTGGCGGATGGAACGGAGGTGCTCGATGAAGCGATCACCCAATCTGCGTCGGCTCTCACCGATGTAGAGGAGGCCACACCGGGAGCACCGGATGCAATAGGTGACCCCAACAGACTCACAAGTGAAGTGTTGCCTCACCTAGAAGGACAGATTGGGGCTCTGAATAGTGGCAAGAGAGGAGTTGTAGGGACAGGTGTAGCACTTACACTTACAGGGATAAGTGTCAGGTGGGAGATCCATGGGGAGCGATGTGTGGACCAGGGAGTCACAGAGGGAACGATCCCTGCAGAAAACAGAGAGGGATAGAGAAGGAAAGATGTGCTTAGTGGTGGGGTCCTGTTGAAGGTGGCAGAAATTGTGGAAGATAATGTGCTGGTGGGGAGGTAGGTGCGGACAAGGGGAACTCTGTCCCTGTTGTGGTGACGGGAGGATGGGGTGAGGGCCGAAGTGTGGGAAATGGAGGAGATGCGGGTGAGGGCATCATGGATGACGGTAGAAGGGAAACCACAATCCTCAGAGAAAGAGGACATTTGACATGTCCTGGAACGGAAAGCCTCATCGTGGGAGCAGATGCGATGGAGACGGAGGAACTGGGAATAGGGAATAGCATTTTTGCATGTGGCAGGATGGAAAGATGTGTAGTCGAGTTAGTGATGAGAGTAAGTGGGCTTATAGAAGATGTCAGCGGACATTCTGTCTCCAGAGATGGAGACCGAGAGATCGAGAAAGGGGAGAGAAGTGGCCGAGATGGACTAAATGAATTTGAGGGCTGGGTGGAAGCAAGAAGCAAAGTCGATTAAATTGATGAGCTCAGCATGGGTGCAGGAAGCAGCTCTAATGTAGTTGTCAATGTAGCGAAGAAAAGGTTGGGGAGCAGTACCAGTATAGGTTTGGAGCATAGATTATTCCACATAACCAACGAAGAGGCAGGCATAGCTGGGGCCCATGCGAGTGCCCATATCTACACCCTTTGTCTGAAGAAAGTGGGAACAGCCAAAGAAGAAGTTATCAGTGTGAGTACCAGTTCCGCCAACTGGAGGAGGGTAGTGGTGGTGGGGTACTGGTGAAGTCTGTTGTCCAGAAAGTAGTGGAGGGCTTTGAGGTCTTCTTGACGTGGAATGGAATTCTATAAGGATTGGACATCCATAGTGAAAATGAAGCGGTTGGGACCAGGGAACTGGAAGTTATTGAAGAGTTGGAGGGCATGGGATTTATCCGGGATGTAGGTGGGGAGGGACTGAACTGTGGGTGACAAAATGGAGTCCAGGTAAGCAGATACAAGGTACGAGCTCAGTATGGGTGCAGGACACAGTCCCAATGTAGTCATCAATGTAGCAAAGGAAAAGTTGGGGAGCAGTACCAGTATTACGAGCTCAGTATGGGTGAAGGAAGCAGCCCCAATTTTGTATCTGCCTACCTGGACTCCATATAGTGGTGGAATCCCTTTGGAAATCACATAATTTGTGGATGATAATATGATGGATGTGGGGACTGATGGGATGGTTGGTAATGATAAGAGGGACTCTATCACTATTAAAGTGGCAGGAAGATAGGGTGAGCACCATCGACAACAAGCATGACTTCCTGGTGGGCAAACATTTTAATTTCACTTCCTATTCCCTTTCCAACGTGTAGATTCATGACCTCCTCTTGCCCAAGATGCCACCCTGAGAGTGGAGGAGAAACACGATATTTTCAGTTTGGGTCCCTTTCACTCTGATGGATTGAATACCCATTTCTCCTTCCGGTGAACAAATTTCGTCCCCACCTCCTCTATCCCCCACTCTGACCTTTCACTTCCTCTCACCTGCCTGGGTCCCCTCTTCTTTCCCTTTCTCCTGTCGTCCACTCTCCTCCCTTTTCAGATTCTCACCTAACTCTCACCTTCCAGCTTGCTTGCTTCCCCTCCTTTTTTATGGCATCTTCCCCTTTCGTCTTTGTACTGCAGAAGGGTCTCAGTCCAAGATGGCGACTGTTTACTCTTTTCCAGCGATGCTGCCTGACCTGCTGAGTCCCTTCAACATTTTGTGTGTGTTGTTGTTGATTAAGCTCTATGACTTAACTGGTCTAAGGAGCCTGACACATGCCACACATTTCTGTACCACACCCTGTGTGTTTGGTTTGTCCAGTCAGTATGTCCCCGCATAATAGCACAGTCTCCTCAAATACACCTATCATATTTTCCTTATATATGTTGTGGTTCATTCTGAGGACATACTTTGAGGGTCTATGAACCTCTCCCATCTGTGTCTTCTCTCCCCACTGTTCAGAAACAAAGGTTAAAGAAGGGTAACTTTGAAGATATGACACGTGAATTAACTAAGATAGACTGGCAAATGATACTTAAAGAGTTGACGGTGGATATGCAATGGAAAGCGCTTAAAGATCACAAGGATGAACTACAACAATTGTTCATCCCAGTTTGGCAAAAGAATAAATCAGGAAATGTAGTGCACCCATGGCTGACAAGGGAAATTAGGGATAGTATCAATTCCAAAGAAGAAGCATACACATTAGCCAGAAAAAGCGGCTCCCCTGAGGACTGGGAGAAATTCAGAGTCCAGCAGGGGAGGACAAAGGGCTTAATTAGGAAAGGGAAAAAAGATTATGAGAGAAAACTGGCAGGGAACATAAAAACTGACTGTAAAAACTTTCATAGATATGTGAAAAGAAAAAGATTGGTTAAGACAAATGTAGGTCCCCTACAGACAGAAACAGGTGAATTGATTATCGGGAACAAGGACATGGCAGACAAGCTGAATAACTACTTTGGTTCTGTCTTCACTAAGGAGGACATAAATAATCTTCCGGAAATAGTAGGGGACAGAGGGTCTAGTGAGATGGAGGAACTGAGGGAAATACATGTTAGTAGGGAAGTGGTATTAGGTAAATTGAAGGGATTAAAGGCAGATGAATTCTCAGGCCCAGATGGTCTGCATCCCATAGTGCTTAAGGAAGTAGCCCAAGAAATAGTGGATACATTAGTAATAATTTTTCAAAACTCTTTAGATTCTGGACTAGTTCCTGAGGATTGGAGGGTGGCTAATGTAACTCCGCTTTTTAAAAAAGGAGGGAGAGAGAAACCGGGGAATTATAGACTGGTTAGCCTAACATCGGTGGTGGGGAAACTGCTGGAGTCAGTTATCAAAGATGTGATAACAGCACATTTGGAAAGCGGTGAAATCATCGGACAAAGTCAGCATGGATTTGTGAAAGGAAAATCGTGTCTGACAAATCTCATAGAATTTTTTGAGGATGTAACTAGTAGAGTGGATAGGGGAGAACCAGTGGATGCGGTATATTTGGATTTTCAAAAGGCTTTTGACAAGGTCCCACACAGGAGATTAGTATGCAAACTTAAAGCACGCGGTATTGCGGGTAAGGTATTGATGTGGATAGAGAATTGGTTGGCAGACAGGAAGCAAGGAATGGGAATAAACAGGACCTTTTCAGAATGGCAGGCGGTGTTAGTGGGGTACCGCAAAGCTCAGTGCTGGGACCCCATTTGTTTACAATACATATTAATGACTTAGATGAGGGAACTAAATGCAGCATCTCCAACTTTGCAGATGACACAAAGCTGGGCGGCAGTGTTAGCTGTGAGGAGAATGCTAAGAGGATGCAGAGTGACTTGGATAGGTTAGGTGAGTGGGCAAATTCATGGCAGATGCAATTTAATGTGGATAAATGTGAGGTTATCCACTTTGGTGGCAAAAACAGGAAAACAGATTATTATCTGAATGGTGGCTGATTAGCAAAAGGGGAGGTGCAACGAGACCTGGGTGTCATTATACACCAGTCATTGAAAGTGGGCATGCAGGTACAGCAGGCGGTGAAAAAGGCGAATGGTATGCTGGCATTCATAGCAAGAGGATTCGAGTACAGGAGCAGGGAGGTACTACTGCAGTTGTACAAGGCCTTGGTGAGACCACACCTGGAGTATTGTGTGCAGTTTTGGTCCCCTAATCTGAGAAAAGACATTCTTGCCATAGACGGAGTACAAAGAAGGTTCACCAGATTGATTCCTGTGATGGCAGGACTTTCATATGATGAAAGACTGGATCGACTAGGCTTATACTCATTTTGGAAATCCAAGCAATACACACAAAATGCCAGATGAACTCAGCAGGTCATGCAGCGTCTATGGAAAGGAGTATAGGCAACTTTTCGGGCCAAAACCCTTCAGCTACACTGGAGAAAAAAGAGATCAGGAGTAGCTTTAAAAGGGTGAGGGGGAGGGGAGACAGAAACAGAACGTGATAGGTGAATCATTGAGGGGGAGGGATGAAGGAAAGAGCTGAGAAGTTGATTGGTCAAAGGCCGGAAGAGGATGAGCCTTATCGGAAGAAAGGTCATGGAGGAATGTAAAGGGAAGAAGAGATCCAGAGGGAGGCAATGGGTAGGCAAGGAATTAAGGAAAAGGTGATGGGGAGTGGTGAAGGTGGGGGAGTAGGGCATTATCAGAAGTTCAAGAAATTGATGTTCAAGCCATCAGGTTGAAGGTTACTCAGATGGAATATAAAGTGCTGTTCCTCCAACCTGTGTGTGGTCTCATTGTGACAGTAGAGGAGGCCATGGATAGACATATTGGTATCGGAATGGGAAGTGGAATTAAAATGGATGGCCACTCACTTTCTCTGGCAGATGGAGCGTAGGTGCTTGGCGATGCGGTCTCCCAATCAACAGGACGTCTGATCTCATCAATATACAGGAGGCACACCAAGGGTACTGGACACAGTACATGACCCAAAATGCTCATTGGTAAAGTGTTGCCTCACCTAGAAGGACTATTTGGGGCCCTGCATGGTCGTGAGGGAGGAGGTGTAGGGGCAGGTGGTCCCTCCAACAGAAAAAGTGGGATCTCCCAGTGTCCACCCATTAGCTGGAAAATGAGCTGAAAATGGCAGGTGGAATTTAATGCAGACAAGTGTGAGCTGTTCCACTTTGGTTGGACCAGGGTAGGCCCTACAGAGTGAATGGTAGGGCACTGAGGACTGAGGTAGAAAAAAAGGGATTTGGGATGGATAGTGTCATAAAGAAAGCTTTTGGTGCATTGGCCTTCAAATAAATCAATGTTTTGAGTACAGGAGATGGGATGTTAGGCTAAAGTTCTGTAAGTTGTTGGTGAGTCAAATGTAGAGTACTGTTTACAGTTTTAGTCACCTATCTTCAGGGAAAGATGTAACCTAGGCTGCAAGAGTATGGAGAAAACTGGATGCTGCCAGTTCTGGAGGATCTGAGTTATAAGGAAAATTGAATAGGTTAGGACAGAATTCTTTAGGACAGAGAAGATTGAGAGCAGATTTGATGAAGGTATACAGAATTATGAGGGGTATATATAGGGTAGATGCAAGCAGGCTTCCTCCATTTTTGTTGGGTGGGACTACAAACCAGAAGTCATGGGTTAAGGGTGAAAGGTGAGAAGATTAAGGGGAACATGAGGGGAAACCTCTTCTCACAGAAGGTTGTGAGAGTGTGGAATGAGTTGCCACCACAAATGGTGCATGCAAACTAGATTTCAATGTTTAAGAGAAGTTTGGATCAGTACATGGATGGTAGGGGTATGGAGGGCTATGTTCTAGAAGTAGGTCAATGGAAGCAGGCAGTTTAAATCGATTTGGCATGGACTAGATGGGCTGAAGGGCCCATTTCTGTGCTGTATCTCTCGATGACTCCATGTATTCCCGAGAATAAGCTGTTTACACGATGGTTCACAAAACGTAGGTTGGAGAACAATCTCACACTCCTTCCAGTAAAAGGCAAGAAAAAAGTCATTGGAGTTGTCCATTTCCACAGTCCTCACCCGCTTCTAATTTGAAGTGGTTTCCTCCAATAAAAGCACCAAGACCCTATCCAAAACAAGAGAAAATCTGGGGATGCTGGAAATCCAAGCAACGCACACACAAAATTCTGGAGGAACTCAGCAGGCCAGGCAGCATCTAGGAAAAGAGTACAGTCAACATTTTGGGCAGGACCTTCTCAGTGAAGGTGGCAGTACATTATGCCCTCTCACCTTTGCCTCTTCTCACTGCCATTCTCCATACATAGTCATAGTCATACTTTATTGATCCCGGGGGAAATTGGTTTCGTTACGGTTGCCCATAAGTAATTAAATAGTAATAAAACCCTAAATAATTAAATAGTAATATGTAAATTATGCCAGAAAATAAGTCCAGGACCAGCCTATTGGCTCAGGGTGTCTGACCCTCCAAGGGAGGAGTTGTAAAGTTTGATGGCCACAGGCAGGAATGACTTCCTATGATGCTCAGTGTTGCATCTCGGTGGAATGAGTCTCTGGCTGAATGTACTCCTGTGCCCACCCAGTACATTATGTAGTGGGTGGGAGACATTGTCTAAAATGGCATGCAACTTGGACAGCATCCTCTTTTCAGACACCACCGTCAAGTTGTTGCAGGTTGTAGCTGTGGTTTCACTGTAGTGGGCTCATCTCTTTAAAGACTCATCCTGAGGTCCACAACCCTTTAGTCATAGTCATACTTTATTGATCCCGAGGGAAATTGGCTTAAGTTACAACTGAGCAGCTGAACATTAGAGCCATATGACATTACTTTCAGTAACATGAGCTGAGCTTGAGAAACCTTGTCAAAAATCTTTAATGTTCTTATTATACCCAATCAGAACTTTATTGACACCTCAGAAAACAGTGTTAGCTTTCCATGCAATGCTAATGTGCCTCAAAGGCCACAAAAGTTCTAACAGAATCTTTATTGGCAGTTACTTAATTTGAAATATTTCTGCTCTATGTTGCTGAACACAATTGCTTCTTAATGATGAGACTTGGACATCATTTGAACAAATACGCAAGACAAGCTTTTCACTCTATCATGGTACATGTGACAATAATAAACCAAACCAAACAATTTTTCATAAGATTTTTAATAACAGCTCATAGGCTCTGCTGCTCCCAGTTTAGAAAGAATTGCAGTGAGATTTTAGACAGTCATTCTAATTATATTGCTATTCAAAAAGGGCGACAGTACGTTTCATGAATTGATCATGAAGAGAATAATATTTTTCAGAGAAGTGTATTTCATTTATTTTCTTCCAGACCAACCAGCAGAGCAGCAGTATGGTTTCTTCTGGAATAAGCTTTTCTCAAAATTCAATACGGTTTGAACTTCCTGTCGATCTTTGGCTTCTCAAAGGTAAGTTGGTCAATGATTAGCATTTAATGAAATGCTTCAACTATCAATTTCATTATTAGAAATGACTTGTCAAAAACACAACTGGACATAGGGAGAGATACAAAACTGTCATGCTAGCATTTTCAGACAAATATACCACCTCCCACACCTCTAGTTTATTGGGTTTGAGTGTAACCTATGAAACAAAATTTTATTTAAAATTCATAAACCAAGAACAGCATGATTCTAGTTTTATTCAGTCTCAACTCTTTTCATTACTTTGGAGCTTGTTTTTTTTTGGAATAAAAGAGAAAAAAATTCATTTTCTCTATACGTAGACAAGTTCTTATGCCATCTTGCACAATGCCAACAAACCAGTACCAAATAGGAACACAATACCATGAGTTGTAGAGTAAGATCACACGATTTGAATTTTGATGCTAAAGTGAAAGCTGAGGACAGTTCCTCCTCCCCCCCCCCTTACAGGCCAGACACTAGAAACATGGATCATTCAACACTTAGGAACTTCACTGAAACCAGCCGGGATTAATTTGGTGCAACTTCTGGAAAAGACCAAGGCTCTCTCAGATATGACTCCTTGATGTTTGATGGGTTGGAGTAAATGGTGTTAATGGGTGAGGGATGGTGGTGGGAGTTTGCAGTGAAGAATGGCAGACGACCATGGTTGGTTTTTCAAGAAAGTATGATAATCCTATTTATGAAAAATGTAAGGCAAGTAAAGATAATGAACGTAATCATTTTCCTTTTATAACAGTACACTTAAATTTCATTTGTACAATACCATTTCAGTTTAAGACCTCTCATTTGCTACTCTGTTTTACAGACTTGTCACCTACACAGTATTTAAGCACCTATTGTAGGTGTGATGATGATCTGAGTACGTTGTATAAAGCAGTCTTTACTCAGAAAGACAAGGATAAGGATGGACTCGTTAACTTGAAGGTAGGAGAACCGATGCTTCTTTATCACCATATCAGTATGAATTAACAAATATTAAGAAGAAATCCTTCATTCCTGTCAAAATTAGCAATCTTATTAATACTAGTTTTCTTGGAGATTTATATATTTTTTAAACATTTAAAAGCCGCATTCCATCCAATATCAAGAAGGTATATCTAAAGGAGTCTGTGTTTTTCTCTAGAGCTAAGGTGGAGAAGCTGCAGCCAATGGGCTTCAGCTGAGTGTCAATGAGGCCTGTAAAATCATTGGAAATTTTTAGACAGAAAAACAGAGTACATTGAGGGAAGACTTTTTCATGTTCAAAATTTATTTTAAAAACGAGATTCTGCATACACTGGAAATCAAAAGTAACACACACAAAATGCTGGAGGAACTCAGCCCAGCTAGGTGACACCTATGGAGAGGAACAAACTGCTGATATTTCAGGACGAGACCCTTCATCTGGACTTGGAAGAGATGGAGAAGAGGCCAGAATACGAAAGCGGGTGGTGGGGAGGGAATGAGTAAAAGCTGGCTGGTGATAGGTGAAGCCAGTTTAGAGGGGAGTTAGATGGATGGGAGGGGAGTGTGAAGTTAGAAGCTGAGTGGTGATAGATGGAGAAGATGCAGGGCTGAATAAGAAGGAATCTGATAGGAGAGGAAAGTGGACAAGGGGCGAAATAAACGATGGAGGGACACCAGGGGGAGGTGATCAGCAGGTGATGAGAAGAGAAGAAATATGAGGTGAGCTAGAATGGGGAATGGAAAAAAAGAGAAAAGGGGGATGGAGAAATTACCAGAAGTTAGAGAAATTGATGTTCATGCTGTCAGGTTGGAGGCTACCCAGACCAATACAAGTTGTTGCTTCCCCAACCTTACAGTGGCCTCATCATGGCCGTAGTGGTGGCCATGAGGCAACATGTTGGAATGGGAATGGGGAGTGGAAATAAAATGGTTGGACACCAGGAAGTTCTGCCTGTTGTGGATGGAGTGAAGGAGCTCTGAACCGGGTGTTGAGTCTGAATGTGCAAATTTTTATTTGGGAAAGCAAAACACTTTGAGGGAAGACATTTTCATGTTCAAGTTCAAGACCAAAATTTATTTCAAACACAAGATCTTCTGCCTGTGCTAGCCTTTTCAGAAGGCCTTTGACAAGGTGCCGCACATGAGGCTGTTTAACAAGTTACGAGCCCATGGTATTACAGGAAAGATTCTAGCATGGATAACGCAGTGGCTTATTGGAAGGAGGCAAAGAACGGGAATAAAGGGAGCCTTTTTTGGCTGGCTGCAGTGACTAGTGGTGTTCCACAGGGATCTGTATTGGGACTGATTATTTTTACATTATATGTCAATGATTTGGATGATAGAATTGATGGCTTCGTTGCAAAGTTTGCAGACGATATGAAGATAGGTGGATGAGCAGGTAATTTGAGGAAGTAGGCTACAGGAGAATTTAGACGGATGAGGAGAATGGGCAAAAAAGAGGCAGATGAAATTTAAAGAGGGTGATCACACAGCTTCCAACAAAAATCTATATTCCGGACGAGTAACCCCACTATGTAGCCCCCTGGTAAGCCTCAGGCCCGCTCAGCTCGGTTTCGTCTAGGGGGAGCAGCCTTCGGCCCCGCCAAACTGGATTTGTCAAGTTTGTGTGGATGCTGTGTGATGTACCCACTCCGCCAAATAACAGACACTACCTCCATGTGCGATTAAAAGATTACACTTTATAGATCGTACTGGAACTATGTCATTAATAGAGATAAAATATAAAAGGAAAATAAAAGGCGCCAAACTTATCAAAGTTCAACCACTTCGTGCACAACCGTTGGAGCTCAATTAACGGAGTCCTCTTTCCACCATTCGATCCCCTCCGATCCCCTCGACCCGCCGCCTGGGACCAGCCACGGTGGTCGGCCAGACGCTCCACATGAGTCTGTCTTCGTCTCCTCTCCTCGCCAAAGACCCTGAGCCTCGAACTACCGCTCGGGGTCCGTTTCGTCGCCCAGCTTAAGCATCGCGTCTCCTCTATCTGTCCCCATCGTGCCTTCTCCCCCAAGCCCGCGAAAACAATAGCTTATAGACACACAAGTAAGAATTACATCTATCCCAATTGGTTAGCAAATGAATACAATTCTCATTATCAGTAATATAACCCAAACAAGCTGCTAGTTTTGAGAACATTCTTAGCAGTTAACATAACAAAGAAGCCATTTTATTAACCTTAGCAGTAACATAAAAGAAGAAACCCCTTACATAGGGCAATAGATGCGTGGTGCAGTTAAAACAGAGACAACAAATACTGGACTGAGAGCGTTGTATTTGAATGCACGCTGCATAAGGAATAAAATGTACGATCTAGAAGTTTAGATTGACAAATATGACGTTCTGGCCATCTGTGAAACTTGGCTAAAGGATGGCTGCCACTGAGAGCTGAATGTCCAAGGATATACAGTATATTGGAAAGATAGGTTAGTAGGCCGAGGGGTTGGTGTGGCTCTGTGTATAAGAAATAATATTAAATCATTGGAAAGAGATGACATAGGATTGGAAGGTTTAGAGACCCTATGGGTTGAGTTAAGAAATGGCATGGTAGAAGGTCCCTAATGGCAGTTGCATACAGGCCTCCAAACAGCAGCCCGGATGTGGATTTCAAGTTACAGCAGGAGATAGAAAAGGCATGTCAGAAAGGCAATGTCATGGTAATTGATGTGGATTATAACATGAAAGTGGATTTACCAGTACTGGACCTCAAGAGAGAGAATTTGTAGAGTGTCTAAGGGATGGGTTTTTAGAACAGCTTGTTTCGAGCCCACTAGGGGATTCTCTGTGCTGGTTTGAGTGTTGTGCAATGATCCGGAGGTGATAAGAGAGCTTTAGGTTAATGAACCCTTAGGGAACAGTGATCACAATATGATCGAATTCACACTGAAATTTGAGAGGGAAAGAATAAAATCCAATGTGTCGGTATTTCAGTGGAATAAAGGAAATGACAAAGGCATGAGAGGGGAACTGGCCGAAGTTGACTGGAAAGGGATATTTGCAGGAAGGACAGCAGAGCAGCAATAGCTGGAGTTTCTGTGAAAAATTAGGGAAGTGCAAGACAGATATATTCCAAATAAGAAGTAATTTTCAAAGGGAAGGGCACTTCTGTCGCTGACAAGTGAAGTCAGAGCCAAATTAAAAGCAAAAGTGAGGGCATATAAGGAAGCCAGAGCTAGTGGGAAGATAGAGGATTGGGGAGCTTTCAAAAACTTGCAGAAGGAAACTAAGAAGGTCATTCAGAGGGAAAAGATGAATTATGAGAAGAAATTGGCAACTAATGTCAAAGAAGACACTAAAAGATTTTTTAAGTACATAAAGGGTAAAAGAGAGTTGAGGGTAGATAAAGGACGAATAGAAAATGGCGCTGAAGATAGTATAATGAGAGTTGTAGAGATGGCAGAGGAATTGAATGCCTATTTTGCATCCGTCTTTACGGTGGAAGACGTCTGCAGTATACCAGACATTCAAGAGTGTCAGGGAAGTGAAGTTTGTGCAGTGAAAATTATGACTGAGAAGGTGCTCAGGAAGCTTAATGTTCTGAGGGCGAATAAATCTCCTGGACCTGATGGAATGCATCCTAGGCTTCTGAAGGAAGTAGATGGCGAGATTGCGGAGACATTAACGATGATCTTTTAAGAATTGATAGATTCTGACATTGTACCGGATGACTGGAAAATTGCAAATGTTACTCAGCCTATAGACAGAAACTATAGACCTTTTAGGCTGACATCAGTGTTTGGGAAATTGTTGGAATCGATTGTTAGGGATGAGATTATGGAATACCTGGAGGCACATGACAAGATAGGTCAAAGCCAGCATGGTTTCCTGAAAGGAAAATCCTGCCTGACAAACCTACTGCAATTCTTTGAGGAAATTACAAGCAAGGTAGACAAAGGAGATGTAGTGGATGTGGCGTACTTGGATTTTCAGAAGGCCTTTGACAAGGTGGCGCACATGAGGCTGCTTAGCAAGATAAGAGTCGGTGCAATTACAGGGAAGTTACTAGCATGGGTGGAGCATTGCCTGCTCGGCAGAAAACAGAGAGTGGGAATAAAAGGATCATATTCTGGTTGGCTGCCGGTTACCAGAGGAGTTCCACGGGCGTCAGTGCTGAAACGGCTGCTTTTTACAAAGTATGTGGATGATTTGCACTACAGTATTAATGGATTTGTGGCTAAATTTGTCGATGATACAAAGATGGGTAGAGGAGCGGGCAGTGTTGAGGAAACAGAGCCTGCACAGAGACTTAGATTGTTTAGGGAAATGGGCAAATAAGTGAGAAATGAAATACATTGTTGGAAAGTGGAAGAAGTAAACGGGCAGACAATTACTTAGATGGGGAGAGAATTCGAAATGCAGAGGTGCAAAGGGACTTAGGAGTCCTTGTGCAAGATACCTTAAACGTGACCTGCAGTGTGAGTCGGACCCAGGAATGAAAGGGTTACCAAATGAGGAACGTCTGGCAGCTCTTGGGCTGTATTCCCTGGAGTTCGGGAGAATGAGGGGGATCTCATAGAAACATTCCGAATGTTAAAAGGCCTGAACAGATTAGAAATGGCAAAGTTATTTCCCATGGTAGGGGATTATAGGATAAGAGGGCACGGCTTCAGGTTTGAAGGACGTCCTTTTAGAACTAAATGCGTAGAAATTACTTTAGTCAGAGGTTGGTAAATTTGTGGACTTTGCTGCCACAAGTGGCTGTGGAGGCTAGTCATTAGGTGTACTCATGGCAGAGATAGATGGGTTCTTGATAGCCAGGGCATCAAAGGGTATGGGGTGAAGGCAGGGGAGTGGGGATGACTGGAAGAATTGGATCTGTCCAGCAGAGCAGACTCGATGGGCCGAATGGCCTACTTCTGCTCCTATATCTTATGGACTCATGGTCTTATAGAATAATGCAACAGAGTTTTCCTGGTGGAAACTCCCGTCATGATTTCCTTTTCGTGGGTGATAGTATTATAAACAGAACGGGCTTTTATATGTTAGTTAACGTGTACGCCCTGCGTGGTGTCGCTGAATCCGACGAACAGTAAAATCGGAATGGATGTAATGTCACTGTAAAAGTTCTTCTTGGTTCCTGCCTCACTTTGATCATCCTGACCAAATTTGCTCATCAACCGGTAGCAAGGGAAAGTGAAAGTACATCAAGAAAAAGATTTGGATTCCCGCAGGCAGAAGCACAGTCAACACTCCGGCGCAGATCACTGGGTTTATACAACGCCAAACATGGGAAGCCGTGAGTTTATATCTTCAATCCGTTACTGAAACCCCCCCCGCCCCGCGAGATAAAAACAAAGATATTAATACTTTCACATTGTATTTCAGATTTTTCAAAGGACCGCTGTTTTCACTTCCCAGCCATGGACAAGCGGTAGGTTCGCATAATCAGGGTGTGTCATCCCAATCGGACAGAGGTAAATATGATGATTTCGTTAACCCGTTTCAGCCAGACAGCTGATGCTCTGTCTCCCTGGTCTTTGGCAGGAATCTGGACAATTTGAAGAACCTCTTGTTAAACTACAACCCCCCTGAGGGCTGTGGAGACTGTATAAATATCCTGCTCTTCGGCATGGTTGGGGTTGGGAAATCATCGACCATCAACACATTTCTCTCGGCTCTGGATCCACAAGGAACGACTATAACCTGTGTCCCGACAGGAGACAATCCCGGGTCTCTCACTCCAGAGGTACACACACTGCTGTCAACTTAATATAAACGCACAAGCGGTATATGTTGCTCTATTAACTGTGAATTCACCGTCCTTTATGTGTCTCCCTGATGTCCACATCAGAGGTAGTGAGAGGTCACCTCACTCCAATCTATTTGCTGGTAAGCACGTCGGGAGGTCCCGAGGCTGGGAAAGTAGGGAGGCCAGAACTCCGGCTTTAGGCCTCCGTCTGGCGCCATCTGGAGCCGGATGTTAATTTGCCTGCAACCCGATCGCATGAACATTGATTTCTCTAACTTCCATTAAAGCCCTCCTCCCCTTCTTACCCCAGCCCTTATTTATTTATTTATTTATCTATCTATCTATTTATTTATTTATTCTCTCTTCTCCCCCACCCCCCTCCGTTTTTCCTCTCTTTGTTCTCTCTCTGTCCTTCTCACAATTTCTCCTTGCCTGCCCTTCATCTTCCTCTGGGCTCCCCTCCCCCTTTCTTTCTCCCTAGGCCTCCCGTCCCATGATCCGCCCCCTTCTGCTGTTCTGTATCCCTTTTGCCAATCAACTTTCCAGCTCTTAGCTTCATCCCAACTCCTGCTGTCTTCTTCTATCATTTCGGATCTCCTCATCCCCCTCCCACTTTCAAATCTCTTACTATCTCTTCTTTCAGCTAGTCCTGACGAAGGGTCTCGGCCCAAAATGTTGACTGTACTTCTTCCTATAGATGCTGTCTGGCCAGCATTTTGTGTGTGTTGCTTGAATTTCCAGCATCTGCAGATTTTCTCATGTTTGCACTAACTTGTCCTCCTTTTTGCGTCTGACTAAAAAACTTATATAAATTACCTCGGATATACTTAAAACAGTGGAAACTGAAAGCTATAACAACCGTTAACCCAAGACTGCAGTGGAGAGTGGTTGACTTTTTGTTCTTGTTTCAAGACCCTAAAGAATTGCTGAAAAGAAAAAACTATATTCAACCATGAATGGGCCAAAGAATTTGGATTTATTGCTAAAAGCAGAAAATATAATTTTCATGTTTTTTGTACACTATACCGTTGTGACGTGAAGATTGGCAGTAAGGGAAAAAGTGCAGTTGAACGACACGGTACCACAGATAAATATAAAGTTAACACTCGTACTGCTTGGAACACCATCATTATTATCATTTTTCTCCCCAGCTCAAGCAACTGAAGAAATGAAGTAAATTAATTTGGTTAGCATATCTGCTTCAGCAGGAGTAAAAATGAATATTCAATTCTTTCAATTCTTTATTTAAACTGTATGAATGCATGTATGTAATATGCAGAATGATGAATAATTGAATAGGAATAAGGGCTCTGGCAGAAAATCACGGATTAATGATGAAATAGCTAGGTTTTTGCTGGATTTATATAGGCAAAAAAGTATCATGTTAGAATTTTTATTTAATAAAATAACTAAAGTGGTCATCTGTTTGCATTTATTGTTTTTGCAATATGGTTTAAATTTTATAATTTTTGTTTTGAAACGCACTGTATATATATGGTAATCCATGACCACATATGCAATGTCCTCCTTTTTGGAAATTGGGAAATGGTCACCCTATGGGAAATGTGAATTCAAATCCAAGTGCGTGATATCAATTAGCTGCGGAATTAAGAAGGGAGGGACAAAAAAGAAATTATAGGCCAATTAGCCCGATGTCAATGGTTGGGAAAATGCTAGACTCCATTGATTAGCATAAGGTTTCAATACACTTGGAGTCACATGACAAAATAGGCCAAAATCAGTACGTTTTCTTCAAGGGGAAATTTTACCTGTAAAATCTGTTGGAATTCTTTGAGGAAATAGCATTCCAGAGAGACAAAGCAGAGACAGTGGATGTTGTTTACTTGGATTTTCAGAAGGGCTTTGACAAGGAGCCACAGATGAAACTGCTGAAGTAGTTAATAGCCCATGGTATTACAATAAAGTTACTGGCATGGATAGAATTTTGGATGACTGACAGGATGCAAAATGTAGGAATAGATGGGGCTTTTCCTGGCTGTCTGCTGGTGACTAGTGGTATTCACAGAGATCGATATTGGGACTGTTTTTATTCACGTTATATGCAAAAGATTTGGAAGATGGAATTGATGGCTTTGTGGCCAGTTTTGTGGCTGATAGAAAAATAGGTGGAGGGTGGTTAGTTTTGAGGAAGCATAGAATCTGCAGAAGAACTGAGACAGATTGGGAGAATGGTTGTATAAAGTGGCATACGCAATTTTCAGTCCTTCAGAACCAATCTAGAACTAGTGTTTCTTCAAAGACAACTACTGATGCCTCCACAATCTCTTCAGGAACACTTTCCAGAGCCTGGGCTGCAGTTATTCAGGTTTCAGCAACTTACCCACATTCAAACTTTTCCACTTCCCATCACCTTCTCCTTACCAACAGCTGCTACACTCACACTTGGTCCCTGACTCTCTGGCATACAGCTGGTGTCTTCCACAGAGAAGGCTGATGTAAAATACAAATCTTGTCACAATGGGTGGCGCTGGTAGTGGACCCAAATGCAAGACACAGACAATGAAGTACGGGGAACATGACTTGACTAGAGTAGGAACGTGACAGGTTACAGACAAGGAGCAGGGACAAGAATGCAGACTTGGGCTAGGACATGGACAAGACAGGGAACCCAGACAAAGAACTAGGCACTAGGAGCCTGGGCTTGGGCTCTGAGCCAGAGACTGGACAAGGACCCAGAACCTGGGTCTTCCCTCGGGCTCGGGCCCCAGAACCAGGCAAGGACATGATATGACTACAGGACAGGAAATGACTGGGGTCTAGAGGCTTGAGGCTTGAGGCTGGGTTCTTGGTCTTGAGCTTGGAGTCAGGCTGGGGTCTTGGTCTTGAGCTTGGAGACAGGCTGGGGTCTTGGTCTTGAGCTTGGAAAAAGCCTGGGGTCTTGGTCTTGAGCTTGGAGACAGGCTGAGGTCTTGGTCTTGAGCTTGGAGACAGGCTGTGGTCCTGGACTTGAGCTTGGAGACAGGCTGGGGTCTTGGTCTTGCGCTTGGAGACAGACTGGGGTCTTGGTCTTGAGCTTGGAGACAGACTGGGATTTTGGTCTTGAGCTTGGAGAACAGGCTGGGGTTTTGGTCTTGCGCTTAGAGAACAGGCTGGGGTCTTGGTCTTGCGCTTGGAGACAGACTGGGGTCTTGGTCTTGAGCTTGGAGACAGACTGGGGTCTTGGTCTTGAGCTTGGAGACAGGCTGGGGTCCTGGACTTGAGCTTGGAGACAGACTGGGGTCTTGGTCTTGAGCTTGGAGACAGACTGGGATCTTGGTCTTGAGCTTGGAGAACAGGCTGGGGTCTTGGTCTTGCGCTTGGAGAACAGGCTGGGGTCTTGGTCTTGCGCTTGGAGACAGACTGGGGTCTTGGTCTTGAGCTTGGAGACAGACTGGGGTCTTGGTCTTGAGCTTGGAGACAGGCTGGGGTCCTGGACTTGAGCTTGGAGACAGGCTGGGGTCTTGGTCTTGAGCTTGGAGACAGGCTGGGATCTTGGTCTTGAGCTTGGAGAACAGGCTGGGGACTTGGTCTTTCGCTTGGAGACAGACTGGGGTCTTGGTCTTGAGCTTGGAGACAGGCTGGAGTCTTGTTCTTGAGCTTGGAGAACAGGCTGGGGTCTTGGTCTTGAGCTTGGAGACAGGCTGGGGTCTTGGTCTTGAGCTTGGAGACAGGCTGGGGTCTTGGTCCTGAGCTTGGAGTCAGGCTGGGGTCTTGGTCTTGAGACAGGCTGGGGTCTTGGTCTTGGAATGTGGAGGCTGATAACTTGGAGGCTGGAGCTCGGAGACAGACTGGGAACTGTACATCAACAGAGAGCCGGGACTTATCCTTTGAGAAGCCGGGACTCATCTTTAACACATTACTAACATGAGACTGGATAGTACATAGTCATAGAGCCTGGACCTATCCTTAGACAAGCCGGGACTCAACTTTATCTCCACACCAATGTGTGACAGGTCCATCCATTGGTTAAAGGCAGAACGGCCGGACTTTCCCAACGGAGGCAAACACAAAACAAGACAAGACAGGACCCCCGCAGGGCAATGGCAGAACCGCTTGAGTTACCCCTTGGTGGTGAGGACAAGACAGATCCCCCACAAGGCAATGGCAGAACGGCCTGACTTACCCCACAGAGGCAAGGACAAGAAGAGACAAACACCGAAGAATGACATACAGTTCCATCTCTGCATCGGGGTTGCTCCAAGTCACAGTTCGGCCAGCAACCTCAGCTGGCTATGGAAACAGCCGGATCCCCACCTAGCTCGAAGTGGCCAGCAGCCACTCAGCTGGCCCGGGAAACAGCCGAATCCATACCGAAAAGACAGCTCTGACTACCAACAGCAAGGCTTCATGAAGCGATGGTTCTCCAACACAGCCTAAAGATGGCAAGTGGCCGCTGCAGCCTTCCACCGGCAGGTTGCTCCCAGGAAACCTTGACAAGACAAACCAGCAGCCACCAGTCGTCCCCAAGGCTACTTATATTCCAAGCCCCAAGATGGGAATCAAATGCCTATGATTAACTCAACCAAAACAAGGGACAGCAGGAAGAACCGGAGTCCTGAGTCCACAGACCAGAGCGTGAACCAGAATGCGGACATTTACGGACCGGACCAATACATTTAGGGACAAATACAGTTCATCAGCCATTTCTGTGTCCCCCATTATCTCCTGCATTATTTTCCAGCAGTCTGATATCCACTCTTACCTCTCTTTGACTCTATATATCTGAAAAAATCTGTTATTATAATTTTATAGTGTTGGATAGCTTATCCTCAAATTTCATCTTTTCTCTTCTTGTGGCTTTTTTCAGTTGCCTTCTACTGATTTTGAAATATTCCCAGTCTAACTTCCCACTAGTTTTTGTTACATTATATACTCTCTCTTTTGATTTTTTGCTTTTGACTTTCCTTGTCAGTCATGGTTACCTCCTTACACCCCCACCACCCCTCACCCCATCTTTAGATTATTCCTTCTACTTTGGGATGAATCTATTATGCACCTTTTGAATTGCTCCCAGAAACTCCATCCATTGCTGTTCTGCTATCGTCCCTGCCGGTGTCTCCTTCCAATCAACTTTGGCCGGATCCCCTCTCATCCCTCTATAATTCCCTTTATTCCACTATAATATCGATACATCATTTCCTTGTTCCCCCCCCCCCACCAACCCTCAAGGTGACTTCAATCATATTATGAAACTTGCCTCCAAAGGTTTCTTTACCTTAAACTCCCAAATCAAATACAGTTTATTTCACAACACCTAATCCAGAATGACCTTTTCCCAAAAGAACTTAACCACAAATCCCTTCTTTGAGAACAGTCCCTGTTCCTTTTTCCATGGATGCTGCCTGATATGCTGAGTATTCTCCACATTTTTGCTCTTTCACCCCAAGACTGTCCTTGTTAATTTGGTTTTCTTGGTGAACTAGAACGTTTTAGTTTGAAAGGGGAATCCAGAGATTCAGGATAACATTGCTGCAGTCAGAGTGTCTCTGGGTCTGTATACCAGGGATTCACCTGCCCTCTCAGGGGAACGTAAACAGACCCAGGGCAGCAAGGGAAGAGGAGTTTTCTTGTGTCATGAGATATCACGTGACCGAGAGAAGATCAGGGAGATGTCCCACAGTCTGGGATGTCCTGTCAATGAGGGAAGAGGTAGGAGTTCTCCCGCAGATTGGATTGTCCCATCACTGAGGGAAAAGCAGGGTGTTCTCCCATGTCCCGATACATAATCTTAGCCAGCAGTTAACAACACAAAGCAGATCTTCAGTTGATCACCATTCCACTGTTTATGGGATCTTGTTGCGTAAATACCATCTACCCTGTGTTCTACATTACCCGGAACTTTACTCTCCATGAAAGGTGCCATACAAATGTACATCTTTTTAAAAATTTACAGCTCAGGTCCTACAGAGCAGGGAGTTTAAACTTTTGGGATTCGGCTGGATGGAATGCTATGAAGAACCGTGGTCAGACAAAGAAAGTGTTACAGATGATCCTGGAAGGGAGAGTTCCCAAAGGAACAAACGTGAGTTTCCTCCTTTACTTCATACTCCTGATTTCCACAAGCCATTAAACACTGAACAACCTCAGAGAGAGAAGGGAGAAATGGTCCCAAGCAAAGTTTCAGACAAAACAGCCATGGTTCTGAAGACTAGGCCCATGTTCCGATTGGAATTAAACTATAGCCTAGGCCGAGGGAGGTGGCACTCTGTAAAAGAAGTTACACAGAAATACCAAACAAAGAGTAACACTCGAGAACATAGTGACAGAGATTAGTCCCAGAGTAACACACAGGGATGCAGTGGCAGAGATTAGTCCTGGAGTAACACACAGGGATGCAGTGGCAGAGATTAGTCCTGGAGTAACGCACAGGAACACAATGACAGGGATTAGTCCTGGAGTAACACATGAGAACACAGTTACAGAGATTAGTCCCAGAGTAACACACTGGGATACAGGGACAGAGATTAGTCCTGGAGCAACACACCGGGACACAGTGACAGAGATGAGTCCTGGAGTGACACGCTGGGACACAGTGAAAGAGATTAATCCTGCTGCAACATGCAGGGACACAGTGACAGATATTAGTCCTGGAGTAACACATGGGGACACGGTGACAGAGATTCGTCCTGGAGTAATACACAGGGACACATTGACAGAGATTAGTCCTGGAGTAACACACAGGGACACAGGACAGAGATTAGTCCTGGAGTTACACATGGGGATACAATGAAAGATGTTTGTACTGGAGTAACACACAGGGTCACAGTGACAGATATTATTCCTGGAGTAACACAGTGGTACACAGTGACAGACATTAGTTCTGGAGTTACCCACGAGGAGATATTGACAGAGATTCATCAGGGGGTTACACACCACTCTCCTTGGTGTCTCACTGCCAGCTGTCTCCACCTCGACACATTGCTGGGACACTTAGAGCTCTTTTCCAAGTGAGGGGGGACTGAGTGTTGTTCTGACATCCTCCACATGGTACAGGTCAGGAGACAGAGCAGTGATGGGGAAATGGATCAATCCCAGCAACACATGACCCCAGAATCCGCTCCACTGCTAGTGAAGGTCACAGGCTCATCAGCCTCTATCTTGGTCAGACCCTCTGCTCAAACTCACCTAGAGCAGCACCTCCTTGTCTCCCACCAGTTGTCTTCTGCTGGCATCCATTATCAGCCAACAACTCCACCGTGTGGGGTTTGATGTTGGAATTCTGTGTGTGGCCATGAAATCTTGTCTTACTTCCAAACTGAGGTGAGAACAGACACTCAGGAGTCAATGGCCATGGGCCAACAAAAGAAGGGTGTTGAGGTCCAGACTAGATCAGTTCTGCTTACTGAATTGGGGGAGAAGGCTGGGGTTAGTGGAGGGATGACAGGGGAGGGGGGTGGTTTGTGGTGTGTTTGCCCTTGTAGGATTTTGTGAGTAAAACAATTGAGAGTCACCTTATGCGTTTAACAAGATTTGCAGTCCTTTACTTCCATTGCAGAAGAACAAGTCACCTTATACTCATGTCATTGTATCAGACACTGTTTCTTAAAATGAACTCAACAACTCAATGATGGAGTTTATGAATCATGTAAAACAGTTTATATGATGAACAATATGTACCATCTGTCACCTATTACATTCCCCTACACTCTGTTCCCGTTCCTGTTCTTATCTCTCTTCATTCGTCAAACCCACCATCCCTGGATCAGTCTGGTCAGCCATTGCTGCAATCCTTCCTTGGGTAAGGAATCCTGAACTGTGCACAAGCCTCACCAGGACCCAATAGAATTGGAGCAAGTCGTCTGTACTACTGTGTGACACAGTGATGGAGCAGTTAGTAGTGCTGCTTCGCAGATCCAGTGATTCCGATTCCATCCCAGCCTCTGGTGCTGTCAATGTATAGTTTGCAGGCTCTTGCTGTCATGATGTGGGTTTCCCCCTGATGATCCTGGTTTCTGGCTCCCACATCCCAATAGCATGTAGGTCATTGGGTCAGTCTGCTGCTGTTGTTTCCGGTGGGTTGTCAGAATGGCAGAGAGTGGATGGGGAGATGAGTAATTGGTGAACTGACAGAGAACTAGCATAGGCTAGCCTGGCTGAATAGCCTCAGGAAACAAACATGAACAAAAGCTGATGAACTCACCATTTACCTTCCTATCACCCAGTAACCTGGACACAATACACACGATTGTCTCCCCCACATTACTGATGGAGACTGAACAACCCACACTCCTCAGGATTCAATTTGCCATCAGTTTACATACTGACCAACCATTTGTATCATCCTGAGGTGTGAAGGACCAAACAGTTTCTGAATCATCTGAAAACTTTGTTATCAAGTCCCGACATTTAGTTAAAAATGTTGATTCATTAAACAGTGCAAGGGTGTGAGTATTGAAGAGCTCAGAACAAATTCTCAAGCAGCTCGTGGGGACAGAGTGGACCCACAATGAAAGGAATTGAAAAGTAACAGCGAACTGGGGAAAGCAGCCGGAGACTGACAGGGACAGATGGACTCCACTGGTTTTGGGGCCCATCTGCGTCTTAGTAGATCAGTAGATGAGTGACCATGACAACTGGGCTTTGTCTAAGGGGACTGGTCCCTCCTCCATTGTTCACCTCAGTGCTGTGTGATTGTGATCATCAGTATTCCTGCTGCTTCCTCTGTAACCAGTTCTTCATTTTCTCACTTAGTTACAGAATTTCGATCCTGACTCAGATGCTTCCACCTACCCTGCTACTCCGAAAAATGTAATTCACGGAGTCGCACTCATATTTGACATCAGCACCATAGACTTGGTCAGTGACGATAAAATGGAAGAGTTTCAGGAGCTACAGACAATCGTGGCACAGAAATGTAAGTGCTTTCTTTTGTTCTGTGTAACTTTGTCACCTCAGCATTGCAGCTTCATATTGATATCTGGATCATCTCTCTTTTCCAGATGTTCACAGGGTTGTGATTGGGACCAAGTTTGAATTATTAGGGATACCAGAGATACACAATGCATGGATTTATGAATACAAGCCACTGCAGCAGAAGGTAATAATATGTAGAATCTGAGAACTGACATTGATGTGGGAAACATAGCACCCAATCTGTGAATAGCATGTTTGCACTGACAGCAGAGAGGTAAACACAGGAGATATTTGCTTTGTGGCTCCCGGTAAGCAGACAAATCTCAAGGTTCTATAACTTATGCATACATTGATAATACTTTGATATACTTTGTATCCTTTGAATGCCCTAAGCTCATCTGCCTTTCCTACAATATTCCCTGCATTGAAGTAGACAAAACTCAGAACATTAGTCCCACCATGGTCAAACTTTTGATTTCTGACCTTGTGTGTAGGCTCAGCAACATCTTTCCCCACAACCACTCCACGTTCTGTTCAGGCGCTCTGGTTCCCATCCTGTGCATTTCTAGTTTAACCACCACCCCCACCGACACCCCCCCTCCCCCCCGCCCTTGCAGCACTAGAAGACCTTCCTGCTAGGATATTCATTCCCCTCCAGTTCAGGTGCAAACCATTCCGTCTGTACAGGTCCCACCTTCCCTGGAAGAGAGCCCAATGATCCAATAACCTGAAGCCCTTCCCCTCTTGCACCATCTCCTTAGCCACGTGTTAAACTCTATTACTCAGGTTTTACTTTGTGCTGCCTCATTTTACTGATATTTTCTGCCCCCTCCTGTCACACTTTGTTTGTCAAATCCACCCCCCCCCCACCCTCAACTCCTCTGAGCCACCAGTCTCTCACCTCCTCTTCAGTTATTAAGCATTCTGGCCTCGGAACCCTCCCCTTTCTGTCTAGTCTGAAGCCTGGTCTACACAGTATTCACGTGATTCCCCAGGACACTGGTCACAACACAGTTCAGCTGAAGCCCATCCCAATGGAACAGCTCTCTCCATCTCCGTTACTGCTACCATTGCCCGTGAATCTGAAGCTTGTGGAGTTTATAATTCCATTAATACCCTCTCTCTCCTTCCTTTCCCTCAGTTTGACCAGTTGGCAAAACGCACTGGGATGGAGAGGCGTTCCATGTTTGTGGTTTCGAATCAGTGGAGAGGTGAACAGATCGAGATGATAAAATGCATCCTGGCCCTGTATGTTCTGGATAATATGGTCAGAAATATTGACCGATTTCTCAAAGCAGTGTAATTATCACAGCTGACCTTGTCCAGCGTTTTGAATTCATTCTAGTTTCAGCAGCACGGACACTGCTGTGGGATTGATGTTTTTATTGTTTTCCCCATAGGTTTAGCATTCTTTATGCTTGTTTATATATTTGTACAATCACCTGTTTGTCTGTAGACTTTTAGTAACTTGCTGTATTAGTAGTTCCATTCTTCTGTAGTTTCTATCCTTGAAAAGTTGAAGGGGGAATAAGTTAGTATCTGCTGAAAGGGTTTCTCAAATAAACTGGCTCAGCCCACTTGGCAGAATAAAAGCACACCATGTTTTCATCTACCTTTGTTACAGTCAGTCACAGTTACTGGTTCAGAGGTGACTTGTACAACCGGTTACTGGGACAGCCAGTCAATGTTACAGTCAATGACTGTTACAGCCTGTCACAGTTACAGATGGTTACTCTTACAGTAGGGGACTGTTACAGCCAGTCACAGTCACAACCATTCACTGTCACAGCCGGTCACAGTCACAGTGAGTTACTGTTACTGCGGGGGACTGTTACAGTCAGTCACAGTTAGAGATGGTGACAGTTACAGCCAGTCACTGTTACGGATGGTCACAATTACAGCCAGTCACTATTACAGCAGAGGACTGTTACAGCCAGTCACAGTTACAGCCGGTCACAGTCACAGTTACAGACAGTCACTGTTACAGCAGGGGACTGTTGCAGACAGTTACAGTTACAGATGGTCACAGTTATTGCCAATCACTGCTTTTCAGCTGGCCACTGGTACAGCCGTTCACTGTTACTGTCAGTCACGGCTGTTACTGCTGCTGTTCTCTTGTTCCTTCTCCGCCTTACCTGCTGAGATTGACTGACCCTATCTGACCTGTACCACTATAAACATCTAACGAAACTGTGGTAAACATAAGATTTGGGCCTCATTCTTGATTTCTGAAGAAGCTACTGGACATCAGCCCCAGATCTAACTGTCATGGTCCGGTCCGTGAAGTCCACATTCTGGATCACGGTGCGGTCCGTGGACTCAAGACTCCAGGTCTTCCAGCTGTCCTTTGTTTGGTTGAGTTAATCAGAGGCACCTGATTCCCATCTTTGGGCTTGGAATATAAGTGTCGGCTGCTGGTTTGTCTTGTCAGTTCCCCTTGGAGCAACCTGCTGATGGAAGGCTAGTGAAACTATTCGTGATCTCTAGGCCTGGTTGGAGGACCACCGCTTCATGGAGCCTTGTTGCCACTCGTCGGAGCAGTTATTGTGGTATGGATTTGGCTGTTTCTGTAGCCAGCCAAGATTGCTGGCTGCCCTGAGACTGAGAGCCACCCTGGATTGAGCTCCTTTCCTGTTCTTGCCTCCGTTGGGTAAGCCAGGCCGTAATTGCCTTTATCCTGCGGTTGGTTCTGTCCCTTCCTGTTCCTTGCCTCCATTGGGTAAGCCAGGCTGATTGCTGTTACCCTGCGGTTGGTTCTGTCTCTTGCCTCTGTCGGGTAAGCAGGCCGTTTGCCGTTACCCTGCGGTTGGGTCCCTCCCTCCCTCCCTGTCCTTGCCTCCGTGGGGTGAAGTTCTGCGTCCTGTGCAGGAGTTCTGCATTCTGCGTCCTGCACAGGAGATCCACGTCCTGCCCAGGAGAAGCTCCAAGAACCCAAGCCTCGAGAATCCCGCAGCCAAGCTCCGAGAACCCAAGCCTCGAGGATCCCGCAGCCAAGCTCCAAGAACCGAAGCCTCGAGTATCCCACAGCCAAGTTCAAGACCCAAGGCCCCAGCCTGTCTCTGAGCTCAGGCCTCTAGACCCCAGCCACGTCCTGTCCTGAAGCCATGTCATGTCCTTGCCTGGTTCTGGGGTTCGAGCCTGAGGTAAGACCCAGGTTCTGAATCCTTTTCCAGTCTCAGGCTCGGAATCGAGCCTTGTCTCCTAGTCCATGGTTTCTAGTCCTGGTCCAGTTTTCTCTAGCCCAAATCTGCATTCTTGTCCCTGCTCCTTGTCTGAATCCTGTCACGTCCCTACTCTAGTCAAGTCCTGTTCCTTGTACTTCAGTGTCTGTGTCTTGCATTTGGATCCGTTCCCAACGCCCCATTGCAACAGAACGAACTTGCCATGGTGAACCTAGCGGACACGGATCCTGTACAACAGGCCCTGTCCAGCCAGGGCTCTCTATTGGTCGACTCTTGTATGAGTAGCCTCGTTCCATGGTTCTTAGGACTATCAGTTCTAAGTCTAGCATTGTTCCTGAATTCTCTACTAAAACCAAGACTTCAGCTAAAGACTCTCTCTGGACACCAATTCCACGCACGCTACGACCATAGCGCCTCCCGACTCAGCATCTGCGCCTGTGTTCATGGGTTCGTACTTGGGTTCGTACCACCGCTACATCCTTGCAACACTAACAGAATAGACAGTAACACAGTAAGGGAGGGAGAGGCCACAGCTTGAAGCTGTGGTTATTTCAGTGCAATAAGAACATAAGAACATAAGAAATAGGAGCAGGAGTAGGCCATCTGGCCCATCGAGCCTGCCCCACCATTCAATAAGATCATGGCTGATCTGTCCGTAAACTCAGCTCCATCTACCTGCCTTTTTCCCATGACCTTTAATTCCCTTACTATGTAAAATCCTAACTAACTGTTTCTTAAATATACGTATTTAGTGGGGAAGCCTCAACTGCTTCCCTGGGCAGAGAATTCCACAGATTTACCATTCTCTCAGAAAAACTGTTCCTCCTCATCTCCATCCTAAATCTTCTCCCCTGAATCTTGAGGCAATGTTCTAGTCTCACCTACCAATGCAAATAACTTTCCTACTTTTGTGTTATCAATCCCTTTCAAAATTTTGTATGTTTGTATAAGATGCTCTCTCATTCTTCTGAACTCCAGAGAGCATAGTCCCAAGCGATTCAATCTCTACTCATAGGTTAACCCCTTTATCCCTGGAATCAACCTGGTGAACTTCCTCTGCACTGCCTCCAAAGCCAGTATATCCTTCCTCAAGAATGGAGACCAGAACTGCACACAGTACTCCAGCTGCCGCCTCACCAGTACCCTATATAGTTGCAGCATGACCTCCCTGCTCTTGGATTCAATCCCTCCAGCAATGAAGGCCAACATCCTGTTTGCCTTCTTAATAGTCTGCTGTGCCTGCTGTACCTGCAAGCCAACTTTTTGCGATTCATGCACAAGCACTCCCAAGTACCTCTGTACAACAGCATGCTGCAATCTTTCACCATTTAAATAATAATCTGTTCTTCTACTATTTCTTCTAAAGTTCCATTTACCAACATTGTATTCCATCTGCCAGACTTTGGCTCACTCTATTAACCTATCTGTATCCCTCTGCAGACTCTCCTCGTCTTCTGTACAATTTGCTATTCCACTCAGTTTAGTGTCAACAACAAATTTTGCTACGCTACACTCAGTCTCCTCTTCCAAATCATCAATATAAATGGTAAACAGCTGCTGGCCCAGCACTGACCCCTGTAGCACCCCACTCACCACTGACTGCCAACCGGATAAACACCTATTTATACCAACTCTCTGCTTTCTATTGGTTAAACAATTCACTATCCATACCAATACACTTCCTCCGACTCCATGCATCCGTATCTTATTTATAAGTTTCTTGTGCGGCACCTTATCGAATGCCTTCTGGAAATCCAAGTATACAACATCCACCTGTACCCCTCTATC
This sequence comes from Mobula birostris, assembly GCF_030028105.1. Lineage (NCBI taxonomy): Eukaryota > Metazoa > Chordata > Chondrichthyes > Myliobatiformes > Myliobatidae > Mobula > Mobula birostris. Next base: position 120,788,492 of record NC_092377.1, read on the forward strand.
CACTGCACTCATTATGTCCCCAAAGAACTCCAGTAAGTTTGTCAAACAGGACCTGCCCTTTCTGAATCCTTGCCTGCATCTGTCTAATGGAACCGCTCCTTCCTAAATGTTCCACTATTTCTTCCTTAATGACAGCTTCAAGCATTTTCCCAACTACAGACATTAAGCTAACTGGCCAATAGTTGCCTATCTTTTGCCTACATCCTTTTTTAATAAGTAGCGTGACATTTGCTGTCTTCCAATCCACTGGAAGATGTATTGGTATGGATAGTGAATTGTTTAACCAATAGAAAGCAGAGAGTTGGTATAAATAGGTGTTTATCCGGTTGGCAGTCAGTGGTGAGTGGGGTGCTACAGGGGTCAGTGCTGGGCCAGCAGCTGTTTACCATTTATATTGATGATTTGGAATAGCAAATTGTACAGAAGATGAGGAGAGTCTGCAGAGGGATACAGATAGGTTAATAGAGTGAGCCAAGGTCTGGCAGATGGAATACAATGTTGGTAAATGGAACTTTAGAAGAAATAGTAGAAGAACAGATTATTATTTAAATGGTGAAAGATTGCAGCATGCTGTTGTACAGAGGTACTTGGGAGTGCTTGTGTCTAGAGGGTTTTGATAAATGATTACCAACGCCTCTACAATAACCTCCACCAATTCCTTCAGCACCCTGGGATGCATCCCATTAGGGCAAAAGGACTTATCTACCTTCAGGCCCTCTAGTTTGCTCATCACTATCTCTTTAGTGACAGTGATTTTATTGAGGTCCTCACCTCCCATTTTGTCCATAACATCCTTCTTTGGCATATTAGATGTGTCCTCCACCATGAAGACCGAGACAAAATAGTCATTCAGTGCCTCAGCCATTTCCTTATCAATTTCCCCTTCTTGTCTTCCAAGGGACCTACTTTGACTTTAGCCACCCTCTTCCGCTTCTATATTTATAAAAACTTTGGCTGTTTTTATATGTTGTACTAATTTACTTTCATACTCTATCTTCCCTTTCCTTATTTCTTGTTTATTTGTTCTCTGTTGTTTTTTAAGATTTTCCCAATCTTCCAGTCTCCCACCACTCTTCACGACTTTGTACACATGAACTTTTAATTTGATACTATCTTTTATTTCCTTCGTAATCCAATGCTGGCTCTCCCCACACTTACTGTCCTTACTTTTGACTGGAATATATTTTTGTTCAGCACTGTGAAAAATCTCTTTGAAAGTATTCCACTGTTCCTCAACTGTCCAAAACTGTCGGATGGACTCAGGATATGGACTGGCACTGAGAACTGGGATATCACAACCAACAACAGAAACATAGCTGAGGAAAGGGTAGGGTGGGCAGCTCAATGCTCCAGGTACAGATGCTACAGGTGTGATTGAGGTACAGGTAAGAGAGGAGGCGGGGGAGTGGCCTTTTTGGGGAAAGAGAACATAAGATTGGTGTTGCTTGGGAGATCATCCAGTGAGACTGTTAGAAGTTTTCAAGAAGGATTCAATTGGTTCAGAGCAGCAGCTGTAAAAATGATCCAGCTTCAGACCACACTCTCTGCCTTAGCCTGGCTCAATAGCTCAAACCCTTCAACCCTCCATCTGCTGAGGTGCAACATGTAGGGGATTGGAAGCTGAGGATTTATTGATTACATAGAAATATTCAGTAAATTTCCTGAAGCCTATTTAGCCAAAAAGAGGACAGTTCAGAATGCCGGCAAACTTGGAAATTACTTCAGCAAGAAAACTTCACAATGTTGACTGTAGAGAAGAAATGAAGGCGGAGAAGTTAAAGATGCTACAATGTGGAATTATTCCTGACTCAGGGATTCAACCATAAAATAGAGGATCAGAATTATGCCATTTGGCCCATCAGGTCTGCTCTATTCATTTCATCATGTCTGTTCCATTTTCCTCTCAGCTCTAATCTCCTTCCTTCTCCCCGTATTCCTTCATGTCCTGTCCAATCAAGAATCTATCAACAGCTCTGCCTTAAATATGCTCAATGACTTGGCCACCACAGATACCTGTGCAATGAACACAACAGACTCACCACCCTCTGGCTAAAGGAATTCCTCCTGCTCTTCATTATAAATGGATATCTCTCTATGTATTCTCAGGCTGCATCTTCTAGTCTTTGCCTTCCCCAACATGGGAAACTTCCTCTCCACAACCAGTCTATTAAATGTTGAAAGGCCAGAAGACATCAAAGGCTCCTCATATGACAAACCTTTCAATCTCGGAATCATTTTCATGAACCTCCTTTGAACCATTTCCAATGTCAGCACATCCTTTCTTAGACAAGGGCCCAAATCTGCACTCAATCTCCAAGTGAGCCTACATCATTGCCTTATGAAACATCAACATTATATCCTTGCTTTTATATACCAGTCCTCTCAAAATGAATGCTAACATTGCACTACCTTCCTCACCACAGACTCATTTTGCAAATTAACCTTTAGGGAATCCTGCACAACTACTCCCAAATCCCTTTGCACTTCAGATATTTGAATTTTCTCTCCATTTCGAAAATAGTCTTCACATTCATTTCTTCTACCAAAGTGTGTGACCATACACTCCCAACACTGCATTCCGCCTGCCAATTCTTTGTCCATTTTCTGAATCTAAGTCCTTTTATAGCCTCTCTGTTTCCTCAAAACTATCTTTATACTGGCCACAAACCTGGCACAAATCTATCAATTCCATCATCCAATCATTGATATCTATCATAAAAAGTTGTCCCAACACAGATCCCGGTGGAATACCACGAAACACCGGCAACCAGCCAGAAAAAGCTCCCTGTATTCCCATTCTTTGCCTCTTTCTAATCAGCCAATGCTCTATCCATGCTAGTATCTTGCCTGTAATACCATGGGCTCTTGTTAAGCAGACTCATGTGTGGCACCACGTCAAACACCTTCTCAAAATTGAAGTACACAACATCCACTGAATCTCCTTTGTCTATCCTGCTTGTGATTCTTTAAAGAATTCCAACAGATTTTCCAGGCAAGATTTTCCCTGAAGGAAACTGTGCTGACTATGGCCTATTTTATCATGCACCCCCAAGTATACCAAAACCACATCCTTAACAATCAAATCCAAACCACTGAGGTCAGATTAAATTGCACATAATTTCTTTTCTTCTGCCTCCCTCCCTTCTTGAATAGTGGAGTGACATTTGCAAATTTCCAGTCCTCCAGGACCATGTCAGAATCTATTGATTCTTGAAAGATCAATACTAATGCCTCCACAATCTCTTCAGCCACCTCTTTTAGAACAGTGGAATAGATCCATTTGGTCCTTGTGATTCATCTATTCTTAGACCTGTCAGTTTCTCAAGACTTTTCTCCCTTCTGGTAGCTTCACACACTCCTGTCCCATGGCACTCTCAAACTTTTGGCATACTGTCAGTGTCTTCAGCAGTGAAGACTGATAAAATAAACGTTTTCGGATCTCCCATTACTACTACTACAGCAGCATTTTGTAGCAATCTGATATCTGTTCTGGCCTCTCTTTTTCACTTCATATATCTAAAGGAACTTTTGGTATCTCCTTTAATAATGTTGGTTAATATTTTATCTTTTCCTTTTTCATGACTAATTTAGTTTCCTTCTGTTGGTTTTTAAAAGCTTTCCAATCTTCTAACTTCCCATTCAGTTTTGCTCTATTATATGCCCTCTCATTGGCTTTTATGTTGGCTTTGACTTGTCAGCCACAGTTGTGCCATCTTGCCTTTAGAATACATCTTCCTGTTTGGGAGGTATATAATCTGTGCCTTCCAAATTGCTTTCAGAAATCCCAGCCATTGTTGCTTTGCCATCATCCCTGCCAGTGATCTTTTCCAATCAATTTTGGCCAGCTCCTCTCTCATACCACTGTAATTCTCTTTACTCCAGTGTAACACTGATAGATTTGACTTTAGCTTCTGCTTCTCAACTTGCAGGATGAATAATATCATAATATGACCACTGTTTCATCAGGGTTCCTATACCTTAAGCTCTCGAATCAATTCCAGTTCATTGCATAACACCCAATCCAGAATAGCTGATCTTCTTGTGGAGTCAACCATGAGCTGCTCTAAAAAGCCAACTCATAGACATTCTGCAAAATTCCCCTCTTGGAATCCAGCACCAACCTGATTTTCCCAGTCTATCTGCATACTGAAATCCCCCATGACTATCATAACGTTGCTCTTTTGACACACATTTTCTACCTCCCATTGTAACTTGTAGACCACATCATTACTACTGTTCAGAGTTATGTATACAACTCTCATCAGGGTCTTTTCACCTTTGCTGTTTCTTCACCCTACCAACAACGATTCTACACATTCTGAACCTATGTCACCTCTTTTTTTATGATTTGATTTCATTTTTTACAAACAGAACAACCTTATAATCCACCTGTCCTTTCAATTCAAAGTGTAACCTTGGATGTTACACTTCCAGCTATAATCTTCTTTCAGCCATGATTCATTGATGCCCACAACGTCACATATGACAATCTGAAACTGATGAAAGTAATTGACCGTATTCTGTATACTGCGTACATTCATATATAACATCTTCACTGTGTATTCATCACTTGTTTATTTTGTCCCCCTTTTACATTGCAACTCATCTTGCTGACTGCAATTTGGCCCTGTCATCAGACTCTCCTTGTTAGCAGTCTCACTCCACACTGCTTCTGCTTGTAAACCAACTGACCCATCCTCAGTCCTATCACCCTGGTACCCATCCCCCTGCCAATTAGTTTAAAACCTCTGAAAGAGCTCTCTCAAACTTCCCTGCAATGATATTGGTGCCCTTGGGTTCAGGTGTAACTTGTCCCTTTTGTACAAATCGTACCTTCCCTCGATGAGATCCTAATGATCCAGAAATCTGCACCCCTGCCCTCTGCACCAGTTTCTTAGCTATTCATTCACGTGCCAAATCATCCTATTTTTACCCTCTCTGTGCGTGGCACCAGCAACAATCCAGAGATTACTACCCCAGAGGTCCTACTTTTCAGCTTTGTATCTCACTCTCTTAAATCTCTCTTCAAGGATCTCTGCACTTTTCCTACCTATGTCATGTGTGCCAATATGTACAAGGAGTTCTGGCTGCTCACCCTCCCCCTTTAGAATGTCGTGGATCTGATCCGAGACATCCTGACCCAGGCACCAGTGAGGCAACATACCATCTGGGTGTCCCTGTCGTGCCCAGAGAATCTAGTCTCTATTCCTCTGTTGATGGAATCTCCTATCACCACTGCAGTCCTTTACACTTCTCTTCTGAGCCACAGTGCCAATTCCTTTCTGTTCAAATGCTGCCTGAGCCAGATCAGCCAGCACTGATCAAATCATTGAATGTGTTCAGCTGACTGAAGCTCCATGAGCCAGTGGTCTTCACTCAAAGGCCACAAGAACATCACTAACCAATGGAGATGCATTGGGTCAGGGGTCACTGATTTGCACCCCAGTGTTGTTCCACTGTTGTTTAACAAGATACGTGAACACTCTCAGGGTGGAGGAGCAACTCTTCATATTCTGTCCAACCTCCAACCTGATGGCATGAACATCGATTTCTCCTTCCCCTTCCCTTTTTTTCTAGTCCCCACTCTAGCCTCTTACCTCTTCTCCTCACCTGCTATGACCTCCCCTGGTACCCCTCCTATCAGTTTCTTTCTTTTCCAGACCTTTACCTTTCCCACCCACCTGGTTTCACCTCTCACCTTCCAGCTATCCTCCTTCCCCTCCCTCCACATTTATATTCCAGCAGCCTTTAGATTTCTTTCCAGTCTTGAAGGAAGGTCTCGGTCTGAAACGTTGAGATTACAGAAATCATTTCCAAAGACATTGTTTGACCCACTCAATTCCTCCAGCAATTTGTGTGTGTGGCTCTCAATTCCCAGAATCCGCAAAATTTTGTGTGTGTGTGTGTGTGTGTGTCTCTGACCATCAGTTCAAATGAATATTAAAGTTAAGTAAGTTTCCATGCAATATATCAACAGTCAGTCCTTGCTCAACGCATGAAATGTTGCCGAAAAACAGTCATTTCCAGGGGCTGGATAGTTTCTCAATAATGAAAGTAACTCCAAGTTTCCCCAACCATTCCCATTAAAGAAAAAAGCAGAAAGCTGGAAGAACTCAGTGGGTCAGGCAGAATCTGTGGAGACAGAATATCTGTAAGAGTCATTGGGTTGTACAGTTATCAAGCATTTTGTTTGATGTGTGTCTTCTCCGTAGCGATGAAGGAAGAGAAGCGACGAGGCAATGTGGGAGGGGGAAGGAGCGGTAAACTCAGAAGCAACTGAGAAGGGGTGAGGGGTCCAGAGTAATGAGGAAAAGTAAAGGCAGGAAAAGGAAAACAGGGAAGTGTGACATAAATGAGATGGTTCAAGTTGAAGTTTAATGATCATTCAGACTGGGTATATGAACACTCATGAATACAGAAGTGTTACTCCAGGGTCAAAGTGCAAAATGCATTAGCAACAGTCACACACAGCACAAGGCACATACAGCACATATAAGATAGCAGTAAAATATAGTCACACCAAAAATACACGACAGTTCCAGAGTCCGTGAGTGTTGTAGCAGTCTGTAGTCGAACACAATACAGGCTCATCTTCTGCTGAGCACTGACTCCAGCATAGATGCCGTGCCAGGCTATCTCCGGCACTTCAGTGATGCGCTTGACTCTGACACCTGCCCCGGGGCAGTGACAACCATCACGGATCGAGGTCTCGTTATTACTACGACCGAGGCCATGCAGCTCCCCTGCTGTTGGCGAATAAACAAATGAATTGGACTTGCAATATTCCACACCACCAACATCGTCTTGCGATCACAGGAGGACACAGATCGATGTCAGGGTGAAGGCTAACCCTGTGGAACATGAGGAGTCACTCCTCCAACCTGCACATGCCTCAATATCAGTAGAGGAGACCATGGACAGACTTATTGAAATGGGAGCGGGTAATGGAATTAAAACCTGACCACCGGGAGATTCCCGTTGTTATCATTGACAGAATAAAGGTCAATGAAAAGGACCCCTATCAATCTCGAGCCTCATCGCTGAAGAGGTCACACGGTATCCAATGAAATACCCTGACAGACTTGCAGCTGAAGTACTTCCTGAACTGGAATGAGTGACTGGGGTTCTGTATGCCAGTGAGGGAGAAAGTGTAGGGGGAAGTTTAACAGTTGGCACAGTTACAGGGATAAGTGCTAGTGGGGGGGGGATCAATGGTGGGGAAAGGGTACGCAATGGAGTGACAGCGGGGGGGGGCAGAGAGGGAGGGAGAGAGAGAGAGCGCGCGTGAGCGATCCTGTGGAAGGGGATCAAGAGTGGGTGAGAAGCTGTGTCTGGAGTTGGAGTCCTTTTGTGAATGGTAGAAACATAGAAACAAAGAAAAGGAAACCTACAGCACAATACGGGCCCTTCAGCCTATGATGCTGTGCCGAACATGTACTTACTTTAGAAATTACGGAGGACTACCCATACCCCTCTATTTTTCTAAGCTCCGTATACCTATCCAAGGGTCTATTGTATCCGCCTCCACCTCTGTTGCTGGCAGCCCATTTAACAAACTCACCACTCTCTGCTTAAAAAAACGTACCCCTGACATCTCATCTGTACCTGCTTCAAACACCTTAAAACTGCGCCCTCTCATGCTAGCCATCTCAGCCCTGGGAAAAAGTCTCTGACTATCCACACGATCAATGCCTTTCATCATCTTATACGCCTATATCAGTCACTTCTCATCCTTCATCGCCCCAAGGAGAAAAGGTTGAGCTCACTCAACCTATTCTCATAAGGCATGCTCCCCAATCCAGGCAGCGTCCTTGGAAATCTCCTCTGCACTCTTTCTATAGTTTCCATATCCTTCCTGTAGTGAGGTGACCAGAACTCAGCACAGTACTCCAAGTGTGGTCCGACCAGGGTCCTATATAGCCGTAACATTACCTCTCAACTCTTAAACTCAATCCCACTGTTGATGAAGGCCAATGCACCATAGGCCTCAAACTCCACCCCTAAAAGCCCACCCCTCAAACTCCATGCCCCAATCTCCACACCTCAAAAGATGTGTTGGATGAGGTGCTCATGGGTGGTATCCGAGAATCCTGTTGTGATCCTGATCCTGTTTTGTTGGGTGTCTTAGAGTGAGGGCTGATGTGTGAGAAATGGAGGAGATGTGGGTGATAAAATTAGAAGGGAAACCCCATGTTTAGGTAGGAGAACATTGTTTAATTCTTAGATTAGACTCGGATAATTGTTTTTTCTTTGCAATTTAACCATTGAGAAGATTTAATGTTCCTCCGAGCTCAGGGATGGACATGCATCAGCATAGGAATGGGCTCTGTTTCACTGTCAATCTGTCAGCAAATGTCAGTTCTCAAGGGGTGTGAAAGCAGCAGGTTAAGTGGGGTAGTTTACGGAGGCGGGGAGGAGTGTTGCAGACCGTGGAGACCGCAGAGATGACAAGGAGTGTAGGTTCCAGAGTGGGTCAGAGAGATGGGGAGGGGTCACAGATACTGGAGTGTTGTAAGTGTTGCTGAGGGTCACAGAGAATGGAACTGCTGTAGGGTCCATTTGGGTTCAGAGAGTGGGATGTGTGTAGGGAACGGAGGGGAAGGGAAAACAGACACACCGACAGGGTGAGGTATTGACCTGGGTGAGACAGTCAGCACTCTGACTCTCACAACATACAGAATACCATCCCTGGAAGCATCGGGTTCACAGATACAGAGCCACATCCAATCTACAGGGATCTGTCACCGGGAGACTGCAGGATGTGCCCTGTGGAGGCCCTTCAGCCCATCGAGACATCGGACAATACAGCAGCATACAGGCCCTTTGGCCCAACCACTCCTAAATGGCCATGGTGCCCATCCAGATTGTCCACATTGTCTGCATTACAACTGTATCTCTCCAAGTCCCACCCCCCTCCATGTACCTATCCCAGTGCTTCTGAAAGGACACTCCTGTACCTGCCTCAACCACTTCCCCTGTGAAAAAGATCAAAGCCCAAAGCATAGCTATTATCAAAGTACATATATATCACCATATACACCCCTGAGATTCATTTCCTTGCTGGAATACTCAATAAATCCATATTAGAATAATAACTATAATAGTTTCACATACTCTCCACTGTCCCTTTTAACTCTCTCCCCCTCACCCTGAACCCAGGGACTCTAATTGTGGATTCCTCTGTCCTGGGGAAAAGACTGTTACCATGCACCTTATCTTGCCCCAGTGATTTTATTTACTCCTCCATTCTATATTCCACAACACCCTTCTTCACTATAATTAGTACCATTTAATTCTGTGTCAACCACAGATACACTGATCAAGCCTTGTGCACTGGCATTCGAATCATTTCTCAAAATAGTAATGAAAGAAACCC